>NC_044601.1:65759932-66362432 GCF_901933205.1 Camarhynchus parvulus
TGAAAAGGTTTAAGGGGTGAACCCCCAGTCCGATGGAGCCAATCTATAAGCTTCTCTGACAATGTAGGATCTGCAAAGCCAGTCCAAGGGTCAACCCATGTGCCAAGATATCTTTCTGAGCTCCCTGGGTCGATCATGTTAAGAGGGGATCCATTAATTCTCCATGCGGGACAATCATTGATGGTATACGAGTCCCTTGTTGGCTTGATGTAGAAGCCATGACATTTTTCCCCTTGGGTACGGAGGCCAGTAAGATTACAAAAGGCTTCCAGAATCCCGATGTTACAACACATGCCGTCCCAAGAGTCACTCAGCAGCACCAGGTCATCAGCAAACGCCATAGCCATAACTTTGCAATCACCGTGATGGAATCCTTCACCCTCACTCTCAAGTTTACATAGAAGAGGATCCATCGCCAAGTTAAACAGCAGAGGTGACATAGGGTCGCCTTGCTTGACACCTAAGCGAATGTATATGGGATCTGTCCTTTCTCTTTCCATGGAAATGTAAGTCTTAATATCATGGTACATTTCCCTCACCAACTCTATCATGTGTGGATCCACCCCTCTTTGGACCCTCAAATACATGCTGATGACAAACAGTGTCAAAGGCCTTAGCAATGTCCACGAACACGACCCCCAGATGTTTGTGCTCTCGCTTAGCTGTTTTTACCACAAGTTGTAACAACTTGAGGTTTTCGGCACAACCTGATGCGCAAATAAAACCCCGGTGCCAGGGGTTAATGGGACATGCCTTGGAAAGCCTCGCTGTAGCTTTCCTGGAAAATCGCCTAATCACCACTGAACCAATAGTGATAGGCCTCCAGTTATTGATATCACCAAGCTTCTCTGCATCTGAAGACTTGGGTATCAAGACTGTCCTGCAGTCCCGCAGTGCATCTGGAATCGTACCGGTAGTAAGCCAGAGGTTGAAGATCTCAGTCAACCGGGAAAACTTCGGGTCTTTTTTAACTAGCTGACTCAACGTAATCCCGCCTGGCCCGCGAGCAGAGGTCTTAGACATCTCGCTCCCATTCTTATTGATCTCTTTTTCAGTAATCAACACCTCGAACACTGTATTATCCACCTCCTTATATGGAGGAAAGTTCAGTAGGCCACCAAATATGCCAGATGTGCCAGATCCCACCTCTTTTTAAAGTGCTTGTGGACAATACTAGGTGGTAATTGGCACTGAAAGGCTTCCAGATGTTCGTTTTTGGGGCTGGCATGATGTCAGGGGCCGCCGGCAGCACCAGAAAAAGGATGACCAGCAGGGTGAATGCGGCTGCACACGAACTGAGCCCAGCTAGCTCCACAAATGGCACAGCCACAGCCTGGCTGGGCCGGCCGTGTGGCCACGTCAGCCTTGGCTCCAGGCAGGGAGCAGCTGAGGCAAACGGCCAGCTTCCAGGGACCTTGTCTTGGTTTGGAAAGACAGGAGTCTCCTAAGGAAGATAGGAGCCTCCCCTGAAATGGAGAATATAAACCCTCCCCACCCCTCCAAATTGCTATAATTTTAAATTAAGGGGCTCTCAGGCAAAGATATGGGAGCAGGAAATAACAGTTCTTTAATGGGGAGAAAAAAAAAATAAAATAAACAATGCAGTCAGCTAGAACAACACTGACAGAGTCAGAACCCAACCTGACACCCTGTCGGCCAGGGTGTTGATGGTAGTCCGATTGAAAATGTGGCTACAGTGCTCTGAAGTATCAGGTGTGGTTCTGTTGGAGCAAGGAGGATCTGTAGAGAAGGATGTAGTCTTCCTCTGAAGATCCAGGAGGAAAAGGCAGCTGTTGTTCCTCTGGGGAATCCCGTGGAGAAAAAGCTGTGTTGGAGTGTCATAATCTCAGACTATATCTGTGTAGCAGTGCTTGGCTCCTCCCTCTGGGCAGAGCATCTCTCAATGGGATATTATAGTTCTTATCAGTCATGCACTGATATTCAATAGTCTGTTATCAGTAGAGGTCCCCTCCCGAGGAAGGTGTGAATGTGGTCATTCAAAGAGAGAGATAAGGCAAACTGCTCACTTGACAAGGTAATCAGCCACACAGATGGTAATGGAAAACATCTTGCATGCAATCTTCAACAGAGCTCTCCCACGGCAGAGGTGAGAGAAGGCGTCCCTGAGAGGCAGAGCGGAGTGGGCGGCAGCAATGCGAAGTGGTGGTGAGACGAATGACCAAGCGAGGCAGGCAGCTGTCCGCAGCGGGGGTAGGGTTTATTCAGGACAGGAGGTACAGAGGAGGTGGGAGACTGCAGGCAACTGCCCCCGATCCACCCCTTGGGTAGGGCAGTTAAAGAATCCCCGAGGGGAGGAGCAGACCACAGTAAACCAATAGCAATACATAACAAAATGATGAGCATGAGACAATATCCAATAGCAACACAACAAGGGAGTGGCTTCCCTCCCTGCTCCAATCGCCCTCTACCCGGGTAGAAGTTTCTAGGACTGGGGTGTGGGCAGAAGGTGACAGACAGGAGGGTTACCAGGGAAACATGGGAGGGGAAAATCAAGATAATGAGGAAAACAAGGAGGGGTTTACAGATTGATGAGGGAATGGATACGAAAAGCGGGAGTTGTCATGGGGACCTGTGATTGACGGTTAACCTGCTTGGGGGAGAGGGGAAAGGAGACCCTGAAACAGAGCTCTAAGGAAGCCATTTTGAGTAAATTAGTACAACTTACAAAAATCAAAAAAACTACAACATAGAACTGTGTAAAACAAACAACGCACACACCACAACAGGTGAAGGGTGCCGCGACCACTCCAGGGGACATTCTCTAAACTGGACCTATTGAAAACAGAATATATAAGACGTATGAAAAACAAGATGAGCGCCTGTTCCCAGGGGGAAAGGGGGAGGTCTGAAAACAGGGCTCACTGAAAACTCTTTGGAGGAAATGGGAGAGGGAGGCCTCAACTCCGCCTCTTTCGCTGCCAGCTTGCCACCCGGACTTGGGGGGTGGAAGGCATTGCCTTGGTCATCTTTGGCACAAAGGGCCGGACCCACTTGGAGGGAACCCATTGGAGACCCGAGGGGGTGGACACACATGCGTATCCCCACCCCCAAGCATCACTAAGTCACAGGGCCCCTCCATCCGCCAGGTCTCCGGGTCCTTCACCATCACTGGTGGTCTTTTCTTCGGCTGCAGATTTCCGTGCACCCCAAAGTGCTGAACAATCAGTGGATTTAAGTTCTCGAAGGAACAATTTAAGAAATTAATTGTGAAAAGGGCCCGAGATAACTGGGACTGAGGGGACTCCACCTTCCTAATTGGAGAAAGATGTGACAAGACTTTTTTGAGTTTTTGGTGGATCCTCTCAACCATGGCCTGTCCGGTGGGGGAGTAGGGGATGCCGGTTTTATGCTCTATTCCCCATCGCTGCAGGAAAGCCTGGAGTTCCCTGGAAATGTACACGGGCCCGTTGTCTGATTTTATAACTTTGGGGATGCCCAACACAGAGAAGGCCTGGAGGAGATGTCTGTCAACATCCGGGGCCTTCTCCCCCGTGTGGGCAGAGGTGAAGACGACACTGGAGAAAGTGTCAACAGAAACATGAACAAACTTGAGGTGGCCGAATCAGGGAAAATGGGTGACATCAGTCTGCCACACCTCACAACTGGAGAGCCCCCTAGGATTTGCGCCAGCAGGCATAGATGGAAGCTGATCCCGCTGGCACTGAGGGCATGTGGCCACAATGGCCTTGGCCTGGTAACGCGTCAGATGGAATTGGCGGACCAGACCAGGTGCATTTTGATGGAACAGCTGGTGGCTCAGCTTCGCTTGCTGAAACACATCAAGGAGTGGGGCCATCCGAACAGCTGCGGCAATGGCCCAATCCACAGGATCTGCTGCCAGAGCATTGGCCTGCTCAGGGTCAGCCACCAGGGCATCAGCCTGGCGGTTTCCCTCGGCAATGGTCCCGGGCAAGTCTGTGTAGGATCGCATGTGCATGACATAAAACATTTGCTCCCGGTGGGAGATGAGCTAGATCAATCTTTGGAGCAAATTAAACAAGGCCGAATTCTGAACCTCTTGGAGGACAGCATTTTCTGCCCTCGCTACTACACCGGCAACATAAGCTGAGTCCGTTACCAAATTAAAAGGTGTATCTTTGAATTTCTCAAATGCTCTGACAACTGCGTCCAACTGGGCTACTTGAGGTGAGCCCTCAATGATGGCAACATCCATCTCCCACCGCCAAGTTTGCAGGTCCCTCCAAGTCATTACTGACTTGTGGGTCCTGCTGGATGCATCAGTGAAAACTGTCAGAGCATCGAGTGGGATTCTACTCTGAATTTTCTTTGCAGTGAATTTGAAACAATCTAGATCTGAACCGAATAAATGATGGGAAGGCCGCTGAATGTCAATCTGGCCGGTATAGTTGGCGAGAGCGAACTGCAAAACTTCGCTCTCCTCCAGAAGTTCGATAATCATTTTTAATTTCAGCTTCCCATCCTTTAATTCAATGGGAATGTGCACACACGTGAAATCCACACCTGCCAACTCCCTGATCTGCGATCTTCCTTTGCGGATCAGTTCTGCCACCAGCTCATGTGGCCTTGTGATTCTCTTGGACCGATGGTGGCTGAGGAACTGTTGGTGTGCGTGTTGTTTTTCATGATTTTAATGTTCTAAAGTTGAGTTTTACAAGTTTTATATTTTATTCCCATTAAGTTTTATTGAGTTAAGATGGCGACTGAGCAGGGGATTTCCAGGGCTCCCTCCCCCTCCCACGGTGTCCGTTATCTGTCAATTATCCGGGTCCTCCTTGTTTTATGTTAATTCCTTTGTCCATCAATGTTCCCCCTCCTCTGTTTCCCTGGTGACCCCCCTGTCCATCACCCCCACCCCACTCCCAGGGTCTGGAAGGTTCCTCGGGGTTCGGGTGGTGATTGGGCTAGGGGGGAAAGCCACTCCTTTGGGTTCTGTTGATTTGCTGTTTAGTATCACCTCATTTGATGTATTGTCTTCTAATTGGTTAGTGTTGTCTCTCCCTCCCCCTGGGGTCGGCTTTATAAGGCTTGACCAGGGGGAGGTTCTTGGTCAGTTTGTCGTGTCCCCTCTCCCTCTCGTACCTTCCCTGCTCCTTAATAAACCCTTCTCCTACCACGGCAAGCTGACTGACTCGTGTTATTCTTCATCTGCTCCACCGCTTCGCTAACGCCGCTGCCTGTGCTCCTCTTCGTCTCTCCTCTCTGGGACGCCACCTGTGGCTATACCGCCCAGGGGTCCCAGGTCGCCGGGGGATCGGCTCTGTCCTTCGACAGCCAGTCGTCCTCTGGCCAGGACAGACTGTGGCCGCTCGCAAACTCTCCCTCCCAGAGTCCCTGCTCTGTGGAGCGTGCCGGGCCACTTCCAGTGACCAACCGCAAGGAACACCCACTCTATGATCAAGAGGGGGTCACTCAAGCCCTGGTCCTTGCCCTTGCTCTTGCCCGATGACTTGGGAACCTTGGGGGCTCATCCCATTGGTAGATGAGCCCATGGAAGTATTGCAACTTTCCCAAGATAATGAACTTGAAGGGCAGGCCTGGGTGGTAACGGTGGGCCTGCCTTGCCTCAATGATCTCAAGGATCTCCAGTTTCGCCTTGGCCTCTGGGGTGAGCTCCCTCTGAGAACACAGCTCCTCTCCCTCTTTTTTACATAACAAATCAAAGAGGGAGCTAGGCTTTCGGTGGTCACGCCCAGCCAGGGTCTCACCCAGTTCAACGCCCCACACAGGCTGTGGGTGTCCGCCAAAGTCTTCACCCTCGGGTGAATGGCTAGATTCTGAGGAGCAGTGGTCCTCTTGGTGATCTCAAGGCCCAAGAACTTCCAGGGGGGCATCCACTGAATCTTGTCCTCCTGGAGCTCGAACCCTGCAGCGACTAAACAATTAGTTACACTTGCCAGTACGTGGGCCAACAGTTCATCGTGTGGGCACAGACCAAAACATCATCCATGTAATTGCTGGAGTGCCAGTCCTTGAGCTCCGGCTAGCTCCCAACACACCAGCAGCCTGGCTGGAGGCGGGGCTGAAGGGGGAGCACTGAAGCTGGGCAGGGCTGACAAAAGCGGGGCGGAGCTGGGAGACAGGAAAGGGTTGAGAGAAGGAAGGAAGGAAGGGATTCTGTGGCGGGAGAGGAGAAGTATTATGGGGAGGAGAGGGGGAATTTTCCCACCACGGAGCCTCGTGGCCCCCACCACCCTGAGCTCCACAGGAGCCATCTTGAGCAGGGACCACGAAGCGAACTTTAGAATTTAACTTTGGGGACTTTCCAACGTGGAATGGAGGAGCAGGGGAAGAGGGGGGCATGGGAGAGCCTGCAGGCATCTGGGCCCTTTGATGCCTGCAGTGGGGGGATTGGCAACCCTGAGAGGGGCCAGGATGGTGGAAAGAATTCTGCCCGCTGTAGTCGGGGGCTGCCCACCTCAGGATTCTAAGTTTTTTCGAAACAGAGGGAGAGGTGTGAGGGGTAGGGACATGGGAATGGGACGAACTAGGGATTGCACTAAAACTGGAACAACCTTGAAAAGAACTTGAAGCTCGGGGGTGCTCTCCCTGTTCTTTTCTCCTTTTATTCTCCAACACAGAAATAATCTGTGACACCCAATGCAGGTGTTTGGTCAAATCAACCCTTTTTGTTATAGAAATCCCGTCTGACCTGGTCAAATCTGTTAATTTGCAACCTCTTCCCAAAAATGGAGGTCCCTACAACGGTCAGGGGTAACATCTCTGAACTGGGAGTAGACCCACCAAATCAAACTTTTTAATTCTTTTTTCTTGATAGAAACTTCCCCCCCAACTAAAATCCCCCCAACAACAAACAGAGCCTCCCTTTGCACAGTGGACAGTCGTGCACCCATGACTACGATGTTAACAAACTGTGCAAGCACACGACACCTGCAAATTAAAATTTAGGAAAAAGGAGAATGAAGCAAAGAATGAGGGGAAGAAGAAGGTTTCCCGTCTGGACCCCTGCCAGAAATCGACACATGTCAGGGAAAAAGAAAATCAAGCTCACCGCCCCAAAGTTACGATGGTGGCACCCGCCGTCCCAAAGTTTCGACGACGGGGGGTTGTGTTAAAAGACTGGGGGGGTGAAAAGCAGAAAACTCACCAAATCCAGACTGGGAACGAAAGGAGGAACCGGGTGTCATTGATCGTGCCACAAGGACCGCTCCCAGGTGCAGGAGGCAATCGGTCCAATCCTCTGGAGCGCAACTCCCAGCGACCAGGGGTCTGCTACTACAGAGGTGCTACTGTGCCCAATGAAGCAGATGAGCTTCGGTCCGCAGGTCCGATGTAGTCCAAACGACTAGGAAAGGAATGCCCCACCTTGGGAGCCAGCAGCTGTTGCCGTGCAGGAGTCTGAGCCCGGCTATGCCCACAGAAGCACACCAACAGCCTGTGTGTGACTGCTGCATGGCCACACAGCACTGACTCCAGACAGGAGGCAGGTGAGGCGTACAGCAGCCTAAGGTGCTCTGTCTCGTGGTGTGGCAGAGAATGCAGCACCTTGGGAGGCGAGGCAGACAGCAGCAGGAATGAGGCGCAGGCACGAAGAAGGCAAAGGAGGCAGACAGTTCTCCGCAGCAGGAACCAGGTTTATTGAGAAGGGGCGAAGGCTGCAGGGGACTGCCCTGAGGGGCGGGGTTAACAGACAATATAAAGGCTCCCAGAAGGCAGGGGCAACCCACCCCCTGGCCAGTTACAGAACATAATAGAATGAGTGATACAATGAGACAACAAATGGGGGAGTTGTTGGGGAGGAGAAACCACTCCTGATCCAATCACTCCCTGCCCAGTGTAGAAGGTTCTGGGGAGAAGGCGTGGGCAGGGAGTGACAGACAAGGAAGTTACCAGGGAAACCAAGGAGGGGACAAGGGAGAAACCATAGATACAAGGGAGGGGACAAATGATTGACTTGAAGGGTCGGGGCAGTCTCCTAGCAACCGAGGAGAGAGACAGGGCAGTGGCAGGAAAAGGGAGTTCAGGCAGAACCATTATAACAGAAACATAGGGGAACATGGACTGAACCAACTGTAAATAACTTGAACATTAAAATACAACTTAAACATTGAACCTGCTTAAAACATTACTGTGAACAGAAAAGCGGCCGCACTGCAACAGTATCTCATACATTGTCCAGACTTCTAGGCATTCAGGTCTGCTTGGCTATAACTCATCTGGATTTTTAGGCTCTCAGGCTCTTGGTCTGCCTGACTCCACCGTCTTATTTCTCTTAGATCTGCAGTCATCTTCCTGAATCACCATGGGATCACATTGGTTAATATTAAATCCTTCTTCACAAACCACCACTGGCATGCTTTCCAAAAGCCCAGGCTAGCCTCAGCACAGACCAGCAGTCAGCTGGGGTGACAGCCTGCAGGCAGGAGCGTCAGCTCTATATCTGAGACAGGCTCACCAAGGCTGTCACCTAGAGTGCCCTCCCACGGCTGATGCTGGTGACGCTTCACTCCAGGATGAGGCTGAGGAAGTTCCAATGAGCCGACAGAAAGGCAGGAGACAGACAGCGCTCCACAGCAAAGTGGTCGGTTTATTAACCAAACACGGGAGCAACTACAGCGAACAGTGGGTGCAGTGGGATTATAAAGGGAAGGGGGATGGTCTTCAGGGGACAAATCAAATTACAAGGGGAGATGACAGACATAATACAGGGACCAGTGGGAATCCAAGTGGGGAGGAGTTCCAGCTCCTGATCCAATCACCCTCCGTCCTGGGTAGAAGCTTCTAGGGAAGGGGTAAGGACAGAGAGTGATGGACAGGGCACTGGGAGGAGAGAACATAACTGTTGACATGGTAATCTGGGAGGTGTTTGGGTGATACCATGGAAACAAAGGTGGGGACAAAGGATTGACACAAAAGTGGATACAGTGGTGGTGGGAGAAACTATAGTAACGGGGCGGGGAAAACTGATTGGCATATAGCAGAACAGCAAAGGCGGGAAGGGGAGCCCTGGGCAGAACCATTTTGACTTAAAATGGGGAAGGGTGGAACAAACCAACTGTGTATTACATAAAACTTGAACTTATACAATGAACAACTGAGAATAAATAAAAGAATACACCACAACACACCACAAGGTCATGTCAAAATCACGTCCTTACTGCTCTCTCTATAGTTCTCTACCCAAATCACCATGGGATCACGTTGGGCTCACCAACTGTTGTCATCATATTGCAAAAGTTCCATGCCTTCTCGGTGATTTCTCATAGGCAGCTGCTGGAGTTCCTGCCCGAAATTTCCCGGCTAGAAAAGGGCAGCACGGGGTCCAGCAGTCCTGGGGGGGCTGAGAGCTGTGGCAGCGAGCAGCGACTCCGGGGTGGAGATTGGCTCGGCAGGCTCTCAGCCTGGGGTCACAACCTCCCACGGCAGTGGTGGCAGGCTTCGTGCCCCGACCCTCGGACGAGGGGAAAACTGGCCACCAGAGAGGTCAGCAGGTGTGAAGGAAAGAGGCAGCAGACGACCTCAGCGGATAACGTTGGTTTATTGTCCAACCAGGAGAAGGGATGAACTGGGAAAGGGCTGAGGAGGTCTGCCGATGAGAAGCTGGGTGCAACCAGCTTAAATACAGTGAGGGTGGAACAGAAGCAACCAAGAATGATTGGGCAAGTGTCGTGGGATGACCGCTTTTATCCCAATATCATGTATTGTGTCTGGCAGCTGTGTTTTTTTATTCCTCTCTCTCTCTCTCTCTCTCTTCCCCCCGCCTCCCGGCCGTCTTGCCGCGGCGGGGCGGGGAGGGAGGAGGGAGGGGGGACTGGGTGCACTTTGCCTTTTTTTTTTTTTTGGTTTTTTTTGGTTTGCTGGCTTTGAGCTGCTTGGCTGGCTGGCCGGCTTGCTTCTGCTTGCTGCTTCGCTTGCTTGCTACTGCCTTAGCCCTAGCTGATAGCTGCTTTCTTTTTCCCTTTGCTGCTTTCTGCGCTGGTTTTTTTTCCCTCTTTTTCCCTTTTCTTTCGTCCTCTCTTTCTTACCCTCCCCTGAAGATACTGGACCGGCTCTGGACCTGACCTGGGACGTCCGACATCCAGCGGGATCTCTGGAGCCTGCAAGAGAAGCTTGGCACCCTCCACAACACTGAACTGGTTTTTCTTTTCTTTTCTTGTGTTGGGGAGTGTTCTTTTGTTATTTGTCAATAAATAGGTTTTGTTTTCCACTTTGCTCCTCGAGGAATTCCTTCCCGAACCGGTGTTTGGGGGAAACTCCCTTTTGGAGATTTCCCCTAATTTTGTCCTGAACCAGGACAGCAGGGAAAGAGAAGGGCAGAGCACGGGACCTATGAGATACGACGAGAGGAGGGAGAAGGGTGTGGCCGAGGCCGGGGGACTAGTCCTGACCCGACTAGAGAAGAACCCTCTAGAAACCGGGCCGGGCTGGGGGGGAGATTGGCAGGCTCGGGGAGGAGAGGCTACACCTGACAGACCGGGCATCACAGATGTGGATTGGCTAATACACAAAGTAAGAGGGAGAGTGACAGGAAAGACTCGCTCAACCAGGGGAGGGACCTGTGGGGAACGAACCATCACTAAACGAGATAAAAGGGGGGCGGAACAAACCATCAGACAATACAAGAAACAGAACCCGTACAACTGTCAAAGCTCAGAGAGAAAAAAAAAACGAACGTACCGCAACAGGCAGCTCCTCATAGTGTAATAAATAGGGCCAGGAGACCAGCTCCTTTAAAAGGCCTTTATTAAAGACAGCTCTGGGAGTGGAACCCGAGGCATTGCGCGCACACCGCTACTGCTCCCACAGGACGACGCTGAGGAGGACGAGTGCAGCTTTGTCTCTCAGCAGAGCTAGGGCTTCTGTCCTCACAAGAGTCCTTAGGAAGGCGATATTGGCTCGTAGCCTAGGGCTATCCTCCAAGATGAGTACTATCAAAATTATGGTGACAGGACGGAATCCGGCTCTGGTCAAGAGTGGGTGACTTAGTTTGGTTCTGGTGGGTTAAAGTTAAAGTTAATGTGCTGCTTTGTTGTTTTGAGAGGGTTCATACAGCTCCCTCAGCCCTTCATTTGTGTTAAATCCAGGTGCAAGTCCTCCTGGGAGTGGGGGAGCAGGGGAAGTGGTTCCCGACGGGAATGGATAAAAATCCAGGGTGAGACGGAAAGGGGTACAAATACAGAGTATGACAGGGAGAGATACAAATACAAGGTAAAATAGTGACACATAACAGTGGCAACTAAGGCAAACCTTAGAATTCTAACATTTAATGTTTAACAACAGACTAACACGGGGTATAAATACAGAGTATGACAAATACAGGGTAAAATAGTCACATTTAACAATGGCAACTAAAGGCAAGTCCTAGAACTCTAACATTCAATGTTTAATGACAGACCAACACTTCAAATTAAGACCTTATCAACTTCATTAACATCAACTACCAATTACTACTCTGAAAAAAAAGAGCTCTGATTTTCATTCCTCACACCTCCCATGGGGCAAAAAACAACAGTTTTTCCATGGGCCATTAGTTCAGGGGGTCCACTTTTTAAGGATGAGTTGTTCTAGTATAAAAGCAAGGGTGCACTTCCTCTGCCTCTGAAACTAAGGGCTCACTCTCTATTCAAGCCTCTCACCAGACCACAGCTTCTCAGCAGCTGCTGGCGAGCGATTCCTCGAGCTCCGGCTAGCCCCAGCACACACTAGCAGCCTGGCGTGGCAGCAGCGTTGTCATGGAGCAGCAGCTCCAAGCGGGAGACAGGATCCGGCATCCTGCTGCCTAGAGCGACCTCTCTACGGCTGAGGTAGAGAGGCTTCGCCCTTGGCCGGTGAGCAGGAAAAGACTCCAGCGAGCGCACAGGAATAACTCAGAAGCAAGACAGTTGTCTGCAGCAGGAAAGGGATTTATTAGGAAGGAAGGAAGGCTGCAGGCAACTGCCCCGAGGGGCGGGGTGAACAGAGATTTTAAAGGATCTCAGAAGGGAGGAGCAACCCACCCCTGGGCAAATGATCATACAGAAAGCAATGATTGATATAAGTAACAATGAATGGGGGATTAGCTGGGGAGGGGAAAAAACTTCTGGTCCAATCACTCCCTGCCCAGAGTGGAAGGTTCTAGGGAGAGGGTGTGGGCAGAGAGTGATGGACAGGGCAGTTGCTAGGGGAACATAGGAGGGGTCAAGGAGAAACCATAACAACGAAGGAGGGGACAAATGATAGACATGGAGGAATGGCGGGAGTTGCCTAGACAACCGGGGAGGGGACAAAGGATTGACAGGTGCAGTGGCGGGAAGGGAGCACTAGGCAGAACCATTATAACAAACAAATGGGGGGGAAACAGATTGTACCAACTAAACATGACATGAACATTTAAGATATAACTTGTACAATGAACTTATAAAGAACATAACTAAGAACAGAAAAAGCAGTCACACCGCAACAAGCATCCACATATTCCAGTGTGAGCATCTTTTCCTTATGGGCTGTGGGTGAATTCTGCATCCCTCCATGCAATTCATTAATTACAAGGAAATAGTTTTTTGTATTATAGTCCTCACCACAGCTTGCAGAAGAATCTCAGCTCTGAGGCTTGGGACACCTCCTCCCCCCTCCCTCCTTTGCACTGACCTTAGTGTCGCCGTGTTCTCCTCATGTGTCTTCACCTTTTCTTCCTCTCTGATTTGAGAGAGAATTGGTGTATGTAGGTTCGTCTGCTCTCAAGTTCTACCTATGAATTGAAAAGATTTTATAGAGTTCTGCAGTGCTGAAAAGTTCATCTCATCCAGGCTTCAGACTGGGGAATTGCTGTGCCTCTCGCTGCTGATCGTGTGGTCCCTGCTGGCACTGAGCAAGCTGCACCAGCTGCTGGCTTCGCTCCACACCTTTTCTTCATGTGGGGTGCTAAAAAAGAAAAGCTGCTGCCTCCACTTTTGTCTTTCTGTCTGCAACATAGCTGGCTAAAAGCAGCCAAGCAAATAAAGTCCATTGCAAGCCATACTGAGATAGCCATGGCTGCACAGCACCACCCTGGCCGCACAGATTTCAGCTGCGCAGTCCTGTCCACTTGGCTGCTCCTGGATCAGGATGGTGGTGACCACATGGCTGCTTGTGGCACCAGGACATCCCCCAGTGGCTCAGCCTGGTGGCTGCACCAGCACAGGGTCCAGCAACCACCTCCAAAAGGGGGGCCTGGCTGGCTGCACTGGGAAGGAGCCAAACAGCCCCCACCACCACCACCACTCCAAAGGCAGGGAGACAGAGAGGTTCCTGTGGTTCCTGTGGTTTCTGTCATTCTTAAATATCTTATCATAGAAGCGTTAGCAGCTTTTCTAATTGCCTTAGCTGTGTGCCTATTCTCAAAAGCAGCCAGTGACTGGTTTTGCCAGGCATGCCAGCAGCTCCTCACAGCAAAAATCACTTCCATGACTGGCTTTTTCCCCTTTTTCCCTCCTCACCAAAAACCAAGCTATTTAAAACCACCACATGTCCCCTCAAACATGAGAGTGGTGGACTCGGACTCCTTCTGCATTTAGTTTAACACTATTTGCAGCTGCTTTACATGTTCCTCAGAGTGTTTTTAATACTTTCCAGATGAGAGGTCATAAGGCAAAGTTTAATACCAGATATGCTCACATGTGATACCAAAATGTTCCTCTTCATGAAGCTGTTGTAAAAGATATTATCTCATGTTCTAGTAACTTCATTCTTCATTTTTTTTAATATGATGACAGTAAAATACTCATCTATGTTACCTGAAGTAATAGTGCAACTGCCTGATTTCATCTGGAGGAGACAGAGAGGTGGTGGGATGACCTCCTGTAAAAACACAGCTGTATAATGCCAGGTATGTACAGATTCCTCTAGCTCTATCTTTCACATTTCCTAGATCCAGCTCATCAATGTTCCAGGTGATCAGTGAGAAGTTGCTGTCATCTTTTGGCTGTGAGACTGCACTGGCATTACTTGTCATTGCATCTGCAGTGAGGTCAATAGAGCTGCTGGTGTGTGCCTAGGCCAGAGCTGCCCTGCCTGCTGCTGCCACCAGTTAAAATGTCACGTTGTGCTGTGGGAATTGCGAGAAGTTATTTTAAAAACAGATGGTCAGGCACAGCAATGGGGAACTAAGACACATGGACCTCCTTGCTTGTCCAGAAGATTGTTTATTGTATCAAGCAAAACACTTTTATGTTCTAAACTTAGCCCAAAAGCACTCATTGGCCTGACACTGCAGTGTCACTGTTCATGTGTCCCTTTACCCAGTCAGCTCTCTGACCATGTGGTGTCCATGCTCCTCCCCAGCCAATCACTGCCCCATGCCCATGCCAGCCATACAACCTGATTTCTGGTTACAGGACCTGGTTTGCACCTTGCTGTTACCCAGCCTTTCCCAAAGTGCTTATTGTTGAGCTGAATTGAACAGGATTTCTTGTCTCCCACAGTCAGAAATTAAATTAAACCAAATGAGGCAAGCATTGTATCTGAGAATCATTTATTGGTAAAGAAAGAATAAAATAAATAAAATAAAATAAAATAAAATAAAATAAAATAAAATAAAATAAAATAAAATAAAATAAAATAAAATAAAGCCACCCTACTAAAGAGGGCTAGAAAATACAAAGAATGAGGAAGAAAAATGAGAGGGAGAGAGGGGAGACAGAGGGAGAAAGAGGGCTTTACCACCAGGTGCTGGGTTCTCAATGTCCACAAGGTGAGAGCTCTGCACGCTGCCTGCCTGGAACAACTCCTGTGGTGACAGGCGACTGGACACGAGGCAAGGGACAGCTAAGGCATGCGGTTGAGAGGCCTGGACAGGGCTGCAGTGAGGATCACAGTGATGGTCAGGCTCAGAGGTGGGCAGGGTTGGATGCAGGTGACTTAGGCAGGGATGCAGAGATGAATGAGGCAGGGTGCTGCTCAGGGACACAGGGAGGCAGGACAGATGCAAGGGCAAGCAAGAGCCAGCGAGGACAGGAGAGCCAAAAGGCAGGCTGGGGCCAGGGCAAAAATGCAAGACTCCAAAGCCCCTAGAGCTTGTGATGCTGTCACTTTTTATGCCCCTGGCTGCTCCCAAGGTCCACCTGCTGACAGGAGACCATTGTCCCAGTCCAGTGTCCCACTGCAGTCCATTGTTAGAGACATTTTGCCATCGATTGCAGAGTGTCTCCGGAGGGTTCAGTGTTATGAATATGAATGAGGCCAAACTTTCTCCGGAGAAAGAGGTTCTTGTTTATTAAAATAGCTGCAAGGAACAGAGTACCCAGGATAAGCCCAGGCACCCACACAGCGAGCCAAAACCAGAACAGTGCGCTAACCCCAAGTGCACTGGGTTGTCCCCAGAAAACAAGTTTCCAAAAAGAAGAAGAACCCCGACCCAACCGAACTCCCCCCATTTATAGCCCCCTTTGAATCCAGGATTGGTCCATTTTCGATCCGCATGATGATTGGTCCATTTCCAGACTTCTCATTGGTCTTTAACACTGTTCATTCTGGGCCAATCATTTCTGCTTTGAATGATTGGTCAGATCTTCCATCCAATCCCTCTTTGACCTCGCCTTCCCCTGCCAGACCGCCCTTCCACCAAACCCTGGACCCTTCTCCTAGAACATTCTAATAAGCCCCCCAACTCTTAACATAATGCAATTAATATAACATAATTAATACAATATAATTGAACTATGCCCTAATTTAACATAACTTAACTTTTACTTGTAACATTCAGTGTCTTTGGTGTTCCCCTGCTGACTCCCTGTCCCATGTGAGATATGAACTGGTTGCCAGGCAAGATCTCCCCAGAGACAAGGTTTTCCTCCATCTTCTCCTAGCTGCCTCCTTGACATGGCACACGTGCAACCCTCCCCCACCGGCCTCTGACAACCAGGGCTGAGACAAATCAAAAGTAAATTGGCTCCTCGCATCATCCTTTTAAATAAATCCATTAGAAGCACACAGAACTGTTTTATTCTGCCTGTCGGCAGTGTGGGTCACGCATTCTGAAGAGACAATTAACCTGAAGAGGGAAATTTGCAAGCACCAAGTTATTGCACTGAAAAGTAAAACCAAGGTCTTTTCACCTTATTATGTAAGACACTATAAAACGTTCAGTTTCTTGCTAGAGAGAGAGAATTTCCAGAGCAGAGATGAAAAGATAGGAGAAATGCTGAAGTGTGGGGTTTTCTTTTTCTTCTTCCCTTTTCTGTTAGGCTATCACTGAGAGAATTCAGTTCCACTGAGGGCCCATGTGGTGGCACTGTTTGCTGAAGTCTTTATTTCACAGACTGAAGGACAAATCCTACAGGAAGCAAAAGAGAAGGAAAAGGACAAATCTCACTAATGGAGCTTTTCACGTTGCAGTGGTCAAGTGATATGGTCAAGCCTCACTTTTATGTGCCTGAACCATCATGTTCTTTTCAGTCCCATTCCCAGGATTCCTGCACAGGGAGTATTGATCTTTTTATTTCTCCTTTTTTTCTTTTCTTTTCTTTTCTTTTTTCAGTTACAGCAAATACCAGAGAACAGAAAAATATATATTTTTAGCTAAATGCCCAAGGGTGGGATAATCTACAGATATATGTGTGTATGTTGCATATTTTTTCCTATCAGAAATATGATAACACTGAGCTAGTTAAACTTATTAACATTCCTGAATAGGAACTCAGAAATTTGAAATGCAGATGTGCTGAGCACATAGCTTGAAATTTCTTGTTTATTAGTTCCTATTTTATACCTTAAAAAGCATTCAATATGCTCCTGCTTGGAGCTGCTTGTGTTCACACTTCTGGTCTTTCACACTTTATGCAATGATTAAGAGTTAATATATCCCCTTTTCATGGAGGGAATACAGCCCTTTAAAGTCACTTATATAACTGAAATTTAGTGGCATCACTTGAGATAGCTTTGGTGGAGAGATTCAGGTGCCTAAAAATACCTGTCTAGGGCCTTTAGATGCCATGGGGCATCCAAGACACTCCTCCAGGAAAGACAGAGAAAATCTGGGGCACCCTGAGTCCCACTGGAAAGCCTATGGGCAGCAGGTGGGAAACCACATGGGATTATCTCTGAGCGCTACAAGACCTTTGTAAAGTCAGGATGCATCAGCCTTTGAGGAAAAGGATTCTGCTGGAGTCCCTGCCCAAATTTCCCGGCTAGAGCGCAGGCACCACAAGTCCAGCAGTCCTGGGGGGTGGCGAGCAGCAGCAGCAAGCGGCGGCTCCGGAACGGAGACTGGCTTGGCAAGCTCTCCACCTGAGGTCGCGACCTCCCATGTCTTGGTGGTCGGCTTCGCGCCTCAACCCTCGGACGAGGGGAATAAACAGGCTGCCAGTGAAGTCAGCGAGTGAGCAAAAAGGAGGCAGCAAACAACCTCAGCAAAACAGCATTGGTTTATTAGCCAACAGGGAGGGAACGAACCGGGGAAGGGCTGAGGAGGTTTGCCAGAGAAAATGGGGTGAAACAAGCTTAAATACAGTATGGGAGGATCCAAGCTACACAAGAGGAATTGGGCAAACAGGGGAAAGGCAGAGCATGAGACCAATAGAACATGAGGAGGGGAGGGACAAGGGGGTGGCCGAGGCCAAAGGACCAACCCCAACCCAGCCAGAGAAGAACCCTCTGGAACCTGGGCCGGGTTGGAAGGTAATTGACACGCTTGAGGAGAGGTGGGCACACATAACAGGCAGGGGAACTAAGGTGCAGATTGGCCGACATGCAGGGAGAGAGGGAGAGTGACAGGAGCAACTTGCTCAACCGGGGGAGGGACCTGCGGGGAATGAACCAACTTTAAAACAAGATGAAAGAGGGGGGGTGGAACAAACCATTGAACAATACACAAAACCAAACCCGTACAATTACTGAAGATCAGGAAAATGAACGCACCACAACAGGATTCAAAGACTGCTCACATCTGTGTGGCACTGGGGTGGGAGCTCCTTCCAGCCTTCCCTTCCAGGATGTATTCTCCTGTCCATTAGTTTGCTGCTGCCTTTGGAATTCTTAAGGCCCCGTGTCTCAGGGGAGGAAAGAGTGGTAGGAGTTTTCTGCTGTTTTATTTAATGAAATTGTTACAGCCAGAGTCAGAACAGGGGAGGGTGGGAGCTCATGGTTGTGAGGAAGGGACAAGAAAGAAGGATGGAGACTTCCTTTTCTGGCAGCAATAGCCCATTATGGCATTTTGTACCATTTGAGTCAGCATCTCTTTTTTTTTTCCCCCAGAGGGGTTTGGTGCTCTCTCCAGCAGGTCGACTGGCTGTTTTCAGGCCTCAAGCCATCATCTCTTCCTCAGATATGATGTGGGAGGATATTTCTCCTCTCCCTCATCATGGCTTATACCCCTTGTGGATCTACTCACCAAACTTTGTGGTGCTGGATGAGCCATGTGGATTTTGAAGATGGGGTTCAGCTGTTTCTATGTGAAAAGTGTCCCACAACTAAAATTGCAGCTAGGTGCAGTGGGACATTTCTGAAAGCATCAGCAAACTTTGGGCACCCAACTCCAGATAAACACTTGTGAAAGTCTTGCTTAGTCCTTTGCAGGAAGAGACATGATAGCTCAGCCTGTCCCACCTCTCATACTTCCATACTCTACCCCTAAAATACTCCCAGCTGAGTAGGGATAGATGTCATTTGTGGTCATTGTGAAAGTTTGATTGACTTTAGGATCCCCTTCCTAATCAAGCCTTTAACTTTTAAAGATGAAGCAGAGAAGAGCACAATGTAACAGCAATAAAAATAATTAGGGTTGGAAACGAGTCTTTGTTGCTGTCTGGGAATTTGCAGAGGAAACCTGAGTATAGACATGCACTGTTATTGTCATGCTGCATTGACATGCAGACTGATGGTTGCTCAGTGAATTTCTCTCTTCTTCTTCCAGTATATTGTGAGACAAATTTGCACAAGATGAGAATATTTACGTGTTCAAAATGCAGACTTCCAACCTGATACTGTAAGAAAGGAAGTTTGTAATTGAAAATTAATTCATACTGGAAAGTGTAGTCAATAGACAATTACTGAGATACAGCTTGTGTTTATTGCTTGAGGAATTTTACACAAGATTTATAACAACGAAAACCAATTACCTTTACATGTAAAGAACAGTCTAAAAAGATGAAACTTAATTAATGTAGAAGCCTTCAAACATTCTTTATCTCCTGCAAATAATCACCAACCAAACAGTAATTAAAAAAAAAAGTATGTGAAAGTCAGCATGTTATTCGTGTTGAAAAAGATTACAGAAAAATCCCCATATTGTACACATGCTTGTCCTATTAGTTTTGCAGAAGTGTGCCACAACCATTTTACTCTAGAAGAGTAGGAGGTGAAAATTTGATATATGTGAAATTGAAGTCAAGTAGGCACAATTTTTTATAATAATATTCAGGTGCACTGCTGCCTCTTCCGTCCTCTGTACCTGCTCTCTAGACCCCTCCAAAAACCCCAGAAACTTGGGAGTTACATTCTTCATGCAGAGACTTCAGAAGCAGTTTCCCATTAATTCCCATTTGTGGGAAAAAGTATTTGACACTTGACCCAAATCAGAGTCAATATGCTGTTCAGAGCTCTGACAAGAAATTCCTTATGGCTTCAAAATGAGACTCATACCAAAGGCCACTCTTTCAACCACTTTCTCCTGACCTGTAGTCATGTTCATTAAAAAAAAATTAAAGTATTAAAAATACTTCTTGAGACAAGTTACAGTGGGGACAATTTTCCTGCTCTTTAGAGGACTATACATACCTTGGAAAATGTTTATTTGGAGTCCACATCTGGGCTCATCAGGACAAGAGAGAGATGGAGCTCCTGGAGCAGGTCCAGGGGAGAGCTACAGAGATGAGGAAGGGCCTGGAGCATCTCCCTGCCTTAACTGATTCTGGAATTCTGTGGCACGCTGAATGCATTGCATTTCAAAATGCAATTTCAATACTTTTCCATCTAACAAGAGTTTTAAAAAAATCTCAGGATCTTAAAGGATCTTAAAGGCATAAGGCCAAAGAAGTCAGATCAACCAGAAGTCTCAACACCTATTATAGAAGACGGTTCAGAATGTGAAGACCACCTCAGCATAGCTGGAGCCCAAGGGCACTGGCCAAACTGGGACACTGAAAAATGGAAAGGTGAAGCCTCTTTCTCCAGAGTCCTGGATTGTTTGTTGTCCACGCATCCAGAACAAAATGCCTCCTGGGTTCAGGTCTTAAAAGACGCTTTCCCTAGACTTTGTTTCTGGAAATTGCCATTTTGGTTCAGGTTTTGGGGGAAGTTTGAGTCTTTCATTTTTTTTTTCTTGTTTTGTGACTCCCATACTGAACATATTTTGGTAAGGTAACTGAGGGGCCTTTGGCATTAGTGCTGTCAGGTTTTTTTCTTCTTTCCTCTCTGAAAGACAATAGTTTAAACTCTCAATGACTGAAATGCCTAGTTCTAACTGTGGTGTAGGTTCAAGATAAATTATGGACCATTGCAATGGTCTGTAGAAGTCAGATAGGAGAAAGCAATTATTCCTTTTCTTTCCCATTTTAAATCAGTGAAATTCAACCTGTTGACTTTGGTCTTTTGGTGAGTTAATATTTTCGTAATATTTTGCTCTCTGTCCAAAAATCTAAACAGAACATCCAAAATGAGGAGGGTGAAAATTTTCTTCTCTTCCTGATTGTAATGACCACAATTGACTTTTAGGCATGCATTTTGCTTTCCTTTTTACTTTTTTTTTTTTTTTAACTGTACTGATATGTGAATAAGTGAGTGGATTTTGCCTCTTGCTTAAGAAGATGAAGATCTTCTGTCTGAAACACTGTGAGTAAAAACGTGGTCATTGCAGGGGAGTTTTGCCTCCAGGCACAGGGAAGAAAAACAATGAGAACTGCAGTAATTTTTGCCCTGGAGTGCAAAGAAGCTGCGAATTAGTTACAGAGAGAGAAGTAAGTGCTTGTGAGTGGGAATGTTCCACTGATTTTCCCTCTTAAAATTATTTATGAGTTTAAAGAATAATTAGAATGGGAGGGAAAAAAAGCCACAAGATTTATGGATCTGGTAGTCTAGAGCTTGGGCTTTGTGCTGCTTTTTCCAGAGCTGCAGCAATCTTCGGGTTTATTTTAGGTGCTGGGAAGGCACCTAAATCTTTAACACCTGCACTAAAACAGAATTTAATGCTGAAGTGACCCAGGAGAGCGAAAAATATGCTGAGGGGAAGTGTGGTCTCCTGTGATTGTTTTCCATGTGAAATGTGTGAAAAGTGCAGAGCTCTCCTGGGGAAGTCACTCTTCCCCTTTCTCCTGTGCAAGCGGGGAATCAGGACCTGATGGCAGGGCAGATTTGGTGCTTTGTGAGCAGTTTTGGGCACAAAAGACAAAACGTGTGCGTGGGCTGTTATGCACAGACCTCCTGGGTGACTTCTCAGCACTTGATTACACTTTAATTATTTTTGTAATGCGAAAGTGAGCCTACTCTCCTGAGGAGAAAGAACTGCTTCTATTAATCTATCAGGCTATAGCAGGGGATCAGCAATTAGCTGTGTGCTTTCTATTCTGCTATAATTATTAATAATGAGCAGCCTACAGGAGCCGTGTTTTCCACAGCAAATCCCATTCCATCCAGCAGTCGGATGGGTTGTTTTGGTCACGGTTTGGGAGGTGGATCCAAGGGAGTGTGAGCTGAATTGAACAGACCCTGGGCAGGCAGGCAGCTCTGCCTGGTGCCTCCCCTGTGATGTGGTGGCATCAACAGCACCAGTCCTGGGAATGGCACAGACGGGTTCAGAGGAAGCTGCCAGGAGAACACAGCCCAAAACCTGATGAAGGAGCTTCCTTCCTCAATTCCTGTCTCTGCTATTAGCAGCGCAGATGGTGTGTCCAGCAGTTAAAGGTACCTTCAATGCCTTTCAGAGAAAGCAGAGGGAGAGCATTTTGGGGGTGGATCGTAAGTGCTGGTCCTTTTACCCCCCAGTCATCTGCCAACACTCAATTGTGGGGGTAGATGATATGTTGAAGGTTGGACTCAATGTTCTTTCCAACCTCACCTTCTGTGATAGGTACTCCTATTACAGCACCATATTTCAAGATACCAATGACCTGCCCAAAGTTTATTCAGCCTTATTTCCAGCCCAGATATCTAGAGCCATGTCTCACAACAATCTCAGGTAAAACTATTAATAAGTATTTTTTTGTTGTTGTTGTTAATAGGCAAAACCCATTCTTCTCACTGTTTTACTGAAAACATGCAGTTACTCAGAATTTCTCCAAGAGAGGCTGAAGTGCCACTGGGCAAGTAACAGCAGTATCAGAAGTTGTATATGTTGGGTCTGAAAAATGCTACACAGGCAAAAGAAATTTGGAAACTATACTTTTGACACCTCCATTTGGCTAGAACATGCCCCTTCGTAATTTTCCCTTTCTCAACTGTTGCTTGGTGTGAAAATTTAATTTGTGGGAAAGAAATAGTATATATGATCAAGTAACACACACATACAGAACAGACTGTGAAATTAATTCTCAGTTCTAACTTATCTAAATTTTCCAGATCTTGATACTGCAGCCTGATTTTTTCTTCTAAGAGTGTTTTTGGCAAGTGTTTCTGGACCAAGTAACTTCCCAGCAAAAGGGAGAATTTAATAACTGTAATTTTATTAAGGAGTCCTGCTTCTATTTGATAACTTCTGCTAGGAAAAGAGCTTTACAAGATTAGTGTCCCTCTGAGCAATTAAGTAGCAGGGTCCCCTAATCTCTGAAGTCATACACAAAACAAGTAGAGTAGTAGATTTTGCTTCTCTGGGATCATAACAATTATTTATTGCTTTTAATAAGTCTGAGTTTTCTTGGATCTGTCAGAATATCCTTTTGTACTAGTGTAAACGGGAGTAATTCTGATGGTCCATGGTGCTGATAAGGTGAAATCAGAATTATGACCGACGTATTTTTAATTTCTTGCATCGTGAAAGAAAAAGAGAGCATAGAACAACTCAATGAAAGTTCAAACCCTGTGGATTTCTAGCTCTTCCATAAAAACATGTTGCTTTAAAAGTTTCAGCTTTACAGAGCTTCTCCCAGTTTTCCCCTGTAGAGCAGGGTTTAGAGTGGACTTGCATTATTCAAAGTATTTTAGGGCAGAAGAGCACTCACATTGATCTTCTTTCATGGTTTTGTTTCGGTTTTGGTGCAGCTGTGATCTGGAGGGTGAGCAGGACCTGCCAAGGCTGTTTCCCCTCACACAAGTCAAGCAGGGTGCTCCTGAGGAGATGGAATGTGTGATGTGCTGTGTCAGTAGCTTATCACATGCTGCTGCATTTTGTCAGGAGGGTCATATCCCAACATATGGCAGTCAGTCACTTCAACAATTCCTGGAAAAATAAATAGGAACAAAAGCAGTGGGAATAATGGAGCTGGTCATGAATACTCCTCTCCATGTTCTCAAGCAAGCAGGGGGACTCCAGCTCTATGGGTTTTTGGCCCTGGGAAGTTGCACCACTGTTTGTCAAGCTTTGCTTAATTGAGGTGCTTCAGCACCTCACTTGTCTGGGCTGGAAAGGTGCTTGCAGGTGGGTTTTGGCTCAGTTGTGTTTACTTTTGGAGCCATTCCATGTCATCCACCAGTGTAACAAAACTGTGTGTACACAGTTATTTGTGTATTTGCTTGTGTTTATAATATACATGGGTAGGAGGTATAATTTATTAGAGTCAACAACAGCCTATAATTCTCTGCTTCACTGTGCTTTCTGTGCTACCTGTCTTTTATACACAGTGATTTTCCATGGATTTTCCTAGATTTCAGGAGTCTTTTCAAAGCATTCCCCAGCTCCTGGAAAGTTTCCCCCAAAAGCCAACACTCTGGATGAAGGCAGGCTGTTGTGGAAGAGTGGGTATGTTTGAAAACATATTTTCACAGCCATCACAATAAGTTACTTTCTTGATGCAGACTTCAAAACTTGTGAGGTTTTCTTGGGTATTTTACTGGTTAATACCTGAATGCAAGGTATGTCCTCCCATGCAAAGTGTGTTCTCCTAGAAGCTTCATGCAGAAGTGCAGGTTTCTAAAGGAATTCAGTAAGGGACAGAAGCACCAGACTATTAGGGAGAGGGGATTTCTCACTGAATAACCCCTCAAGCTCTGGCCTCTCAGTCCTGAATCTCAAGGGAAAGCTACTCTGCACCCCACTCCTACCAAACAACCCCAGACCAAATGTTCAAAAAAACAAATGTGTGAATTGGAATTCAAAACTGCACTGAACACTAAAAATCCTGGATTCAGGAAGAAACACTGATATGAGGTGTGCTTTGTTTTCCTCCTTTCTTTTGCAACCTCCTACCTTTCCTAAAGGTGATGAATCACCTGGCTCTGCTTTTCCCTGTAGAAGATTATCACCTTTTTCCCTGTGAACACTAATTTTTGCTGTACAGGTACCAGTGACATTTTCCCCCAGGTGATTTAACTGCTTACCATATCAAGTGTAACACAGAACAGTTGTTCTCCGCCCAAATTTAACACTGACAGGTGCTGCTTCTCTTTCAGGTTAAGAGAAGAGCTTGTGTGTCAAAAAGCTTCGCTATTTCTCCATGCATAGCAGATATTACCATTCCCTGAACCCTCAATAGCCCTTAAAAACACAGAAGAGCTCCAGGCCCATGTTTCATGCCTTGGGGATTATGGCAAGCATTTTAAATGCAATTATTTGATACAGTGATTTCAAATGAATAAATTACCTTTCCCTCTTTCAGCCTGGGATGAAATCCTGATGAAGGGAACAAAGAAGTTTGTTTCAAGGTGGCTCTGCTGACCCCAGCAGAGTGCTGGAGCATGGGTCTGTGAGGCTGAACAGTTAAATATTGCCTGGGGGAGTAGCAGGCAGTGGATGTGACTCATCTCATGTCAGGACTGGCCTGGCCTTTCCTGTTTGTACAGAGAATGAACTCACTGCCCACTGCAAATATTCTCTTTCCAGCACAGATTCTCTATGTGTTATTTGCACTAGGAAGGGAGTTGGTTTTTTTTTATTATTATTATTAGGTTTTTGTTCACTAAAGGCAAGTGATGTTAAGCAGAGCTCTGCAGAGGGAGAGGTGAAGAAGGACACACAATTGGTTACTTCCGAGACCATCCAAGGAAAGGGATCATCCCATTGTCCAACCTCTGAACCTCACCAAAGGGAGACAACCAATAAATTGTCCCTAAAAATGTTTCACACTAAATGTTACAGGGTCCTTTGTGGCCTTGTACTGCCTGCATGAATACAGGACTGATCTTTGGGTGTGTAGGGAAGAGAGTTGGGGAAGTGAGTAGAATTTTTGGTGGTATATTTTAACTAACTGTGGGCATGGTTAACTAATTGGGTGATATGGGGAAGGACAAAAGGTGAAGAAAACTGTGCCACAATGTCCCACTCATCCTAGAGAGGAATTTACCTCCTTGTTTAAGTTGCCCAAAGGTTTATGTGGGGCTGTGTCCTGTGATTTCCATCAAGTTTAATGGTGTTTAAAACATAACTGCTCCAACAGCAAGATGCTGCTTGGTGAATTTTATGCAGAAGGCTTCCATTAAATCCCTATAAACAGGGATATCTGCAATTGCTCTAACTCTTTATCATGCTTGTACCTTAAATACCAGCAAGATTAAAAGTGCTGTAGAACTGAAAAACAGAAAAAATGCACGTGGGCTCATTCAGCGCTCTGGTGAGACGGCTGGTCCAAGCTCCATGAAAGCACATGGAAAACTCAGCTTCAGCCCCTGGTGATGTAAAGGTGGGCTAGATCACAGAATCACAGAATTTGTCACAGAATCTGTCACAGAATCACAGAATTGTTTGGGTTGGGGGGCACCTTAGAAACCATCTCATTCCAACCCCTGCCCTGGACGGGGGCACCTTCCACTAGACCAGGCTGGTCAGAGGCCCATATCCAGCTTTTCAGAGGATTTCACAGGATTCTGATCTGTATTAACAAATGGAATCAGAATTGAGGCCAGTGCTAGCCAAATCAATACATTTTGATGGGGTTTGAGATTCTGATTGTGAGAAGGAGCTACCCAAGGAGCTTTAGAAGGAGCTACCCAAAATCATCATTCAGGTACTGATTTGCAGATATTCCACAATGATAAATTTTAAATGGGAATCGAAATCATGATTTTGATATCTCCATTTACACACAAACCCAAACATTTAAAAAAATGAACGTGAGCCAGCTCATGTAAAAATCAGCTCTGAAAATTCATCTCTTCTTTCTCTCTCTACACTGCCACGCTCCTCTTTCACCTGCTCTACTTGTTTTTCATTGCATTTGTTAATGCAATTTACAAATGCATAAAAAAATACATTAGACCCAGACACGTGCCATCTGTTTTTTAGCTAAACTTCAGACAAACCACTTAGATCTTAGAACTCAGGACTTCTCAGTTCTAAAAGTGCTTTTTTTTCCCTCCACAAGCCTTCACAGCTCTGTATCTCCTTTATTTGCCTTTTAGTACAGTCGGAGCAGGCAAATGGAAGGTGTAGCCATGTTATTTTTCTCCAATTAAGTTAAATGTTTCCTTCACCATAATTACTTAAGTTGAGGTCTGCAGACAAGAAATTACCCCGGATGTGATCCCTAACCAACTTCCAAAGTCATAACAACTCATATTGTTCCTTTCCAAGTAAAAATTCTGATACTAAGAAAGTGTGGTGTTGCAGGTAATGTTTTGAATCTTAACAGTGATCCACTGCTTTGATAGACTTGATAAAGCTGTGAGTGCCTTGCCATTGATGTTACACAATCCTTTCTCTGTTGTGTAATTCAGAAAACATTTAAGATGGAAAATAATTGTAATTTGAAATTGTTTCAAAAGTATGTTTTAATGGGAATATGATGAAATAATTTTCCTTCAGAAGCACTAGGTGTTTCAAAGTTGTTTTTTTTTATTTTTTAGTAGATATTTGAGTTCTTTGTGTGTTTATGCATGTATGTTTATCTATGCCTGTGTGTGAAGTATTATTTTCTTTTTCTCATTACATATTTTTTTTGGGGGGAGAGAAGAGGAGAAAATATTCTACTGTAAACATCATCAGTTTGAGAGAAGGTGTAAAATTAAAAAAGTAAACTGGACCTTTCCAAAATTACTTAAATAGGAAAATTATTTATTTTCTCTTTTATTATTTTAAATTTAAAAAATTGTAATTTGTGATTAAGTTTATTTATCTCAAATGGCAAACATGGGGTGATGATACATACTGAAAAACACCCAAACTCTGGGGATCTAATTTGATGGCTAATGTGATTACATCAGACAAGCTTTATCTAAAATCCTTGTGCCTTCAGAACATGCAATGATTTCACCATTACTCAGAGTCTGGATTAATTTCATCCATCTCTGTTTCTTCCTGGAATTTAGCAATGCCCTTTGTAGCAAGGCTGTTGTCATCACATCATGTGTTGCTATATACATGCTGGCCTTTGATAATTTTCTTGTGTTTTGGATGGTGTCCATCCATTTGAAGGGGATGCTCTGATTTAATTACAGACTCTTACTGTAGTGGTTGATCCAAAACCACAGAGCTCTGAGCTTCCCTCATCCTTCCCAAATGAAACAGTGTTTTTCAAGTTTCCAGGTTGAGGTGGAGTAGTCAGTTGTACAGCCTAATTTGCAGTCATCTTTATATAGAATTATAGCATTGTTGATGTTGTAAAAGACCTCTTGACCATCAAGTCCAGCCATTCCTCCAGCACTGACAAGCCCAGCACTAACCCACATCCCTAGGTGCCACATCCACATGGGGTTTAAATGCCTCCAGGGATGGGGACTCCACCACTGCCATGGGCAGCTTTTGCCAGGGCTTGACCACCCTTTTCAGTGAAGAAATGTTTTCTTGTATCCAGCCTAAGCTTTTTTGTCAGGAATTAGCTGGTGCCCCACACTGAACAGGGGTAAGGAGAGGCAGGACCTCTGCAGTACTGCCCCTGAAGTTATGGAAGACTTCTGCTGATGTCTGGGAGCCACACAAAGCATGGCATTTGGGTGTGGAGGAAAAAAAAGGGAAAAAACAGGAAAAATCAATATATAGAAATTAATGTGCCTTTTTGAAGACTCAAAACAGATGGGGAAAAGGTCAAGGATTCTTTGTTGCTAAGTGCGTTTCTATGACAACTGCAATGTGTATGTTATGAGTGAGCAGTCATTTGTTCCAGCTGCTGGATCATTAAAGGGGCTGCATTTCCCGCAGAACTGGGAATGTTAGTCATGGATTATTTACTTTTTGCCTGCCCCTCTGCAGACCAAGTTTCAGCAGGCAGGACTCAGCCTGTACGTGAAAGCTTCAGCCAGTTGCGGCTGCACAGCTGCATCACAGGCCTGGATGGGTCTGGGTGGGTCTGGGTGGCAAAGTGCCTGCCTTACAGGATGCTGGGGGAGCTTTGTAAGAAATCCTGGGAGATTAATTAAGATCCAGTCCTGAAATTCAGACTGTACCCTCATGATGAGATACTCTATGACTCTATGATGCTGTGCTCTGTTGGATGTGTTGTTTCTGAGGGATTTAAGGCATGACTCGAGAGACGCATTTGACTTGTCCCACAGCGTGTACAAAGGCTTACAAAATGTTTGGTTATTGCTTTAGAAAACGTTAATTAGTTAGAATGATGGTAGAAAACAACTTATTTCTTCACACATTAAAATAAAGGAAAAAGCAGTAATCATGGCTCTGCCCATTGCTCCAACAGCATGGCAATGTGGTCCAAAAGCACAGATTTTATTGTTCATAGCGCGGTGGGTTGACCCTGGCTGGGTGCCAGGCATCCATCAAAGCCACCCTCTCACTCCCCTTTGCATGTGGACAGGGGAGTGAAAGTGTAACAAAGGGTTCATGAATTGAGATAAGGACCAGGAGAGATGACAAATCAATTATTGTCACAGTCAAAACAGACTCAGTTTGGGGATATTATCTGTTTATTACCAATCAAAATCAGAACAGGATAATGCAAAGGAAAACAAACCATAAGAACACCTTCTCCCACTCTTCCCTGCTTCCTGAGCTCCAGGTATTCCCCCTCAGCAGTGCAGGGTGGTGGGAATGGGGGTTATGGTCGGCTCATAACACATTCCTGCTGCTGCTCAGAGAGAGGAATCCTTTCCCTGCTCCACTGTGGGGTCCCTGCCACAGCAGGCAGGTCTCCATGAACTTCTCCAGTGTGAGTCCATCCCATGGGCAGTGGGTATCCCACAAGCTGCTCCAGCTTGGGTCACTCTTCCATGGGGCCTGATCCTTCATACACAACTTGCTCCAGCAGAGACGTTATGACCTTATTTTTAGAGTGATGGCTCTGCCTGCACTGAAGTTCAAACACCTTATCCAAAAGACAATAGTATAGAATTTATTTAACAGCAAATATGAGTTAAAGAGAGACAGAGAAAGAGAGAAAGAGAGAGAGAAAAAGAGAAAGAGAAAAACAAAGAGAAAAAGAAAAAGAGAGAGAGAGAAAGAGAGAAAGAGAGAGAGAAGGAGAGAAAAAGAGAAAGAGAGAAAGAGAGAAAGAGAGAAAGAGAGAAAGAGAGAAAGAGAGAGAGAAAGGAAGTGGTGGAAGGAAGTGGCGGAAGTGGCGGAAGTGGCGGAAGTGGCTGAAGGAAGAAAGAACGAAAGAAAGAACAAAAGAACGAAAGAAAGAAAGAAAGGGGGGGGGGTGGTGTCAGGAGGGGAGAGGTAGGTGGGGTAGGAGAGTGAGAGAGAGACAGATTAAATAGAAATAAGAGATATCACCACCCATGGATCCAGCAGCGTTCCACGGGTCCTTCTTCACCCTAGGCTTCTTAGTGGTGGATGTCCAAAGCTTGTTCAAAGCTTTTCACTATTTATACATTTTAGCAAACAAAGGAATGAATACTTACTGGCTTAACTTGCAGTCCAGGTTCCAGGAATCCATACTCCAGGCATATTGGGGGTGAGAGGCTGTGCTTCAGTGTTTATTGGTGGTTACAGATGACATCTGTCCTGTAACTCAGGGTAAGATAACAACACTGCCTGGCCAATTATATGTGTACAACACATTGCCTCTCCACGCAGTCTGCCACCGTGGGGACCCTTCTCTGGGTATATTACTCAGCATGTGCCAGCCAGGGATGCTCCTCTCTCATGGTTTCACTTCTCCTCTGTCTGCAATTAAATCAGTGCAGTAACTTTTTTCTCTTCTCAAATATGTTATTATCGCAGAGACTTTACTACAATTAGATTTTCTTGGCCTTGGAAATAGTGGAAGCTTTGGCCAGCTTCTCAAAGAAGCCACCATTGTATTGCCCCCCCTCCCCCCCAAAATCAGGTCACACAGATAGAAATTGAGTTTTTGAAGCTTTTCCATTCACTTAATTTTACTAAATTTACCCCTAATTTTTGCATTAAAAAAACCAAAACAAAAACAGCCAACCGAATCCCAACCAAATAACACAGAAACACTGGAACAGGCGTGATAGTGAGTCAATATCCATTGCCAGTTACACTGAAAAACGTGATGTAATATTTCTGCTCTGTGACTAGTGAATCTGGGAAAGGTGACGGCTTCAGTGTGTCTGGCACTGAAAACTGGAAAATAAACTCTCCAACCAATCTGCTGTGTCAGAAATCTGACAGTGCTGGATGCATGGGGGATTCTTCTCAAAGCATGGACAGCAATCTAACAGACTAGGTTACACCCATGAAACTAGAACCTGTTCATCACGTTTCTATTACTTTTTCATTACATTTCCTGGATGCATACATACATGCTAATTATTTCCATGAATTTTTTTTATATGAGTAAGGGTCTTTTGAGGGTCTTTGTTGCTCATTTGGGAACATCCTATTCCTCAAAATTCCCTTTTATAGCCCTGGACCCTCTGATGAATCTTTTTTTTCCTTGAGAGTACCTCTATTATGTGGTTAAGATGCTCTTATCACTCTTTACTCCAACACTCCATCTCTGTTCTCAAAACTAAGATATCAGTGAGCAGATATTAATAACTGATATGAGTGAACAAGAAAACATGAGCTGGCACAAGACTTATTAGTCACAATGTGGGGAGTTAACACAAGGCCAAGTTAATCTCTGGCCTTTGCACTAAGCACTGCAGGGTACAAAACTAAGCATTAGCCACAAATACAGGGATTATACACTAAGTGCTAAAGAATTTTATAACATCCTCCTGAACTGCTGCACAGACTTCTTCCTGAAGAGATACAACCTGCCTGGTAACATCTCTGAGCCTGTCAGACTCTGCCATCTCTGGAGTGAATTGCAGTGCTCCAGCTGACAGCCAGAAAGTGCTGCTCTCTAACTTTCAATACAGCCTCTTTGTTGGCTTCTGGCTGCTTGTACAGTTCCTTTTTTTCGTTTTTTTTTTTTTGGGGGGAGGTTTTGTAATTTTTTGCATATATCAATGCAATAGAAAACATTGACTTCTATTCATTGAGTAAAAGACAAGGGGAAAGCAAGTTGTCACAAAATGTCCCCTGGGACTGACTCTGCTTCTCTAGACTGAGAGAGAAGACTTTTCTAGACTTCTTTTTGACCTTGTCTAGGAATGAAAATGTTTTTGGTAACACATGGTTTTAAACTACTTCCTTTGGAAAACTGCCTATGCACACCTATTGCCCCTAAGAAATGAAATTAAGGGGCATGGATATGGGGGAAATAGCTTTATGCAAGAAACATTAAGAATTTCTGAACCTGCATGATGGTAGATAGGACACTTCTGTCACCATTAAAAGACTCAGTATCACAAGAAAAATTGTTTCATTTCCATTACTTGCTTTGAGTAGGCAGTAGAATTAGAGTTATTTTGTTGGGAAATTCAATTTTCAGCCCCTCACTGCAAGAGGAGCATTGAGGGGCTGGAGCGTGTCCAGGGCAGGGAACAGAGCTGGGGAAGGGGCTGGAGCCCCAGGAGAGGCTGAGGGAGCTGGGAAGGGGCTGAGCCTGGAGAAAAGGAGGCTCAGGGGGGACCTTATGGCTCTGTAGTGCTCCTGACAGGAGGGGACAGCCGGGGGGGTCGGGCTGTGCTCCCAGGGAACAGGGACAGGAGCAGAGGGAACGGCCTCAGGTTGCACCAGAGAAAGTTTAGATTGGATATTGGGAACATTTTGTCACTGAGAGAGTGGTTAATTGTTGGAACAGATTGTTCACGGTGATGGTGGAGACACCATCCCTGGAAGAATTTAAATGTTAATATCATTTAATGTCATGTATATTTGACATTGGGGATGACATTTAGTGGTGGCCTTGGCAGTGCTGAGGGAATGGTTGCACTTGATGATTTTAGTGGACTTTTCCAACATTTATGATTTGAGGACCTATGCAGTGGAAGTTGTAATAAAACCAGGCCTTCAATATTAGAAAGTCAGGTCATAATACAGGCTTGACTAACAACTTTTCTTTGTCTTCTGTCAATGATTTTTTTCTCTTCTGCACAGATTTTTTCTTCCTCACGCTTTTCTTGTTGCAGCTGGTGGAAGAAGAACAAAGGAAATCATCTGCTCTATGTTTTGGATTCTTTCCATCCCGTCTTGCTTTACCATATGGAGGGACAATGGACTCTGCTATTCAGATCTTGTTTTGTTCTTTGAGAAATACGGGGAGGGAGGCTTTTATTAAATTCAGTCGAGAGTGTCAGGAGCAAGACTGAGCATCCCTCAGTGATTTAGCATCTCTGTGGTTGACAGTCCTTCTGGAAGACTGGGCTCAGCTGCCCTCTGCAGCTCTTTATTCCTTAGTTTAAGCTTCTCACAGCCTGCCATAATGCACATTTCTCCAAGTCACTTCATGTAATTTTGCTGATGCAAAAAGAGTTTCATCCCCACTTCGTGCGGTTCCACAGCCTGGTGGAATAACTAATACAAGAGTGACCTCAGCTTGGTGCTTGTGCTTGTAGATGCAGAGATCTGGACTCACATCTGCTCCAAAATGAATAGAGACAGAGAAACTTAAAGCACAGCACTGGACTGAAACATCCCCAGGGCTGTTCCTCTACTGGGTCACTTGCCTTTAGAGAATTGGAATAGGACATAGGGGAAAAGATGAGGGACATCTTTGCTCATAGTGCTTTTCAGGGGAAACTAGGACTAGGTATATAAAGACACAGAGATGGGATGAAAATTAATGTATTTCTATATCAGTGCATTTCAGATCAGCTTGTCTTACATCAGCTACCCAAGAGGAATGGCACAGAATGGGTGGAACGAGAGTAAAACATCAGATTTGGAAATAAAGAAGTAAAATGTGGGGAGTCCTGCAGATGATGCTGATTTCTACAGTCTTCAGAGTGAAGTCAGGTTCTGAAGTTTTGTCATCTACTGTCAGGAAATCTCCTTTCCATGTGGAGATGTCCAAAAATATGAGAACACAGTTTATTCTTCCAGTTTTCCTCCAGCTAAAGTGCCTTAGGTAACACAGCCCTGACTTTGATGACTGACTCTTTTAAAAATCTTGGAAGTACTTTTAATTTTCCTCAGTTCCTTTTACAAAGCGCTAATCACAGGAAAACCTTGATTAGAGAATGTAAATATTTTACCCTTGCTATGAAATCGGATGCCTCACAAGTACTGACCTCCTTCACCAGTTTCTGCTTTATGGTGGAGAAGAACCAGGCAAAAAAAATCAGATTTATGTTGTTTTCAAGGTGGCTTAGGGACATTTCGGCTGGCTGAATATGTGTTGCTTTGAGCCACATGCAATCTATGAATCTCCTGTCACACAGTTCCCCAGGTGCCAAGGCTTAAGTTGCACACACATGTGGGACAGGACAGCGGGGATAACTGCCGCGGCCAGGTGGAGGGGAGAAACACACCGATGCGATGCGGGTAAAAGAAGCTCCGTTTATTGCCTCTATCAGCGCTACTAATATACAGTAGAAACTTTCTTGTACACGCGATCACGCAGAATATGGTTGGATCCTCCGCCTTGTTCACGAGGCTGGCACGAGTCTTGTCTCTGCAGTCATTGGTTGCCAATCCATGCTCATTGGTTGCTACATATGACGATAATCATTTCTAAGTTTTGCTTTTCTGTAGCCCTGGAATTCCGTTATTCTGATAAGCTTGGCACATAGTACTTCTATTTTTCTCTCCTCAAGGACACTGTAACTGCCACAGCTACTTCCCATGCCTGCAACCCCCAACAGATAACTTTCTCTGAAACCCTATTTATTTACAGTAAAAAGTTAAAGCTTAAGATAATTTTCACTCTGCTACTGAATCTCCAACTACAACCAGTTCTGAAATGAAGAGAGAAAAAAAATTAAACATGAGCTAAAGCAATAATCGATGCGTCTCAGGATGGAGCTAAGTACTGAATGCATAAATGTGAATATTACCAGGCATTTGCAAAGAAACTCCAGTTATTTCACAAGGCATATGCTGTAAAATGAAAGTCTTTTCAGTTAAAAGAAACATGTAAAAAAAAGATAGCAAACCTTCAAGATACAGTAATCAAAACATTACATAATTCTAAATTATTTTTTGATTTATTTATTTTGCTTTTTTTACCCACTGCAAAACTCAGGGGCTCAGATAGATGGAAATATCTGATAAGATCCAAAGCCAAAAGAGACAAACCAGACCATAAAGGAGCCACAGTCTCCTCTCCCCTCCAAGTCACCGCGTTGGCTCCAGTCATTTCCAAAACAAAAAACTGCAAAAATTAATTAGCCCCTAGGAGTTACAAGAGCAAGCTGTAGTAGCACTAATTAATCCTCAAATCAGGGTGAACCAGATCACAATTCTTAGGGCATTCGAGAGCAGCACTGCCATGAGGTGGAGGCTGAGCTTCAGGGGATGCCTGGAGGGCCCCAGATCTGCCCCAGGCATCCCCCACTCCATCAGGGTGGCAGCTGTGCCCACAACACTGAGGGACAGCCCTGCCACTAGAAAAAGCGCCTAGCAGTGAGGCCAGAGGTTCTGGGCATGGTGTCAAGATGCCAGAATGCTTGGCAGCTCTTTTGGAAACCCCCAGAACAGCCTCCCTGTGCCGACAGGTTGGGAAAGTGCAAGCTGCCAGCTTGACAGGAAGGTAACCTCAGGCAGCATGCTTTGAATGTCATAAACACCCCTCACATTATTTGCCCTTTGCGGCGGTGCTGGAGTTTGAGCCCGGCTATGCCCACAGAATGCACGCCACAGCCCGGGTTTGACCACTGCGCTGTCACTCAGCACTGGCTCCCGGTGGGAGGCAGGCGAGGCGTACGGTGGCCTACAGCGCTCTCCCTCGCGTCAAGGCGGGGAATGCAGCGCTCTGGGAGGCACGGCGGACAGCAGCAACAACACAATGCGCGGCACAATGAAGGCGAGGAAGCAGGCACTTCTCTGCAGCATAAACGAGGTTTATTAGGGAAGAAAAAACAGCGGCAAGCAACTGCCCAGAGGGCGGGGACAAGCAGAGATTATAAAGGCTCCCAGAGGGGCCGTGCAACTCACCCCGGGCCAATCACAGACTAGAGCTGAATGATTGACAGAGCACAAAAACCAATGAGGGACCCGTTGGGGAGGGACAGCAACTTCTGCTCCAGTCACCTCGGGTCCGGCTGTCTGGTCTCTGTCCCAAGATGAGTTGGGTGGTCCTAGGACGGACACAGGCTCTGAAGAATGAGACTGGACTCTCTGGAGTTCGATCTTCGGATTGTTTATTATTTCTTATCTATAAAATTTTTTCCCTGCCGAACAGAGGTCTGTTCAGCAAGGCAGCCACAACACTCTCCAACCACCCCGAGGCAGTATCGTCTTTTATACTACAAACTACGTACATCATATTTACCTTTAATTTCCAATACCTATTACCTATGTTAGACAGTGTGTTTCTACTCTAAACTAATCCCCAAGTGCCAACATCACAGCAGAAGATGGAGAACAAGAAGAAGAAAGAAGAAGGATGAGACACACCCTGTTCTCTCCATCTTGTCCCCATAACCCTTATACCAAAAATCCTAAAACTTATATTTTCACCCTGTGTCCACCCTGTAAATACACCCATTAAACTCGTGTGACCTTCCAACTCTCATGCAAAGCTGGCAATTCATTTGCAGGATCAAAGTCAAGCCACCAAGTGTTCCAGGCATCATGCCACGATCTCTGAGCCCCCCAAGGGGGTCTCGTCCCTCAACGTGGCCTCGGGAGACTCCACACATCCGAAGTGATGTGCTGAGTTCCCACACAATCACACCCTGCCCAGACTGGAAATTTCTAGAACCAGGGTGTGGGCAGGGAGTGACTGACAGTGAGGTTGCCGGGGAAACGTAGGAGGGGTTAACAGAGTAACCAAGGAAACCGGGGAGGGAATAACTGACTGATTTAAGAGGGTTGGGGCAGTTGCCTAGCAACTGGGAGGCATGGCAAGGCAGTGGCAGGAAAAGGGACCAAGGCAGAACCACTGTAACAAAGGCAAGGGGAAACATGGAATGTACCAACTTAATATAGAACATACTTTGAACTTAACTCGAAGATTAAACTCGTGCGAAATCTAACATTTTACAGAAAAACAAGCCAACCACAACAGCCCTTAACCAGTCTTGCTTCATTTTTTTTTAAAGGAGAAATTTCAGAACTGAAAAGATTTACAGTATTTATTTTGTTAATTGCTTAATTTTTTTTAATTGATACTCAGCTCCAGGGTCTACCTTTCCTGATTTACTGCATAAAATAAATTGAGAAATATGTCTCTTTTATTAAATAACTTCGAAATAGCTCTCTAATGACAGGATGTTTTCACTGCAATCAGTAATAAAATCCTCCTTAATTCAGAGGAATTGCTAAGCAAACACCCTGTGTGTTTCCAACACTTTCCTTCAAGAATTTTCTAATTCCAATTCCAAGCTTTTCACTTAAAAAAAAAAAAAAGGCATCTAAAAAAGCTGTAGGAAGCCCAAGTAAAGTCTCTATCACTGAAGACTTCTAGCAGAGAATTCAAATAGACCTAAGCTCAAAATAGCAGGAAGGAAAGAATCTTTGCAATATGAGGAATGATGTTTCACTCTTCAAAGTTAAAACCGGAAGTTGTTTATTTTCATGTGGCTAATAATCTTTTCATTAATCCAAACACATCTTTTTTCAAGATATTATGAAGTTGAATTGTGCGCTTCTGAGCTGTAATGTGCTAGAGAAATGCAGACTGTCATTGCAGCTTGTTAACCATTTAGGCAGTGTTTTTCAATTATCTGGAGAGGGTAATTACTTACAAAAGTATTGCAATCATAATCTTCACCCTCCTCTGCTGACATCAGTATGAATTTCAGCTATCTAGGAGAGTTTTTATTCTGTGTGTTATTTCCTTTGTCTCATGATTATCAGTTTCTTTTACCTTAAGTTCAATGCATCTGGAAATCACTAAAAAATAGTAATTTTTGCTGTGATGGCTCTCACGGATGTTCCTCACAACAGTCAAACTTTCTGAGACAGAAATAAAACAAGTGACTGCCACAGTGGGTCTCTCATTTGTTTTGTAGGCTGAAGCTCTCAGGGCTGTAAATATGAAAAGAAAAAAATTTAGCTGCTAGTACTGCTGATTGCAATAATGTGCTTTTAGGAGCGTGTGTATTTGCAGAGGAGAAGTGAATACATTCACTGCCATTTCAGGGACAAAAAGAAAAAGGGAAAATGACCCGTAAGGACAAAGTGTCGTTCACACTGAAGCAGTTTAGAGCTAAAGTACTCTACTGTAAGAATGTGTCTGTGAAGGTCTGAGGGAAGTAAATAATGAGTCGTGAAACACTGTGATTGAATTAGGATACAGCTGACGTGGAAGAAAGGCTGGCAAGTCCTAAAACCTCCTGGTGTTTAGTGCTCAAGGCCGGGCTTTGTCAAGTGTTCAAGGCCCGACTGCCCTGAGCAGTGAAAGGCACCAAGGTCAGAGGGGCTGGAGCAAGAGGATCTCCAAGGGCCTTTCCAACACCAGACATTCTGTGACATGGTGATTAAGAAATGAACCTTATAAAGCTCAACCTCTGCTTTTGTTTCCAAAAATTTTCATGATAGACCTTATCACATGGTGTGTGTTTTACAGTATTTATTTTAGAGTAATGAAAAAAAATGGCAAAAATATTCATTCATGTAATTACAATATTGGACACCCCAGCTGCTGATTAAAAAATTTAAGATGAAGAATGTAAAGACTGATCCTAAAAAGTCTCATAAGTAAAACAGATTTTTTTCAAGAAAATAAGATGTATTTGATAGCTGTTATTTTTCTGCAGGCAGTATCAGAAGATTGCCATAGATTGGACAATTTCTAAGGTTCAATTCTGCTGTTAAGAGTCAGTATGTAAACTGGTAGTAATGGGAGTAATGATTTTCTATACTCATTAAGTCAATATAATATAGTTATTTCACTGACAATGTAAAACACATTTTGGAGAAACCATAGTGATATTAAGCCACATCAGCTCACTATCTGACCATCAGGCTCTCCATTAACTACCTTAAATTAAGGTTTAAATATCTTCAGCATGTTTAAACAGAGAGCTGATTAACCATCCAGCACCCTCTGACTTCTTGTGTAGAACAGGAGCTAATGATTTCTCAAGTGTCAGCGGCTGAAGTCTCACAAGTTTAATGGCACGCTTGCTATGCAATCTTTTTGCAGCCTTGATAAATTCAGGGGAAATGGCTTTTGGCAGAGGTTTATGGCTACAATCACTGGGGGGAAGCAGGTGGTTGCCAGGAGGCAGGAAGAGGTGTTCTACCACCCCTAGCAGGACCAGGAATTTTGACAAGATGAAGGTGGAGTTTGGCTGAAGAGTGAAGGAATTTCACTGAAAAAGTTCCTTGGAATAAGAGCAGGAGTTGAAGACATCCAAATGCAGAAGAAACTCTAGGATAGTGTGGGACAGAATGTTGAGGGCTTTCAGCAGATTAAGCAGCAAAAAGGTCTTTAGGAGTTTTGTACAAAAGGCATTCTTGACTTGGTGTCCCTTCAGTCCCTTGGAAAGTCCAAATCACACCTCATTGCATCTGTGTGTGTGTTCAGGCACATCTTCCACATGCTGCACTCTGGCTGTGAGCTTTAACAACCTTGTCATCTCCTGAAGCATCCTCAGCCTGCAACTGCAGCTAAATGCAGCTTTCAAATAAAGCAAGGATCCTAAGTGAGCAGATATCAGTACATGAAGGAGAGCAGAAATTACCTGTGTGGGTTTTCCCTGTCTCACAAGTCGTGATATGTTTTCTATCTCTCTTCTCTCATTTTCTCACAGTAGTCCAGGGTGAAATCCTACCCTTTCTGGAGCCAGTTGAAGGTTTCCTTTTGAGTCCACCCAGCCATAATTTAACCTTTTTACATTGCCTTTAGTTGTGTTGGTTTCCTTTCTCCTAGTCCTATCACAGCAAAATAAAATCTACATTAAACTCAGTTAACTTAATTGCAAAAAAAAAAAAAAAAATCCAAATAATCAAAACCCAAAAACATAAAAACACCAGGATAGTTTTGGATAGTTTCACATTTTTGTTTTGATGCCAGAAAGTCCCAGCTGAGGTTTGTTCTCCTTACTGCAGTATAAAATGAAAGGGTAAATGAGGTGAGCATGAGTTTGGTGGTTGAATGTCCAGAAACAGACTCTCATTCTTTTCAGGTGTGTCTGCAAGGCAACAGCTTTAGCATGAAGCAACATAGATATTTCTTGGCACAGTTTCGATCCCCATTTGGTGCAAACTTACTTTTCACTGTAGTGGATCTATGTATGCTTTAAAATATCTTGGAGTTTGTTTCTATTTTACATCAACATTGGACAATGTTATGTAGAAGCCCAAGAATTTGTTGGAATTCTGTTGATTTTCTGCATTAACTTCTGCCATTTCAATTGCAGCTAAAAAAAATAAAAGACAAAAGTAGAATAAGTATTTCTGTTCTTACTCTCCAACTGAAAGACTTTTCACCTGTGGCCTGGTAACCCTTATACAAGATGACCCAGTATATTGACATCTGTAAGGACACCTGCATGAGTAAAACCCCTTTTATACCAGGCTGAAGCTCTGAACTGTGATATAGGTAAATAACTTTTTGCCAGCATTCACAGTTTTATCTTGGATATCAATTCTGTGTTATTTTTAAATCCCCACATTTGTGGACAGTGAAGTGAATTGAAAATTCTATTTTATTTCGAAAATCAAGTGCAAAAAAATCAGAGAGTCAAAATGCAAAAGCAAAAGCCTGACCGTTACCTGGGACCTCAGAGGACACAAGATGCATCTGCAGATTTTACTCAAACCACTGCATGGGTGAGTTAAGAAGGCTTGGTGTGCCTCAGTAGATTAAAGGTGCCTGTAAGGGTTGTTTTCTGAAGGCTCAGAGTTTTACAATAGAACCAATTTCCCATGTACTTGGTATCGTAGTGATAACCCGTCCGAAGGTCCCATTGTACCACAAATACAAAGGACTAAGCTTGTTTTTTATGCCTTAGGCTTTTTTCCACTCCTGTAGCTGGTCATGTTGTTCTTTTTGTTATGATCTTGCACTCTTTTTTCTTTTCCTTGGGTTTTGATTTTTATTCCCCTGAGGTTTTAGTGGGGAATATCAAAGAGGATATCAGGCAAAAATGCCAGGAGCCCTGTGTGGGTGAACAAGGAGCTCATGGGCAAACTCAGACACAAAAAAGGGAAGCCTGCAGAGGGTGAAAGCAGGGACAGGTAGCCTGGGAGGAATACAGAGACACTGTCTGAGCAGACAGGATCCAGACTAGGAAAGATAAAGTCCTAGAAGAATTATATCTTGTATGGGCCGTCAAGGCCAACTTGAAAAGATTCTATAAGTATGATGGTGATTAGAGGGAGATAAGGGAAAGTGTGCTCCCTCTCCAGAAGGAAGCAGGAGGTCTCATTACCTGTGAGGTGCTCCACGCCACACTGCACATGTTGGAGAAAGCAAAGGCAAGAACTGAGAGAATGAAGAGCTGCCCACTGTCAAAGATTAGGAAACTGAAGGTCTGTAGGGTCTGATGAGACACAACTGCAGATCCTGAGAAAAGTGGTGGAATTAATGGCTAAGCTACTGTCCATCATATCTGAGAAGTCTTGCCCATGTCCTGCAGTGGGTCAGGGTCACTCCAATCACACGTGAAGGCTGGGCAGAGAATGGCTTGAGAGCAAACCAGGAGAGAGGGACTTGGGGGTGTTGTTGAGAAGCTCCATGTGATCCAGCCATGGCACTGGCAGCCCAGAAAGCCCCAGCTGTGTCCTGGGCTGCACCAGAAGAAGTGTGGCCACCAGGTCGAGGTGGGGAAGGATTCTACCCCTCTGCTCCTCTCTGTGAGGCCCCACCTGCAGGGCTGCATCCTGCTCTGGGCTCCCCAAGGACCACATGGACCTGCTGATGCAAATCCAGAGGAGGCCACAAAATGCTCCAAGGATTGGAGCCCCTCTGGGTTCAGGTGGAGAGAGCTGGGAGTGCTCAGCCTGGGGAAGAGTCCAGGGAGAGCTTAGAGCCCTTTCCAGCGCCTAAATGGGCCTAACAAGAAAGATGGCGACAAAATTTTTAGCAGGGCCTGTAGCAATAGAACAGGAAGGCAATTTAGGTTAGATATAAGAAATAAATCCCTTCTGTGTGGGTCATGAGGCCTTGGCACCGGTTGCCCACAGAAGCTGGGGCTGTCAAATCCCTGGAGATGTTCCAGTACGGGGCTTGGAGCAGCCTGGGAGAGTGGAAGGTGTCCCTGCCCATGGCAGGGGGTGGAACTCAAAGAGCTTTAATGTCCCTTCCAACCCAAACCATTCTGTGATTCTGTGTTAACACTGGAATACTCTTAAAGTTAATCCAGATGAAAAAGAGAATGGGAGCACAGCTTTGGCTTTTTTTTCCCCCAATACAGTATACCATTACTATAGATCAAGAAGGGTGCAGGCAAATTGATGTGTCCACTTATTTCATTTATGTTGTGTACATAAGCTACTGAGAGCAGAAATGCTGTTCTGGCTCCTTTTGTTTAGGGAGGAAAGACAGTCAGCTTCCATTAGCCTATTAAACTGCTGATAGCTCTTCCTGATGTCTGCAGAACTGTTCAAAGAACAACTACCAGTTCATTGATGTGCTAATACAAGCTAATAGATAACACCTTCTGTGATTTTAGATAGAGCTGGAAGGCATGATTGACCAGCTGTGTCCTCTTTAAGTGTCTGGTGCCCCAACACTGACTGGGAGATACAGCGTAGGACCTGATTATGCACTCAATAGAATCCAGTGACTGAGGCATTTCCAGATATCTGAGATCCAGACAATACTCTGCCATCATACTGCTCTTTCCTAATTTTAAGAAATATGATTTAGAACTCTTTTTGTATAACAAGACCACAATTTAAATAAGATTTTCACTTCTCTTCCCATGTCTGTATTGTTATTTATTTGTTGCATTACAGCAATGCAGAAGACAGATGCTCTTTCTCCAGACACACACGAAAATACAAACCATTTTGAAATATGCTTGTACTTTATTCTGTTGCATGTGGTAGAGACACAGACCTTTGAATAAACTGGCACACAAAGACATCTGCCCTTTGAAATGAAATGTTACAGTCAGCTCCAGGTGGTCAGCTGGCAAAAGTGAATCAGAAGAGGCAGTGAGCAAAAATATCTGTTTAAAGGGAAAGTGATATGGAAATAAGGGAGTTCCAGTTGTTTGGACACATCTGCTGGCTCTGGCTGTTTGCCCTTTGGCCTGAGAAGAGGTAGCAGTCACCATGGAGGAATCAGCTAAAACCTAAACCAGGGGAGAAAATATGGGATTTGATGATACTGCTCAAAGAGCAAAGACCAGCTCAGTATGGAGACAGGAGAATTTATGCACTTGACTCATCTGTGGAATGGGGAGGAAGGTTTACAAAAGTGCTTGGGGCTCTTCTCACTTAACGTTGCACAAAAACACAATGCATAACTGACACAGACTCAGAGGGATTATTGTTGAAAGTAAAAACCCTCAGAATCTCTTCTTTGTGGCTGAGGAACTGGAAAACAGAGGTGACACCAAACTCCTCTTTATCCCTGGCTTGGTCCTGATTTCACCATAGTCTGAGCTGCCTAAACTTTATTCATGCCCTGCACCTCAAAGAGGGCAAGTGGAAAGGGAGAAGAAAAAAGGTGACAGTCAACTCCTGCTCTTGCTCTGCCTCTGCTTGAGCCAGCCAGCTCTGAGGTGTTTGATCCAATCTCCCTGTACTTCAGCTGTGCACTCTTGAGAGCACAACCATAGAAACCTAAATCACTGGGGATTTTATATCCCAGAAGACACCCTCTTGACTTGGAAACTAAGGACACTTTTATCTGTGATATCAACTATTGTCTTAATTCACAGAATCAGAAAATCATAGAATGATTTGGTTTGGAAAGGACCTTTAAAACCATTTAATCCCAATTCCCCTGCCAGGGAAAATGACACTTTCACTAGACCAGGCTGCTCAAAGCTCTATCCAACCTGGCCTGGAGATGGGGCAGCCACAGTTTCTCTGGGCAGCCTGTTGCAGTGCTTCCCCACCCTCTCATTTATTCCTGATGTCTAATCCAACCCTTCCCTCTTACATTCTTATGGGCTTGAGCCAAACAGCATGAGAGTCAGCTCCAGATTAAAACAGCCAGTGCACGTGGGGATGTCCAGATGCACCTCCTGCCATGACCTGGGTGATTTGGAGCTCAGCTGTTCACACACAGATATCCAGAACTATCTGAGGCGTCCTCAGGGGTTGTCTAAGTGACTTTCAGAAATGGTCCCATGCAACAGACGCCACCCTCCACAAAGGTTTTGTGTCCCCAGAGACGTGCACAGAGATAACTAAAACCTGACACCATCACTAGTGTTTGGTGAATGGCTCAATCTGCACTGAATATACAAAGCAGATCCTCATTTATCTGTGAACATCTTCATATAGGGGTCTTAATCTTGAAATAAATCTCAAGCAGATTAGAGTCAGTCTTAAAAAACAATAGGTAGATTGTGAACTCATTATCTTTTGAGCATTGAATCCAAAAGATTTTGAAATACAAAACGTGCTTTTTACTGTTTCATAAAACAAGCTGTACTTAATTACTCACTTGGAGCTCAGCCTCTAAGAATCATTTCTATGGATATTCTGACAGTAATTCTCCTCCATAGGGAACGGCTTTTGTTGTCTTAATAACGTTATAGAATAAGATTACACCCACACTGTTTCAAAAGCAGCCCTAAGGCCTAATTTGCCAGCTGTCCTCAAGGTCTACTGTCATGTGGGGCTAGTAGTTAAGTTCCAGATGACCACCTGGTGCAAGAAGAGGGAAAACCTTTAATTTGCCAGCTAAGTTGGACTGCTCTCTGGTGCAACATAAATGGGCTTCAGAAACTAAGATATAGGTTGTCAAAACCTGCTACTTCTCTAAATGCCCACAGCTGAGGATTTATTCCCACACCAGCTGACTAGTTGATGGAGGGAAAGGACATAATTCCTGATCTCAGGCCGCTTCTTACTCCTTTCTTCTTAACCCTGAACAGATCTGTAAGTGAACTGTGAGGTAAAGAGCAGACCTTACTATGCACATTTTCTTTTTGTAGGCTGTTCACCGTCACTGCTAGACACAAATGAGTGGTTTGTGCTTACAGGAGATGACACAAAAGTGTAAAGAATTCTCTGTTTAACAATAATTCTGATCAAAATGTCAAAAGCTTATTCACTGCTCCGTGTCAAACCTTGGAAATAATTGGCTTTTATGAAGAGAAGGCCATGATGCATTGGTGGTTGCCTGGGCAATTTCAGTGTCAAGTATGAACACCTCTGTGCAGTTTAAATGCCTTTTCTTTAAATCCAGGTGAATATTTGCCATTTTAGTCCACTTCTCCAATAAGCTCCATCTTTGTTCAGGCTGATTTGTTGCCAAGGCACTCCCTGATGAGCAGACACTCCTGCTTTGCTGTGCTGCAGGGCTGGCACGGTGACAGCTTTGTCCCCAGGGAGCTGTCACAGGCATCACAAAGAGAGCAGGAATATGCAGTGCATCCCAAACTCCTGAATATTTAGGGAGAAGAGAGAACAGAAAGGTTACCTCACCCCATCCCTATATTCTTGCAGGATTATTTCCAGTCATGCAGTCTCCAATCTAATTGGAAAGGTGTGAGCCTGAGGCCCTCATCTCTTCTCAGGGGGCAGCTGCTGCACAGGCTAAGATGTTAGAACACTGAGTGAAGATATAATTTCAGCTTGGAACGATGGGAAAGGAGGAAGAAAAGAAAAAAACCCCATGGTGTTTTACTTTTTCAGGGTAATCAACTATCTTGGCAATATTTGTAAGTGGTTTAAAGAAAATAGAAATTTTGGCTGTCCTCAAAGAATCATAGAATCTTCAAGGTCAGAAAGGCCCTCTAGGGTCATCAAGTCCAATTATTAGCTCAGCACTGCCATATTCACCACTAAACTCGGTCCCCAAGTGCCACAGACACACACATTCCACCACTTCCCTGGACAGCCTGTTCCAGTGCCTGACCACCCCTTCAGTGAAGAAATTTTGCTGATGTCCAACCTGATCCTCCCCTGCCACAACCTGAGGCCATTTTCTCTTGTTTTGCCCCGTGTTACCCGGGAGAGATAGACCCAAAGATGTCTGCCACCTCCTCTGGTGACTCCTCATCAACAATTAATTTACAAATACTTCCATTCTTTCTGGTTCTGAGCTTGATGCAGAAGGCTATAGAAATATGAAGAATACTAAGATGATGGTAAGAGTTTGGGTTAACAGGAACACGGAAAGATCAAATTCAGAATTTTGTTGGAGCACCAGGAGAGAGAAAAGGGTGAGAAAAAACTTTGTACAGATTGATTAAAAGAAAAACTACTATACAACTCCAAAGAGAAAGAAAGAAAAAAAAAAACCTGAAAACCAAACAACAACCCTGAATGAATAACAAGCTGCAGAGCTGAAAAAAAGAGGTTGAAGAGGGAGAAGAGTTACTAATATTTCTTCATGCAGTGATCATTAAAACAGCAGTATAGAAAGATTTAGTGCAGAAGAAAAAGCAGCAGCAACAGGATCCAAAGATCTCCTTGATGCAGAGAACGTCAGTGTTCATAGATAGTGGTTTTTATCAGCTTAAAGGGGATAAAAGCAGGCAGATAGCTGGAAAAGGATGATTCATTAGTTTTCCCATGAGGCTGGAAAGAATAACTAAATATACCTGCATTTTCTATGAAAAAAAAATCTATGATGGTTTGGGCTGACTGGATGCCAGGTTCTCATCAAACTGCTCCAACACTCCCCTCCTCAGCTGGACAGAGAGGAAGAAAATAGGATGAAAAAATCTTCATGGTTAAGGTATTTTAATAAAGCAAAAGCAAAAATATCACACAGAAGCATGGGAAAGCAGAAGATTTGTCTTTACTTCCCATCAGCAAGGTGATGTCCAGAGACAGAATCAGAGAAGCCATGATAAGTTTGGGTTGTGAGGGACCTTTAAAGGTGGTCTTGTCCAACTCCCTGCATTGACCAGGGACCTTTTTAGCTCAATCAGGTTGCTCAGAGCCATGTCCAACCTGTCCTGCTTGGGAAGTCAGGCTTCAATACAGACAAGGGTTTCTTCAGAAGACAAATGCCATAATAATGAAAGACCCTCTCATCCTCCTTTACTCTTGGCTTTTTTTTTTCACTTTTGGGGTTTTTGTTTGTTTGTTTGTTTGTTTGTGTTTGTTTTGTTTTCTTTTGGGTTTTCATTTGTTTGTTTGTTTGTTTTGTTATGGTTTTGTTTGGGGTTTTTTTGCTGAACAGATATCATATGATATGGAATATCCCTTGGGACAGTTTGGGTCAGCATTCCTGGCTATGTCCCCTCCCAATATCTTGCTCATGTCCAGTAGAGTCGTTCAGGGGGATGTTGGGATGTTGGAGAGATGTCACGGGGGCTGTGCCAGCACTGGTCTGCCATCAATACCTTTCTGTGCACAGCATAGCACTGGGAGTGGCTGCTGTGGGGAAAATTAACTTCATCCCAGCCTCACAAAAATCAACAGGTGAAACAAAATTACAGAGAAGGGCTGCCCTTAAATTCATAAAACTACAGGAACTGAGCTTGATGAAGCCAGAGAAAGGCAAGAAGCGATGGTGATAGTAAAAGAGTAGGAATGGAAGGACCTGTGTGCTTGAAATCACAGGTAAAAAGCACCCTCCTGTCCTCTTTTTTATGCTCACCATCACAGGTACATACCTGTAATCACAGGTACATAGACAAAACCTCCCCTGAGTGCACTTTTTAATACAAAAAAACCTATAGATGTGTCAAGTTAAATTTTAGAAAAAAGAAAACAAAACTAAACTAAAAACTAACATTTCAGAGCTCAAGAGATGTAAAAATTTGGGCAGACTATCCTTGAAACAATTTCTTTTTTGAATGTTTTTAAGGACAGGTTATATGAGGTGAGAATTCAGTTGTGCACTTTCAAGGGGACCTGTGCTGTGCCCCAGAGGACTGTGTACAAGTTCTCACCTGATCATCCTGAGCCTCATGCTGCAATGGGCATGTGCCCACCTCAGGGACAGGCCAGTTTTGGCTGGTATGGCTGCTGCTGCTTACATAGCATGTGCAATGCCCAGAGATCATTGCAAGGTCTTGAGAAAAAAAAGAAAGCCTTCGAGATGACAGACATGATGCTTGGGTTTTAAATTATGTGTTGGGTGAACATGGGAATTAATTCTTAGGAATATTTAGGAGTCCCTTATTGCAGCACTGCGTGACATGAGCAATCACAAAGCCTTTTCTTCGCAAAGAAAATTACTGCTGAAGGGATCAGCCCTAATGGAGTAATTGACACATTTGCAAAATTGAAGAAAAACAACCCATTGATCCTCATCCTGCTTACATCCACAAAGCAGCAAAAAAGTCAAGCTGCAGATTGCTGTATTAGCTGGAGAAGAGCTTGATTTGCCTTTGTATCCATTTTGGAATAACTGTTCTTATTGGAATTCTGTCTGACTGTGCAAGGTGAGATGGTTCAATTATTTAATCATGCCATCACTCTCAATTTGAAAGGCCAGTGCTAGAGCAAATGTGCTTTCTGTTTAATTTATGCCAATACTTAACCTGGTTGGTCTTTTCCCTGTTTGCGTGTCTTCAGTAATGTATCAGAATATAATGGTTATTTCCTCCATTTTTATATCTGTCAAATTTTATGAGTCTCATATTCCATGGGTGACTCTGAATGTGAAAGCTTTGTTCACCTCAATGTGCTTTTCTGCAGACACAAAGATTCTGGAGGAGTGATGGGAAACAGATCGCTTTAAATCTGTCCCCTTTCATACTGAGAGGCAAAGATTTTCACTTGCATTGTACATCTGCAAGTAATTTATAAATGCTTGTAACTGGCTGATTATTTCCATAGTAATTTGTTTCATTTTGCAAACATGCTACCTTTCTGTCAGTATTCTGGTGACCAAAAACCTTTCAAATAAATGATTTCTCAGCCTGTGTTAGACAGCCTAACAACACTTTCAGTTTCTGCCATAGACCTTCTGAGAATTCTTTTCCATGGTGAGTTAAAGTTTGAATCTTCCTATAGAAAGGAAAATGTTAACAGCAAAAATCAGTTAGAAAGCAGTTAGTTAGTTAGTTAGTTAGTTTTGCTAGAGAATATCCTTTACTCAAAGTCTACTTAATCAAATTTCACACATAAAAACCGAAAAAGGTAAAATTGAGATATGTTTGGAGAAACCTCACAAATAAGATTAAGAAAGAATTTGCAGGGTTCCTATATATAGCTGTGAGGAACCAAAAATTATTTACAGACCCAGAGAATGGATCCCCACAGAAGGGAACAAAGTGGCCTCACCTGGTCCCACCTCCCTGCTCCACCAGGGCCATCCCAGAGCACAGGACACAGGATTGTGTCCAGAGGGGTCTGGAATAGTGAGGGAGACTCCATCCCCTCTCTGCACAATCTGTTCAGGGCTTGGTCACTGCCCAGGACAGAAATTCTTCTTCATGTTCAGGGGGAACTTCCTGGGATCAGTCCTGCCTGAGAAAAAAACAAGACATGTCAATGAAATTAAAAATAAATTGAATAGGTCATAAAATATATGCTTTTACGTTATTATGTTTTTTATACCCTCTTGGTATTTCACAGAATTAGCCTTGCACAGGAGCTGTGGAATATCTTTTATCAATCATCCTCAAAAGATTATTCATTTGACTGGAATAGTAAAACTTCCAGAAATATTGTTCCTGGAAAATCATGAACAAAAAATTTCAGTCCCACTGTAATCAAAATATTTATTTACATTAGGACAACAATCAGAGAAATTTCAAGGAAGGAGTAGTTGGGTGAAGGGATGAAGCTCTGACAGTGTTTTGGCATCCTCTTTGAACACTTTGGAGTAAAATGTTTTGCACATGTTTTTTAGGAAACTGTTCAAAAGCATGTTTCTTCCTCCATATAATAACTTTTAAACAGAGGCTGAAATCTAAACATTTCAAAACATTAAAAAATTGATTTTGAGGAGATCACCCTAATGCTTCAGACTTGTTATAATTTTAAGAAAACAGACTGAAATCGTTGCTTCTCCATAGTGTCACTTCCCAGCTGCTTTGTGGCCATGATTGATCTCCAAACCCCAAAATGCTCAAACAACCACGCCCCAAATGGCAGAAATCTTTCTTCCCATCCTGTTCTTTATGGAAATGGAAGTGGATGGATTTATATCTCTTCAGTTTCATTAATTTACCCACAACTGTACCTTTTCTGACTCAATGTCCATTGTGTTTCATGTCTGCTTTCTACTGCTTCAAGCAAAATAGGGGAAAAAAATCAGGGAATAGATTAGAGGTTATTAACTAAGGGAAGGCAAGTGAAGTGGTGATCAAAAGGTCTGTATAAATACATAATTTATTTCTGAAACATTTATAATTAAAAAGAAAAAAAACCAAAACCAAAACTAAAAAAACTGATTAAAGCTGTGATTGAAGAAGAAAGATCAACTGCAGTATTCTCCAGTGGGGTGACAAAAAACTATTAGCTGTCTAATTTTAGTGCTTGCTGTCTTTCAGTTTGAGCTAAAACATAAACTTTAATTTCTAACTGTTAGGAGAAGAATATTAAGGCAGAATGTTTTCTCATCTAGTGACAGCAATCTAGCTGTCTTGCGTGGTGAGCCACCAGTGCTGTGGAGAAGATGGGAGGAGAACCACCGTGTCACTCTTTACCATGGCAAGGAAGAAACAGGGGAGGGCTTATTTCAGTAAAATCAGGGTGTTGACTTGTGCTTGGACCACCTGTGTGATCCCAGACCAGGGCCAAAAATGGAAAACCTTTTGAGAATGCAGCGGAGTCACACTTGCACAATGAGAGTTCAAACGAAGTTTGAAATAATATTTGCTAAGGGATGGGGAGCAGAAGCTGCAGCTGTTTGCCCAATAAAACAAATTCAATATCTGAATGAAATTGGAACATATAATCAATATTGGCCTAGCGAGAAAAGAAACAATAATCTTATAGCTCTTTGGAAAAGGCATGGCTTTGTTCACCTTCTGGTCATGCCACGAAGCCATCTGTTTTTCTTCTGCTATATTTTGTTAAAGATTTTGAGGAGGGCATAGATTGAGCTCGCTATGCTGCAGTGACAACCTATTATTGTTTGTCTCTGCACTGATGCTATTATTTCAAAGTAATGAAATTATTTCATAGGAATAAGTATGCAGGAAGGACTGCAGAGGAACAAGGAGTACAGAGCACTGGTTCTGCAGAAATAAATGGTATAAAACGACCATATCATTAAAAATGCAGGCCAGTGGAAATTACAACCTCAAGATCAAATGTTCCTGACTTGCCATGGATTTTATGTATATGGAAACATTCATACAAAAAAAGCAGACTTAGATTCAATATGATTTTAACTTCTTATTTTTCTACGAAATCTGACATAATTAATGATATTTATGAACTTTTCTTTTTGTTTTCAGTCCTTCCATCTACCCTCAAATGAATTTAATTTTCCTGAGATATTTTAAGACCTAAGAACCTAGTTTAACAGTACATTTCATCCTTAAATTCTGAGTGAAACAGAGATTAAAAGCTATTGTTGGAAGTTTGTCAACCCCTGGGAGCTCTTACTTTGAAGAATACAAGAGCTCTAGAAGGGCATGAATGCAATGCAGGTAGACCAGAAAATGGAAATTCGAGAAGAAAAATGTTGTTGTCTTCTTCAACAATGAAAAGTAAAACTGCTCATGGGAGGCTTGACTGGAAAGTAGGGACAGAAAGAATGGGAAAATGGAGAGCTCAGGACACAAAAGACCACTGAGAGGATGTGGGAGAAAAAAAGAAAAAAATATCAGTCTGGAGTAAAGAGGATGAAGCAAAGGAGGAATGCCAGAGAAGGGCCTAACACTGTTCAGAGTAAAGAAAGAGAATAAAATGAGGATAGATTGCAATTTTAATTGAATATCTTGTCAGTCTTGAGCACGAGTTCCACTAAATTAACTAAGAAAGTAGAGACTTTTTTAGATATAGGAGTAAAACTTGATATCCACTGCTCTTGGAACAAAATGACAAAATGTCACATATGTAACCTTATCTCTGCAGAGCCTAGATTGCAAGCTTTTATTTGGGCATATGAGGCATTTCTCATGTTCTGTGAGTGACAAGGATATTGCCTATCTATTTATGTCTTTCTGCACACTATCTGTCACTTACTCTACTTTTAACCACCATGGCTTTCAAAAATGGCGAAGTCTAAATGGCAAGGTACAAAGTTTTGAGCTTTTTTCTTGATGCATTTTGCATGTTAGTAGTGGAACATAGTAGGCATAATGCATTCCAATTCTGAATAAAGGCTGCATAAGAGGTCAAAAGCAGAAAAAAATGCAAAATAATCAGACTGAAGTAATATTTTCTGAGTGATGACTGCAAAAGAGCACGTATAAGTGCAGAATATTCAGGGACAAAAAAACTTTCCAGTGCCAAATGAACACAGCAAGTACAGATGCATAACAAAGTTATATTCTGATTATTTTCTTGTAAATAGGTTTGTTTTTTTGTTTTTTTTTTTAACCAGGCCCATTAGTTTACTTGTATACATGGAAAATAACTGTTTTTAAAAGATGATCTAAACCAGAAGGCTTGCAAATAATTTTAGATATTCTTTCCATTCTCTCAGCACAGATTTAGATGCAGTAGGTGCTGTAAAGAATGATGAAGCCATCGATAATCGCAGATATCCCCTCCGTATTTTCTGCCCTGCCTGGATTCCAAGCAGTTAAGAAGTCTCTGAAAGTGCACCATGCTTCCAAATGAGAGCCTCACAGAAATCCAAATGTGCCATTTAGCATAATTCCTCACCCGCTGCTGAGCCATCCGCGGCGGGCGCGGTAACGGCCTCCCCGCTGCGGAATGCTAATGCAATGTGCAGCGCTGCCATTCGGAAATTTAACTGGGACTCAACTTCCAATAAGTCATTTCTCCTTTGTGATAGGAAGGTTTTCTTTCAAAATGGACCTATTTGTGCAAATTGCAGGCAGGCCTGGCTATTTTGCACAGTTGAGGGAAAGCAGGGTTGTGCTTTTTATGGAGTGAGCTATTGGGTAGATTCACATTTGACACAGAGTGCGCTGAGTTATCAACTTTCTCCAAGGGCAATCATATATCTTGTGCATCCAGAGCCAAATTAAATCTGACATTTCATTTAAAGCCTGAGACATCCTGATGCTAAAGCAGAGCATGAGTGGTAAAGAGTAGGAGGGCGTTCAGTTTTTCTGGATGGATGTTTCTGTTCCTGCCCTGCTTGTCTGGGTTGTAGATAAGGTCTAATTGCCCACCATCATCCTATATTTTAGCCAGATGGAAATCTCAGATTTAATTCTTTTCCAATGACATTCCTGCCTGCAGTAGTTGTTGCCTGGCAATGTTAAAGAGGACTACTCTGAGCTGGCTTCAGATGGCATCGTAACCATCATTATTTATGTAGCATTTTGTGAAGATTTCTTTGGTTATCCCCACAGCCCTCACATCAAGCCTGGTAGTTTGCAGACAAAAATGCAGTCCCTGAATTTCCCAATCTCATTCAGTTCAAAATCTTTATATCTCATTCTAGGTGTTCATTGCAGACAATCTTTTCCTGCTCTCAACTTCAAATTGAAAAACAGACTCTTTTGTTGAGGTGGTGGATAGGTAAAGGTGACCAGGATGGGTAAGGCAAAGGTAGTATAAAAAGCTTTTATCCTTCATTACAGCCATGGAAATATTCAGTTTCTGGACTGGTTTCTGATATTTATTGAAATAGACTCATAAATTCTCAAAATTTACACACTATCACCCAGGAGTCCTAGGATGGCATCTATGTCTACGGAACCAGGCTGAAATTCTGTGTTCATTCCACTGTTATTGTGTTATTTTCCAGTGAAAACTGGATCAACAGTGATGACCCAGTCCCAATAGAAACAGCTAGCCAGATGTAATTTCCTAGGTATTTCATAGCAGAATTACTTCTGTATTTTTATACCTCCTCAGCCATGCCATCCTGGGTCTGTTGTGAATATCACTGTATGCAGCATGACTGTTATGAAGGAGCATTTTTTCTGATTAAGAATATTGTTCATGGCAGCAAATGCTATTGCTAAGGGTGAGAAGGCCCTTTTTACATGCTTCTATTGTTTCCTTCATTATGCTTTATTTCACATGTCACAGACATGCACACCTCATACATCTTAATTATTTGATTATCATCCAAGATAGAGATATCTTTCCTGCCTCTAAGGTGGGAGAAGTTGCAAGGAGTGAGAATATAAACAAAAGTAAAGGAATTCACACCTTATATATATTTTTTTCACATTTCCTTCCCTACTGATTTTTCAAAAGATAATTTTTGTGGGTGTAGTGTGAGCTGCTCTAATTAGGAGCCCATTGATTGTGAACCATTATTATTTCTTCAAATCTTGGAAATGGGAGGGAAAATATAGACAGGAAAAAAGAGGGTCAATATTTCATTGCTTTAATATTTGTTAATTGCACACTTTGGACACTCCTTTTAACATTCTTTTTCTGATAAAAACCCTGATTTTTTTTCCCCCCACAATGACCTCTTTGCTTTTATTAAGGTCAAAGAGGGAATGTTTACTCCTTCATGAAGAGCAACCTTGGGATTGAAAGGAATTATAGGCCATTCAGCCCTTTTATTGAAAAGTGGCTGGTGCTTCAATTGCATCATCACTAAGCCTTGTTGGAAAAAGCAGAAGCACTATTGTTCATTTTGCAACACCACTCACCACTATATTTGCTGTTGGAGAGTGCCCATTAGTTGTAAAGTTATCCCTTCACATGATTTCCTGGAAAGATTTCCAAGTAAGGGGAAACCTGCAAAATGCTGCCGAAATTACAAGGTCATGCTTCTCCTATGCTGACAAAATTCACCTGAAACTTGTTTTTCTAAGGAATTTGGCATTGAGTCACACAAAAGCCTTTTGGCCTATGCTGAAGGATTCCTCAATTTTCACACCCTGTCTGCCTTGCTGTCACTGCAAAGAACTTGTAGTTGTTAACATACTATTATTACAGACCCTCGAGGTTATAAAAAGAAAAAAAAAATTCCCAAATCCCATGTGGGAACCAAGAGAAGACCCTGCACAAAGCCCACAAGGACACCTAGGCCTTGTGTGCCCAGCTCCATGGCAGAGTTCCGTGTTCCTGTGGAGGTGGTGGGAAGGGTTAGGTACCAACAGCTGGATTTCCAGTCAGTCAGAGCAGATGCTGAAGACAAAATGATGCCTCAATCACCACAGAAATATATTTGTGATCTTCTCCCACTTCTGGGTTTGGGTGACAAAGCTGGGACAACTGAACAAGGTCAAGACAGGCTTTCCTAACTCCATATTCCACACTATATCCCAGGTCCAATTCCGTCCCTGATTGGGAGCTCATGTTTCTTGGTTTTGGGGCTTTTTTCAACAATGCATCCCTACACATATCTATTTCTTTGCTCACTGACACCTGAAATCTTGGCTCTTTTGTTTCATAGTTGTGCAGGAAGAACAGAGAGAACAGAGGCACACACATCACTTTTTTTCTTAGAATCAGAGTCACAGAACAGCTTGGTTTGTAAGGGATCTTAAGGATAATCTTGTTCCATCCCCCTGCCATGGACAGGGACATCTCCCACTATCCCATGTTGCTCCAAGCCTTGCCCAGCCTGGCCCTGAATACTCCCCGGGATGGGACATCCATTCTTCCTCAGCTTGCCAAAGGCCAGGCATTCCCTAGGAAATGGGAGCTGGGGGTTTGGAGCTCTTTCACAAAGAGAGGTGTGGAAGATGATTTCTGCTCTGAGCTGCAGAGCACTGAGCTGGCTGGGAGCAGGATATGGTGCTCCCATCAGCCTCATTACTGATGGAAATTGCTGTGGTTGCTCAGTTCAGTGCCTGTTGCATGCTGTAGGTGTCTTCTGAGTACATCTGCAGGGCAAGTTTTCTCAGAAGATTTAAGCATGAAAAGATGAAGGAGTTCTATTTTGAGTCTCCTGCTGATGTTTTTCCTACTTTGATTTGTCACAATAGGGAGAAATTAAATGACCTCAGTTCTTGTGTACTCAGGCAATTAAATTCTATGCAAAGCTGAACCCCAGACACCTTTGTGCTTCTGTGCATCAGGCGCTGATAAATACCTTTTTCAAGGCCATAAGCACTGTCTGCAACGGATCAAGAGATTTCATCCAGAATTACTCACTCAGCCCTTGTCCTTTGCCCAACAAAAGCTGCCACTGCCTCTCCTCAGCTGCCAGTCCCACTTGCTCCTTGAAGGATGGCCTGGCTTTTAAGGGCATGTCTGCATTGTCAGCTGCAGACAGACACATGCTGCGCTCTGAACTGGAGCTGCCTTACCCTGGGAGCGGTGCAGAGATGTAAATGCCAAACCGCTGCCGCGCTAATGAGTCCAGCTGAGTGACATCGTGCCCTGCTGGGTTTTAGGCACATGCATTCCTTCCAGGGAGAGCACTGATGTCGTGATCAACATCCGTCTCAAAACAACATTATTTTGTTTGGTGTCAGGGAGAAAAAGTATTAGAGAGACAAATAAGATTTTAAAATAACAAACAGCGGGGATATATATTTAGTCTTATGTTTTCCAATTTGACGTGTCACTCTGAGTCAAGCTGGATAGGCTTTGATCCCCCAAAAGGGACTTTTTAATGTTCTAACAATGCACCAGTTTTCTTACAGAATGGAGCTTATGTTAGTGTTGTGGTTCCCTTTATTTTTTGCTGATGTGCAAAAGCCAACACTGCAATCTTTAGGTTAATACCAACAGCATAAAACCTGATCTTGTTTCAAAACCAGACTGAGCAATACTAAATAAATATTCAGAGTGTAGGTCCTGTAAACATGATTCACCATGCTACTGTAGTTACAATTTTAGCGCTTAATTTGAGAATTATATGCTTTAAATCAAGCCTGGGACACCCATAGGCCCTGCACTCAGTACCATGTGGATCTGAAGGGATTTGATGGCCTGGAGGAGAATGGAATAAAGCTGCTGGGGCTCCTTACTTGGAGTGCTACCCCTTCAGTGACTAATAGAAAAAAACACAGTTTTCAATTTTCACAAGGTAATTCATCTGACTGTTGCCTAAACTGCTCCCTAGAGAGAAACAGTTTGGGTAGAAAAACTGTTTGTGAAATACACATCAATATACTGACAGCCACAAAAAAAAAAAAAAAAGGACTCAATGCATGTGACACTTGTCACATTAATGAGCACAATTCATATTAAGAGTTTGACACTTCCTAGCTAAAGTATTTGATTGGTCTTTTCTTGTTATTTTCCCCAAACAAAGCTTAGCATACCAAGTGTGCCTGTAGTGATGGGGCATCTGTTTGTAAATGTCCCAGTGCTGCCTCTGGGATGAGTCAGGTACAAAGCAAAGTGAAGCTTGGCTGGCAGCAGGATTAAGCCATTAAACAGCCTGTGAGCATAAAGTTCTCTCTACCTGCTCTCTCCTCTGCACTCCTGCTCAACCAAATACAGCAAATGTGTGCTGTAATTGCCACATTGTATGCCTGTACGCTCCTGCCCTGGGTTAGCATAATAAACACCCTAAATCATATTATGCTGTGTATCAGTGCCTCAGCATTCAAGACCTGTTCCTTGCTAACTGAAAATTATGACTTATCCCTGCCTTTGATTTTCTCTATTGACTGCTGGCTGTTTCTGTAGGGTTACTGTGGAAACAGGAAGAGGATCCAAGGATACCAGTTTGTCTGTGGCATGTCTGTGCATCCATATGTCACATCTATATGGCCTAGAGGTGTTGATGTGTAAGAACAAACACTACAAGAGGAAAGGCTTGTGAGTTAGGAGGGTGCAGCAATCACTGTTCTGTTCCATCTGCATCAAATACAACGGCTCACGGTTGGCAGGAGTCTGAAATGCCAGTTTTCTGAAGGATGTTCCACAATGCCTTATTCTGGACTAGGAGACAATGTTCACATCTGCAAAATGCAGCAAAATAAAGCAGACTTTTCTCAATTTTTTTTTTTTCACAGCTGGAGAGTTAGAAATCTTGATTCCTGTCTCAGAGTAATACCTACCATCTGCAAATCTCAAACAGTCTGTGTAACCCTGCCCCACCTTAAAAATCAAGGAGAAGAGGCTCTGAATGCAGTGCCCAGGTCTCCCTTGGCTACACTCGGATCCTTGCACTGACCTCAGTGGGAAGCCCTGTCCCACACACAGTCCTGGATGGATCCAGCCTTCAGCATCCATTCCTCCATTTCCCACGAGTCAGGGGAAATAAGGACACTGCCTTAGCCATCAGACTTCTTCAGACTACAATTCTCATAATTTGATTATTATGAGCTGTTTATTTTTATTTGTTGAAATATCAGATGCTGAGGATAGGCTATTAAAAATTACTCTGAGGAATGAGGAATATGGTAGGCAGCTATTAGTTTGAGATGACTTAGCCCAATTAGTATTCCATATCCTGTAATGAGATGAATTTCCTTCTTAAGATGGATAGCTAAAATTCATCTTGTACTCTGATGAAGCTTTCCTCTGTCTGTGCTCTGGGGGCAGATTTTTAGTACTCTAAGCTCCTTTCAACTGCTGATATTTCCTGTATGACTTTTCTGGGAAGGTGACTGTAAATCCTGAAGGCAGGAGCTGGAATTGAATGCACAACATTCCTGTAAGTCTGAAAACACAGGTGTCATTTTCCTGCTGATGTTGTGAAACAAACAGATTTTTCCTGCTAACGCTGTCAGAGGGAACATCTTCCTGCACAGGACAGAGGATATAAAAATACCTTAGAATAATAGAATATCCTGTGTTGGAAGAGACCAACAAGGTTAATCAGTCCAGCTTCAGGCCCTGCACACAACAGTCCCAAGAATCACCCCATGTGGCTGACACTGCTGTTCAAACACTTCTCGAGCTTAGTGCTGCTACCACTTCCCTGGGCAGCCTGTTCCAATGCCCAGCCACCCTCTGGGTGAAGAATCTTTCACTAACATCCATCCTGAGCCTCCCCTGACAAAACTTCATGCCGTTAAGACTCAGCTCCATGACACCACACCTTGAATTTGTCATGGTTAGGAGGAGATTAGGGCTGTCTTGGCTGCAGCTCTCTGTGACTTGGTTCTTGCTGGTCTGCTCTGCAGGCTGGAGAAGAAATTGGATCAGGACTCCTGGCCTGCTCTGCTACCTCTGTGACTGCCCTGGTCTGCAAACTTGTGCAGGGATACACAACACAGCTGGCAGAGCAACTGGGAATTGGGAATGGATTTAATTTCCCTGTGCACTATGTGAAAAACATTTTGTTTTACTTTACCTGGAAGTGTCTGTCTTGGCCACCTTGTTGCTCAATTACCTCATTACTTCCATAGCATTGTGGCCCAGGAGAGGAGCTGCAGGACATAGAGCTGGCTTATCTAGCAGATAAGTGTTTAGAGTGGCCAGCAGAGACTGCCACTTCTTCCTGTGAAGCACTGCTGCAGAGATCCCTGCTGCAGGCAGCCTAAATAATTTGTTGGAGCACACAAAGTGTTGGTGGCAGAGAGTTGGTGGCAGAGTCCACAAAGCAATCTCAGCTCTAAACTATCAGTTAGGAGCTGAAATCTGTCTTCTCAAAAGATGTATTCCAGTTTCATACATGGGAAAGCAGAGTCACAGGGCTTTGGTAGCACAGACATCATCCTGCAGTGAAATCAGTGGCAGCTAGGGATCTCATGGTGCTTGGCTCCTTTTCCATAATCACCCTGTCTTTGGATTAGATTTTGGAGTGGGTGCAACTGAAACCACCTCTCATTTTCTGTGACAGCACTTGCTGAGCAATGTGATTCAGGCAACAGAAGTCATCACCTGAGTGTTAATGAGAGTCAACCTGTGTCATGGCCTCACCCTCACAGTAAAGAATTTCTTCCCAGTATTTAATCTAAACCCACCCTTTTTCATTGTGAAGATGTTGTCCCTTGTTCCCTCACTTCAGGCCCTTGTTTAAAGTTCCTTCCCAGCTCTCTTGAAGCCCCTTTCCATAGTGGAGGATGCTCTGAGGTCCTCCTGAAGAGCCTTCTATTCTCCAGGCTGAACTCTCCCAGCCTACCCCTCTAGCAAAGACACTCATTCCCACATGTGCACTGAGCTGGGAAGTCTCAGAGCCATTCTCACAAACTTAGGATAAAAGTTAGAGAGGCAAAACAATAAATGGGTGTAAAGAATTAAACGTCTCCCTTTGGAAACTCCTTAGATGAGGGGTAAAGCCCATTAAAAATTGTATAAAAGTCAACTCAATTGTCATTTTCATTTACTGCTTCAGGCACTGTGGTACTATAGATGATTTATAATGACAAATTCTATTAAAAAGTAATAAACCAACTCTCTTTAGAGGCAGGATTTATAGATGAAATTTTGAATCAACCAGACTATTGTAACCAGAAATTTTGTCAGTTAAAAAAACAAAAAAAAACCCAAAAAAACCAAACCAAACCAAAACAAAACCAAATAAAAAAAAAAAAAAAAAAAAACCAAAAAAAGAAAAACAAACAAACAAACCAAAAAACCAAACAAAAAACCCAACTAAATTGCTTTAATTAAAAAGGTATTTTGTGTACAAAAAAAGTTTTAAATATTCTCAGCTGGATGAAAATGCATCTATATTTTGACAAACCAGGATCCATATGTTTCTGGGGGGTTGTCAAATATTCACTGTCTGTAGGGACTACTCCCTTTATATGCTTATAACTATCAATTGCTGTATTAGTTTCTTGATAGAAGGATGCTCTGTTTCCAAAATCTCACAGTGGAGGCTCTGCCTGCACCCTTACAAGCAGCAGTGTCAGGGCTTTGCTGAAGAGCTGTGTCCCAGGAAGCTGGGAATTCACCCAATGCCATATTGTTAAATAGGCAAGCACAGTATATAGTGGTGTCCTGGACAAAATATGTTGCTTTCCCAAAATTTCTGCCTCTGGCTAGAGAGGTTCTGCACATCCCTTCTGCCACCAGTGAAGGAGGCTGAGCGTGTGAGGCTCACTGCCCTCCTCTCAGCAGTTTCACAGTGGCACTAGAAGCTGGAAACCCACATTTTACAGAGGCTGTGAGGCTGTATCACATCTCCTCTGCTGCACCAGAGTGCTGCCAGTCGTTCTCTGTGCTGGTATATGCACCCAAATTTCCTCCCCGAGCACCCTGAGCAAAGGGGTTCTCCAAGCCTGACTGTGCTGGTCTGAGTTGGTGGCACTGAGAGAGGCTTTTTGGGGCAAAACAAAAAGAAAACCCCAGCAAAACAGACCAGTGAGCCTTTCATTCAGCCTGAAATTGCAGCTGATGTGAAAGGTGCACATGGATTTCAAGTGATTAGCCTGAATTTGACTTTGTAGGGCAAGCAGGCAGCCTGGGAAATAGGGAAGTAGTTCACTCAGGGTAGAGAAAGGTGTTTGTAAGCAGAGAGGTGGTGAGGATGCCAGACTCTATGGAGTGTGGGACACAGGTGACACGTTGCTCGAAGAACAAATAGGGAGAACTTTATGTAATTTAGAAATTGCAAAACCTTCTCTCTGTGGAATGTCAAAATAAAAAATTCTAACAGCCGCAGAACATAATTCATATTTCTAAATTTTCTCCTTTTTTCTCTTTCTTTCTTTTTCCCCCTTTTTTTTCTTAACAAATTCTTGCTATAAATTCAACACTTGCTTGTCATAAGATGAGTTATTGGTCCAAAGGAAGTTCAGATGTGGGGAACAACTGTAATGAAAATGCACAGCAGAGCCATACTAACACAACATCAGTGAAGGGAAATTTTATGCCTTACTAAAACTGATGCAGTGAATTACCCAGTTATGTAAAATCAGACAGAATGAGTGCAGAACAATGAATTGTATAGCACTAACTGCAGCTCTGGGCCAGGATGCAGTGTCTGTGCACAGTAAATGCACAACACAGAAGAATGGTCTCAGTCTCAATGTGTTTTCACTGCATTTATAAATACTTTGGTCAAATGTTGAGTTAAAAGAAGGACATGAATCAGAGTGGATATGTATATGAAATACAGGTATGGTAGACTTTATGTGATTGCAGGTATGGAAAAGTGATTTTGGGAGCCAAAGAGAGAGGAGGGAAGGCTGGGGAGCAAGCATTTTATCATGTGAAAATTATGACACACCTGTGCAATCCGAACTTTGCCGTGCCCTGTTCTCCCTGTGGGTAAAGTGCAAATAGTGACACTGACCTCTTCTGCCAAGGGTTTTGCTTTGAAGACAGTACTAGGTGTCATTACTCATAAATTTCATTGTAATGGGTGTGAGTGCACAGGTTTGGAAAAATAGGGTTTGGCCTTCCCTGAACAGATGCAATTGCTTTCCTGGTTTGGGAGAGGAACATCTAATTGGCTCAAAAGACTTCTAAGGCTGGACTTTGGAGTCATGAAATTTCAGGTTCTGCCTTGGACAAGCAGCAAAACAGCTTCACAGTCTCAGGTGAACCTGAGAGACCCAGCTTTTGTTTCCTGTCCCCAGCAGAAAATCTTTTGTCTGAGCAGCTCCCAAGATCCCTGTGAGAGACTGAGATGTTGATGGTTAATGGCTCAAGTAACTGGAAATTTACAAAAGCAGCGTGGGCTTTGCTGGCTATGTCAAGGTAACAGCTGAGGGCTGAGTGTGTGAACAACAGAGGACAACCACACAAACCAAGCTCTGCTCAGGAGGAAGCTGAGTTTAGAGCCAGATGAGGGAGGAGGCCAAGAAAGGTCCTGAGAGGTGGGATAGTGATTTTTATCCTGGCAATGTCCTCCCTTACACAGCTGGCTCAGTGTAGAACTCCCATCTAGGGGAGGAGTCAGGACATTCCCATGTAGGCCTGAAGGTTTCCATGACTTCTCATGAGGCATAACTGGCTCAACTATGTTGTTGTGAGAAAGAGAGAGAGGTCATGTCTCTGAAGGGCTCATAGACCATCAAAGAGCCCCAAAGTGTCCCCAGACTCATCTCTGGGGCCCTCCAGCCCAGGATTGTGCGTGATCCACGGTGATGCAGCAATCAGTGCAAAACTGACTCTCCAGGGGATGTACCTGGGCATTCCCACATAAATCTGAGCATATATCAATCTCCTGGACTTTGTGCTCCACAGGCTTTCCCCCATCCCTGACCCATCAAGGCAGTGACCATCAACAGGTACTGAAACTGCAGCAACCAAACCTTGTAGCTGCATCCATTGGTGGAAAGATCTTCTTACTCTTATAATTTATTTCTCTTTCTTTTTCCCTTATACATTCTCTGTGTTGTTTTTATGCTTTTATATTTTTCCATCTCTGAAGATAATAATAACAAAAATGGCTACATACCTGCTTTCCATGGCAAGCAGATTGTTATGAAATAAACCCTACATGTATATGTTTACAAACCCTGTTCATTCAGTGCCTTTTCAGCCTAACCCACTCCAAGGGACTATTAACAAGAACCTGAGTTAGCCTTGACTTCAGGGATGGGTCATAACAATCCCAAGAGAATTTAAAGCTTTGCCTTAGTTAAATTCAGATTATTTATTTATTGCTAATTCCCCTCATGCACATAGGCAGAGCACTACTAAAACTGCAGTGCAAGGTACTATTAAAACTGTAAACACTGTGTTTTCACTTTTTTTTTTGCGTAGTATTAACATAAATTGCACTTTATGTAATGCCTTTCCAAATCACTTTGGGGTACCAAATCTGGCAGCCTGGCTTTATTCCAAATTTTTTCTCATGGCGGTGTGAATTCTTGCTCTCCCTCAAGTCTTTTCTTTGATATGTTTGTGGGGGTGTTTTCTCCCCCTTCTCTCTACTTAGCTGTTCTATGATTGTTTTTTCACCCCAGAGACATTTTATTTTCTTTGAATATTAAATGATAATTTTGAAAAAGAGCCAACCTTGCAGATCCTTATTGCATCTAAGTTCACCTGTGCAGCTGTACTGAAAAATAGCCTTGAATTAGCCTGAATTGCTGTTTCTGCATCTGCTTTTCCATTCTCATTAGTGGGAACAAATGCTATATAAAATACCTTTCACAAAATCCCAGGATGGGTTAGGACTGGAGGGACCACAGTGGATGATCTGGTCCCACCTCCCTGCTCCAGCAGGGCCATCCCAGAGCACAGGGCACAGGGTTGTGTCCAGAGGGGTCTGGGATATCCCCAGTGAGGGAAACTCCATCCCCTCTCTGCACAACCTGTCCCAGTGCTCGGTCACTGCCCAGGACAGAAGTTCTCCCTCATGTCCAGGGGGAATTTCCTGGGCTCAGTCCCTGCCTGTGGCTCTGGTGCCAATGCTGGGCCCCAGAGCAGAGCCTGGGCCCTGCTCTGCCCCTCCCTGCACACAGGGACACACAGGGATGGGCTTCCCTCTCAGCTGGGGCTCCTCTCCAGCTCCCTCAGCCTTTCCTCAGCACGGAGATGCTCCAGGCCCTTCCTCATCTCTGTGGCCCTCTGGGCCCACTCCAGGAGCTCCATCTCTCTCTTGTCCTGAGGAGCCCAGACCTGGGCACAGCACCCCAGATGTGCCTCACAGGGCAGAGCAGAGGGACAGGATCCCTCCCTGACCTGCTGGGAATGCTCTTTCCAATGTACCCCAGGATTCCGCTGTTATTCTTGGCCCCCAGGGCCCTGCTGGCTCATGTTGTCCACCAGGACTCCCAGGACCTTCCCCTCATTGCTGCTCCAGCAGGTCACCCAGCCTGTGCTGGAGCCTGGGGTTGTTCCTCCCCAGGTGCAGGACCTGCCTTTGCTCTGCTGGATTTCAGCAGGTTCCTCTCTGCCCATCTCCCCAGCCTGTCCAGGCCCTTTGGAAGGGCTGCACAGCCCTCTGAGGTATCAGCCACTCCTCCCAGTGAACTTGCTGATGAGAACTTGGTTTGTGTACTATAACTTTACCTGATACTTTTTCAAAAATCCTTTCATTAGTCCCTGGGTCATGCAAGCTGTCTGTCAGTGAGGAAAATACCTGGAAGTGTTCACAGCATTTCTTGTGGAGCCCTGCCTGACATTGCCTGCGCTGTGCAATGAGGTCTGCATTTTGGATCAAGGATAATGGGCTGTTTAATGTCAGGACTGATCATCAACAGTCCCCTCTGGCTGTCTTTTGATAAACAAAAACTTCTCATCATCAATTTTTAAAACAATCTCACAAATAGCAGTCAGCCTTAAGAGACAGATGAGATCTCATTTATTTCACACTCCTTACATATGCTCTGTAATATTTCTTATATTGCTATGTCGAGTAGGTCTATTTGGGAGTTTTGTAGTAAAGCATTATCACCAGAGAATTCTAGGAAGTTTAAATTGATAACATTTCTCTGTTTTGACTGATGTTATTGTTTATATTTTTTAATAATTGAAATACCATATTTCATATTTCTGGCAGAATTAAAGGAATAAAATGCATAAATTTTAGCCTTTGTTGTTCTGACTGTACATTACAAAATCAAAGCAAAATAAACCTTCTAAAAGTCTGAAAAAAAAGGTGGTTTCAAATTAAGATGAACAAAATCAGTCCGTGGTTTTAAGTTTGTTTTTTTTTAATTTCATCTTGTGACCCTGGGTAGCAAATCACTGTGAAAAATCAAAGTCAGAATTCCTCCCAGTAATTTTCTCAAAAAAAATCACTTATCCTGAATTTAAATTGCATTTTAAGTAAAACATGAAAAAGAAAACAACTGCTTCAGTTAACAACCTTGTTAAAAAGTTACAGCAAGTAGTTAAAGCTAATGATGTATATTCCATTTATTGACAGTACATGGAGACAGACGCCTGCAGAGGGGAACTGTTTACACCTGTTTCAGAACTAAGCTGGGACAGAATTAATAATCCACAGTTCTTGTTATCTGTATCTGTTGTTGTTAATCAGGGCAAACCAGAGTGGCTGCCTAAGTAAGATGCTGCACTGCTGTGTGGTCAAACCCAGGTGACACCTACCCCAGGTGTAGTGCAGTGAGGTAAATATGAGAAAAAAGCATTTTTCACAGACTTATAGAATAATTTAGGTTATAAAAGACTGCTAAGATCATTGACTATAACCATTAACATAACACTGTCAAGCCCACTGCTAGACCCTGAACCAAGTGCCACATCCTCACAGTTTTTAAATTCCTCCAGTTGTTGTAACTCCACCACTGCCCTGGGCAGCCTGTACCAGGGCTGGACAACCCTTTTGCTGAAGAATTTAAGAGATTCCTTGGATTTGTTTTGACATTAGCTCTTTTCATGTCCTGTCTGAGCACTGAACATGGATAATTTAGCCAGCTGAATGACCCATTATATATGAAACTTTACAAAAAACTCCTCAGATAGTTACAAATTTTGGTCTTGCAGCAACTTTTAGCCTGTGAGTTCCCAAGGGCTTCAACAGATGGGGATTTGTGCCTCAAGAGTCAGCATCACTTGCTGTTTGGAAGGAAGCAATGTCAGCTTCACTAGAAACAGTTTGAGAAGATGGCTGAACCCAGCAATGCTTTAAAACTCCCTGTACGGGGGAGCAGAAAGCGAGTGTAAATACATTTGGGATGGATTTTGTATTTGCTTTTAAATTCTGAGCTCCATTTAAATAAAAATGATCTATGGGAAGGCAAATATTCCTTCAGCCTTCTGCAGAAGATATTTCAAAAGTTTTCTGTGTGTAACCTGCCTATTTCTGACTTGCAGTGAAAGTCGATACTTTCTGTTTCTACCACTGCACGTAATATCTAGTAACCAGCTGTGAAGTCCAGGTGCTTTCATTTTCCCCCTGCAGAAAGGAAGACAAAAAAAAAATCTTTCCAATTCAATCCTTATAGAAACCTGAAATATTAAATCTAGTGAAGTTATCGTATTCTTTTATTAAGGAGGTCATTAGTTTCCTGAGGCTTTTTCATTCATCCTTAAAGTTGAATTCTGGCATTTACTAAATCAAGAGCTGGTTACAAATTAGGAAAGAAAGAAGCAAAATGAGATGCAGCCTGGAGTCTCTGCTTGAAGGCTGAAAGTTTAAATTCCATTTTGGGTACAAAGCCATGCTGAACTCCACATGTCATTGCCTTTGCACAGTAGCTGTGGATCCACTTTGTGAGTTTGTGCGGGTCACTGCTGACAAACAGCACATGGCCCCTTCAGCTGGAGTCTGCCTTGGTAATGAACATCTCCCACACCTGCTTGTGTTTCACATCAGTAAATGGACATTCTCCAGTGGGGGGAAGCACAAAAGCTCAGAGGGGGTGGAATTAAAAAAAAAAGGTGGATGAGATGTGTGATGAGATCAGTGGCTTGGAACTGGCTGAGGAGGGTGATCTCCAGTGACTACAGTGACTACAGCTGCAGTCCCTCAATGATGTGCCCAGAGGAATGGGATCCAGTCCTCAGGCCACCTGACACAAATTGGATCCTTGCTGTGCTTTTCAGGTCTGACAGCCCGTGAGTAAAACTGGCCACATCCTCAGTTTCTGTAAGATGCAGATACTGGCACAAGTGTTACCAGTTTTGCACCAGGGTGCCTTATGGACTGAAACACTTTCCTCATGACAAAATTGAGCAGACCAAGTTTTAAAAGAGCCATGGAGAGCTGCACAGTAGAGAGAAAGAAGGAATCACAGCCGACTTGCACCCTCAGCAGGTCTGACACACTTTGGACCAGACTGTGGAACCCAAGCTGTCATTTAGCAGGAAAACATAAAATAGTAATGCTCTCTTTGCTGACCTGGAATGTGGGAAGGGATTTGGGCTCTATTAACCTGCACAGAGCAAGGCTCACAGGAGGCCATAAACTTAACCCTCTTTTATCAAGGACCAGAGGCTGTGCAAGACCAAAATAAGCTCAAGGAAGTTAAAATTGCAGCTGGCTTTGGGGATCTGACCCCAACCTAACCTGTCAAGTATTTTTTGAAGAATATGTAACATGCCCCAAACTGTTAAAGCTGTTTCTTTTTCAAGAATGACAGAAGGGTTGTACTTACCTTTGCTCTTCAAACATCCAGTTTGAGCTGAGCTTTTCAGAGATATGTGAAACAAGGGTTGTCCTAGGCAAAAACATGGGCCAAGCACTATTTTGGGGAGGTGCCCCAACCACTAAAGCATGGGGCTGGAGAGAAGCAGCCCACAGTTCCCTGTGGGATCTGGGTTCCTACCACAAGGAACATCCTTCACCTCATCTCAGGGAAAATTTTAAAATTCATTGGGTTTGTTCAAGCTCTTACTTATTATTTCTCTCCGCTGCTCTTAATTCTTCTTTCCCTTCCCCCTACAGGCACAAGTTACAAAAAACAATGTGAAGGTCACACAGTGGCATGTCCCTAGTGACAAATGCAAGGATGAGCAGTGGTACCAGTCTGTGATGGCTCCTGGAGAGCTTAGACCATTTCAGATACTCTTTTTCTTTGTAAACTCCTGGTTTCCAGCTGCTGATCCAGCTTCCCTTTCTAGAGCCATACAGTCATACATTCCACTGGTTGGTCAGACAGAGAAACTCTCTGTGTTTTTTTAGACAGAGAATAAATGTACCTGCACCTGTCTAAATAATAAATCCTTTGCAAATCCTTTGCTGTAAGGTCTATGGTGCATGAAAACCCACTTTTCAACAAACAGAAATAAATGTAATGGGAGTTTAGTCAGGAGCTCCTGGACTCTGCCACTGCAAGAAATTTTGCATTGAAATCCCTGGAGTAATGACAAAGCATTAAAGAAGCAAAGTGAAAAAAAAAAGACCTCCTAAAATATTTAACTTATGTTCTTTTGGCAAGCAAACGTATTCCTGCCTCAAGAGTGTAGTGCTAGATAAGATATTTTCTGTTACCCCTATAGAAAAAGCAGATAACTACCTGCTTTACAACCCTCCATGTTCCCAGTGTTTGCCATTTGTGTGCAATAAAGGAAAATGCCATATTGACTGCAATTAGCCTTTCTTTTTTCTTTTTTCCCCCCTGTTTCTGCTTTTGTCTACGCTCTGAAAAATAAACAATGCTTATTTTAGTAAGAGTCTGCAATTTTGCTGAAGATCAATGTCCTTTGTCACAGGAGTGACAAAGATTTTCCTCTGCACTCTCAATAACAGAAGATCCAGAGATGCCTGACAGTTATTATATAGTCTTTTACCTAAATCATAGATGAATATTTCCATAGACATACATAGAAGTGTAGCAGTTTGAGAAGGGTTTACTATATTATTATCAACAGTCTTCTTGATACTCCACTTTTTTTTTTTTTTTTTTTTTTATAGCACAGAAGAGAATCTTTGGAAACTGTGGGGTAACATTTACAGTCAATTTGCAGTCAAAGCTACAAAACATGAAAGAAACCATACAGGTTGTGTATGTATTTCTGTATTTGTCTACCTAAAAGTCCATCTGAAACCACTGCAGAACAGGTACATATGGCAGATATTGCAGATACAACTGATGTGAGATAGGTCATTGCATTACTGTCTCATTTTGAGCTATTTAGTCAGCTTTGCTAAGAGTATAGATGATTAAAGCAGCAAAAATAGGCAGTGACCTCCATGAGAATATGAATGGCTGCCATAAATCTTGTTGAAATGCTCTAATGAAACAGCGTCTAACCAGCAACTACCACTAAGCTGAGCCCTAAGAAATCTGTTAAAAACCTAAACCCTGCAGGCACTGCAGGCACTAGCCCAAAACAACTTGCAGCCATGCTAGTGAATGATTTGGGTTTGAAGAGACCTCCGTGATCAGTTAACTCAACAATTTACCCAGCACTGCCAGTAATCACAGGTCTCCAGGTGCAGATTCCACATGTGATTTAAATCCCTCCAGGATAGTGACTCCACCACATCCCTGTTGACAGTGCTTGACAACCCTTCAGGTGAAGAAACTTTTCCAAGTATCCTATCTAAACCTCCACTTCCACACTTGAGACTGTTTCCCTTTTGTCGGAACCTGGGGCATTCCTCTGGCTGCCCTGGAGGACTCGACACCCTGGCAGGGGGCTCAGAGACCTTGGCACAGAGTCAAAGACACCTGTGCTTTCGATTTTAACCCATGGAAAAAGTTACCAATTTTGTGTGAGGAGTTACAAGCCACAAGGGTTTGAGTAGAATGATAGTGAATTTATCACAGGGTGAAAAAGTAGAATTTTGGGGATTTGGAATGGGCGTTCAGGAGGCAAGATGGAGGAATCTCGGTGTGTCCCGTCCTTCTTCTTGTCCTCCATCTTCTGCTGTGATAGTGACACTTCTGGATTGGTTTAAGGTAGAGACAGATTGTCTAACATAGGTGATATGTGTTGGAAAATTATTGTAAATAAAGTACATGCAGTTTTTAGTATAAAAAGCTAACACTGCCCCAAGGGTGGTCAGTGTGCCTCAACCCAACCTGCTGGACAGATCTCCACAGGTCAGAGAAAGAATTTATTAGAAAAGAGAAAATAAACAGCCTTGAAAACCAGAGCTGAGGAATCCTGACTTCTTCTTCGATCATGGGGCTGGGAAAAAAGACTCTTTAATACCTCGGGAGCCATTTCAGCAACACAACAAACCCGAGACCCTTTGTCCTGTCCCTGTTCCCTGGGAGCACAGCCCGACCCCCCTGGCTGTCCCCTCCTGGCAGGAGCTGTGCAGAGCCACAAGGTCCCCCCTGAGCCTCCTTTGCTCCAGGCTCAGCCCCTTCCCAGCTCCCTCAGCCTCTCCTGGGGCTCCAGCCCCTTCCCAGCTCCGTTCCCTGCCCTGGACACGCTCCAGCCCCTCAGTGTCTCAGTGGAGCACCGTGCTGCTCAAGATGAGGCAGCCACATCCTGACTCACTTGCCAGGAACCATCTCTAGCCACCAGGCCTCCTGCAACCGTGGCCACATACTGTCATTTTAAAAATTAAACTCAACTGTGCACATCAGCAGGAGCGAGCATGAACACAAGGCTGGTGCAGGATTCTCTACAGGCTGGCAGCTCTCACAGCTGTACACTCACTGGTACCCAGTAAAAAACCACCCCGTCACCTCCTAGATTGTGGTGCTTGGAGCAGACTGACAAGACAGGAGGGACCTTGAAGTTTTTCTGTGATTCCTCCTGCTGCTGGCTGATTTTCAAAGCAAGTTCCATCCCTCTGCCCCCCTCTTCTTACCACCTGTGTCTCCCTTTAATCCTTGTGGTTGTATTAATGCTTTAATCCTTGTGGTTGTATTAATGCTTTCAAACTTGAGGAAAGTTTCACGTCTGATCACCAAAAAAAAAAATGTAACAGCCTCCCTGACATGAAGGGCAAATGAAACATTGATCACCACTGCTCTGGTGACAAGTGCTGAGTGCCAGAGGCAACTGTCACTTTGCTGTGTCCCAGGTTCATGAAGCACCTAGTGAAGCCCTGCTAAATGCCACTGCCAAAATATCAGCAGGAAAAAAAAACCCAAAATGTCCTTCCCTCAACAGGTACATTTAACCTGTTGGTGGCTGTCAGACCTGCATTTTGCTATGCAGAAAGTTCATGGAAACCCGTGGGGAAAGTGCAAATATATCTAAGAATAAGATTCTTTTTTTTTTTTTTCATCCTGAGGCAGTCAGCAAAATGAAACTGTTCCCAGCTCAAGGATTCTGTCAGATGTCTCATTTTTTTTGCATTTCCCATCACATAGCTGGCACTGGTGTTTGCCTTCTGTGAAACAATGGGGATGTTCCATGACCAGAACTTCCCAAAGTCCCCCTAAAAGTCATAAGCTGCTGGAAATTTAGGGAGGCAAATACTCATTAGTGAAGAATCCTGTACTGCCTCAATGTAAAACAGAACAAATACTAAGAGAATGACAAGCAAGGGAATTCTGCTGATTATTGAGAAAAATTTTGATGTCAGGACTTTTCCAATGAGACAAAGTGCTATGTAAAGAGCACCATTCTTCTCTCCTCTTCCAAAGAAGCCCATAGACATTTCCATATTTATGGTTTACAGAAAAAAACCAAATCCAGTAGGTATTCAATTAAATACTACGACCTGTAAGTATTAGCCTAGATTTTATTTTGCTTTCTTGTAATAAGTTCTGCAAAAAGCCTCTTCTAATTTAGGGCTGGAGATGAAAAAACTGCACAGCTCCAATGTCGAAGAGGATGTTTGGTCTTGCCTTTGCCTGACTGTGATAGCTAAATTCTACAAAAAGTGAGCTCTAAGTAAGTAACCTGAGTTGTTATCTGTTTATATTATGCTGTCATCCACTTCATTTTCCCAGTTATAATTATAGTGGTATCTCTACTACTGCTCCAGCTACTTATGGAAAGAAAACATTTGCATATGTCACATTGCCCATTATGTGCAGAAATGCTGTATTCCACAGATAATTGTGGTGTCTGAATGTCAGATAAATTAGATATGCTGAAACCTCAAACAAAAAAAACTGCACAAAACTGAATTTGTATGGAGGAGTTCAATAAAGTCTAGACTCAGAACAGAGTTGAAGATTCAATAACTTTGTTGTCTTATAAATCTGAATTTTAATTTAGGGTAGGAGTTTAGGCAAGGGTAGGGGTGAAGCCTGTGAAGTGTGGTGGACTGAGGTTTTTAGAAGCATTGAAACAATGACCAGCCTCATCCTGAAGGGCTACAAAAGCCCATTTTACTAGATGAATGGCTCTATCTGCCTGGATAAATATCAACTGGAAGTGCAATTTTAACTCTAATGTGCTTCTAATATTTTTTTTCCTCTGTCACAGTATTACAGCTATGAGGGATAAGTAACAAACCACAACCATACGCAACTATCTGCTTAAAAATGATTAAATTAACATTTTGTTTGGGGTTTTTATTTAATAAAAATTTCTTCAGGTCTGTCTGTAACAAAACATTGTAACTCTCCTCTCCTCTCCTCTCCTCTCCTCTCCTCCTCTCCTCTCCTCTCCTCTCCTCTCCTCTCCTCTCCTCTCCTCTCCTCTCCTCTCCTCTCCTCTCCTCTCCTCTCCTCTCCTCTCCTCTCCTCTCCTCTCCTCTCCTCTCCTCTCCTCTCCTCTCTCCTCCTCTCCTCTCCTCTCCTCTCCTCTCCTCTCCTCTCCTCTCCTCTTTCTTCTCTGTTTATTTGTCTTACAGCAGCACATAAGGTTTATATATAATTCCATCAATACCTCGAGGCAAACTATTTGATGATTATAATAAAAAAAAAATCTCATTTTGCTGTAGTTTGTGGAGGGAGTTTCATTATTGCATGTCACTTGGTTACAAGATTTTATGGGACTGTAACTCCTAAAGGACATTTTAAACATACACTTTTTATGGCAACTAAACTCCACGATAAACGAAAGCATTAAAATAAGATATTGGAGTTGTTTCCTTTTGTCTTTGATGGATATGAATTGTAGACATAAAAAGTCTTGTTTTGCCCTTAAACCCCCGCAGCCCCCCCTTCCCTTTTGAGCAGGTTGTGAGCAGACAGACAAATGTGGTTTTTGTGAGTTTGGGCTGAGCAGCAGCAGTGACAAAGCCAAAATTTGGTCCTTCATCCCTAAAACAGGATTTCCTAAACCACAGGTTTTGCTTTCCTTTCCAACCCTTTTTTCAGCTTTAAAGGCAGGAGTTTATTTTCAACAAAATGAGCTTTTGTTCTTTTGTAAAGAATACCTGTGCTCCAGCCATCCAGTTCATGTTACACATTTACCTCTTTGTCTCACTCACTCAAATGAAGAAGCAACAGGAAAATTCCAGAAGTAGTTTTGGAAAAAAAAATTTGTACTGGTGGCATCTGAACTAGCCAAGACTTCTAGAGAGTTCCCTGTAGGTTCATCTGAATGACACTTGAAAGTGTGTTAAAAATTTAGAGTAATTAACAGAGATGCAGAAACGCAAAAGCAATCAAGTAAAAAACTTTCCTTTTTATTCAGGAAAATTTAAGGCATAAAATTCCTTCCTCAGCTGCAAACAGTGCTTATGGTAATCTTCTTTTTTTTTTTTTTTTTTCCTGCTTAAAGCACAGAAATAAACAAAACATAGAAACTGAAAAGGCTTTTTTTTTAATGAAGGTGAGTATTGTATTTGTGGGGTGCCCCGACGAAGGAAGGAATGATAAATCTGACTCCATGTTCTCAGGAGGCTAATTTATTATTTTATACTATATTATATTACACTAGTTTATATTAAAGAATACAAAACTGGACTATACTAAAGAATTCAGAAAGGACACTTACAGAAGGCTAAAAAGATAATAATGAAAACTCATGACTCTCTCCAGAGTCCTGACACAGCTTTACCTTGATTGGCCAATGAGTCAAAACAACTCACACCAGAATCCAATGAAACAACCACCTGTTGGCAAACAATCTCCAAACACATTCCAAAGGAGCAAAACACAGGAGAAGCAGATCAGATTATTATTGTTTTCCTTTTTCTCTGAGGCTTCTCAGTTTCCCAGGAGAAAAATCCTAGGCAAAGGGATTTTTCCAGCAAATGTGAATGCCTCAGGTGAGTATTTGGAAAATCTCAGGATCAAAGTGCAAAGAAAATTAGAAGAATAGACTAGAATAGACTAGACTAGACCAGAATCAGCTTTTCTTTTTTTTTTTTTTTCTGTTTTTTGGAAAAAATTATGAGAGCAGGTTCTAGCTCCTCATTATGCAAGACCAGATGCTTTAGGAATGCAGACACACTGGGGCTCTCCCATTTCAGAGGGCAGGGGTATTTACATCTTGTACCTCTTTGAAGGTCCAAGGTTATGCATGACCACCTTCACTTAAAATATCTATTTTATTCCATTTCTTATTCCATTCTGCATGCTCCAATGATTTGAGCTGTTAAATCTGCTTGTGTTTCCATAAGAAAGAATTTAACATTTGCTACCCTTTGTATTTTGCAAGTACCTAATGAGTAATGTTCACCTGCCTACCAAGGTTAAAACATAAAAATGAGGATTAATGTTTAAATCTTAACCAGAATAATGACTCTTTTTCATTTGAAATCCCTTGGAATCAACAGGTCTGGTGCCATTACTAAGCCTCTGATCAATGATCAAGGCTACCTTGTTGTAATAGCAGACATGAAAGAATATTTTAGTTGAGCTCACGGGAGCTTGTAGACCAGATTGAAGCAGAAAGAAAACTGGAGTTGGATAAGCAAGCGGATTATTCCAGAGAAAGCAAAGAGCATTGGTAAAACAGAGGGGAGAAATAGAATCCCAGAATGGTTTGGTTTGGGGTGGGTCCTCAAGACCATCTCATTCCAACCCCCCTACCACGGACAGGGACACCTTCCACTATCCCAGGTTGTTCCAAGCTGGCCTAGGGGCACTTCCAGGGATGGGGCAGCCACAGATGCTCTGGGCATCCTCTGCCAGGGTCTCACCACCCTCACAAGAAAAACTTTCTTCCATATACCTAAACCAATTTTCCCCTATTTCAGCTTGAACGAGCCTGCAGCAGCAGACAGAGCTCTTTGTAGCTGACTCTGAGCCATAGCACCATCAAGGGAAGCTCCTTCAGTTTTGCAATAAACTTACAAGGAGTCTTAGATTTGGAGATTTTTTTCCCCTTCTTTTGCTTTTTAAATTTTATTTCCCTCCTCATTATTCTTTGCACAACAAAATATGTTCAGTACTTAAACACAAAAGAAACACAGACCATGGGAAAGCAAAAGCTGCAGGGGAAAGAAAACACATATGTAATCTTTCCCACACAGAGTCAAACAATACAAAAGGAAAGAAAAACATCAAGGAGACAAACAAGAACATGTATCAGATGAGGGAAGACAGAGATCTCAGGAAGAAAGTAATTCTGGCTGCTGCTGTGCTGGGATTGTTTCCATGTCACATGGCACTTAATCATAATAAATTAAGTTTTATTCTGCATCTTGCAGCATGCTAACTTGGCTCAGCAGGTAATGGGAAGAGTCCTGGGTCGCCAAATGGTGTTTAACGGAGAATAACACCAATTTCCCCCCCTGCAGGCTGGCATAAATAATGAGTTCAAAATGTACCTCTTTTGAGCAGATCTTTCTAGCTGCTCCTTGTTCTTAAAGCTCATTGGAAGGTTTAAAACCAGAAAGTCAGCCCTGCTGAAGCCACAATTACCATACTCAAGTAGGGAATTAAGCTTGATCAAAACAGCTCCATGTTGTCAGAGATGGAGAACCACAAAGGTTCCTGCAAAGTTCAGTGAAGGTCCAGCCAAGGTGACCCACATCCTACTGGAAAACCTGCTTTGAGATGGATTCAGTTTGTCCAGCCTGGGTCTGAAATACCTCCGCATCTGAGAGGTGCCACACCTTCCCACCTCTTTCTGCCAGCCTAAATACCAGCAGAAACTTCAGAGATTGAGATCCTGGGCAGGGACACGCTGGGCATATAAAACCACAGAGTAGATTTAGGTCAGACAGCAGCAGGGAACAAATAAAATCCAATTTTTCTAAGGCTACGTGTAGGTAAACATGGTGAGAGATTCCCTGGACAAACAAAGGAGCCTCTGGGGCTGCAGTGGGGCGTAATGACAGGTTGGATAAGCAGCAGTCACGGTTTAGGAATAGTTTACATGCTTGTGAGTGGAAGGATTGACCAGTCAGCCAGACCTTTGAGGTCCCTTGCAGCCCTGTGTTCAGTGATTGATGGAAATTGTGATATGCTTGAAAGCAGCTTGCTCCCAGGTTCAAGAGGGCTCCATGCAGTGCCTCTTCCTGTTCTCTGGAGTTGTTTTGCCATTGTCTGTGCTAGGAGCAGGGTCAGATCTTTAATTAAAGCTGTGATTGGCTGCAAATATATTTTCCTGTGACTAATGAAGGGTCTGCCACTTGTTAGTAGCAATTTCCCTGCAGGTATCTTCACATTAGAAAAAAGAATGAGACCAAATGACTGCACAGAAGGCACTGGTGGGTCATTAAGTAATGGAAATAAATATCTATGAGTATTTACAGTTGTCTAGGATTTTGCCTGATTTCTGGAGATGGAAAAAGGGGTGTGTGTATATGTGTGTGTGTGTGTGTGTGTGTGTGTGTGTGTGTGTGGTGGGAGTTTCCTTTCGTCCCTATGAAGTGCAGCAAATTATCCCTGTCAAAATCAAGCCTTAAGAGAGAACTTAAACAAACATTGCAATCTCTCTTTGTTAGCAGAGTGACAGACAGTCTTAAATGCAGTCTCATGCCTGCGCCATAGACCTGGGATTTGTGGCGTTGAAGCCCAGTCCAGGGCCTGAAGCAAAGGCTGTTGCAAGGTACAGATGTTTGTTTCCTACCCTAAAAGAAGTCTCTCCATCTCTCAGATGGAGATTAGCTATGCTAGGAAAGCCATCTACCAAAAAACCTTCTTGTCACAGGGTAAAGTGCCTCTCTGTGTCAAAATGCTTGGCCAAATTTGATCGTGGCAGACTTTGTTCTTATTGGAGAAGTTACTTCTGGGGTAAATATGCCTAATTTCTGTTCTCCATTGCTCTGTGTACTGTATTTATCTCATACTATTGGCTTGACCCTCGTTGCTGTCGTGTCTTTGTACTCACGAGCTTGATTTTCATTCATGCAGCCTCCTGAAAGGCAGAAAATTTATGCAATCCTGAAAGAGAGAGATGAATTCCCACTCCGTAGTGGAGCTGGCACCTAGTTACTCCAGCATTAATTGCTGTGGATGGGTGAAACACAATCTTCTTGTCCACTAAGTGTTTGACACTTCATTCTGAGCAGTCTGGGTAAAGACTGGGGGGTCCTGGGAGAGGGTTTCACAGAGGTTTGTTTTCTGCTGAGTTTAGGTGTGGCTGGGCTCAGTTTGTGGGTGGTGATTAGTCTGGGGACCAAAAAGCTGAACCCCAGTGCCTGATATTCTTCTTCAGTGCCTGTGGGGGTTCTCTGATGTCTGCTCCCTGGAACAATTATGCTGAGACTTTTATCTTTATGGGCCCAAGAGTGGGGTTTCTCTAGGCAGATGTCTGTCTTCTTGAATCTTTTTTGAACATATCTATGTTTTTTTGCCTTTTTAATGAAACTTTCCTGTGAGTTTGGCCCTATAAATATGAATGAGCTCCCTCAGGAAACATGTTCACTGCTCTCTTTGGGAAACAAGAGTGATAACCAGCGCTGATAGGAAGTGAGTGAATTTTAACTTGCAAAAAAGGTGACAGGTAAGAAATAATATTCTTCTCCTTCCAGATGCCACATTAGGTTAATCTTCATTAGTGCCCAAACAGAAAATACAAATTTCTTCTATAGAACTATGTATTTTTCATTGCCATGAGTTACTGTATTTTCTTTTTATGCTCTCTTTGCTCTAAATGTCCTGTGTGTATTAACAGCAAAAATTAAGATAAGGGTGTTTTGGAGAGAGGATAAAAAATAGAAGAAGCATGTGAATTCAATTTATAATCTACATAAAGATGAATAAGGCTTTGCCAGTACCGTGTTTAATCCAGTTTCAACAATACCAACGTGTCTATAGTAATTCACAAGGTATAATGTGAGGTTTTATAGAGGCACTTAGCACTACAGACTATATATTTTTTGGGGGAGGAAAAATATTTCTGTTTTACAATCGTTTAGCATAAAAATTACACCCAGTTTTCCAGGCCACACTGAGTGATATATCTCAAATTCTTTGATGTTATTTATTAATGGGATCTGTTTAAATTAGGCTTTGCTTGTCCTGTTTAGTAACCGTGTTCCCATGAGGTTCCCATCACAGTGTCTGGCTTTTTTATGGCAGGGAATCCAGGCCCATATAAACACCAGCCAAGCCCCAGGTGGGAAAAAATAAAGCCAGGGATTGGTAAAATTGAGGAAGAGATGATGTAGGCTGCAGAAAGAGGGAGGTGAGTGTCTAAAAATCTCCTTGGGATGAACCTTACAGGACAGGGTCTCCTCCAGTTTCTTTCCCCAGGTTCAGGGGCTGCCCTTGTGTCCTGGGGAGGATGTGGACTTGTCAGTGAGACCTTCCTGACTTAAGAAAACAGTCTGACTGCCTTACATGGACCCAAAATTTGCATAACAACCCATGAACCATGAGCTTATTTCCGTAAAAATTTGATTTCTATGGGTCACCATTCCCCAAGAATCCTTGTGGTGGTTCCGTTCAGGACTGCTTTTCCCCTGGGATGTGCAGAGGTTCAGCCCATGCAAGCTGAGGACCCCTGGGGCCTCTTGGGGGTTGACCCCAGTGCATGGTGGATGCTCCATCTCCACTGGGGAAGCCACTTGGCAGCTGGCCTCTGGACCCCTCTCCTCTCCTCTACATTTTTTTCATTAGGTTTCCAGATTCTTAGAAACACATTAATTAGTTCAACCCTTTTTAATGGCAGGAGGTCATGTACATGGACACCTAAAATTCCAAGGTTACTGTAGAAATTTCAAAAGGTTGCTTTAGAAATTTCCTCTGCAGCATAAAGAGCAAACATATTGAAAAGCCTTTAGAAATGTCACTAGTCTTGAGTATATAAAAGTTCTCATTTGAAATTCTATCAAATTAGTGAATGGCATTGCATGCATGAAGATAAGATTATTTAGGGAATATGCTTTGGAAACAGGGAAAGCAATCCATGAAATGGGGCTAGTTGGTTTTATTTTAATAGGGTATGAGGCCTTCTTGCAGGAGAAAATCATCCATGCTCTGGAAGAAAGGAGGAAATGACAGGAGAATTTTAATGGGTGTATGCAATTAAAAAAACCCCCAACAAATGGCATAGTCTGGAATTTTCTTGATTTAGGATTGTTGGAATTTAATATTGCTGGAAAAAAATCTAAAGAAAAGCCAGAGTGCAAGTGAGCACAGAGCAATGAAGATGTGGTTGTAATGTTGATGTGCCGGTGCAGGAAATTCATACCAAGGTTTTCTGCCCCTGCCTGGTGATTCAGCTGGACACAACCAGGGAGACTAAAGGGGAAGATTATTAGGCATCAATGTGGAGGGACCATGAAAAATGCCAGTATGATCTGTCAGTGCAAGTAGAGATAGAGAAATATTAACAATATTGTACAAGGCACTGAGACATCTCAATGGGAGTTATGTGGAGATTGGCTATCTGTAATGGAGAAAGATGAAATAAATCTGTAACAAATGATGGGAGAGAAAACCAGAATGTACCTGGGAACTGCAAGGGGATGAACAATCAGAGTTTCTGCTGAGAACACAGGGGCCTATGTCAGGAAAAATTCTGTCTTGGCCGGTTTAGACTATCACAGAATGATTGTGGACCACAGATACAACAATGCAGTCAAAGGGTGAATCACATTTCAGGATGTGTGACACAAAGTGTTTTTGTCAGAGGTAGAGAAGGGGCAATATAGTTACATGAAGTAAAGGCTAGACTACGTGCTTAAAACAGAAATGGCGTGAGAAATCCAACACAAGAACAACAAAACCTCACTTATACTCCTGTTATACAATTGTTATTAATTGTACCCTGTGTGGCTGAACATCAGGCAAGGAAGAGGTGTAATCAGACTGGAGGAACCTTTTTTGCCCAAGGGTAAATGGATATGAATGAGAGATGAATAAATGTATGTGTAACATCTGAGTAGGCCCTCTAGCTACTGGAACAAGAGGATTACAGAAAGTTTCTCTGTGGGGTGGAAGAAAAGGAGAAAAATCTTGGACATAAAAATGAGTTTAGAAAGTTTATGGCTTGAAATTAAAGCTGAAGAAGCTTGTACTGCTACTGAGCTGATGATGAGAAGTCAGGGACTGATGCTGGAGAGTTATGGACCTCTCCCCTGGGGGAGAAACTGCAATTCCAAATAATCTTGGCAGTAGTCATCCAATTATTTCCATATACTAAGTGTTATCAATTGGTTCAGAGCTTCCTTTAACCTACTGTGGCCATATTTTCAATCCACATCAAAAAGACTTGATATCAGTAATGTCAGACTTGGATCTATTACTAGATTTTAAATTTGTATTAAGCAATGCTATAATTTGTGTCATTTTGTCTGTTTGTTTGTTTGCTTGTTTCTCTTCTTTTGCTCTGGAATGGGTTTTGGGAAGAAAAATATAAATTTATTTAAATATTTTCTAATTTAACTTCAGTGTAAAGGCATTTCAAGGAGAGTGACAAGAGAATGAAAAAGAAAGAGAAAAAAGGGGAAAAAATAATTTTTTCCGTCATCTCAAGCTGTATTTTAGATCACTGTCTTTACAAAGTGTTCTTGGAAGTCTGGGAAAATAAGTCATATACCATATACCATAATAAATATTATCAACTTGTTACCTAGTTAACACTAATATTTTTGTAAAGGTCTGGAAAATAGAATTTTATTATGCAGTAATCACAGAAACACAGGATTGATAACTTTCTCTCTGAAGCATCACTTTATTGCATTAGAAGGCTAGTTTTAGAAGGAATAATACAAAATCATCTCTCCTCTGACTTGATTTAAAAGATCTCTGTTGCATTTTCTATTCTAAAAAATAGAAACAATAAATAATTAGGAATAATATACAGTATTATCTGAAAAATAGAAGGTTATTTTAGTGGAGGAAACAAACAAATACCCTTAATCTGTCACTTTAAGATTGCACAGTGAATACCATGACTTCTTGTGATTATTATGATTATCTGAAAAATTCTCCCTGTCTCTGCTTTGTCGCAGGCTTTCTCAAAGAAAAGCCACTTATCTCTCAGCGCCACCATTTCCCCTGTGTTTAAAGGAAATTATATCATTCCTTGCCTTGCCAGGGTTGCTAAAAGGGCAAGTGTTTTAAAGATTGAAGCTCTTTAGCTGTGGTGTAGGAGTTGGGACATATAAATAAATAAGATCTGGTGCAGCAGACTCAAGTTCGCGGCTGTGTAAAATCAAAGCTTTCATCTGTCAAGAAAACACATGTCTGGAGGGAATGAAGTGCAGTAAGATGATGTGATGGTAGAATTAGGGTGATAGATATCCATAGCCAAGCATACTATCTCCATCTCTCGCAAAAGGAAAAAAAAGAAGTTTTAAACCCAGTCACCCGTCTAAATATAATGATGATATCATTATAGAGTCTGCACCCACTGACAAATGCAAGGTACTGTAGAAGCATAAACCACTTCAAGTAAATAGTAACACAATTTTGTCAGAGGTTGAAAAGTTAATTCAGTCCTGGCCCCATTCATATTACTTTTATTTTTTTTATTATTTTATTGAATTGGTTTATAAGGTAATAAATAATGCTCTTCAATTTATCCGGGGTACATCAGTTGATAATGGGAACTTTGAGTGATTACAGAGACTTGGAGTTTGGATTAATATAATATTATATTCATATAAAGTAAATTTTTTTTCTGTAATATAGCCACCTTCAAAGTATGCAGTGGTTTCTGCTGGTTTTTGAGCCCTGGACTTGACTTTTAGGGAGCTGTCAATGTGAAACTGCAAATACAACTTGGAATCCAACAGAAAATAATTGACAGGTTTAATTCTTGAAATTCTTTCATTTTTTCCTAAATTAATAAGGTATGCATTACATATGCACAATTATATGCACAAAGAAATATTCTCCTAAATAATGTGTGTTTAGGATCCTGCAAGTGATAAAAACACACACACCTACAAATCCAAACCAATCACTAAAAAAATTAAACACCAACCAAACAAAAGATACCCCCAAAACAAGCAATAAACACATGGAAACCTTGTCAGACAAATATATGACTTCTCTGATGAGGTTTGTATGACCTTTTTTGTACATTCTGTGCCTGCTTAAGCTTTATACTTCTGAAAATAAGGAAATCATTGTCCCAGTGACTTTCCATAGGTCCAACCACATTTCGAGTGCTTGGGGGAAATTTTGGGTTGAAAATCTGGAAGGCCCAACCCTGGTTGAGTTCACATTTTGCTCTCCTTCCACACAATTTATTTTTAAGCTCATTCTGATTTTCACTGCATGGGTAGCCTCTAACAATTTTATCAATTTCTTTTCAGATAGCAATCATCTCACCCAAAAACCAGAGGGATCTTCTGGTCCATCTCTAAAACAAGAACCACACCGCTGAAGTATCACAGCATCTCCCTCATTTTGGGTGCCTTGTGCTGGCACATTACCAGAAACAGGGATTGCTTAGGAATGATTGGTTCATAATGCACTGGAGAACATGTGAAGAAGCTGGCAGATATTTTTCCCCCTTTTCATCATCTATGGCATCTAAGACAAGATAATAGTGCTGGCAGATTATCCAGAAGCCCTGTGATGGTGGCATGTTTCTCTTCTCTCCATCTACTTGGAATTGTCTTATTTAATAAGTTTTAGGTCTGATAACAATCCTGCTGTCAGGTGGATGAGATCTCAGGAGTGCAATTGCCATTGTTAACCCCCAAAAAAAAACCAAAAACAAACCTGACATTCAGTCTGAATTAAAAAGCAATAAGTGTTTAATGAGATTAGAATTAATAAATAATCTTTTATTTCATTCCATGTAGTAATTATTCCCCCTGGGTCTAATCCAAACACTAGTTTCTCCCTCCCAGGACTCCTAAGCAATGTAGGCAAATGTAGACTTTGGGGTCTTGATGGTCAGGACAAAGGATTTCCTCTGGAATGATGAGGAAAACCAAGAGCCTGCAAAACCTCCAGGAACCAGAGGAGAAGAGGATGCTGAGTGGGTGAGCAGCAGCAATGACCACACACACACATGTACAATTTCCCACTGCAGAAACAGCCAAAAGTCAGTGTCTGGCCAGGAAGGTGAAAACAATCCCTTGCCATAAAGCTCCCACTATTAAAACAGCAGATCACCAAATTGGTGGTAACCAGCAGAGCTCTTTACACTCCCACGATCTGAGCATCTCAGATTGTGCTTAAAATTGTCTCAGCGCCTCCCTTCTTAGTAACCAGATCTCAGTTTAAGGTTTGACCTTTCTCTTTATTTATTTATTTATTTTAATCTTCTCTCCCAGACACGTTAGTAATTGGTGACAGAAGAGAAGACTAATTATCAAGGGAAAAAAAATGAAGAAAGGACATTCAGGAAAGAGAGCTGAATTGCCAAAGACAAAGAAGAAAGCTCCAAACCCCATAATTATGATGCATATTTTTGATGTCTTCTCTGTTATTTTGTTAGGAAAGGTCTAAAAAATTATTTTGATTTAATAGATGAGGTGTCTTAAGGAACAGGGTGCAAACACAACAATTCTAGGTAATATATGTCAATATTTATGCAAGAAGAGAGAAGTAACAGTAGCCCAGGATGGGCAATCCTATGTGGAAAGGGCACTCAGGGTGTTGACTTTTCCTACATGACTTTCTGTGGATAGTTGGTTTTGTTTTGTTTTCTTAAGTAGAAGGAATAATTCATCTGCTGAAGACCTGGCTTTTGGCCTTTGCTCCCCTGCAGCAGAAAACAAACACCTCTTCCACCTGCTTTGGAGGCATGGTGAGGCACAGGTGTTTCCTTTTCTGCTTGGAGCTGGGAGGGGAGGAAAAGGACCACTAAAACATATAGCTGAAACCTAAACAAACAGCAGGGAAATAACCTAGGGGAGCAGGGCTGGAGTTTGCCATACTTTGTTTTAGCTATCTAAAATATGATTTAGTTTAAACAGGCCATGGTTGTTCATTCAGTAGTCAGTGAGGGGAAAACTGAAATGTTCTGCGAGGCTGCCTCCAAAAAAGATTGGCAGCTTGGTTTTGGGGTACCCCGAAGAAACTCAGGAGAAAAAAACCTAGGTGATTTTACCCTGATAAATCTCAAAGGAACTTTAGAGCTTTTCAAAACCTTCATTTAAATTTCTCTTTTTCTTCATTTTACCGAGAGAGAAACACAGTAACTTCTATTTTGTCGCGTACTTTGCATAGCTGGTGCCAACAGCTGTGGATTGCTGTGTTTGTGCCTGGCCCTGCACATGAACTGCACTTGTTGCTGTCACACTGACAGTCCTACTGCTGCTGTTGAAAGATCAGGGTCTTTTCAGGGGATTCCTCTAGCTCCTTGCTAATTGTTTCAATGCATTATCCCAGGGAAAAAAGTAAAAATCACCGGGATCATCATTAGTGAGTTTTTTACCTGCACATCCAAGCTCTCCACAAGCCAGTCCTTCAGAAAACAAAAGCCTCCATGCCTTTTCTCTTGATATTCTCTTGGTATTCTCTTTATTACATTGGTCTTGACCTCTGACACTAAGAAGAGCATGAAACAATTTCTTTTTTTTAAACTTTTGCTGTATGATGCAATCTAGGTCACTTCAGCCTGCAGGATTGAAACATTGGGATCTCATTAACTCTATTTTATTTCCTTTCCTTCCTTAGTCACAGAAAATAGATTAATAGGGTAGCACTTTGCAGTAAGTGGACGTTAATTAATGCTAAATTACACCAGAATTCCACTGGAATCACATATTAACAGTCACACTAAGTCCAAAAGACCTTGCCATGATTAATGTTCTTGTAAGGAATAACAAAAAAATTAATAACTATTTGTCACTTATAATAAAGTGTTACCAGTTAATTTTATCCCATTTTCTCTCCTGATTTTGCTGTAAAAATGAGTTGCTGGAAGTCTAAAACCTGGTGTTTGACAGAAATGTGAGCTTCCACTTTCTGACCTGCTCAGGACTTTTCAGTGCAGCTTGTCTTGTTGATGCTCTTGGTATCAGGACGTAAAAGAAACAAATGTCTCTTGGTTTGGGATGCAGAACCTGGGAAAGAGGAAGAGTTATTTTAATTCCTGTGCCATAATTCACTCCTCAGTATTGGAAATTCAAATTCTCAGACTATTCATTAACTTGACAAACACCGTAATGAGTGCAGAAAATGGCAGCACATAAATCCATTCCCTTGACAAAGAACATAATGAGAATGGGAAGTGACACAAACTAAATAGATCACTTTACAGTCTGGAGACTGTATACACTTGCTTCTTGTGTAAGCACAGCTCTCCACCCTTGCTTCCCTCTCTCCCTGTGCCTTTCCAGGACTCCTCTTCAGAGGCAAGGAATAGGGCACAAGGAAATGGTTCCAACTTGCACCAGGAAAGATCTAGATTGGGTATTAGGAAAAAAAAAGTCTTTACTGAAAGGGTCTTCAAGCCTTGGCACAGGCTGCCCAGGGGAGAGGTGGAGTCCCCATCTCTGGGGGATCTTAAAGACATGCACATCTTTCAGGAAGGGTGGTCCTTTCTGAAGTACACCTCATCCAGGGCTTCCCACCAAGGCTAAATTTAACAAAGACTTGTGATTAGTACTGTTATTTAATGGCACAGATGAAGTCTTAGTGTTTGCAAAATGCTTTGAGAATTTTACATAAAAAATTATAATAAAAAAAGCTAATTTTACTATTAATAAAATCAGCTCCATTGCCTTTTTACACTAAAAATTATCCCAGTACCCAGTAAAGGAATAATTGAATTCAAAACCTAGCTTGCTTTTCTTGGTATCAACAGCACAGATCATTTAATATATTATAAAGTCCTTTCTTGCTGCAGTAAAGTGAAAACTAAGCATTTATTTGAGCCTTTCTTTCTTTTTCCTTTTCATTTCTGAGGAAAGTGCTCTCAGGGAATAACACAGGTTGCTTAACTGCATGATGCTTTATGCAGCAGGTACTTCTATTTTCTGACACTGAAACCTGAACAAGTGAAATGTGTGAAACAAAGTATTTTTCTAAGTATTCAGTATCAGAAGAAATTATCAAAGCCTAGGGAAACCAGGAAATAAATACACCAAGCACAAACAAAGGGAACATTAAAGACGAATCCCTAATTTTGTCCCAGTGCTGTGCAAAACAGGCTTCCACCTCCTCTGCATTCTGTTCCAAGTCCTACATGACCTTCAGCTCTAAAGATGAGAGTCATATATTTAACTACGGTATTTTTTATTTACTATACAAGTTGAGATGTAAAATACTTAATCTACATCGTAAAACGGAAAGTGGCTGAGTTTGCAGTGACCTTGAATGTTTCTACAGTAACAGCCCTTTGGCTGTGCTAATTTGGACTTAAGTTATTTTTCAAAAAAAAAATTTTTTTTGGTGGGGAATCAGAGAATACAAATCTAGGTGTTTTGCATGCATTTATTTTTGAGCACAGATATTCTCTGGTTAAAGAGCAGCAAGGAGGAAATAGCAGTGGAGGGTGTTCAAGGGAGTTGTTTGCTCAGTCCCTACTGACTTTCTGCTGAAATTGGATACTGAGCTCACTTTTCTCAATATCAATGCACAGAAAACTGCAGCCAGAAGCATCAACACCTTCACCCACTGAACGTGTTGAGGAAAGTGTTGATTAAAATCAATGATAAAACTCATTTCACTCCTTTCCCTCTTGAATATAGAGGGGATGCAAGGAATCAGCAGTTTCCTTGGGTGAAAAACTGAATTTCTGCACAATTTGTCCCTTCAGTTAAAGCAGTGGCTGATTTTTCTTTCTTCTATTTCACAGCATGCTGGCCCTTATATATTTTATAAAGCTCTGGCTCTGATTTCTTCTAATTTTTCCCTTTTTAATTTTTTTATTTTTTCTCCTTAAATATGAGCCAAATAAAAACCTTGCACTACATTGCTATAATTATGTTTTTACTAGAATAATCACAGACTACAGGCCAAAGAGGACAAATGTCAAAATCCCACATTTTAGGCAGGTGTTACCTTTCCTGCTCAGTACCCATTAGATATTCTAATATGATTATTCCTGCTCACCATCCCTTTCTTCCTCTGTTTTAAGTTGTTGGTTTTTTTTATGTGACACTGGCTCACCTCCCCCTACAGTGGTGGAAAATATCCTAGTTCAGGTTGTCACCTCGTTCCACAAACAGAAGGCTGCTGCAGCCATCAGAAACTGAAATATAACACAATGTGCGTGTTTTTTGGGGGTTGAGCTCATTTTTTCAGAGTAGCTGTGGTTTGGATTTGTGCTGGAGAGAGTGTTGATGATGCAGAGATGTTTTGGTAATTCCTGAGCAGGGCTTGCACAGAGCCAAGGCCTTTTTTGATCCTCACCCCATCCCACTCACAACAAGGCTGGGAGGAGACACAGCTGGGACAGGTGACCCCAGCTGGCCAAAGGGACATTCCAGACCATGTGACATCTTAATTAGTACGTAAGGCTGGGGAAAGGAGGAGGAAGCAGCAGGGGGAGCATTTGGGACGATGATATTTGCATTTCCAAGTCACCATTGTGCACGGCGGGCCCTGCTTTCCTGGAGATACCCAAGTTCCTGCCTGTCCTGGAAAGGGGTGGATGAATTCCTTGTTTTGCTTCGCTTGCACATCCTGCTCCAGCCTTCCCTGTGAAACTGTCTTTATCTCAGCCTGTGAGTTTTCTCGTTTTCTCTGTTCTGGCTCTCTCCCCAGCCCATGGAGGGGGTGTGGGGTGTGTGGGGCTGAGCTGCCAGCTGGGGTTGAGCCACCCCAGAGGCACACGTGGGATTCCTTCCCAGACCTCCTGGTGTTCAACACCAGTGGCAGAGCAGCTTTTGCAGACTCTGGAAGGGTTGATCCACTGTGCCATTTAGCCCAGGCTGTTTGCTCAAAACATTGCATAACATTAACATTTAACATTTAAAAAATGTGTAGGTGAGGGAGAGCAATGGAACAGCCTTCCCATGCTCCCAAACCAGGGGATAACGGATGTGGCAAAGAGGGACATTAATATATTTAAGGCAATGATTAGAGGCTGCTGTATCCAATGTGAGAAACTGAAATAGATTTATTAGGTTACTACCATTTTCAGAGACTATAGACCATTTTATAGGATGTGCTATATAACTTTTGTTCCTTCACCCAAATATATGATCTTTGCCAGAGATTTAAAACAAAATACTGTAGCAATTTGGATTCTAAAGGTCAATAAAGGAAGAAGAAAAATGAAAGCAAAAATCAGTAGTGGGGAAAAGAAAAAAAAACGAGCCAGGGGAGGGTATTTCATTCATTCTATTTCTGGTGCTGTTGTTTTGCCAATTAAACTGCTATAAAGATAATAAAAAGAACGCATCTCTGGAAAATGAAGGTTTGCCTTCATGAGGAAAGATATTGTGGCTTCTAAAAGCCTTTAAAATTATATTTCCTAATAAATAAATCAACAAATGTCACGAAGTCACATAAAACACACTGCACGTCTCATTAACCTTTGGGATATTTTAGGGTTTTTTTTAGGTGAACTAAATCTTTGCTGCAGACAGTTTGTGTGCATAATTTTTAAGCCATGCTGTGGCAGTGTGCCCTGCCTGGAGCCATAACCATCTGTGGGAGATGTGGGAGCTGCACCCAGTTTACTGTGGATTTTGGGCAATGGTGACCCAGGTGTTTTGCTGGTATAAAAACCAAGGTATGACTGTAATCCATAAGGCTTCACAACAGGACATCCCACTGAGGGGGCATCTCAGAAGGTTGCTCCTCCAGGGTCAGAGACTCCTCATTGCAGCTGAGTTTGAGGAGTGTTTGGACAATACTCTCAGGCACATGGTGTAATTGTTGGGGTGTTCATGTGGACTGTACTCGATGGTCCTTGTGGATCTCTCCCAGTCCAGCACATTCTCTGATTCTGTGATTCCTTTCCATGAGATCCTCGGTAAGTGATTAATATGGTGGCAAACTTTGAAATCATAGCTAGGACTGATTATGAACATATAAACTTTTAAATATAAATAATTGTCCAAGCCTGGGACTAGGAGTGGATCCAGCTGCACCCAGACTCCTCATGGGAAGGTGTCTAGAAGACCAGGGGATCCTTTCTGAGCCTCGTGGCTCAATCAAATTGTCCCTCTGATGGATCTGTCAGCCCTTGTCCTCCATGCAGCAAATAACCACGTTTACCTTGCCACTGAATCCTGTTAAACCACTTCTGCATTTGCTCTCAAACTGTGGTAATTTGCTGGTTTATATCAATAAACATATTGCTACTTGTCTTGTAACGAGTGAAGTGCTCCAATCCATCCGTGACACATGCTGAGGGAAGGAAATTTGCCTTGGGGCTGGGATTCTGTCTTCTTATGCCAGAATGATGACAAGCATGGAGAAAACCACATCAAAAGAAAATCCTCCAACCTAATAAAGAAGAGTGATTGGAAAGACTGAGTTTGCTTATTTAAAAGTAAGAAGAATAAAAAGAAGAGAGGTGTAAAAATGCAAGCTAGAGAGAAGCCCTGTAAGAAGACATAATCACCTTTATTTTTTCCTCCTTTTCTGTTTATTTAGTCATCTTGTAAGATATTGTAGTCAAATGTTCTGCAGCCCTGTAGTCAGAGAGGTATCACAGATTTCTTTCTGCTCCTGTGATCTGGGGGATAAAGATCTGGGGTGTATGAGAGCTTTTCCATTTTTCATAACTGTTAGTTCAGCAAAACATATTCTCTTTTTAGAAAGCCTTATCTTCTTTTTAGAAGAAGGAGTCAAGAACAATCTATGCTTTTTTGATGGCAGAAGCTTAGAGAATAAGCAGTTATAGGAACAAATGCAATGGATATTGGTGTAGTGGGCTGTGCATGTGTGTTTGAGAGACAGAAAGGGATATTCTTTTTGGTAAAAAAAAGTGGTTTCCTTTGGACATTTCTAACAGTGTTGATATCTTTGAAAAGGAGTCAGAGAAAGAGTTAAAATATTACCAAGGATTGAGAGGTTTCATAATAAATAATGTTCTAAAGAAATTAAAGAACTGTCTGCTGTGACGTCCTAGTGTGTTATCACTTTGTGCAGTAGAGAAAGAGCCCTTATGAAAATGGAGCTAAGAAAATTAATCACATTAGGACTGCCTAATATGATGCTAAAATGAGGAAATGGGCCTCTGCAGGAAAACCTCACAGTACTCAAACAGCAGCTGGAGAACTTACTGGGAGAGAAGAACCTTGTGCTGGGCCAGTGTAACCACCACAGACCAGAACAGGCTGAAAGGCCCTGAGTGATGATGGGAGAAAAAAAATAAACAAACTGATTTTTTGACAGTTAAACAACCAGTTTGTAGAGATTTTACAATTATTGGAAATGCTGTTTCAACCAGACAGCAACCAAGCAGGAATTCGGCTCAAATATAACTTTGGAAAAAAGTGATAATGCAGTGCTGGGACCTTTAGGGTGATGTCCTGTTCTTTTCACCCTTATCTTTAGCCAGAGAGGTAAAAGATTGCATTCCTAAGAAGCATTTTGAGATATAATATGTTCTCCACTGGAATATGAACCTTTGAGATATATCTGGAAGGGGACAATAAGAGAGATTGAAGCTGTTTAGGATTAGTGACAGTCCCTGCAAGAACCAGGAAGGCTTTCTGAGGAATCTGAGTTGGGAAGATAAATGCACCTACCTCCTCCCTCCACACAGATACCCACACCCTACAGATATACTGATTTTAATGAAACTGTTACAGTTGATGAAAAACACACAAACAACAACAACAAAAAAATTCTGGCCAATTCTTGTCTACAAAACATTTGGGAATGACGTTCGGTGTAGCATGGGAAATGTTTGTAAGTCCTTTTTGAAATAAAATCCCACTTCAGACCTCAGTGGACTGGTAAAGCACCCTCTACATTTCTAACAATGTCCACACAGGTAATGCAAACCCAGAAAAAGTGTGCACGCTTTTTATGTCTTTCCCAGGAAGAAATTAGCAGGCGTGACAACCTCCCCAAAGGTGGGATGTAAACAACATGAGAGACCTCATCCAGAGCAAGAAATGGAGTATTTGCCATCTTGTAATTGGAATTCAAATTTAATTAAGATGGAGAGAGAAATACTCATCAACCTTTCAGTGAAATGCAGGAGCCCTTGGTGCTGCTATCTAAACAGGAGAAAACAGCCTTCCTACAATTATTTTTGAACAAACAAGTCTCTGTGTAAGAAAAATAGCCTGAAATCTTAATTTTCAAGTTTATAACACAAGGTAGTACTGAAATTGATCATCTTAGTACTATGTCTCTAATTTTACAAAATTGATCTCAGCTGTTCAGAGACTGTCAGAAGTTGCCCAGAGAAGTTGTGAATGTCCATCCAGAGGAAAAAAAAAGTGTTCAAGGTAAGGTTGGGTGGATCTCTGGGGTAGTGAAGGTGTCCCTGCCTATGGCAGGGGTGGAAGGACATGGGCATAACTCCCTTCCACCCCAAACCATTCTATGGTTCTATGCCATGGTGTGTGCATGTTTTGTGGCCTGATCAGATCAGATACAGGCAAGCAGGTAACCCCTAGTGTTTGCTGAGGCCCTGGCTCCCACTGCCACTGCAATCCAGCAGCAGGAGGTGAGAGGATAACTCTGCCTGCATAAACTACCATATTATGCTACACTATGTTTCTCAGCTGTCCCCTCAGTATGGGAAGGGACCAGATTTCAGGATGGATAAATATTCTGGCAAGTGGTTCCTTGTCAAAATACCTCCCAAGGGATCTGTAATCTCTCCTTGTTCATCTCATGGGCTGCTGCTCAGGTATGTGAGCTGTGCCTGGTTATATGATTTCCAAACATGCCTGCTCTGGTCTCACATCTGAAACTGCATCTGCTGCAGAACCTGAGCAGGGCATCTCACTGCAGGTGTTGGTGCTTACCTAAAACCAAAGCACACTACTGTGAGGGCATTGTGTGGCTTCCCACATAGCACACACAAAAGCAATTTCACCTTGTTATTACTTTCTGAGGTATATAACATCTGGTTAAGCTGCTAGATATCCATTTATAAAAGTATTCAGTCTTGATTTAAGACTTCAAGCAAAAGTGAATCCATCATGCTCAATGACAAAATGTTCCAGTGGTTTATAACTTTCAGTGTTAAAGAAGTGAAGCAATTTGTAGTTTGAATTTATCTTCCACCATGAGCCTTTGAAACTCATTATGTTTCCCCTTTCTAAAAGAGCTGACTGTCAGTTGTCATCTCTTTTGCAGATTCTTTCAGATTGATCAAACCAAACCTTTTCTTTGTCAAGACTGAGAAGGGGATTTTCCTCAGCCTCACCAAAAGGCTTTTCCCCCAGCCTCCAACTTCATGAACTTGTAGTTCTCCCTGTGTTTCCATCCTCTTTTTGAAAAGTTCTGTGCCTGTTATGTACGTGTAGGCTGGACACAGGATCCCAGTGGTGGCACTGATGGTGTTTGGAAAGGTTACAAGGGGATGGCATTGTGTTTATGGGAATGGCACTGCCTTTGTGTCCTAACTTTAATGAGACCATTTGCTCCCCTTGGTTTACATCCCAGGATGACCTGTAGTGTCTCAGATACAGAATCATGCTCAGAGCTGCTGTTCCAGACTTTTAAATGTCCTCAAACTCATTGCAGAGTTCCTTTTATCTGAGACACCACCCTCAGGCTGTTAACAGCGACCTAATGTTTGCTTTGCTTCTGCATGTTTGACTGGAATTTAACTGTAATATTTGTTAAAGTTAATCCAACAGCTCATTAAAGAGGAATAAAAATCCCTATTGGGTTGCAAAGCATTGTGGTTAAAGACCTGAATTTGGCTTCAGGAAATCTGGGTGTTATTTTAGGCTTTTACTGTAAACTGCCTATATAAATCTTAAAAATCAGGGGGACTTAATTTTCTCCTGCTCTGGTTCCGTTATATAAAATGGAGTAACAATTTTTCGACATGATTTTTATTGTCTAGGCAACCAGTGAGCTAAAAAAAAATTTGTGAGAGTGAATAACAGGAACAAAGTAAAAGGCTAAAGTGGAAATTCAATGAAGAAAGCACAAAACCAGAATAAGAAGCTTCATAGTAGCCAGACTGGTTAAAAGATCCTCCTGAAATATTTGTTTCAGATTCTTCTATTACATGCATTATGATAGAAATTTTCAGTCAGCAAATCCATTTTACAATTAATTAGGCTTTCCCACATTTAAAATCCCTCTTCTGACAATGTGACCCAGTGATCCTGACCTGAATGTCCTGTTTGCCCTTTTGTCATCAATGCCCTTTAGCCTGTAATGCTCTTTTGGATCTGTGATTCTTACACCCTCTATTTGCAAATATAAATATATACTTTCATAATGCCAAATTATTTGTACTTGAAACACAATCCTTCAATCAAATAGAATTGCATGCATATGATAAATATATATATATACATGATGTCATTGTATCTACTCAAGTGAGTGCTTGGATGGATAATAATCAGGTTGGAAAGCAATATAGTAATGGTTAATCTTGCCAAACCTCTGTATCCACACAGATATTTAAGTCTGAAGGCAAACCCAGGCTCAGGAGAGCCCAGGGCTGTGGACCTGAACCAGAGCCAGGTGGTCAGGGCTGGCCTGTAGGCATCTCAAGAGGGGCTGGTGACATCAGCTGAGTGCTGTTGTGGCAAATATGCATTTCAGTCACACAGCAAAGGCTGACATCTATATTTTAAAAATATTTATCCCAGCTAGGCACAGTGCATAGTGATCAGGATACAAATGAGATTAATTCCTCCTCTCTGGAGATAAATCCAGATTAAATTGCTCTTCCAACAGTGCTGCACTTCCCCCCAGCACCCTCAATAGGCTATTTTTTAGTTATTATTTTTGTCCTCTTCCCTTGCAGCCATTCAAAAACAATTACACTGTATCTATACATTATTGTAAATCCAGTTCTGGGGCACTAGATTGTCTTGGGAGAAGTGGTGAAGTGTGGTATTAAATTTAAACATAGTGCAAATGGTTTAAGAAAATGTCTTTAGTGTGTGTATGTGTGTGTGGGATATGTAACAATTACAAATTAAAAATAAAAAAGCTCTTTCAGGCTTTTCTTTGAAATATTTTGGAGTCCAGGTAAGATTCACTATTGAGCTGTCTTTCCCACTCCGAAGAAATGTTGTCAGTTGATTTTTATTAGTTTTAAAATAAATGATGGGAAGGAGCAAAACAAGTTAGTATAAATGTAGGAGGTGCTTGGTTCTGCTCCCCCCTGTGCCATTCCTTCCACTCCCAAGCCAGGAACACATGATGGGAGAGCACTTCCACAGCACTAACACCAGGTGCAAAGAAATTCATCTGGTCCCTGTCCCCCTCTCCTGTCTTCTGCTCTCCTTATAGGGCATTTCTACCAGTTAGGGTTTCAGCTGCAAACATAAACATTTACTGCTCTGGCTCCCAGAGTAAAAAGCACCCAGGAGAATCTGCACTTTGTCCTCGTGGATGACGTCTGATAGCCCATTTTGGTGTTTGGCTGCTGCTGTTAACAATGGAAGCCACGCGTGCTTGGCTGATTACTCTCACTGCCCTCTCAGGGCTGCGTGCAGGAGCAGCCATCTGTGGTATTTCCATTATTATTCCAAGGGAGGGATTATTATTTTTGTGAAGCAATGTTTTTTCCATGGAGTTCAGTGAAAGAAACTGGATAGATATCACTGCCATGGGAAGGAGGCCCCTGCCCGGCTGTCTCTGTTGAGGTGACTTTGCTGTTTGGAAATGCAACATCCCAGGGACACATCCCATGACCTGGCTGCCCCAGAGCTGGCCTTTCATCATCTGGCTCCTTCCCTTCAGAAGGCTTTGGGTCTTTCCTCCTATCAATGTGAACAGCAGCTGGGTCAGGAACACCATCCTGGAGTACCAAACAAGTTCTACATCTCATCTCTGTGGGGATTTCCTTGTTTAACTTGCTTAGTCACATCATGCTTGCCCAGGTTCAGATTTTATAGTTAAAAATACAAGTAACAATCAAAATGTGAACTCTTGTGTGCTTAAAAAAAAATCAAGGCAAAGACAAAATTAATTAGCATGCAGTTCATAAACGTGACATTGATGAATTACAGCATAGCTATTGATTAATCATATATCAGTTACAGTGATCTAATCACTGTGGCTACAAATCAACTCAGACCTATCCATGGATTGATACTCAGTGCAAGAAATTAAATCAAAGGCTCCGAATGGTACAAAATTGCAGGCTAAGGTTTAACTCCCAGCTGATGCACAGCTACCATGCTTGATTAACACTAATGGAAAGCTAACTAGGTATGCCTGCAGTGCACTGATATGAGAACAAACTTCAGCTGATTGAAGACTCCCTCTCTATTTATCCTGTTTGGGGCCCCGTTGCAGCCACCTCATTAACGAGGAAGTATGACCTCAACCTGGGTGTAATAGAGCTGCCACTGGGGTAAGAAATGCCATTTATTCAGCCACACTACTAAAGGAGCTAATTTGGTGTGGTTTATTTCTACAGCCCTATAGGATACCTAGTTTCTATTAAGCACAAAAAAGATATGGGGACTAATTTATGGAGAAATAATTCCTGTGGCTTCATTGAAGCATTTAGCAGAATATATTTTGGAAGACCTGGCCATAATGCAGGAGGGTAGAAAACAGTGTCTAGTAATGTAGGCACAGATATCATGGAGAGTAATTAATTTGAAAACAGCTGTTGACCGCTTTTGATAGAAAATTTAAAGGTGGTTCTGTTTCTCTCCCATATGTATTTGACAGAGTTCTTTTATTTCCTGACACACATTAATAAAAAAAAAAAAAGTAATTTAGGCACAACCTTGCAGATTTTTAAAACGTGTTTTTAAGTTTTCATTTTAAAATGGAAAAAATTACTTCTCCCAAGAAATCCCCTGTGGCAATTCTTTTCATTATAAAGGAGATCTGAGCAGTTTTGTTCAAAGACATGATTCTAATTTGGGTGTCTCTGTTATACTGAGACACAAAACTTTTATGTGAACTGCTGGTAAAACTGTTCACTTTCAAGGAACTGTTTGTCCTTCCAAGGAAGACAAAGCTTTCAACATCTTAAAAGAAAACTACATAATTTTATTTCAGGAGTTTAATGATATTTTTGTGCGTGCTTTCAAAAATATCTTCCTCTCTTCACTGCTAGAAGATGAATATCTCTCTCCCTTCACTCATTTGTGTTGCAGTGAATTCAGGGAATGGAGTCAGTTGGTCTCTGAGTGCTGCTCCAAGGGGTCTCTGTGTCAGAGCTGTGAGTGTTGCATCTGATATGGAAGGGTCATGTACACCAGAGTGTCTGTACAGAACTCTGAAACCCTTTCTGTACTGCTCATCCCTCAAGCATGGAATGAGACTTGGAGAAACCTGCTCGAGTGGAAGGTGTCCCTGCCCATGGCAGGGCTTGGAACAAGATGAGTTTTAAGGTCCCTTCAAACCAAATACAGTCCATGATTCTGTGATCCTTTGGTTGCCAACTTCAGCACAGCCATGCCTCTTAGATGGATTTTTCCCACTTGGTTTACATTATCTAAATGGTGGTGAGATACCAGGAGGCAGAAACTCTTAAACTTTTTTTTTTTTCCCTGTTTGCAGGCAGTCGGGCCTGCTTGTGACCTCAAAATAGTATGTATGCTATGAAGCAAACAGCATCCATGCTCCATCCTCCCATTCCTGAAAGCAACAAAAGCCTAGTGGAACATATTGACTCACTGTTGTCAACATAATGATAGTGTTTGTAAAATAAACTCCTACCAAACACTCCAATAATTAGAATGTCTCTTTTCCCCCTCCCAACCTTATGTTCCTTTCAACACAATGACATCAATGTTCATTAATTCTATATTTGAATGTTCATCTTCTGTGGCAGCTCTACCAAACAAACAAAGCAAAACAATATTTAACAATAAGAAGATGTAAAATGTTTACATAGGAAGGGAATAAAGCCAGTGATGGCAACAAAACTCTTAATCAAACTCAATTACAGAGACCAGGCACAATCTGCCAGAGCTGACAGTTTGCTGACTTTACTTATAGTGTTGTGTGAAGAGAAATCTTCCATTTACAGCCTTACTGAAAAGTGGTTGTTTTGAAATCATGGAGGAAAATCACAGAGTGCGTGAATTTTTGTCAAAATGAGCTTGATCATAGTGACTACCAAGGAACTGTGGGCATAAACTAGATGTGGTTGTTCCCTCTGACACTGTAGAAGATATAGTTTGGGTCACTGCTTCTATGTGTGCATCTGGGAAAAAAGTCTTATCCCTGAGGTACATTTTAACAGCCGTGAGCAAGACCTTTCAGGAAATAGAAAAAAAATCTCTCCTGTTGAGGAGAACCCATCTATTGGGAACTGGACAGGATGAGAGGAAATGGTCTGAAGCTGTGACAGGTGAAGTTTAGATTGGATATTACAGAACAATTCTTCATTGAAAGGGCTGTTCCAGCTCTGGCACAGCTGCCCAGGGCAGTGGTGGAGTCCCAATCCCTCCAGGGAGGGATTTAAAAGATGTGTGGCCTTTGGGGACATGGTTTAAGTGGTGTCCTCACCACCAGTGTTTAGGGAATGGTTGGACCTGAAGATTTTAGAGGGATTTTCCAACCTAAGTGCTTCTATTAGTCTATGAATGGGACTGGGGTTTTGTGTTAATCAAAGCCATTTAACTGGAAATTTGAGTATATTAGCTAAATAGCGAGGTAGAAAACAATGAATGATAATACTCTCCAATCTTCTGTGTTGAAGAAACATGTCCTCTAGGAAGAAAAGCAAAAAGCATATGAGGAATGCAATTTTTTTTTTAGTGTTTGCTCCTTAAACTGTGGCTCATGTTGGGCAGAGGATCAGCAAAAATCCTGGGGTTCACTGAAGCTTAAAGGTGAATTGTGAATTTGACCCTCCAAAGGATAGACTAAGCTATAGGGAAAGCAAAACAAAACAACAACAACAAAAAAAGGGCCTTTCTGATCTCAGAACCTGCCTGACTTACACCTGGGAGATTTTATAAAGCCTGTGCATCCAACACCAATTTTGGGTAGTGGAATGTATTTAAATGGAATGTTTCAGCATCCTGCCTGCATCCTACTCTCTAGAAAGGATTTTTTTTTTCCTTACGGGGAAAACGTTGATTGTTCTCATTTATAAGGAGACAATTCAGACAAATTATTTCCTTTGGACCATAGATTCTGTATTATTTTATAACAAAAACTGCAATATAACTAAACTGTAGATTACTGTTTCAAAGTGTGCTTAGTGCAATACACATAAATAAGAGGAAGATATCAAGATAGCTACAATGTCACTTACATGACTTTCATATGAGATTCTTGAATGAATACAGGGGATAGGCAACTAAAACTGCTCAGTCAACTTCTAGTTTAGAAATAGATGCACTTCTGATCATATATGGGTTTTTTTTTTGAGTAGTCTTAGAGCTGTCTGAATTGCAAATCCTTTTAAATGTCCATCTAAATGTCCAGGCTCTGTGCCAAGAGGAAATCAATCTATGCAGACTCTGAAATCTTCCAAGTGTGATGAGTCTAATAAGAACATTAGTCCATTTTATGTTACCTCCAGGAGCTTTTACAGTGAAAGTCTTACCTCTTTTCCACTGGTTTGCGTGCACAGGTGATTAATTTTAGTTGAACATGCTCAAAGCAAAATTAGTTTCTTTCTAGAACTGTGTGAGAATGAACCCATTTCTGGCATGTTTTGATAGAAAAATACGTTATCTTGGAAAACATTTTTAAAAAGCGCCTATGAAAACATGAACATATATAGGAGGGCAATAAAACTGAACATTGTGGCTGTATATAGTTGGTGATAGCTTGCTGCATTTTCAGTTTCCCTGAAGAAACATGCAAAAGGTTTTGCTCCATGGGCTTTGTTCCTCAGAAGAGGGCGCTGAGAATTTTCTAGCTGCTCAATCTCACCAGAGTGAAGAGACATAGGAAAATATTTTGAAGAAAGTTTCTTTTCCATTAGTGCAGCCTTACCCTGTGATGGACTAGGAGTGAGGGTCTGTTTTATGTGTGTATTTTATATCTGTCACATTGGCATCTAGAAATTAGCTCTGTTTTCTGCATTATTGTTTTCCATGTCCTGTCACTCTTGTTCCAGTCCTCCTCTTTTATTGCATGCTTCTGTTCTGGTCTTCTTTGCATCTGGCTTCATGAGGGCTCACTGCTCTGATTTGGAATCCTGTGGTAGCTTCCCTCACACACTCAGAAATGGGCAGAGCTGGGATTTGCCATCTGAGATGAGCCCTTTGTACTATGATGTGGTCATGTCTCAAAGTAGAAATTCCAGTCCAGCAAAGGAGACAACAAAAAATCACAGTGAAATTCAAATTAAGGGCTTTGAGAACACAGGTAAATATGTGAAACAATTTCCATTGCTCCTGACACCTCACAAGTGCTTTGCAATGACACTAGTGAACAGCCAGCATGCCTTTGCTTCTTGCTCAGGAGAAAAGTGTCTTCCAGATGGTTTCTTTTTATTAATTTAGAGAGAGTTAAGCTCCATCTCAGAGCTGCAGACAGCTGACTGATGGATGCTCCTGGAAAATCTGCTGATTGGCAAGACTGTATTTCACATTAGCTGTTTCAGAGTTACTTTGGTAATTGGTTCCAAAGAAGAGGAGGGAAAAAAAAATATTTGCACCAGCCTAGATGTAATTGATTTGCCTCATTATTTCTGATTTAGAATTGACAAGACATAGATCAGCCATCAACAGCTTCATGCCCCCAAGAGTGGAAGTTTCAGGCACTCTTCAAGTGCCAGAGAATCGTAGATTAATATGTTTTAAGCCTTTTGCTTTTATGTTTGCAAAATGAATGCAGATTGGGTCGGTGATATATGTGTGTCATTACATTTTCCTACACCTTTCTGATGATTTAACTGAAACAAATGGGCCCTCTCAGGGCCAGTTTGCTGTGTAAGAGCAATGTCCCACATCTCACCCCATGCTCCTCCTCCTGAGGATGGCTGTCCTCCACTCACCTCCTTCCTCCAGACACTTCTTGAAGTGGTAGCTTCAGCTCAGGCTGACCTTCAAAGCTACTGTACTTTAAAATTGCACCTATTACACTCCCCTGGGCCTTTACAGATTTTTCCACTGGGATTTATGAGTTTCAGGGCAAAGTGCATGTTGCAGATGGACTTGTATCATACTCTGATTCAGCATGCTTCCCTAAGGTCTAAATTATTGTAGTTCCTGTACCTGTTCAAAATCTGATGGAGTGTGAGGCTGGTTTTTCACACCTTGCCTTCCCTATTAAGGCCCATGACTGTGTGATGGTTTGATTGTTGTGATTATTGACAACTCTGAGACAGGATTGTTGAAAGATAACTTTTCTACTACTGTGGCTGGGCTTTGAGCCAATTTGCCATGGGCATCGTGGAAGTTTATGTTTTGCATGGATTCAAAAGCAATTGGGGATATCCACTAATAGAAAGCACAGCTGTCCAGGAGTGTTAAACAAAAGACTTAGGGAGCGGCAGTGCACAAGGGGTTGGGAGTCCATCTGGAAGGAAAAAACCTAAAATCTGATTTTATTTTCCTATCTACTATTAGATGCTGTCAGAGACTGAGTAGTATGCTGGGCAGGCTGAGCCAACTCACCCCTTCTTCCATGCCTAGATTTACAATGATGATCAAACTATCTGATTGCTATTTGAAGAGATTCCAGCTTCTTTCATACCTTCATCACCTTTTTCCCCCTCTCCCAAGAACAGGTATCTGAAAGTTAAGCCATATTTGTTGTCACTTAAGCGTCAGGAAAAATGAGACCAAGATGCTTCACTGGTAGAATATTTCATGGCAGCTCTTCTGTGCAAAGTTCTGTCACCAGAAGTGGCCCTCCTGCTTAGGAACTTGTGCTCCACATTTCTTTTTCTCCTCTTCACAGTCAGAGAAATCTCTGCCCTACTGCTTCTGCTTTACTTGTTTGTGCAGCTAAACCCAGGAGACAAAAACAACACCCCTTAAAACACCACTCCCAACACAAATAGTCTTCTTTTGAAACATTTCACTTTTGGTGAGACAATGTTGTATAGAAGTGAAAAGGTGAAAAGTTTATTAAACCTTGGGCTCACGACTCCCAAAGACCAACTTTGCCAACATCTTTCCTAATAGATGATGAGTGTGGGTTAAATTTTACTGTTACATCTTAAAAGTGGTATTAAAGTAAGTGAAAGGAAATGAGATTAAAGAAAGGCCAGAATATTATTCCAATTTACATCGTGTAATATTGAATTCAATTAGTCATTGAAATGAAGTAAAAAAAATTTGCTCAGTCATAAAAGGGAGGTGAATCTGACCAGATGGATATAGCATATGGATAATCCATAGATTTTGCAAAGACTTCACACATCTGTTTAGCCTCTTACTCTTTTGATTCTAGTACAACCTTAAAATTCAATTTTTGAAAGCCTGATCATCACAAGAATACCTCATCAAATTTTAATTAATTCCCAAGATAAAGCTGCAATGGGCATCTCAGGGAATATTCTCTATTGAGCTGACACACTGGCTAAAAAGTAGAGCAAAAAAATTCCAATTCTTTGAAGGACTGTTTGTATTCTGAAAAACTATAATCACATTTAAATACTTAATGCAGTTTATATGGAAATTCTGAAACATAGTTTTTATTGAAATCTTGTTTCTGCTATTATTTCATTACTCTAGCTGCCTTTGTAAGGGTATGTATCTTGCCCTGGTTTTGGGTTTTTTTGGGGGAATGGGAAAGAGTTGGGAAAAGGGCTTGTTTTTGAAAATTTGGCCAATATTGGTTTGGAGGAAGACATGAACAATTAGTAGGGTCTTCCTTCCTTCTTGAATCTGTCAGAATTTTTGGTTACGACGTGTGTGCTTTGTTGCAGTCTTTGCCCCTGGGAGTGCAGAGCATCACATCTGCCCAGGACAGTGGTGTTGGAACAGTTCATTTTAGCTGCTGAGGAGCCAACGAGGTTTGGAAAGTTACAGAGCCAGACTTGTGGCTGTATGTTGCATTCTTTCAAGCAGGACTTCCAGCTAGCAGAGCAGCAACAATGAAAGCAAATTCATTGTTATGGGTGAATAATGACAATTATAACATTGAGAGCTCCATGTGTTTTATGAACCTCTGCCCCCAGAGTCACTCTTGCATCTCTCAGGATCATAGAGAGAACATCCCTAATATTCCCTTGTCCCATTCTTAGTTGTCAGGGTCTTGCAGAAAGAGATCAATAAATGTGATATATCAGTTAATCTGCCAAATCAGACTGGTAGGGTTTGTGTGCTGCACTGGTCTTTCTTTTGTTCCCATCAAAATAGCAATCCCCACATTAAAAATGTTTAATTTGAGATTATCTGTTTCCATTCACAATTCTCAACTGTGAGATGATTCTTTTCTCATCAAGAGTACAGCTGTTTCTCTTGTGTATTTGTGAAGCCTAAGGAGTTACAGTTACTACTTTCAGGGTATTTATGCTTTGGTTAAGGAGAGGTGTATCTTTCAGAGAAAGAAATATTTTTCTTTCTTGGAGAAATCAATTAAAATGGGACTAGAAGGGACACTAAGAGGTCATGTAGTCCATCTCCTTTCATAAAGACAGGGTCAGTTTTGTCACTTGTGACAAATGCTGGTTCAATTTTTCTTAGAAATTTTGAGTGATGAAAGCATTTCCTGATGCTGGATTTTAATCGTCTTTGCTTTATTACTTCTTGGCCTAACAACAGTAGACAGAGAAAAGAGTTTAATTCTTTCCCCTAGCTTCCTTCTACCATTGAAGACTGCTTTCACATTTTCTCCCAGTTTTTCTACTTACCATATTAAAATACATTAATTTTTTAAACCTTTTTCTTAATTCATATTTTCTGCACCTGACCAAATCAGTCTCATTTTCTACTGAGGTTTCTTCACAAAAATCCCCATCCTTCTAAATTGCTGCACCCTCCATGCACCCACACAAGGTTTTTGATTCAGGTTGTGACTGAGGAGGTTGTGGTTGTTCAACCTGGAGAAGAGAAGGCTTTAGGAGAACTTAGAGCACTTTCCAGCACCTAAATGAGATCCAAGAGAGCTGGAGAGGGACTCTGGACAGTGGCCTGAAGTGACAGGACAAGGGGGAATGGCTCTAAACTGTCAGAAAGAGGGTTAGATTAGATATTAGGAATAAATTCTTCACTTTGAGGATGGTGAGGCCCTGCCCAGAGGATGCTCCATCCCTGAAAGGCTGGACAGGGCTGGGAGCAATGCGGCCTCGTGGAAAGTGTCCCTGTCCCTGCCCCTGGGCTTGAACAAGGTGGTCCCTTTGAATCCAAAACATTCTGCGATTCTGTGATGAGTTCATCTGTGATTTTTGTTTGGCTCAGTCTAATATTAATCAGACCCCATTCTGCCACACCTCTGCCAGGCCAGAATCCCCCCTTGGTGTGTGGGGTTCTCGTTTCCAAGAGATGAACTTTACATTTGACCTTCCTGAACAGCACTTTACTTTTATCTCCACTTCTCTCCAATTGTTTTGAATTCTACTCCTCTTCCCCACTGTTTCCTAATCTTCACCTTGGTGTTCTCCGTGACTGCAATAAATATGTTTCCTATCCTTTCATCCAAACCATTTATGGAATTATGAGTTGTGCCAGACTTAAGACAGAATCCTAAATAGCCCACAGTGTTGACTGGGGGTAGATACCTAATTCTGATGCTCTGACAGTAGCTACATAGTCCCACACCCTGGATAAGGTTTCTCAAAGTTTCTTCTAAGTCCTTCATGTGAGAGAGTGTCAAAGCTTTGCTAAACTCAAAGTATATGACATTTCCTACTTCTCCCTCATGAACAAAGACAGTTGCCATGTCTTAAAAGGAATCAAATTAGTTTGATGTGATTTGTTTTTGATGAATGTAAATTGACTGCTGCTCTTCTCTTATTATCCTCTAGGTGTTTACAAACTTTTGAGTTGTTTATTCCAATATTTTTATGGGAATAGTGAATTAGCTTCAGATAAATCAGTACAGTTTACTGTTCCCTGACTCTGTTGCAGATAAGCATTTCTCTTTTCAAGAGAGAATCCCAAATTACCAAGAAAAAAAATCTGAAATTTTCCTTTTCTAGAATTCAAACCCTTTTTTTTTCTCTGAGGCAAAGCAAGAAAGATCCATTTTATTTGTGTTAGAATTTATGTGAGCTCTTTCTCTACATTTGGGTTTTGAGTGAGATGATAGATACTAATGAAGACTTGTGGTTCAGGCACTAATACACCCACAGAATTGTAATTCTGTTAAAATATCTCTGTCTGGCACAGCTCTTCAAAGCAGCACTATGGCATCTGGACTAGAATTGCAATTGTGCTTCTTCAAACTCTGAAGACAAGGAAAGAATTCTCTCTGTGTTAGTAGCTTTATTGAAATGACAGAGATGATCTGTCCCAACTTGGGAAGGACAAGTAAATGACACATTAAAAATTGCAGCTTTTTCACTCTGTCCCACACCTTTTGCAGCATTCACAAATCCTTGAGGGCCATCAAGTGAAAAGACACAGCTCAAATGGGATCAGACTGACCAAGTTTCAAAGTACTGTCCCCAGATCTCTTTCCAAAGTTTGGTCTGAAGAAGTTTGTACATGGTAGGAAATAAGCAAATAAGCAAACAAAAAAGGAGTTGAAATACAGGAGCAATCTAAAAACCTGCAGCTCATCCAAATTTAAGCACAGGCAATAACTCAGAGCTCTGAAAATACATGGACTTGCAGAAAATGTGACCAAAATGCCTTGTTTATAACATACTGACTGCAAAGAAATGCACACTAAAAATAACTGATTGTCTCTTCTTCATCTCTACCATGAGTTAATTAATTTAAATCTCCCTAAGACACACATTGTCTATTTCTTTTGCCTTTTTTTTTTATTTGTTCACGAGGATTTCTTTGCCTTTTGATTCACTTCCAGTTGTTCTCCTCTCCCTGCTCAGTCTGAAGACAAGTAGGGGGAAATTTGGTCTTTCAGTACCCCGTTAAATTACAGCTAGTGAGCTGTGTAGGTGTTACCATTTCTTGGAAGCAGGATCCCACTTTATTTATAGCTCTGCTGTTTAGCCTTCTGTGTCTTCATGCTGTGGTACCCTGCCAGAATGCCTACTGAATATGCAAGTTCATAGGCAGCCTCACTAGCAACTGAAAGCTTAATTTGTGACTGAAATAGGGGACATGCTTGGAGCAATCACACAAAGATTTAGCATGGGTAAGGATTTGATGAGAATCTGATAGGATTTGTTACTGTTTTGACATCCTACTTTGGTGTGTTGCTATCCTTGGCCTAGTGTTTGACAGGAGGACCTGAGTGAGTCAGTCCTACTCACCAGGGCAGCACTCTGTCAGCTTAACAGAATAAAAGAGAATAGTTTCCAAAATCTGCTCTGAGGGGCCTCCTTAGTCTGGACAAGTCCACACATTAACATTCACCTTTTTGAAATGTAACAAAACCCCGAAACCCCACTCCAAGAAGCCCTCACCCCAGCCAGTAGGATCTAGAGTTTGGTTAAAATATCCAGAATTAAGTGGCTACTTTTGTGCTGGATGGTGAAGTTGTCTTTACAGCCAGTAGAGAGCTTGTCAGGGTGGTTGGTCCTTTTGAATCCTTCTCTGGCACAAATCACCATCACAAACTGGCTGTTCATCTAAATTCAGAGAATCATGGAATCCTAGAATGGCTTGAGATGGAGCAGTCCTTAAAACTCACCTAGTTCCGTCTGTCATGGACAGAGATCCCTTCCCCTAGACCATGTTGGGCAAAGCTCCACCCAGCCTGGTTTCAATTTGTGCACTGAATGCCAATGGGATTGTATTATCTCATTCCACTGACCATGAAATAGCTCAGAATTCTACCTCACATACAGACACCTACCTCTGGAGACCTAAACTGAGCTCAGCCAAGACCAGATCACAGACTCAGTTGCTTGAAAAACTGAACTTGACAGCATGAACAGCCTGAACTAGCGGGTGCTTAGGTCCCACCTTAGGCTCTCTTTTAGGAGACCAAGTCTTTTTGTTATGGTTGGTGGTTTCCTATAGGTATTTTTTCCTATATGGCTTGCACCTACATCCTATGCCCAGGATTTCTTGAACTAAGTTCAGCCAGTTCCTAAGACTAAAATTGCTGTCTGTTTGTGTGATGTTTTCCATTCTGAGCTAGCAGAAGCTTGTTCAGTGCTTTAGAATTTTGAGTGCTTAGACACACAGGAGATGCATTTTAATGCATTGCTGTCTACCTCATGTCCATCACTTCATCTGCTACATGATTTTACTGGGTGCTACTTAATATGCCTCTCTGAAGCTGTCTGCTTCTTCCTGATGGACACAAAAGACCCATTTGCACATGGCAGCTACTTAAACACCGCCCCACCCTCCGCATCTGGCTTAATGTACATTTTGCTAATCAAACAAAATCAGCAAAGGGCCGCAATGCAAAATTAGGGAGGAGCTGAAGCAGAAACGCCGAGCAGCTGTCAGCAGCATCTGACTGGAGACCCAGGTGCTGGGTCCCCTCTGGGGACAGGGTTGTAAGTGTCCTGTAAGCACTCCAACTCGCTGTCTGAGGAGGGCAGGATGTTCTGGTGTTTGTAATAAACTGTGCCTGTCTCTTCAGCACACTCAAGGTGAGTGTCCCACTGCAGCAGGTGCAGCAGTAACTCATAAAAGAGATGTTTTCTCTGTATTAAAGGAACTAGGAATAGATAGAGACAAAGGACAGTGGAAGTGAAGCTCGGTTGTTCTGAGCTGACAGGTAGAAATTGATTCACAAATAAAATGTTGCAAGGCTCAGTAAAAAGGGGAACAGATAGTGAATTATGGGTTTATGGTAGAATCACAAGATAAGTGGTAAAGACAGTATTGTATAAGGATCATCTGAAATCCAATGTAGAACATTGATTTTTTTATATATATATATATATTTTATATGTCTATGTTATGGTTGCTGGTGTTATTTCTGCCCACCAGAAATAGTATTTTCTGACAGTATTTTCTTCTTCAAGACATTTCAGATACATATGATTGTTACATCCCAGTTCCTGGAAATGATTCTTTTCAGATGAAGCTGTGTTTCAAGTGGAAAAGGTTCAGAGGTGTCATAGTCATGTCTTCTTTTATATGAAGATCACAAGACCAGCAAGATAGTATGATGATCAGTAACACAGGTCATTGTAGACAAGTTAGCATGATTTTCAGATTAAATCTATGGCACTTCCTTCTGCATGAGCTGTGCCTTCAATTCTTGAAGTTTTCAAAAGACAAACTTATCCAAAGCTTGCAAACTGTGTCAGCAGTTATTTGGTTCTTTTTCAGAAAGTTCACAAAATATGAATTTCAATGACTTCTGACAGGATTCATGATTCATTATGACAGCTTCTGTACAGCTTTAGACTTAACAATATTTTGTACCTGTAGTGAAGTTATTCTTAAAATGAATTTCCTCTTTTTCCTCTTTCTTTGCTTTTACAGCTGGAAGATCTGCCAATAGTATGATCACAGACTAATCCTTTGATCTCTTAGTACCTTACATTTATTCCTCTACAAAACACAGCTTGCATATTATTCTTAAGTGCCTTGAGTTTCTGGAGGGAAGGAGCCTCTATGTTATCATGTTGTTGCTATTAGAAATCACATGCTAATTTTTGCCTATTGCTCTTGCAACACTATTTTCACTCCCAATGCAGGATAACTGCACTTGGAAGCAGTGTCTACTCTTAGTGTGTGTGGGAGGGACACCAGATGGATGTGACAGAAAAATGGAGGAAGCGCAAGGTACCAGTAGCTTGATTATGATTTGTGTAGTAAGTGGCAGTCACAGAACTCCCACTGTCTAGCTATTGTCAGGCATTTTGTAGTCATTATGGAACAGCAGGTAAATATTAATGGAAAAAGATTACATACTGTGAGACAAAGCATTAGCCTGTGTAAACCACGAGAGCTGGGCTGATGTCAGTGCAGCTGTAAGATTTTGGACCAGCTAAGGGTACAGACCTTAAATTCTTCCTTCTCAAAACATATTTTGAGTCTCTTCAGTGTTATGCTTCAGACTGTTCTCTAAACAGCTAGTTCTTCAAGTACACATATTTATATATGCACTTAATGCCCAGGGCATCATTATTTTGAAGAAGGGAGGGCAGTGCACCCCATGAACACTTGAGGGAAAGGTCTGTATCTGTCAGAGTCAGCAGCTCCTGTAATTACACCCACTGTCAATATCAGCTCTGGGAATTCCCCTTTCAAACCATCCACTTTTGTCCTCCTTCATCAGCAAGGCTGAGTGTGACATCCTCTAACAAGGTTGGTAGGGTGATTACGCGACTCAATTATTAACTCAAATGCAACTCGCGTACTGCAGCAAATAGAATTTCTTCTGACAGGCTGCTTGTCATATTATGGCCTTATTTGATTAACTCACCCCTTTGGAGGTGTTCATGATCTCATTATATCTTTAATGATAAAATTCCCTTCTGCTATGTGCTATTTTATATTATGTTAAAAGGAATTCATTCATTTTTCGCTTGTCACTTGCATAATTGGACAAATATTTAACAGGGACAAGTTGATTAAATTTCTGCTAAAATTGTACTTGCTACCAAAATATATTCTGGACACCTTAAACATTGGTCTGTAGGCCATTGGTGGAGCAGGTGGTAAATCCAATGAGGCTCCTCATCTTGAAGGTCACTTCTGCTTACATCTGTGAAGTCAAAAAAAAAAAAGGCTAACAACAAAGAATTTAATTCCAGTAGTAAATAATGGGTTTAGTAGATTACTGTGCAAAAAAATTAAATTAGAAGGTGGGAGCCATTACTGAGGTGCAATGTGGCTGAATTCTTCAGAAACAAAAGGTAGTGCATCTTGTGGTTAAAAGATGAGATAAACAGGGTTTATTAAACAGATTAATACTGTTCTGAGTCTTTGACACTGAATCACAAAGGCCAGGAACTGATTTTTAAGCTCTCTCTGAAGTAGTTTTAATTTATGTCAGCAAATACAAACTATATCTACTCTTCAGGTCTACCAGCCTCCTTCTCCCATGATGATGTTTGGATGTCCAAATATTTTGATTTAGATGTATCTATGGAACACAGGACTCATCATGTTGCCAAAACTGGCAGCAAAATTTGTGTTTCAAGTACTTTATTGACTCAGGGTATTGATGTCAAACTGGCTCTTAATGCTTAAAAACATAGGCAAAATTATGGCTTTACAGGATTCACAAGTATTTCAAAATAATATTTTTTGTTCTTCTCATTGCCTCTGTTTCACTGTCCATAGATTGATATGATGGAAACACCAATGGATTAAAAAAGTTTCTTTCATTTACTTTTAGATCTTAACATAAAAATCATTGGAGAATGACACAATTATCAAACAATTTTATTTAAATTTTTATATTATGCAAAATGTTGACTAATATAACCACTGACATTTTGTATATTGGCAAAATAGGGGTAAATTTACATTCTTCAAAACTGAAAACTCTAATTTGATTACTTTTATTTTCCAGGAGGGTTACCCTCCAGTCATAAGATTTTAACCACCACTACTCTGTAAAACCCTGGGCTCCAAATAACAAAATAATCAGGGTCTCAGTAGGTCTCTTGGTTCATTCCTTTGTCCCAGGAAAATATCAGCAGGCACATGTTTTCATAGGCTGTTCTTAAAATACTCCCATGCAGGAGATTTCCTAGCTGCCCCAGGCAAACCACCAATGTTTCCCCATCTTTGCCATGAGATTTGGTCTTAAGTCTTTATTGTGTATAAACTCAACTAATTTCAGGTATACTTCTTACTCTCTCCAAATACAATTTATTTTATAAAGTCAGGATTTAAAAACATATAGATTTCTGAAAAAAAAATAGAGGAAAATTTGAGTTATAAATATTTTTAATGTATCAAAAGAAGAGTAGGATTTTCCAAGTCTTATGTGAATCAAGCTATTCATGACTTCCAAGTACACAAAGGCAGCAAAACTCCTCACATATCATACCATTTCTCCAGAAGAGTCTCTGGAGGCACATGTTTTTCTTCATTAGCTATAAACAGATAGTTGAAGATGGTGTCAGGTGACCAAATTATATGCCTGAATTTTCTTGGATGCACTACACTTTTCTAACCTTAAGTCAAATGATTTATTCATCAAAAGGCACCACTTTCAGTCTGCTTTCTGCTCTCCTCAGAGGTTTTAGTTACCCAGGAGCATTCCCACATTCTGGAGAATGGTCTTTCAAACTGTTTGTGGAAGTTTTACCTTATGTGGCACTGACCTGGGCTGACTCTCAGCCTTACAAACAGGTCCCAAATAGACAGGGAGTTTTCATGGGCAGGAAGCCAATCTCAGCTGGCACTTTTCATACAGCCACTCAGCTCTGGACAGCGAGAAATGTTATATGTGTGAACTAGGTTGATCCTTCCCTGTTGGCCTCACTGACAGAGAACAGCACTAGAAACATCTAATTTGCCAGGACAGACATAGCCTATGGTGCACAGCCTAACTCTGAAAGCTGCAGGAAAGGCCGCAGAGAATGGTCATATTTAGACATTTAACATAAAGATATCCATGTAAATAAAATTTACCCAGAGGTCTGCACCAACCTGAAAAAATTTAGGGAGTTCACCATTTGAGAAGGGAAAAAAAAATAAAAAAAGGGGAACATATCTACATATCCCAACTGGTTATACTTCTATACTTCTCTTTCAGTAGTTGCACCAAAACCCTTGCCATATGACTCAGATGGGCAATGTCAGAACAGCATTCCAGACAACAAGCACTGTGAACTTTTACTGGGAGCCTGCCAAGGGCTGAAAATTATGGAATGAAAAACGAACAGTGAATATATCAATAAACAAACACGTTTGCAGATATTAGGGTTGATTGGTACATGATGTGCCGTCTGGAGCATGGGGCTACATCAGCCCTGAGATTTGGTGTGCAGTGGAATGGCCTGGCTTTTACAGCACCTGATTGAATGCATGTTGAATTGAGCTGAAAGGTTCTTAGCTACTTCAGTGGACTTTGAATTAGGCCCGTGGGACATCATTCATTGTTATATCTTCCCATGCCCTTGGAAAGAAAGTTGTCATTATTTTCACTGCACAAGTGTGGAAATTGCAGTACAAACAGAATGGCCATGGTTGTAGAAAAGGTCACTGGTACAGCTCGTTGACACAGAACAGATGGAAAATGAGAAGAGTCATGTCCATGAGATTTAATTGCTATATACACAGAAGTAATAATCATCCATAAGAGTCTGGGATTGATTCATTTGATATTGGGTAAGAATGGCAGAGTTTTGAGGACAGAAGGTGAAGTTTCGAGTGCCTATAATATCACATCAAAAGAATTATTTTTTTAAGAGCACTTTTTTTCTTCCAATAAATAATCTTTGATATGCAGTATGAGAGAAAAAAAATCATCTGCCACCTGAAGTCCTAAGCAATCCTTTCCCAGACCCTCATTTCAAACCAGTAGGTGACAGTTGTACTATTTCACCCAAATTCATCTGTCCCTTTAACCTGCAGGGGCCAAACAGGGGAAGCAGAATAACTTTTGCTCTTAACAGATCAAACCAAAGAAAAACAGTGGTGAGGAATGGGTTTTGTGCTGCGCTCTCTCACTCATTTGAGGGAGGGGAGATTAACTGACTGCAGGGGTCAATAAAATTGCAGCGCAAACTGAGTTTTCATTCTGAGCCCTGAGTTAACTCTATGAACTTTGGCAGGAATTTGCTGCAAACAAGTTATGTCCCAAAGAATTTGTGAGTATAAGCTATGCCTAAACCAGAGCAGACATAAAGGGGCTAAGGAAGGAAAACCTCACAGTCCTGTGTGAGAAAAATCTGCCTTGTTCTGCTGCTGGTGCAGAGGGCATACAGCTCGTGGCAGCTGGGACATCCTCCTGTGGGCATGAGTTAAAGGTGATGGGGAAGGAGTGAGGATTCACCACAACCCTTATTTTTCCATTTTTTGAGATTAAAGAGACCATGGTTAGCACATGGTCCTAAAAGTGGGTATTTTTTCTGTATTTTTAAATAATTTTCCTAACAAGGTTGGAATGTTAATAAAGATATGGGTCCTAAAATGACAATGAACAACATAGAGCCAGTGCTTCATGAATTTTATTCTTAAATATTCGTGGGTGTGATAGATACTGTCATGAACTCCCTTAAAATAACAAACTGATAAAAGAATATTTCACAAAATCAGAGAATCACAGAACATTTTGAGTTGGAAGGAACAAAAAAGGATCATTTATGTCCAACTCCTGGTCATGCACAGGAAAGTCTCAAGAATCACATCATGTGTGAATTGCATCATGTCTGCGTTGTTAGGTGTTATCATGTACAACAGAAGAAAAATTTAAAAACTATCTTGTATAACAAAAGGAAAATAAAAAACTTGGCACCACAGATAGCGAAGGGAAAGCAAATTATCCACTACATTTCATGTTCACTAGTTGATCTCAACAGTATGCACAACTTCTCCAAGGAATGAATACTGAAATGATGGAAATAATGAAGAAATGGCATAGCTAAAATCAATATCTTTCTCAAATCAAATAGTTTTTTGTTTAAAAAAACCCTGTCATCAGTGCAGTAGGGTTAAATCATAATATTAAGTTTTGTTATTGCTACATAAGGTATTTTCAGTTAAGGAATAGAAAGTAAGGATTCCTTTGAGATTCTTTAAATAGCTAAGAAACTGTAATACAAGAGCTAATAGGAGGCTAGAAATAGCCTCCTATTATTACAAGGGCTGGGGTCATGCATTATTAGCCTTTTTAAACAATCTTGGCATGAAGTACTGGAGATTGTTTATGAAATTTGCTAATGACATGAAAGAGGAAGGTATCATCAATGCAGAAGAAAAACTGGATAAAACATAGTAAGAATTGGTTTATGTAGTAGTCAGGGTTAAAGATGGTTAAATTCCTTTCTACAATGTGGAAGCTCAAGAGCAGAGGGAGTAACAGCAAGAACTTGTGCAAACTGCTAGGTCTTCACTTAATAACATCTTAAGGGAGGGAAGATCAGGATATTCTTGACAGTAGAAGGAGAGTGTTCAGCAGCACACAGACACAGTGGGAAAAGCAGTTGTGATTGCTCAGTGAGGCATCTTTACCAGAGGCAAGCAGCCACTAATTTTTGCTGCACAAATTTGCAGTGAGAACTCACCTGAAATTGTACAGTTTTGACATGCGGGCTTAGATAAGAAAGAATAAGCTGGAACACGTTTAGTGACAAACCTTTAGAGAAAGGAGGCGGTGTAATTTGTAAATGAGGAGGCTGACACTATGTCTACCCTGTGTTTGCACACAGAGCCCAGCTCCAAACCCACCACAACCTGTGTGCTCACAGATAATGAGGCAGCAGCTCCGAGGTTACAAGTGGCAGTGTTTCAGCACAGATTTGATGCCTCAGTAATGTAAGGCATGCAATAACTTGCAGCCTCAACAGAGACACCTGGCATCTCCCTGAAGTGCCAGAGCAAAAGAGCAAAAGGGTGCTTGGGCTACAAATTCCTTTGAAAAGTGCTTGTATTGTTTAGCTGAAGCCAACAGGAAGCAAAAACTACTCAGGATATTTGGGATGTTGTGGATAAAAAGGGTAAAGCCCTCTGAGCCAAGGAACATCACTGGCAATAATAATGTGTGTCCAGTGTATAAAAGGGCTGTTTGGATGTTGGGCTTTTCTGGTCTTGTACTGACTTGGGAGCTTATTTTTCTCTATAGTCTGGGTCCTACTACAAGAAATAAAAAATTGTCTTAGTAGTCAATGACCTTATTAATAAGTATCACAGAATCACAGAGTGGTTTGAGATGGAAAGGGACCTTAAAGCTCATGCAGTTCCACCCCCTGCCATGGGCAGGGACAACTTCCACTATCCCAGGTTGTTCCAAACCCCATCCAACCTGGCCTTAAACACTCCCAAAGGTGGGGGAGCAACAGCTGCTCTGGACAACCTGTGCCAGGGCTTCCCCACCTTCACAGGCAAGAATTTCTTCCTTATATCTAATCTTCTTAATCTCTAATTCATCCTGATATCTAACATATTTTGGAAAATACGTTCCTGTGATTTTCACTCGTTATGAAACGTTGGCTGCCTCTTGCTGCTTTGGCAGCCCTTGTCTGCTGAGCTGTCTTCACTGACCTGGTTTCCAGCTCTGCTGACACTCTTTTTAGTGTTTCTCCCATCACCCAACATGCTTTTGGTGGCCATGCTGGGGAAGGATAATGGGAGAAAAGTGGATTTAAGTAGGAGGCTTCCCAGAGGCTTGTTCAAGGATTGAATTTCGTGCTTAATCACAGACATTAAGCAGCTCCCTAACCAGAAGGGCACAGAACTGTTCTGTGTACAGGCTCAGTGTCACCTCTGTCTGTCCTGTGTGGATGTCTTGTGTGCCCAAGACCACCCCAAGCTGTGCCAGAGGCCTCTGGAGATAACAGAGGCAGTCAATCCTTCAGTGTCTCAGCTCTCCAACAGAGCATCATTATGCCTCTTCTGACATTCAACCTGGATTCTGTGTTTATTGAGGAAAAATCATCATCCCACTGGCACAAGGGTACAGACAGAGTGGTCTTGAAAATTTAGGGATTGTTTTAAGATATACACCCACTTGAGAAAGAGGGGTGGGGAAAAACTGATCATCTCTGGATTTAGCAGTAGGACTCAAGGGAACAGAAGGATCTGAACAGGTCAAAGGCTTCAAACTTTTAAGTCTAAGGTTAAATATGCCAGCAGTTTACATTCTTTGAAAATCAAACTTCCTAAATTCCTCATGTTAGGAAGCCAAATTTTTGACAGCTTGCAGGACTGGAATTTGAGTCAAACTGTGGGATCATCTCAGCATGGTGTTACCAACATTCACCACCTGACAGCTGTGGAAACAGTCCATCTTAGATGTCTAAACTCACACCACAATCATTCTTCCTCTCTGAAGCTTTCAGGAGATTCTTATATAAGTGTTACTTAATGTATTTTAAACCCTCTTTAAAAACTGATAATTTAGTTTTATAAGTAAGAAAGTAAAGTGATGGCAGACAGGCCCATGTTTTTTCTCTGTATTTGTGTAGCTGTTTTTTTTCAGCCAGTGCAACCATATCAGCTTAGACCTGGCCTACATTCCAAGACTGTACAATCTAATTATGAGAAAGACAAATAGAAAAAAAAAAAACCAAAAACAATCAGTGGCCAGAACAGCAGATGAGAATGAAAATTATTCAGCAGTGCAGCTGTTTAGATTTTTTATCTTCATGTCTTAGAGATTCTATTAAGGTTTCTAACACAGACTGCCTGGCTGCTTTTTTTTTTTTTTGGTAGTTTACCAATGCACTAAATATCCATAGACATAAAATGTACCAAAAAAAAAGGCTCCTAAGCCAGAGGGAATAGAACTGTAAATGTGCAAAACTCTGCATATATATGTCACATCAGTTAAAAAGGAAAGTATAGTTTCTTGATTGCCTATACAAGCTCCATTTACTAAACAGCAAAAGTACCAGATATACATTTTTCAGGGAGCATTATATTGGCCAAAGGTCGCAAAAACAATTTCAGAGGAAGCCTGCCCACATTAGTTTCTTGAGATCTTGATTACAAATTTATAAGAGACATACCCTAGACATTGAGAGATGGTCTCAAAGATTACTGTCCTTCCTGCCATCTGCACACTCCACTGGGAACATTAGAAACCCTGTCCATCAACCAAAATAAACAGCTTTTCTCATGAGCAGGCCCAAAGAATGCCCTATAAATCATATCTGTCAAAAATGCTAGTAGCATTGCAGAAGACAGAAATCAATCCAAAACTCATTAGTTCATCTGACAAGTGCTTAATCTTATATTGTTTAATGCCAACCTGAACAACCCAGACAGAATGGAACCATGCAAAGCAATGCCTTGATTTTCTATTACAGAAACTTTCTCAGTGATTATGGCTTAATCTTTCCTTTAGATCTTCTTCCTTTTAATGCTCCTGTTCTCTTCACCACCTGCCAGCAGATATTGACTCCAACAGAGTTTTCTTACTTCTGCAGGGATAGATACATCAGGATAGCCTCATTCTGTAGCTTGCTAGATGATACCTCTACATTTTGAACATGTCCTTTGCTAATCAGGATAAGCAGCTATCTATTGGATTATAGGTGGTGGTGTTTGAAGAGGTTGCCAAGCAGAGTGGATATATTACTCATTTTTTATTAGATTTGTACTAAATCTTTTAATCTGCTGGCTTGGAATAAAGGGTGAAACAATTCCTAGATCACATGAGATGAAGGAAAAACACAAGCACTTCATGAAAATCAGGGTATTCTGTTCACATATTTGGGGAAAAAGGTGTATTACAGTTCCCTATGGAACTCACATCTTGTGAATCTCAAAATATTGGAAGAAAGTGTAGTTTGGTTTCAGTGGTTTTATTCAAGTGATTTAAATGTGATAAGGGACTGTTTTTTTCCACTCAGACCTACTGGTGTGAAATGTGTGACATCCATGCTGTTGGACTCCCTGCTTCTCCAATAAAGGATGTATTCCCATTACTGATTCTGAAAGAGCTGTTTACAAGAGCCCTAAATTGCAGTGACCAAAGCAAGATGCACAAGATGAGTCCAGCTGCTTTAGCAAAATCAATGCCTGACTTCCTATGTGGAGTTAATTTATTAGTGTATTCTTATACTTGCTCTTTCTGTTTTGTTTACCAGCATACACAGAGCTTTCCAAACAAAAATGTGTTCTAATGTGAGAAAATAAATCTTAGGAAGAAAGGCATTATTCTGAGATAGCTTTTAAAGCGACACTAACAACATCCATGTGGCATAAAAGCAGTGGGTTTGGCCCTCATTTGCACAAAACATAAACTGAAACTTCAGAGGAATCACAATAGAATGCAGAATGGATTCTGATTTTCCATGCTCAGGTGGTGAGTTTGACACACTGTTTGTCACACTAATGTCAGGCGTCCCTTTGGACCTGTTTACACCACAATCAACCACCAGAAACTCAGCTCTGAATCAAGGAGTGCACGCTGCAGCTCACACGCAAAGCCAACAGCTCTGCACAGGAGCTTCCTGTAAATTCCAGTGAAGACCCAGCTTGTATGGAACATGCTCCAGTCATGCCCCAAGACACAAAGCTGGTCTGCCTTGGTGCAATCCCCCTGGATTTTGGGTGCCAGAGTCTATGCTCTGGGAGGAGGAAGAAGCCCTGTCTTTTACTGTGCGTTTTGTGAGTGCTGCGCATGCAGCTTAATTGCCAACTGTAGTTACAGCAGGGATGTAATTAGCTGTTTATTCTTTTTTTTTTCCTTTCTCATTAAGAAGCCAGTTCAGTTCTTGAAGCACGAGGACCCTTTGTCAGTGATGTGCATTGCTGCATAAGTTAACTTCCCTCCTCTCATGGATTTTGCTAAGTCAGGCATTAGATCCAAATCTGGGACTGTAAGTGCTAATTAATTTATCCTTTTATTTTAGTCTAACTGTTTTAAGATTAATACAAAGAAACTGGCTGTTATGAGGGCTGAATATCTAAGGGCTTGTTTTAGGATTGTGGGGAGATAGATGAGAAAAATTCTGGAAGAAAATGTGGTTTGGTAATTGAAATATTGCTTTGTGTTTTGGAACTGGGAAGAGGGAAAGAAAACTAAACAAAAAAAAACTTAAAAAAAATATCTGGGGGTCATCCAAGGGAAAACAGCTGAAAGGAGATGAAGCTATAAGGGAGGAGATTTGGTGCTACTGCTGGACCAGAACAGAATGAAAAAGCATATTCAATTTTGACTTCACAGAGATTGTATCAAACGGCTCAGGACATCCATCAGGATCTGATAGCAGATGCTCAGGAATAACTTACAGGCTGTGCTACCTTAGGAACAATAAGTTCTGTAAATATATCCCGTCTGCTTTTTATAGAGCAAAATGATGAGAAAGAAGCTGAACAAAAGAATGGGATTATAAAGTGCTGCAGCAGTAGGAGTTAAGGAAATGGAAATGCTGTCTGGTTTCTGTGATAGGCCCAGGAGAGCATGAGGACGCTGCTTGATGTGGCTCCTGGAACAGTGGGTGATATTTAGTTCACTACAGTTCCCCTTCTCACACGGCTTATTTTAAGAGGGAAAAAATGGTACTTTAAATAGAATAGTTTCTGTAATAATCCTGAGAGATTTTACAGGTGTTGTCCTCTCAATCTTTTGCTCCAATCTCTTTTTCCTAAACTAGCTTCTCATCCATATTTTTCAGTTTTTATTTAGAAACTACTTTCCTCAGGGAATCTGACCACTGGTATCCCTGATTTCTGTGTTGCTATTTCCCTGGGCTGTGTCCAGCACCAAGCTCCCATCAGTCAGCAAGGAAATCAGCCTCCTGACCCCTGCTTTCCCGATCAGAATCTTCCCCTCCTTCCCCTTGTACTTGTGTCTCACCAGCAGCAGCACCCTGCTGCTGGTGATTCATCCCCTTTTTCTACCCCTCACTCATCAGAAAAATGGATACAATGCCAAAAGATAGTATGAATATCTCTGTCTTCAAGCTTTTAGGTGTGTTCCTGTCTTAACTGCTATTCCAGTCAGGCATTTTTATGGACTCCCTCTCCTCCTTTATGGTCTTCCTAAAGATCCTCTGCAACCTGCTCTTTCTTACCCTCATCACCCACCTCAGCTCCGTTCCTTGTGAGGAGGAGGTTTGCCATGAGTTTGAGAATATTATGCCCTCACAGCTACCTGGAAGGAAGTAAGAAGGGCAAAGACCTCTAAATGCACAATTGCCTTAGGGTTGGCACCCTCTGAGCAGCTCCAGATGACACAATACTTTATTTTTGCTCCTGTTGTATTGACTTGAATAACAAATTTTTACTGCATCTTTGGGGAGTAGATCCCACTAAAAGGATGAATTAAAAGTTCATATGGGGGCAGTGATGACAGAACTGGGAGTGTTCAGAGTCTCAACTTCTACCTCATTTTTTGCAATGTACCATTTTAATAGCAACAAAAACAACAACAGCAGAAAAAAAAAAAGTAATAATAGCACCTCCATCCTTGGAGATAGTCAGAACTCAAGTGGGCAAGGTCCTGTGCAACCTGATTTAATTAAGCCTGCATTTAGTACCAGGCTAGATTGGATAATATTCAGAGGTCCCTTCTGACCTTAATTATTCTATGAATCCATGATTAGTAGCTGTTAATAGCAACGGCCCCTGAAAATGAAATTTGAAATATGCACAGGGAATGAGATGATTACTTATATACCTTTTTGTGGATCTTGAACTTAAATTATTTACTGATATGTAGGCATGATGTTATTTAAATCAGGCGATAATTTCCTTTCCCAAGAGGGAGAAGGAATCATAATTTTTCCTTAGACACATGCTTGAATGTTGTGGAAATCAATGGATTTTGAAAATGTGCCTAATGTCAGGCATGTGTTGAGTATTTTCTGGAGCTGTAGCCCATGGTGGGGAAGCAATATTAATAACAGAAAGTGGCAGTTCCTGGAGATTAGAAAGAGATTACATTTCTCAGCACTTCACCTTGGGAAGTCTTTAACCATTCCTCAGAAAACAAGACCATTATAATGAAAAGTCTTCCCTTGTCGACCCTTGAAATCTTATTAGTAAATGGGATCTTTCCTTCCCCAGGGGCTTGATTGACTAACAGCAGAGAAGTGCTTCCTGCAAGGTTCATGGAGGCGGCCAAACTCTTATGTTGATACTTATTTTGTGTGCAGCAGGAAAAAAAATACCTGTGGATTTATGTCCCATGTCTCACTTTATACTCCACTTCCAACCAGGTTCAAGAGATGCTCCTGTAATATTGAAAAATATTTCGGTGTCCTGCTTAGTAATTGAAACAGAAAACTCACATCTATTAGCATTAGGCAATAATTATTTTGTTTTTCTAGGGAGGGTTAGTAAAATAAACGCTTCACAGAAAAAGTTCTAGGGCCTCAGGCTAAGATATTTATTGACTTGGAAGGTACTTATCTCTTAGTTCACTCCCATGTAAAAATATAATGATAGTAATTATGTTAAAAAAACAGATTACTTTTTAAATTATTTAAAAGTGCTCTTCCAGAATGCAACAGGATGATAATTGCTCCAGCAGCTTTTATGACCTCTGGGGAAAAAAATTAGCCATGGGGAAAAGGGAGATACTAACCTGCTCTTTATTATTATTAATTCTACTTTATTTATTTAATTATTTTTAGTTCAGTATCTTCATTTCAAGTACACCTGGCCATTGGGGAAATAAACTGAATTCTGAGGGTGGGGAAAGATTCAAACCTCTTGAAATTGATTGTTATGCTAAAAGTCCCAAAAGAGAGAGATATCAGAGAATTGTCAGAGTAGACAAAACACAGATGTAACTAATACTTGTAGCTCAGAATATCAGCATCTCATTGAAACTCAGATTTTTTTTTGCATTCCAAAACAGAACAAAATGTCATAGTTTGAAGACTCTTGCAATGTTTTTATACATAATGACCATACTTCTTATTCTGATTTTTGTTTAGGTGTTCCATTTTGTCATTATTAGTGTAAAGTAAATCTTGTAACAAAGATCATTATGTTCTTTGAGCTTGCTTTTGCAAATTTAGCCCTCAAATATCCTTGGATACAAAAAACAAAGTGTAACGCCAATGTTTTTACATATCTATAAAAAATAAAAAAGCAATCCATATGGACACATGTAGATAAGAAAGAGATCAGAGGATCAAGCTGACAAAAAATTTCCTCAAAGGGACTAAAAAGTCTATAAACTTCCTTTTTCCCCAGGACACCCTTCACATCTGCCCCTGGGTTTTATAAATTCCACCTGTGCTTTTATTAAACATGTTCTTAAAGGAATTTAATCAGATTATCTCAGGTTGATGTGGATACTCAACCCAAAGTAAATTGTTTCAATTTGCTGAACATCGTAAATAAATAAATAAAAATGCTGATCCTAAGTGATGTTTGCTGTTCTGATTTGATTTCATTTCTGACCTGAAAAAATCAATTACTTCCACTGCCAAGTTTTATCCCCCTTTCTCCTCTAACTTCATACTTAAGTTAATGGACTGTAGAGTCAGAAGGGACCACTGTGTTAATGTAATCTGACGGCCTGCACAGCACAGGCCATGGGAATTCCTTGCACTAATTCCTGCCTGTAGTAAAATACTTTATAAAGAAAGAGAAAAAAATCATCATCATCTAGCGTTAATTCATTTTTGTCTGTCATTGTAAGAAGCTCATTACTACTCTCAGTAATTCATTCTAGATGGGTCTACCCCTGTGTGCAAGGTGTGAGAATTTAAAATATATTACATACTAAAGCTAAATAAATTGATTTGGGTTGTGGGTTTGATAGAGGGGAAGGGTTGCCAGGTTTTTTGTGTAGTTTTGTGCCTTGGTTTTTTTTTTCCCTCAGAGAAGACAGGTTCATTTAGATGCTCTCAAGGAACATTATCCTACTTTGACAGATAAAGCCACAGAGAAAAAAAACCATTCTCTCCTGAGCGTGACAATTTGAAACTTTTAGCTGTTATTTTACCCATTCTGTTTAGGCAGCAAATTTAAAGAACAGATCTGCACAGGAAAATGCACTTTCAGAGACAACTGAAACTGGAAGCATTGTAGCTGTCAGTTTATACATTATTTACTGCAAATTTAGCCCAGATATAGGTCTGTAGTGATGTAACTACACTGCTTCCAGGACAGAGAGTGTCTCTGCATGGCATTATGCTATACTACACAAATGTATCATCTCATTTAGAGGCAGCTCTGGCATCTCTGCATGGGATGCTGTTGTACCAGGTAGGCAGCTCTGCGCTGAGCAATTCAGGGCAAGAACTCTCTTTTCATTATATGCATGTATGTGTAACTGCCTCTCCCTGGGGCCTCGAGGTATTGCTGTGCTAGAAATAAATTATAATAATGAATAAGTGACCTGGACACACACACAGTCCAGGAATCTCTGATGTATGCAAATGCAGCTCAGTGTAAAGGGCTGGCACTAAATCCGGGCGATAAAGTTAACCTAAAGTCCTACCCCTGTGCATTTTAAATTTTATGTCAGCTTGTTATGCAGAGCATTTTGCCCCAACAGAAATAAAAGGTAAAATATAAATAAATAAATAAACAAATAAATAACAAATGATAGCATCCACCTGTTCAGTATCAGCCGGAGCATAAGAAGATTCCTGAACGCTCCCGGTAGGCTGTGACACAGGAATACTGTGGCCATAAACCTCACTGACAGGCACCAAATTATTACACAGGAGCAAATTATTCCATTCCAAACAGTCAGCTATATATTTGCAAAGCTATCTGCTCATGAATTTTACGGCACGCCCAGCTCAGAGACATTGGGCCACAACTGTGCAAGAGCTGAGCACATGTAAGGGCAGGGATAAATATCCAGCACAGCCCCAGAGGGGCTTTAGGGGTGTCCTTGTAGGGCTGCAGAGTCAGGGGGAATGTAGGGGTAGCAGGTATATCACCTGGCCAAGGTCCTCCAAGTGTAACCCATCTTCTTCATCTTTTTTCTTCTTGACACGGGGTTGAAGCTTACAGCCCTTCAATGCAGAGTTTACAGTTAGAGTCCAACGATCTGATGCCTGAAGGAGATAATTGAATTTCATCCAATTACTGGAAATTAGCGGGTGTCTTTCACCCGATTTTTACAAATTACAAGCCAGTAGTTTCCAATGTATAAATGCATGTTCAAGGTCCTGTGATGCTGTTATAAGATCCTGAGCTTCTACAGTGTGTTGGACTCCTCTATAGTTGTTTGTTTCCCAAGAAAAATAAACCCAAACCCAACAAAATAGTATTATAGAAAAATCACACATAATTTTTCACAAGAGCTGAACAAGAACAAAGGGAGAAGCAATAATGATCTGCAGTAATCACACATTCACATGGTAATGTCTACTGGAGGTCCCCCTGGCAAATAATTTGTTGTGGGGTTTGAATTTCTCTTTTAAATTTTTACAGGCCCAGATGTATGGAAAACCATTAAGAGTTTGTTCTCCATGTTGAGTAAACACACAGGTTAGACCTTTGTCCACCAGACAGAATTGAGGCTGCCTCTGTCCAAGGATTGTCTGGGATTACCTTTTTTTCCATGCCTTTTGACAAGAAGCATTTTAATATTGATGTTTATAAAGTGGTCAGTCATTCCTGGACTTGTACTTTGCATTTTGGACCAAGCAACCTACTGTGCTGTGAGTAATTATGGTGATAAAAACCTTGTGCACACCAAAGAATTCACCACAAGTGTTTATAAAAACTGATGTAGAGTGAAGAAGAAGCTAAAGAGATGAAGCAGAATACAAGCCACCTCCTCTGCCACACGGGAGATGTTAGCTGGTCAGGAATCACTGGCCAGCACATATTTTCAAGTTCTTGCAGCCAGAAATACAATCTTTGTCTATGGCAGAAGGGTAAGAAGTACTATTTATACAGCTTTGTGGACAATTGCCAGTCCTCTGAGTTAAAATTCACAATTTTGGCTTGGAATATCAGAGGCTTTTAAAAACCCATGCCTTGGTAACTAACTAGGCAGGGAGAGATTCCTAATTTGCCAACATAGAGATTTTGGAGACAGAAAAATAAATCTGCTACTCTTATAAATCATAAGGTAGATTTTGGCTAATTGAACAGCTTCAAAATACTGTTTTCTCAGTTCTCAGTCTATGGTTCTCAGTTCTAATAACCTGAAATAGCATAATTGTGTCTGTTCATATGCATATATATGAAATTTACAGGAAATGCAGGGTTAAATGCAGGGTTAAATGCAGGGTTACAGGAAAAAGGGTTAAAACCAACTTGAAATCCTGACTGATGTTAGAAATTGCTTTTAAAATAAATACCAATGAAACATTCATCTTACAGTGATGACTAAAGCTCCTCAGTTACTGAAATAGGAATCAAACCTTTTAAAAAGAATTATTCTCTGGCCCTTTTCTTTATTATCTGAAAATATTATATTATTTTATTATTCTTCACAAAGTATCTGTTCCTGTTCTGCTGCAGAAATTTGTTCTTTAGCCTGAAAACATGATATCTGTGCTCTTTCACAACTGAGGCAGCTCTAGAGGACACCCCACAGGAATCACTGGATGGGGAGAGATAAGCCCAGTTTCCCTATCATGCCATGAGTGGATCTCTCTGTCTTCTGGAGATACCCAGCATGATCAGGGTGACCTCATTTTCCATGAGAAGAAAGATGCAAGGGGCTCCTGAGGAGAATGAAGAATAATTACTCACATCCAAAGGATTGATTAAGGGGGTACCAAGCAGGAATGTGGGGTTCTTGGAGGAACGTGGCAAATTCTGCATCTCTTAAGCAAAGCATCCTCTGGCTTTATGCTAGAGCTTATCAAGGTCTTCAATACTCTCTGGCACCAAAAAATCCCCTAGTTTTCTTAACTAGTATTTGAAACCTTTCTGTAGATGTTGTGGCAACTACAATGCAACGAGACCCTTATCAGAAACCTCTGAGATGAGAAAGAAATCAGCTGAGCAGCTCTAGTGTACATCCCAAATTAATCAGCGTTGGTGCCTCGTGGGCAGGGTTTTGGGGTCAGCAATCAGAGCAGGGTGTTCTCAGGCAAAGGAGAGGTGTGAGAAGGGAGGGAGAGATCCTGATACGCACATTACCTCAGTCAGCCTGGCATGAAATATCCTTGACCCAGCAATCAGACACCAGGGATTTACTTAAGAGCAGGCAGATCTTGAAAGCTCAGGGGGGCTGTGTGTGATGGGAGCTTCACCCACCTGCACCCAGCCTGAGCTGGGGGTGTGGTTCTCTCAGCCTTTCAACAAAAGGAACAATCTGCTCCTTCTCCACCTGCAGTTCTGTGAGGTTATGCCTGTGCTGCAAATTAATTGAAACAAGGAGTGTCCTACATGGGATGCTCCTCTAAATGGGGAGCTTTTATGCTGCCTGTGGTCAGTACCACAGTTTGAAGGTTTCTTATCTTCCAGAACATCCCAGTGCACAATGCCATTGCAATGTCAGGTTTAATCTGTGTATGACAGACCTGTCCAGACCTGGCTGCGGAGCTACTTGATGCTAGGCTACAGCTGGGGAAAAAAGTGAATTTCTGTGTGTCAGCTCTCCACAGAGCCATGGGAATGGGAGCCACGAGGGATCCAGCTAAATGATTCAGGTGCTCAGTCCTGAATCATGACTGCAGCCCTGGAAAACTAGGATGACTGCATATACCTTTTTAAACTTTGAGAAATAATACACTTAATACAGGAATCACTCCTTATTACCAACCAGCCCCTTGCTGTAAAGTTATTGCAGCTGAGGATGAAACAATACCACCATTGAGCAGCGAGCACTTAGGTAACAGCAAAATAATTGTGATCAGTGTGATAAGCCCTGCTGAAATAACTCCTACTTTCTCACCCCTTTCAGAGATAAAGACTTTGTGATAAGAAGGCAGCTGGGAAAACTAAATTTATTTTGCTGCCTAGAATTGCCTGTAATTTATTCCTGAAAAGTATAGAGAAAATGCTGATATTACAGCAGACAGAGAGGAGGGGAGAAAACCTGCTAAGTTCCCTGCACATTTCTTATGCTTTCCTATGGTTTTCCTGCAGGGGCTGAAATCACAGACTTGATGTACAAGGGGTGTGGGAGAATTTTGGATAATGGCAGTGCTTCAGCCAGATTTGCACCTCCCATGGCAGTGAAGGGCTTTACCATTTCCTAGTACTTTTATTAATTTTACTCTCCTCTCTTAAAATATCTCTTCTGGTTCACACAAGACAAGAACCCTAACACCTCCTTAGTGTCCTGCACCTCCTTTCTGCCCTCATCTCCATTCTCCCTTCTTCTGAGAAAGCCTTCCTGGCCAGATCCATGAACCCATCATCAGGAAATCATCAGAGAAAAGGCGTTTGTAAGAGGAGTGGATTTTATTTCAAGCACTGGCGCTGTCAATGTGGATAAACCACGGTTGTGACTGATAATCTCTGCTTACACTGAATAATGCAGTTTTGTGTAGAGCCCTCATCACAAATTCTGGCAGATAGCTATTCTTACCCAGAGCAATGAGTCTGAGTTGGCATGGTCCTCCCTCACAAAAGCAGTGCAGGGTCGAGCTGCCAATGCAGGTATAATCATAGAATTATGGAATAATAGGATCACAGACTGGGTTGGATTGGGAGGGACTTTAAAAATCTCCCAGTTCCAACCCCCTGACATGGGCAGGGGCACCTTCCACCAGAGGAGGTTGTTCCTAGCCCCATCCAACCTGGCCTGGAACACTTCCAGGGCAGCCAGAGCTTCACACTACTCACAGTGTGTGGTGTTACCTATTTGGGGTAGCTTAAGTACCTGTCTGCTGTGTCCTTGGTATAGCTGAGTGGGGAAAGAGGCTTTTTATTTGTTTTTAACTTTGGAAACAAACTTGATATATGTGCCAAATCTTCAAAAATATTTGAAGAAATGGCATCTTTAAAGCTGCTTTTTTAGTCCATTAGTTTTTGTCCAGGCATCCTCTCTGAATCCTAAGGCAAACAGAGCTCCTGGGATGGGGATAATAGAAGAAAAGTGGGGCCTGAGCAACATGATCTAGTGGGTGCCATCCCTGTCCACAGCAGGGGGTTCAGAACTGGATGATATTTAAGTTCCCTTCCAACACAAGCCTTTCTATAAGTCTATGATAAAAGTCCCATTTTAAGTGGCTCCCTGCTGCATATGCACAAAATCAAAGGCTTCCCATCTGCTAAAAAGGCCTTTCTGCAAACGGGAAAAGAGTGGGAGCCTCATGTCTACGGGAGGCTGCAGAAAATATTAATAAACTATGGTATTTGGCAATCGAAACAGAGAAATCCCAGTAGCAGCTGCCAATAAGAGTGGAAGTGAGAATGAGCTGCCTGGCCAGAGCGACGAGGGCCGGCTGCGGGCACTGCCGAGCCTTCCCTGGAGCCCAGCTGGAATGGGCGGCTGGAATGCCGTCCGGGGAGCTGAGCTATCGCAGCAGCTGCGACCTGCCCTGCAGCGAGCACCAGCGTGGAAATTTCCACGCGAGCGGGAGCGGGGCCAGCAGGTGGCACTGCGAAGTAGCCCAAGACGAGCATCACAGCATCCCGGCTGCATCCCGGCTGCATCAGCTGCCGGCGCTCCCCGCGCTGAGGCTGCTGGCAGACCACAGACTTTTTATTATTGTCACTCTCTACACCCCTGCTCTCTCCCCCGCCCCACCCAGCCCCAGCATGCCCCTGGATGAAAAGTGCAGTACCTCTCCTCTCCTCTCCTCTCCTCTCCTCTCCTCTCCTCTCCTCTCCTCTCCTCTCCTCTCCTCTCCTCTCCTCTCCTCTCCTCTCTTCTCCTCTCCTCTCCTCTCCTCTCCTCTCCTCTCCTCTCCTCTCCTCTCCTCTCCTCTCCTCTCCTCTCCTCTCCTCTCCTCTCTCCTCTCCTCTCCTCTCCTCTCCTCTCCTCTCCTCTCCTCTCCTCTCCTCTCCTCTCCTCTCCTCTCCTCTCCTCTCCTCTCCTCTCCTCTCCTCTCCTCTCCTCTCCTCTCCTCTCCTCTCCTCTCCTCTCCTCTCCTCTCCTCTCCTCTCCTCTCTCTCCTCTCCTCTCCTCTCCTCTCCTCTCCTCTCCTCTCCTCTCCTCTCCTCTCCCTCTCCTCCTCTCCTCTCCTCTCCTCTCCTCTCCTCTCCTCTCTCCTCTCCTCTCCTCTCCTCTCCTCTCCTCTCCTCTCCTCTCCTCTCCTCTCCTCTCTCCTCTCCTCCTCCTCTCCTCTCCTCTCCTCTCCTCTCCTCTCCTCTCCTCTCCTCTCCTCTCCTCTCCTCTCCTCTCCTCTCCTCTCTCCCCTCCCCTTTCGGGACAGCCCTACACAAAAAGCTTGCCCCCACAACCTGAACCAGGAGGATTTTCCCCCAGTCAGAGAAGGAGCATCCCTTGTTTTTCAGCTTGGTTTTCAGGATGTGAGGCATCAGTTTCACCTTCTGTTCTGTGCCCTCAGAAAGAGCCACATGTGTCTGCAGGAGAAAAGCCCTGGCCCTGAGGCTCTATCCCTGGCACTGGCCTGTTGTGTGACTTCCTGCTGTTCATTTTCCTATTTCCCCTTGGGAGAAGTTTCTGTGCTTCAGCTGCCCAAAGGAGAGGCAGTCTCTTACATGACGTGCAGCACAGCAGAGCACCGTGGAAATCTGATCTTCCCTTGCCTGGAGATATCACCCCTGAAATAGTAATTAATCTCTGGGTTAATCATCAACTTTCTTTTTATATATATGAAACTCATATTTACAGAGTTGGCACAGAAAAATGAGATTGCAAAGGGGTTACTTTTTGCTTAGAAATTATGCGACATGCCTTATTATTTTTTTATTATTTTTAATTTTCATTACCATGTAATTTGTAATTAATTCACCATCTCCCTAAGTGGGCTTTAAAATTAGTGCCCTTGCAGTGTGTCTCTAGGCAAAACAAAAGCCCTGCCGTCCTGTAATGAGATTTTTACTTGCAGAGTTGTTCAGAGCTGCAGCTCAGCAGGACAACACACCATCAGCCCTGGTCTGGAGCAGTGCTTTGAGCACAGAGATGAGGTTTCATCTCCATTCTGGAAGTGTTCAAGGCCACGTGTGTTGGGGGGCTGGGTAAGCTGATCTAGTGGAAAGTGCTGCTGTCCATGGCAAGGAAGCTGAAATTAGATGGTCTTTAAGGTCCTTTCCAACCCAAACTGTTTTATGTCTCCCATGTGCATAACGGCCTCCCTGAACTCCACATGGGATCCCCACACGGACACTGCTGTGTTGCAGGACTTTGATGGGCTTTAGAGCCACCAAGACTATTGTGGTCCCATACATCCTGTGAGACAGACACCACAACTTGAGGGTCCCAGAGCCCTGATACAAAGATATGACCCCATCCTGTGCTATATTGCACATGGAGAAAGGGAGGGATGAGCCTCAGATTGCCAAGATCCAATGTCTACAATCAGCACATGAAATAAAAAAATAGAAAGGGGGCTTCCTAGATGTCTGTACAGCAGATGTCTGTAGTGCTGTGGGGGATCAGCATGAGCCTTGCCCTGTACTGGGCTACGGTTATGGGAGTGATTCATGGATGTATTATCCTAGTTTTATGCATCTGTTAACTCAATAAAGAAGTCAGCCCAGGAGTGAATGGGAAAAGTCAAACTGGCAGTATCCCTCAGTGAGTGGTAAATCAATGCAATGAGCCACCATCTCTTTGCTTGGTAGAAGACCTGGAGGGCTGTGAAAGAAAAAAAAAAACCAACAAGAAAACAACCCTGTTTCCATAAGGAAAGAAACTCAGACTGCATTTACATAGTCTGATTCTCCTTTGATATTTTGTGGCATTTCTGCAGGCCTTGCTCTGGTTAACATGTTTAAACACACACATTTCCAAGGTTAGTTTGACATTAGCACATTCGCTGCTCAGGGCACCCGACAGTCTGAAACACTCGCTCAGCTCAGCCTGCCCAGTGTCCTGACATGTTCCACAGCTCACTTGTGAAATCTGCTGGCAGTCTGAGCTGCACGCAGGTTATTGATAATAGAGCAGCATTTGCACCTTCCCTGGGGAACCTGAAATCCTCACACTGCCGAATGCCAACATGTGTGGCCTCAAAACACTTCAGTCGAGGTCCTTCCAACAGCTTTGGCAGAGTTATGGTGAGGTTCTCATCTCCTGGACACCTGACACACCTTCACGAGTCTCTTAGTTAATTTACTTTATCTAAGGTTTTCTGTATTGTTATGAAACCCAAAGGTGGTTAAAATATGCAAGCGTCTACTTTACAATCCTGTCTGGTTTAAATGCCTCACAGAGAGTGAAAGCATTTTTGTGGGAATTCTGTCTTTTGTCTCTGTTGATAACACGGGATCTTATAGGAATCATTTATATAGGCATTTATTATTACAGCCTCACAGTTTCTGCCTGGTATAATTTCACAGCTGGGGAAACCAAGCCAAACCAACACCAGAGACTTCTTTTTCCTTTTTTTTTTTTTTTTTTTTTTTTCCCAAGGATAGTAATGAGTTAACAATACTAGTAAGAATAGAATAGACAATAAAACTCTTGTCTCTTTATTTCCTGCTGCACTCAATTATCAATTTCCTCTTACAGTAGGAGGGGCTGTAATTAGGGAAACGGGTGGCTTTGCACAAACAAGTTATTTTCATTCAGTATTGAAAATATTGCTTAGCAGAAGTTCAGTATCTGTATGACTTCTCAGCACTGCCTCAACGTGAATAGGAAAATAGTAATTTAGATATACATATGCACATGCATACACTTGCCAGCACTCTGTTTTAATGGAACATTAAGCTAATGTCACATTAAGTTACAATACACTTCTTATGGAAACAAAAGCAGCATCTATATAAATATCAGATAGATGTATTATGGTCTGAAAAATTGCAATAAATAGCAGATGGCTACGCAGTAATGGGACAATAAAAAATATTTATCACCTCTTTGGAGTGTGCTGCTGCTCCTTTTTGTTGTCAGGACGAACGGCCAAGCTTGATGCGTGGTGTGTGAGGCAGTGCTTGTCAAACCACACACAGAGCCACCCAGGGTGGTTAAGATTGGGAGGCACCACAGTGGGGTCATCTGGTCCCACCTCCCTGCTCCAGCAGGGCCATCCCAGAGCACAGGGCACAGGATTGTGTCCAGAGGGGTCTGGGATATCCCCAGTGAGGGAGACTCCATCCCCTCTCTGCACAACCTGTCCCAGTGCTCGGTCACTGCTCAGGACAGAAGTTCTCCCTCATGTCCAGGGGGAATTTCCTGGGCTCAGTCCCTGCCCGTGGCTCTGGTGCCATTGCTGGGCCCCAGAGCAGAGTCTGGGCCCTGCTCTGCCCCTCTCTGTTGTAAACAGTGATGAGGTCCCCTCTCAGTCATCTCCTCCATGATGAACAGACCCACCTCTCATGTGCACTTGGAATTGTGAAGCATAGAACCACAGAATACTTTGGGTTGGAAGGAACATTACAGATCATTCAGTTCCAACCCCCTGCCATAGGCAAGGACACCTCCCACTCGACTAGACTGCTCAGAGCCCCACCCAGCCTGGTCATGAAAACCATTTAAGGTTTTGAGTGAAAATTACCTGGTCCTGGTACAAATACTCGGGTTCACAGAACTCATACTGCTCTGGGTCTAGAACAGCATGAGTGGTGAGTAGGACATGGAATTTTGTGTCTGCTTGGCAGGAGAGTGGATGAATTGCTGAATAATGTCCCTAAAACTCTTTGGGCCTCTTTTTTTGGGTTTGTCTTGCCTGGCCAAATTTTCCAGAAAGGGTCTCTGGAAGGAGGAATTTTCATAAGTAAAACCATCTTTCTCAGATCTGGCAACTTTTCCCTCTGTGTCTCCACCTCTCTGAAATCAGAGACACATCTGTACAGGAGATGTTTGATTTATACTTCAAACTCAGACTGCTAAAGAAGAGAATGGAGGTCAAATTGCACCCACATAAATAAGCTGTTTATTAGAATGAGTTAGGAACTTCAAGACTTCTTTCTTATATTTCTAGTTTTAGTCTTCAGTGAAGACGACTTGTCTGTTTCCTATTTTGTCTCTCTGCATTAACTCTTCTTTCATTGTTTAGGCCAGTTTTTTAGCCTTACATTTTATCTGTCTCACTAGTTCCCTTTTCTTCTTCATCTCGTGACCAACCTGACTTGCTTGTTGACTTCATCATCCTCATATGTGTTATCAGCAGGGTTTATGGACTTGTAACTGTGGACCTGGGTCATTTTAGTGCTGCAATTTTTCTTTACCAGATACCCAGAGCTCATGCATTCCACTGCTCCCTGTTCTTTCAGAGATGAAGCCTGATAGTTTCATCCTCAGTCTAGGGAGATTATGGGTCCTCAAAGTTGAAGTCATGATTGTAGGTTCCCATTTTATATACATGAGGCAAGTTTGTGGCCTTTGCACTAAATGAAGTTAGTCTGAAGCTTTGCTGAATCTGCCTATTTGTAACTGAATACAAGTACTGAATACAAAACCACGTTTCTAAGGACAGACAAACATCATATATACTTATCCTTAACCTCTGTTACTTGTATTCTGGGTAGTAAAGGACACTTGAGAAAAAATAAGATTCATTCAGGTCAGGTCCAGCTGCCCATTCTGAAGGAAACACCCACCCATGAATTTCCCACCTCTCAACCTACATCAGTCTCATGTTCTGAAAATGAACCCAAGTTCCCAAGCATATATGCAGGGAGAGGAACCTGCTCTGAGATTGTTGCTAAAATGATCTCCCTTAAAGATATTTCAATCATGTAAAGGAAATCTCAGCTCAGCACTACATGAAGTCAGAAGGTCTTTTATGACAAGATCTGGCAAATCATTTCCCTGGTTTTCATTTCATCTGAGCTGCTTCTCTGTCCTGTGTGGCTGTGCTGTATATCAAAATCCAAAGTTTATGGTATAAATAGAGAATGGAGACAAAAATATCTTTGGGGAGGACAAGAGAAACTCAATTTTTACTGTGGTTCCAGCCATTTACCTTTTGTGTTGTGTTCTTGTGCTTCTCCCTTCCACAGCAGTGTTACCAACCGCAGAATCATGAAGTCATAAAATAGTTTGTGTTGGAAAGGAATTTTGAGACCATTGAGTTCCATGGGTAGGTTCACCTTCCCCTGGATCAGGTTTCTCAAAGTACCATCCAACCCCATTATCCTGGACGAGACATCCACAACTTCCCTGGGTAACTCATGCCAGGGCCTCACAACCCTCACAGAAAATAATTCCTTTCTCAATATCTAATGTAATGCCATCCTCCGTTGGGTTTGCAGCCCTTCCCCCTTGTCCTGTCCCTCCATGTCCTTGTCCCCAGTCCCTCTCCAGCCCTCCTGAAGCCCCTTTAGGCACTGGCAGGGGCTCTGAGGTCTTCCCAGGGCCTTCTCCAAGGGAACACCCCCAGCTCTCCCAGCCTGTCTCCAGAGCAGAAGGACTCCAGTCCTCTGAGCAACTTTGTGGCCTCCTCTGGACCACTCCAGCAGCTCCACATCCTTCACAGAACTGCTGAGAGGAGTCTCAAAAAGAACAGAGTAGAGAGGGAGAATCACCTCCCTTGATGTGCTGGACGTGCTGGTGAAGATATTTCCCCATCGTAGAGACAGTTTTGAGGCTTGTGCTCAAAAGCAGGTATGTCAACAGAGCTTTGAGCACTTGCAGAGTGCACAAAACCCCTGGAGAGAATTATTAATGACTTAAAGAAGCATGGTGGAATCTGTTTGCACGGGGAGGAAAGTGTTAAAGCCCCCTGCTTCCTTGCTGCATGATGGACAATACCCCAACCTCATTGTGCAGAGCAGCCATAGCAGCCTAGAGTCCTTCACCAATTCTTTACTGCTCACATTTCCCCTTGTTTCATACCTCACAGTTCAATAACAGCTGGTCACAGAAGACCAAAAGGTGGTTAAGATATTTTATTTGAAGGGGGAAGAATGGGGGAGGAAATAAAAAGGAAAAAAGAAGGAGTAAATGTGCTCATAGCATTCTCCTTTTCTGATGTATACCAAAGAAGGAAGCAAGTTATTCTCAACACACAGAAATTGAATAATTACCTCTGTTCCTTAAGGGAGTGTTATCATATTCGATGTATTTTTTCATTAAGCATATCAGACAGAGATCAATGAATGTAGAAGAGTTCTCTCTTCCCCGTAGCAGTGAATGCTAATGGTGCTGAACTGCCGTGATACCACACACCTCTCAGAAAGAAACGAATGCTGTGCTCTCCATTAGAAACCCGACTCTTTGCTACAACCAGAAGAAAGCTCCATTTTGAGCACTGATGAATGGAAAGCTACAAATCCACCGTTAGAGTGAGAAAGGAATTTTTTTTCCTTCTCTGAGCCCCCAGCTAATGCTGAACAGGCAGGAGATGGGAGGATGGCACAATGTCAGTCTCCTTTCGCAAAGGTTGTTTTAAAACACAAATGTTCACATGCACACCGCCTCCCTACAATTATAACTGCAAGTGTTGAAAAATTAGGGTTTTTTACTTGTTTTCACACATGAGAGTCAGCAGACTCATCAGAGGCAAGCATGATTTTGTGACTATTTTTCACTGAGTGTCAGCACCACACATGCTGGTTGTACCTGCCAGTTGATTGTGATGTAAACATGGAGTCATTCCACTAAAGCCTATTTCTGTCACTTTTTCAATGCCTGGAGCAGTCTGGAGCTTCCACAAGCCAACATGGAACAAAAAGCTACAGTTCAGGGCCAAAAAAAAAAAAAGGTAGCTTTTATTATTTGGTATGCGTGTCTTCTTTCCCATTTCACCAACAACACCTCAGAATTAACTTTGAGCAAGTAAAATTTAAACAGAAAGAAAATAGATCAAATTTACTTCATGTCTGATCAATAGAATTTATTTTGGAAATACAGACTGTACTATGGATATGGGTGCATTTGCATTATTCACTCTAGTTAATATAGGAAAAATGGGTATTTTGGCAGTATTGTTTGTATGAGTTTTGTGTCTACATTTGTTCACATTAAACCCAACAGAGGGAGGCCTAATAACCTGAGTCTCTCTGAAAGAGCACAAAATTTTGTGTGTGTATGTTGTTACTGACCAGCTGAAAAATGGCCTTCTGCTACTGGAAAAATTAACTCAAGATTCATAAAGAAAAAATAGATCTTTGGTTTAACTCATCTGTATCATTAAACATGGTGAATTATACTTCTTCTACAAAAAGTCCCAAGAACAGAAACAGTGAAAAACCAGTCTTTTCAATAGGATTTCTCACAGAGTTTAATTTAAAAACTAGATTGAGAAGTTATGGATTCATTGACTTCAACAGAGCAATTATAATTTCTATAAACAGAGTATGTCCTGGAGTTTATTGAACAAATATCGTATTGCAAAAAGAGTCAGGGGAAACTATATTGTTTGACACAAAATATTCCCAAGAGACTCCCACTGAAATACTTCAGAATAATTCAGGGAAAGAAGGGAAGATTGCACAAATCCTGCACAATATATCAGCTGTCTCCCTGCAGTGCTTCGGCACTTTTAACCATTCCTGAAGTACGAATTAATCTTGGAATTATTCAGCCATCGTGTTTAAATAGCAGAGTTATGTAGTTTACCATTATCTTTGTAGTTAGATTCAGGACAAATGATGCAATTTTCTGGTTTGTCAAATTTAACTTTGCTTTTGCTTTGGCTGAGAGGTCCCTTGTGGAAACACTATGTACTTTATTTATGGTTCATTTGTAAAGCACATAGGTTCTGTTAAGTAGACACGAGTTAAAAGTAAACTGATGTGCAAGCTGGTGAACATATGTTGCCCTACTTAAATTACATTTACCTCTATCTCTAAGACTTCAGTCTGGCCTGCAGACCCTCTACATTTTGTGTTTTGGATTAACCCACATATTTGTGGATATTTATCCTAGCTGGACTGTATCTATGCATCCAGGTTTTCTCTATTGTGACAAACTGTGCCTATCCTGCCTTTGTCATTTCTACCATTGCCATTCTGCCACCACACACAGAGCACCTGGTTCTGCACTAACTAAAAGGCTCAAGCTGATCCTTGCTGTGTTTGCCTTGCATTGGCTTTCCCTGGTCATCCCGATACAGCTGTGTAAGTACATTTGATATGTTACATAGGAAATAATATCATTAATGCTAATTGAAGGCAGCTTGACTTGATGGGGCCAGGAATATGAAAACCAAGGGGATCAAAAGCCCCCCCAAAAAGCATGCTGAACACTGAAAAGAAGTTAAGAATTTTAGCAATATTGAAGGCACTTTATTAAATGGAAAGATTTGGGCTTCTGAAGCAATGGCCAATATGTATGTGAATTAGGCATCTGGAGCAATTATTAAGAAAGAAACTCATTTAGAGGGAATTAAAACCCTATAGAAAGTGGGCTAGTCATAAGGAAAGGATGTAGCCTGTAAGTCATGCTGAGGAAGGGGTACATTAAGGCATTAATTTTAAGAGTCTCAATCTTGCTTTTATTTAGATTTAAGCTTTTAATCCTCAAATAATTAGTCATTACTAATATTTAATGACTGGTTTGCTAATTAGGTATCCCTAGATGGAAGTAATGGCAGTTAAACCCTAAAAACCTGATCATTAGCTACAGTAATAATCAAGTTCTTTAGGATTATTACTATTATAAACTATAATTAACAGTTTATAACAGCTATATTTTATTTTGTATTTTGTTTTCTCTAAAGAAAACATCCTGGAGTGCTGCTGTGAGGCTGTGCTAAAACTCTTACTGTTAGGAATGTAGTGAAAGCACCCATTTCCTCCAGTTACAAAGGGAAATAGTTAAATATTTTCCTAAAATAGCTGCTACAGTGTGTGGTTTGTTGTCAGATGTTGGCTGAAGAATACACCAGTGATGCATTCTTGTAACTGGGGGAAGAGGAAAAAAAAAGCAAATAAAAGAAAGCAACTCATAAGATGTGGAGTGAAAAAAAGCCTAACTCAGACTCTGTAAACTTGCAGTTAACCTTTCTAATGGGTCAAGTCCCAAATTCTGTTCATTTTTGTCCCATTTCCTACCGCAAAGAGCTTCTCTTGCAGTTTGCAAAAGAATTAAAGGGAGAATTAAACTTGTGTCTCATTGCTAAACAATCAGACCTTGGAAATGGAGCTGACTTGATCCTTTTTCAGTAGTTGCATTGAACTTGCAGTGAACTTTTCTTTTACAGGGATAGGATAACAGTAAGGATAATTAGCTCAATTACCAGCTAGCTAACTCATTTTTAGGTTTGAACCAAGATGGGTGCCTTTTCTCTTAAGAATTTTCCTAAGAATTTCTCTTAAGGGTGCTCATTATCAGAAACATATGGCTAAATATTGCATTCTGGGCAGAAAATCAAAGTAGGCCTAACCTAAATTTGAGCAGCTGAGTGTCTCTATTTCATCTTATACATTGACTTGGTCTCCATTGATGATAAAGATAGCTTGGATACCAAACTCATTTACAGACTGCTCTTTGTAGGTAGATGTCTACTTAAAGATGAATATATTTGAGGAATAAATCTCTTAATGGGTGAGTGATCTGCAGACCTTCCAGGAAGGACTTGATGATCAATAACAGCTCACCATTGCTTATTCACTCACTTATTCATATTCACAGCTTAGCACCACAAGTACATTTGTTAGGCTGTCTCCCTGTTGTTGCTTGAATCAGTATATTCATATGTAAATACCTCATGTTGTTGTAATTATAATTCCTGAAATTCATCTATAATGCTTTGACCCAAGCATCTGGGCTCTAAAGTTGTGTCAACTCCTTAACATATTTATTTTCAGATTTTCTCCAGAAAAAGCAATTGCTGACACAATGACAGAGTTCTTGTGCCTCTCTCATTTCCTGTCCCAGGTAGTCTTCCCAGGCTTTGTAACAGAAACTAGGCCTGAAAGCAAAATCTGATTTACTTTTTTCCTTAATTTGGTTCCTTATTTTATTGTTTAATTCGAGAGGAATTGCATCTGCTTTTCAGTTCTGAGCTGCAGCCTGCTTTAGTCAGCACCGACTCAACTCCTCTGTGTTACCTGAGAATGTGGATTAAGCAGTCTAGTCCTGCTCTCTGATTCACCTTTCCTATTCCTCTTCCACCCCTCACATTTTCCTGAGTGCTTCTGCTGCCTTGTAAAGGTTAACTCTAGGAGCTGTACAGATTTTTTTTGAAGGTCCCTTGGCACTTCAGTTGTCCATTTTGACCAGAGCTGTCTAGTTTACCCAGGACTTATCTCTCTGCCAACTTAGAGGTCTAACCTTAACCTAAGTCAAACTATAATTCACTTGCTTTTTCTGCGACATTCCTGTCTAAGTGCAGTGGACTCTGGACCATGACAAATGTGCTCAGGCAGTGCAGGAAACACTGAGCCACAAATTGTCTTGTCACAGAAATATAAAACCACCAGTTTTGCTCATTAGCAGGAATCCTGAACAGCAAGAGAGAATACAGAGTGGGGACTGTCTATTGCTTTCATTATAATTGTGTTCATTATAATAATTTTGCTTTGTTTATTAGGTCATTTAGATGATGAAATACCTTTAAGAGGGAGAGGGTAAAAATCAGAGTAGTGCCTGATGCACACTTTTTGTGGTGAGTGGAGTAAAGAGGGAACAGAAGAGGGATGGGAGTATAATTCAAGGGAGAATCCTAATATGGATGACCGGGATAATTTTAAGGATGTACTCTAGGAGCTCGCACTACCAATGCAATCTGAATTTTGGGAGGAGAACTGAATGGGTATCTCTCCAGGAATCAGTCCTGAAGAAGGTACCAAAAATTATTCATAAGAGACCTGCAGATAAGTGGGTTCCTCTGATATGAAAGAAGTTGCTGGAATTCTCACATTTAATCCTCATTACATGAGGGATGAATAACATAACCCAGCCTAGCTGGTACATTTTCCAAAATCAGTGATATATGAGAAAAGAGAGAAGGGTACAAAGTTAAAACCAAGCTAAGAAATTGTCCAGGTTTTCACAGATTGTGTTAAAAGCAGGAGGGAATATCTCTGTCTAGAGCCCTAATTTTGCAGAAAACACCTATAAGAACAAGATAAAATGAGGGATTGTGGCAACCAGTGGTGTAGCAACCAGAAAAACATGATTCAAGGAGACAGTGTAGTAGTAGTCGTGCCCTAAAGCATAACTGTGGACTTCAGGCTGCAGTCACATCCATGTTTAAAAACACAAAAGTGACACAATGATCCATTGGAGGAATTAGCTGATCCATTAAAGGGGGTTACAACCAAAATCTCTTGGTTAATTTGGCAAAATATTCACAGCTAAAGCAAAGAAGAGGAGAAACACATCTTGGGGATTAGGCTGGGATTCATCCCTGCCCTCAGATCATCAATTTGTGTCATACTGCTCACCAGGTGATGGGATAGGTGCTTGTAGCAGTTCCAAAAGCAGCCTGGAGGAACCAGGAATGTACTTCAGAGGAGTCAACCCTGTCAGAAGGTCAGGAGGGTCCAACTACAGGTTTAACCTGAAACATCAGGATCAGAGCCACAAACTCTGAGTCTCTGGATTTCATAAATAAATCAATTTGCTCAGCAGAAGCTGATGCAGTTGGTTCAATCAGGGTGACACACTGCTGTCCCACACATCACAAAATCCCAGAGTAGCTGGGGAGCAGAAGTGGTGTTGGAAGCAGCTCAGGCCAACTCTGCTGTCTTTCCCATTTAGCCATGATATTGAGCTGTCACTTCTGAGGACAACACAATGGTGGAAAGCTAATTTTTAGCAGGTGAGAATCTGCCTAAGTACCCAAACACAAAAGGCAAATACTGCTGCATTTAATTTATTACATGTAGACCAGTAGCCCACCTGTCAGAGTGCAGCCATTCATTTTTTTGGGCAGGTTTCTGATTCCACAGGAACCTGTTTAGAGGGCAGGAGATCAGAAACTGTGTGAGAGCACAACATTTTCCTCAAAGTCATAAGGCAGCCCAAGAATCTACTGGGTCATGAGAGCTTCTTAATCTAAATTTACTCAAAATTGTAGGTACCACACAGTGGTGATAGCTTAGCTGTACACAGTTACCGCAGCTTTTCTTCTTGCAAATGCAATGTGCAGTGGTATCAGGCAGGGAAAGCAGCTCTAACTTCCATCATCGTGAGGCAGTTTGTCAAAGTTCCCCAGGGAATCCCTGTGCTTCCCATCGTGTTTTGTTAACAGGGAATGCCAGCTTTGTAACTCTCAGTTCACAACTGGCACATAAGGGATGTGTACTTTTAAATGCAGCTTGTATATGTGAAATGCAATTGTCTAAGTGATACAAATGGCTGTCTCTGAGGTTTTATTAAAGAGAACTTGATGCTTGATGATAGCCTTCCATTTACATAATTAAGACAGATGTTGCCACTGCAAAAGGCTCTCCAGCATAGTACTATTTTTGTTGTTTTTTCATTATATCAGCTGGTTGGTTATATGGTGGTTGGAAAGTCTGGAGCTGATATTTTTAAAATCCTAGTACCCGGTCAAAACCAGGTCTCCTGTGGTTACTTTTTATAAATTTTACTTATTTTAAAACGTGTCCTAGATCCTTCTGTGCACTATAAAGTTCATGAACAGGAAGATAGTTTGAAAAAGAAAGAAAATAATCAATGCACAAGTTAAAAGTCCTACTTTTAAAACAGAAGTTTAATGGGGAGAAAAAACAAAAAGCAAACCCAAGCTAAAAGTTTGGCTACTATCTGAAATGGAGAATCTTTTATCCTGAAAGAATTGGTTTCTTTTCAGTCCAAGCCAAATTAGACTAAACATCATTATCAGCACCAAGACTGTTTATCAGCTTTACTAGGAAGGTCTCTCTTCTCTGCTGGTTTATACTGGCCTGAAAATAATCTGACCTCCTGGTATCTTAGGGTCATACACTTGGTGCTCACTGTTTTACTTTTAGTAGACATATATTAAATCTAAACTCACATCACATTCAACAGTGAGAATTAAATGGGTTTCTTGCAAATAACCTTGTTTTTGCTGATGGAAATGGTCTTTTGGTAGCTAATGAGCAGCTGGTAAAGGATACACTTTCCTGTTCAGAGTGTGTGGTTGCAAATAATAGGTTGGACCTTTTTACCAGAAATTATTAACAAAAGACTTTGGTTTGTTGTGCAGCAGCAAGTGTTCATGTCTAGGGTCTCTGTGCCCAGGACTGATCATTAGAGTCTCATTTCAAAATTCAAGTTACATAGGAGATGAAAGTCACTCTGAAATGCACAAAACAAAAACCTCCAGCTTTCCTTCCCCTATTTTTTTTTATTTCTCTTCCCACACTGTCCCAGAATGAAGAACTGCAGACATGGAACTACCAGTGGAACTCATCCAACAGAGGACTGAAATATTTGGAGTGTGGGGTCTTAAAGATCACCTTATTCCAAGCCTCCTGCCATGGGCAGGGACACCTTCCACTATCCCAGGTTGCTCCAAGCCCTGTCCAACCTGGCCTTGGACACTTCCAGGGATGGGGCAGCAGAGGTGGAATTTCTTCCTAGTATCTCATCTAAACCTACTCTTGGTTTGAAGACATTCTCTCTTGTCCTGTCATTCCAGGGAAGTTCCTCTCTATCTTTTCTATTATGCTTGCATAATAGGAGAGACAATTGGGCTCCCCATTATGTTTGCAAAAACATTGAAGTCTCACCCTATTTATTTTTACCACTGGTTTGTTGGTTTTTTTTTTAAATTTTATTTCTAGGTGCATTATTCCTTGCTTCCATACTACATCATATTGAATAGTTCTGTCTTGTTTCCCCATTATTTAGAAAACAAGCAATTTCACTCTTAAAGCCTTTAGTAAATGAGTTTTACAGGAGATGAAAAAGTAGACTGGGTGAAATCTAATAAATCCTTTGGATGATGCAAACATCTCCCTGAATTCTTTATCTTTATTAACTATTAGAGGCATGTTCACAACAACCTTTTGATCTATCACTTAAGTCTAAATTACATTCTCTACGGCTTTCTCCATTTACAAAGCCTGCAAATCAAAGCAATTCTCATACTTTGCAGTGTCTGAAGTCACTTATATTTGGCCTTATAAATCCTTATGAGGGTCATTTTTTGGTAAAATATCTAATATATTTTAGGCTATCATCAAACTTTGAAATCATATAAAAATCAACGGATGCATTGGAAATTATAATCTTAGCTAAGAAAGTACCATGAAAATTTACAGCATTAAATTCTGGACACATGTTTTATGTGCTTGTGTTAATTGTCTAGTAGCCACAGGCTTCACAGATAAATGACAGGTAGTAAAAGTCTAATTTAAGGTCTTTGAGTTGTACTGTGAGTTCTTTCTCCTTATTGAATATATTTAAAGGCTATGTAGACCAGCCTCCAAACAAATACATCTAAGTATAATTTTCAAAGATAAGAAGAGCTGGTAGGCTTGTTTTTTGCCTCCATCCAACATGAATTCCAGTTACAAGTCACCTTTACAGAGAAATTTTAACACTTTGGAAATATGCTGGTAGGTAGGTATCATACTCTTATTTGTCCATCTCCAGGACAGGTGCCACCAAGAGGGTGTCCCTGATGAGGAACTGGAAGCTGGTCCCCTGGAGTGGATCTGGAACATAATCTAGTTTTCCCCTTGGTGAAAAAAAAAAAATAGGAAGAAAAGTAAAAGAAATCAAGAAAAATAAAAATAAAGCAAAATAAAGCTGGAAAAGAAGATAAAAAGAAAAAGGAAACTTTATTTCTTGTCTCCTTATCCAAAGTGGTTATCCAAATATGTTTGGAATTTTGTTTGATCTTGAAATCTTGAACCTTTTACCTACACAATTAAAAAAACCCAAAAAAGATAAACAAGATATAATAAAAAACTTATAAACTCAAATCCCTTCCTCAGCTACTCAGGAATCTCCCAGAAAAGGTTTCTTAGGTTTCTCTTTTCTTCCTCTTATAGGGTTTGGGTTTTTTTCCTCTGTTTGTTTTTGTGGTTTGGTTTTGTTGGTGATGTTGTTGCTGTTGTTTTTTTTGTTGTTGGGTTTTTGTTTGTTTTTTTGGTTGTCTTAATTTCTCATCTGTAAATAAACATGAAATTGCTTCAAAGACTCTACAGTAAAAATTTACAAATTGGGCTTATGGAGCTTTATCTGGTTTTCAGAGAAAAATTGTAAGCAATATGTAAGCAAGTATGGAAACACAAAAAATTCAAGAATGTGCCAAACCTGTTTAACAATCATTATGCATTTAGTATTATGGAAAAAATCGAGCAAGCAAGGGACACAGAGAGAAATCAATATTGTTCACCACTGAATAACCACAAATCATTTAATAAAAAAACTGTATTCCATTTTATAAAATGGTGGCAGTTAAAGCCATTAGCTGCTCAAGACTTCTGTTTAACTGGAAACTGTCTGGCTTCTGGAAGAAAAGTCAGTTTAAGCAGTATATTGTCGATAAGGCAGTAGAAAATCTTAGTGCTTGTATCTTAAATGTAACAAGGACTGGAGAAGGGAACCATGAGAGCAAAGCAAACATCTGGATAAGGACTTGCTAAAAGCTCTATGGAAATCATCCATGAGTCTGGAAGAATCTCTGCAGGTCTACAGCCTGCACCCCTAAGAAGCAGGATACTTTTTGGCACCCACCTGAATAAAATACTATTTGCCTAATTCAGATGCTCAGCCTTTTGGTAGAGATCTCCAAGTGGAGGTCTCTAGAAGATATTTTCTGCTTCCTTTCACTGATCAGGGAAACACAACACTGATTTACAGACTGCTTTACTAAGTGCCCAAAAATCAAATACAGCTTAAATACTCAAATTAATTAAATTGAGTGAGTATGCAAATAAATAAATATATGTATAAATATGTGAATGTGTAAAAGTAATTAGAGATATTGAATGAGAAAATGAAAAACTCCTTGTTTCAGGCAGGAGACATAACTTTCTCCATACTAAAAGCTCTCCAGTGACAGTAGTTGATCAACTTCATGCAAGAATGTGTCTGCATGTTCTTGAAGCTGTTCTCCTTGAGGGCAGCTCTCCAGGAAAGCTGGTCCTGGTGCCTTAAGTGACACAGTGCCTGCTTTTACCACTGAATCCAGGCAGATAAATGTTTTCTCTGCAGAGGCACCAAGCAGGACATCTCTCAGACGTTTGTGGACAATAGTCAGTCATGAGCTTGGGCAAAAATAAGTTGTCTTTTAGATGGCTGTGTACACAGCTTTAGAGCGGAACTTGTTCATCTCTGAATAGTTCAGAGATTAATTAAAATATTCCATCAAAGTTAGGGCTGGCTGGGGAGATCTGCCTATTGATCCACCTACTGATATGCCTTCCCCTGTTGTGATAACTAATGACAGTAGCTGGACTAAGATTTCAGACCCCTGGAAGTCTAATCATGGCCCAGTTATCAACAAGCTAGTTTTGTAAAAAGTCATCTGCAAACAAGTAATTTGATAGAAACATTGACACAAAATTGGATATCCAACAAGATATCTGATGGCTCTGGAGAGTAAGTTCTATGAGAAGCAGTTGAGGGAGCTGGGAAGGGGCTGAGCCTGGAGAAAAGGAGGCTCAGGGGGGACCTTGTGGCTCTGCACAGCTCCTGACAGGAGGGGACAGCTGGGGTGTCAGGTTCTGCTCCCAGGGAACAGGGACAGGAGGGAGAGGAAACGGTCTCCAGTTGTGCCAGGGGAGGCTCAGGTTGGACATCAGGAGGAATTTCTTCATGGAAAGCATTCTTCATCCCTAAGCATTGGAAAGGACCGCTCAGGAAGGTGTTGAAGCCATCAATCCTGGAGGTGTCGAAGTCATCACTCCTGGAGGTGTCCGAGGAGCTACAGGACATGACACTCAGTGCTCTGCTCTGGTTGACAAGGTGGGGATTGATCAAGCTTGGACTCAATTATCCAGGAGGTCTTTTTGAACTTAATGATTCTGTGATTCTGTGACTGGGGAGCAGGGGAAAGATTCCATGAAGAACAATGGATATTTGGGAAAGAAAGAAGCATATTGGAAAATAAGTATCTGTAACTGGGACAGGACATCTTTGCAAGAGATGAAATCAATGCAGCAGTCGAGCTACAGCATTCACAAAATCACAAAAACTTGTTCTATTATTATACACCTAAGGACCTCTTGAGGTTTTTTTGTGGGTTGGTTTTTTTTTTTCTTTTGTTGGGGGTTTTTTTGTTTTGTTTTTGTTTTGTTTTGTTTTGTTTTGTTTTGTTTTGTTTTGTTTTGTTTTTGTTTTTGTTTAGGAACAGGGAATCCCAGCAGCCGTGATCCTGGACCAGTCACAGTGACCACTTGATATTAAAATCATGACCTACATTTCTGTGATGTCATAACACCCTTCAAGCATCTCAAAGCCCAGTAATTTAGGAAAACCTGAAGTAATTTCATTGCCTTGAATTACATTCCTTTAACTTCCTTTAATTTACTAAAGTACTCTGAAATCCAGTTATGACAGAGATCCCAGTGAGTCAACATTACCTACCCTCTGCAAGGGACACGCTGCACAAGTCTGTTACATAAGAATAATTCAGCCAGTACATTGTTGAGGGCCAGAAATTCCATGGTGGAAAATACAAATTTAACTTAGGGAAAATAAATCCCCAAACCCTAGAGAGTCTACAGTGAACCGATATGAATCAATAGAAATTGAAGTTTTTTGCTAGATAATCCTAGCCAATCTCCGTGCCTTTGAGCACTTTCAGTCTGACATAAAAAGATACAGATCTGTGGGAAAGTAAAGCAACACTACACAGCTCAAGCTCCCAAATAGATTTCATTGTTGCCAAGAGAATATAATGTGTGGTACATTCCAGTTACAGGGGTGGAAAAATAACAATTCTCCTTTAATGCCAGTGGCTTAGAAGTCTGCCTGGATAAAATTAACTTTGCAATTAGGGTTATGATTCAGCACTTTAATAAATTTCCGTTTATACAAACCACTGGAAGAAAAGAGATGGCTAATTATAATTGATGAGGTGGAGCACCTTAGCAGCCTGCTTTCTTAAGGAAAATGCTTGGGACGTGGCTGTAAGAGAGCTGTGTTTTTTCCAGTAATTGCTGTAATCAGGTCTGGAAAAGTAGGTGATCTGTGAGTAAGCCAACTCCTACTCTAACAGCAGGAGATTGCATCTGACCTTAATATTCATGCCATGTGATGATGATTGCACACATTCTTGCCTCAAAGAAGTAAGAGTACAATCAAAGGTTTTAAAATTACATCATGTGGAGCATCTCTGCCGCTCTCTCCCTGCACAGCAGGGTGTGCAGGCAGCAGCCCTGCTCATCCCTGACTTGCTGCTGAGCCTGGGGTTTGCTGAAAAGTCCTGGGTTGGAGATTCCAACGTCAACCCCGTGCCAGAAGTGGGTCAGAGGGTTTTGCAAACAGCAAAATTATGTGAATGGGTTGCTTAAGGATATGCTGGTGTCTGGGCAGAAGCACAGCCCTGTGTTCTCTGCAGCCCCCACCAACTGCTGGTCTGGCACTTAGCAGATAACATCTGCTTCTGAAAACTAAACCTGTTCCAAATCTTTCCCAAAAAAGCAGATTAGTGGAATGAAGCTTAAACAAACATGATAGATTTTCTTGTCCATGAACATGCTTGAGAAGTTTATCTACTCCCATGTCCTACTGAGACATTCAGCTTGTTTTACTCTGCTAATAAAGTCATGAGTAAAGCATGGGAATGGCAATGAATAATTGAAAAAAAAAAAGAATAATGACTTTTAGATGTACTGATACTATATGAAATTCAGAATGATCTCCCATAACTTATGGCAGCAGCTAATTAGTCCAACTTTATGTGGTAATTTAGGTCTTGTGTGCATGGAAGGAGTCCAGAAAAAAGTTACTTATTTTTTGTTCTGCCTTCCTAAAATCCTTAAAGGCAGGGAAAGTGCATTCTCACATTTGAGATTCTGGAGGTCCCATTCTACTGCTGTTCCTGGTTTGTTCAGTCCAAGACATGCCTTAAAACCAGCTGGAGCAAAAACTGGAACTTTTGCCTTCCCTACCTTCATTCTTCCTCTCTGAGAGGGAAGGTTTTCATTAACATTGACAAAGACATTGAGGTACATTCATCAGTTTCTAAAGAAGACACATATATTCAAATCAGCAGCATTCTCATGTTCATTGGCTTCACAAAGATTTCTTCTAGGCTGGGATGTCAATATTTTTAAAATTTTGACTTTCAGTTTATCCAGGTATTTGAGTGGATGGGAAAACTGGGAAATCAGCCATGGTGGAAGGGACCCATTTTTCGGCTCTGGCTAGATCCATCTTCATTAAATAAACATCAGATACTGGACCTACATTCAAAATGAAATCACTGTTCAGCAAAAAACATGCTTGGGCCAAAATGACAATAAAATGTTGAAACTTTCCTGTTTGCTATTGGAGTTTTTTTGGATAATTCCTAGAAGGGTCACTTTTGTTTCTATTCTACTGTTCTTATTATTTTTACCCTTTTCTTTTTGTGGTTTTTTTTTTTTGTGTTTTTTTTTTTTTTCCTGCTTGATTTGGGTTTTTTCTTTTCTTTTCCTTTTGCTTGCTTTCTTTGTTCTGCTTTCTCATTGAGTCATACAGGGCTAGACAAAATGCTAGAAAATGAACCTAAGGGAGCAATCCCACACTGGGAATTGTGCCAGATGATCTATCTAGTGTTTTCCATCTGTTCCATCCCTTGCAGTGCACTTTTCACTGGACTGTCAATATGAACTGGGGGAGTGGCGTGGATGTGAGTGTATTTGTAAAAATGTTCCTGTAATTCATCACAGGTTTTTTGTATCCCACAGTGCTTTTTCTGTTTCATTCTTGGATGAAATCATGTTAATGGAAGGCATTTCAATGTAGGGACAGCAATGAGAAGGGAAAGGTGGCATCTGGGGCACACTGCCAGGCCCCTCTACACATCCTCAGAGCTGAAGCAGATCTGTCACCCGTCACCATAAAGGCCAGAGTTATGAAGAAGTCTCTCTTGCTAGCCCTGAACCAGAATGGTGCCTTCACCAACTTTTCTTTGCAGCCAGAGATGTTGAGAAAACCTCAAAAACCTCCTTCAGGCTGCCATTAGTTCATTCAAGTTGAAAATAGGTAAACTTAATAAGAATTTTCTTTAAGGCAATATCCCAAAATGTTGTTATCTCTGCATCCTGCTTTCACTGGGTCAATTTAAAGCACTCTGTGCTGAAAGAGCTCCAAATTAAACCCTCTGTGATGATGTCCCAATTTAATGTGGATTTACTACAGAGTACCAGTAAAATGAGAAAAAAAAAGCTCTAAGTTTTCACTGCCTATTAAAAACAGACTATTCTTAGGTGAAGCTACAGGAAAAGAAAAGATGTCAGAGATTCCTGAGAATCCTCTAAATTCCAGAGACTCCACTAAAGCATCATAGGTTGGGAACACTCTCTGTGTTCATGTCTTTAGCATTCTTCATACTCTGCAACTCCCTCTTAAACAAGAAAAGCAGCTGCTAAAGGGGCTTTGGGAATTATTTTTCCCCCACCCTGTATTTTCCTCTCCCTCCTTCACATTACTTAAGAACTACTGCCTAGGAAGATGCCTTGAATAGAGACAGAGAGGATTATGAGCTAGTTATCAAATTAACATTAGATATCTTTATATCACATTGAAATCCACAGGAGGAAGATATTTCTGGCCGCTGCTTGTGTTGAGCTTGTCATTTTAATTTCTCAGCATGAAGAACCAAGCGATCACATCACTGAGCAGCAGCCTCCCATCCAAACTGTCTGCACGACCTCTGCTGAGGTTCAGCTGTACTGGCAAAGACACCCTGATCTCTGCTTCATCCTGATTTTAGGTAGCACAGCCATGCTCTGATAAAACACAGCCACATCAACCTGCACGGAGAACAAGCGCTCCTTTGTGCACCGTGCCGTGGTGCTTCAGCAGCAGCAAGGAAAAACACAAACACTCCTTCCATGCCCCCGGGATACAGTGAGTTTTCAGTGCTGCTGTCTTTTAATTCTGGTCTATTACATGCTCCCTAAATCTGAAACTGAAGTTTGCCCAGTAGAAATGTTCAGAACATATTTATCATGATCTCAGCTTGATGTACCCCTGATTTATGTGTTTGTGTTCAGGCTTCTCTCAAATCTGTCTCTGTGAGGCTCCATCTATCATAGAACAGTTCTGCTCTGGGTTCCTCAGTAAGTTAACACTGATAGCATTTTCCATCTGAGATGAAAATGAATCCTTCTCTCCCTCTCTCTTGTATTTTCATTTATTTACTTATTTTAGTCTGAAAGGGAACTGATAGATACCTTATCTAAGTATCCATCTTAATTACTTGGCTTTGCCTTCTTATCTGATTGTACTAGTCAGCACTTAGAGAATTCCTTCTCACTTTCCACCCAACAACTGTCCTCCAAATTTAATGTATTTTTATTATTTTTTTTTATTCCATATAGATTTGTATCTTGGCTTTGCTTGGCCTTGCAGAACTTTCTAGGAGTTTGCTCCCAGGGGTAACTTGTCATGCTCATGCATCTCTACTGCTTCTCCCAAGGAAAAAAGTGTGTGCAGCAGCATGCTCAGCTTTTCCAGGGCTTGCCTGACTTGATTTAAATGCACAGGCTACTTCTTTTCACTCATAGATTGAAAGAGCAAAAGTTTGAGATCTCTGAGTCCACCTATCATCTTTACATACGCATCAGATAACACCACTGTGCACTAAAAGCTTTCCAAGACACTACAGATCTTTCAGTCCAGTGCCAGTCATCCCTGGTCACTCAGAATACATCCTGCTTTACACAATTAAAATGCACAATCTCAGGTGAGGTGTTTTATTCTCATGTGTATGATGATATACTGTTTGTGTAGGTATCTCTTCATTGTGTTCCACCGTGCAGCATGGGTTTGGTCTTTGGTCCAGGGTTTCCATCAGTCTTGCACAGTGCTGTGAGTGGCCCTGTGATAGGCAGAGTCTTGCCTGAACTAAAGCTGGAAGTTTACAATACAGGAGTTTTTGCTGAAGAACCACAAGTTTATAGCAATGAATGCTAATACCTTGATTACAGTGTGTGGCAATTACACGCTCAGTTCCTTACTCTCATCCTTCCTAGACATGAAGGATGAGCTTGGATCCAGAGGGGAAAAGAAGAAGGGAAAAAAAAAGAAAAAAGAAAAAAAAAAAAAAAAAAAGAGTGTAATCCTTGAAAACCCCTAAACAGCCCAGAAATCAGGTTTTGGAAGCAAAACTTTGCCATAAGAAAATGAGATCATGAAAGCTTCCGCGTGTCTGAAAGCAATAAAGTCAGAAAACAATGCACACAACTGCCAAGCCCGGCCACGCTCTCCTTCCATCTGTTGATGGTTATCCCTTAGGCAGGTCCATGATGCTCAGCAAACTAACAAGGAAATGGGAGAAGTGAGATAAACTTAATCCAGCAATCAGATGAGTGGTCCAGAGATTGCAATATTTGACAACTGTTTGTCACACAAAATATGGGTTGAAACCCGAAAGCAACCAGACACTGTTTGCTGACTCCCTAGAGACATGCCCTAATGTTCCTGTGTTGGCAGGACATCCCACCCCCCCTTAGTGCAGAAAACCAAGGGGACACACCTCTGTGGCTTGGAGAATGTCCCTCTCCTCATGCCAGCTCAGTGACTGACCTGTCTGCTGCAGCTGGTGGCTGATGCCAGCCACGAACATCAGTGGAAGGCGCACATCTGTCTGCAAGAAAGGGGCCTGGCACCACCAGCTGGCTGCACAGAGCCCTCAGAGTGGTGGCCAGATGGCAGACATGGCTCCTGTCCATCCTAGTTTAGACACAGATGATGGCTGGGCTCAAAAATGCCTCAACAGAGACTGGGAGTGAAGCTTTCATTCAGATTCAGAGGTGGTGACTCCATCTCATGGCAGGGAAGAAATCCATATTTGCAAAGAAATCACTTTCTCTGCAAGTATAAAAGAATAAATTTATGCATGAACTTATACATACCTGTACATATGCACAAAATAATATGTGTATGTAAATATAAGCATATAGATATATACAAATGTATGTTTGCTTGGCATTTCAGGGAATAACCAGGGGCAAAAAATTTAATTTAATTCATATCTATTTCTTCTGTTTCACCTTCTTCAGAATTGACAGTGTTGGAGAATAGTTGGGGAAAACCATATAAAAAGAATTGAAATATTTTTTTGCAGATAGCATAAACTGCTCCAGTTTCTTGATTGTGATTAATGAGGCATAAACATCAGAAAAGCTTTGCTTCAGAGAGATGTCCAAACATTCAAGTGATTATCCAAAGCTTGTTCAAAAATCTGATCTGGAAGGAAGAGTTTTGTTTTTCTTTCTTTTTGGTTTTGGCATCATTTTGCAATATATGTATATTAATATTCCTCAGCTATTATGGGAATGGATTGGGAGTCACTTTTAGCCCCCGGTTATAAATCCATTTGCAAGGGATTTCCATAAAGAATATAGAGACTGTAGAATATTAATAAGTCACTGAATGGAAAATAGTCCCAAAATTAATTCTTCATATACATTACAATCTTCTCAGAAATTCCTTTATATCTGGAAAAAAAATCACATTTTTAAAATACTTATATTACAAATACTACTTTGTACAGTTAAGCACCAATGGAACAAATTTGCATGCAGTTATTTTATTATTTGCAATTAATTTATCTAATAAGATATAGCCTCTACCTCAAAGAGAACACAAGCAAACAGAGAAGGCAGAAAAAATAAATATAGAAAAAAATTATTATCCCTGTTACAAAACTGAATTTATGCACTATGAGGGATTTCATAAGCCCTATAATATTAGGAGACTATAATATTAATGTTCACTGTGGAAAGAAAAAAAATATGAAGAGACTTGGCATGGTTATGCTGGATGTTTTGGTATGACATTTTCAATTGAAATGATGTTTCCAGTGTTACTGAAGCAAAGTTGTTTTTTTTTTTTCACCACACTGCATCAAATAGAAAGCCTTAAGTTTGATATAAAGCACTATTTTCTTAAGGCTGGCAAGGAGAATTTGGACTTCAGTGAGGTCAAAGTGTTAATTAAAAACTTATTTGCTGTTATACCACGTAATGGTGAAGCAAATCCTAAGGTTTTGAGGTAACAAAGGTCTGTGTGCTTGTAAAAAGCCTCTGACAGCTGAGCAGGGATGGGACAAAAAGCCATGGGTCATGTAGTATGACAGATTCAAGACAGATGTGACTGTAAGACTTCTTAAAATCTTCCTACGATATTCCTAGCTTGTGGTGGCTTCTGATTTCTTCCCATTGCAAAAGACTTCTGACTTCCCGTTACGGAAAAGGATGGAAAAAAAAAGAAAATAATAGCTTAAAAACTTAAAAAGTTAAAACAAAGGAAAAGTCATTTATTTAACTGTATCTCCTTTATAAAAGTCAAAAGCTTTACAGAACAACCCCTGCCACTTAACTAACTTCTATATTGTTAGATCATATTTCCACAAAGATAAGTGTAAATCTGAAGAAAACATTAAGGATGAAATAAAAAGAATCAAAATAAATTTAAAAAAAAAATGTGAAAAAATGAAAACATGGCTCTGACACTGACACATTGTGTCTGCGTGTGTCCAGTTGTTCCTTGACCATCTCCAGGGAGGAGTACTCCACTCCTTCCCTGGGACTTATGGAACTGAGGCAGAAAATGTGCTCCTGGATGCAGTTTTCAGGACAAAAGAAGAGGGAAAAGAGAGGTAAATTCAGGGAGGAAAACATAGCTCACAATAGTGAGGATGACAGTAGGATTTCTTTCTCCTGAACAAAAGTGAGCCGAAGTCGGTGGTGTTGGCAGTGCAACTGATTATTCTTTAATCTGGACTGATCCTAACGTCTCAGAATAGTAAAACTGCAGCTGTGAGTTCTCCAGACTGAAAAAAACTGGCATTTTCACACCTGCATTCAATGTCTCAGGTAAAACAGTCTAAGAGCTTCTGGTGAGTGGGGGAAAGTGCCAGAGCCTTAATTTATACAGACAGAACCTGTCTCCAGATTAATTTACACACGCATTTAGAATAACTTTTTTTAGAATAATGGCATTATTAGATAGATGCATCCCTACCATCTGTAAATTAGGACAACATGGAGCATAGTTTAAGAACATGGAGAAAATAAATTAGATGTCCAACATCTTTCATGGTACCCCTCCCAGGATCAGTGTTCATAGCTCTTGTGAAGTATTTCAGACATTTTAGGGATAACAAGAATTCCTTGATGAGTCTGTGGAAGTCATGTTCCAAAACCCAAAGTGTGAAAAACAGGTTTAGCCAGACAACACTCATTGTTCAAGATAAACAATTTCCAAAGGAGAAGAGAATATATGCATTTGTTTTTCTCAGAAAGAAGTAATTGAGACTGTAGCTGTGACACCAGGGGCCTTTTTCCACTATGGTATCTAGAAAATAAGTTCACAAATTAATAGATATTAACAAAGCAAAGAAAATTCAATGCATCAGCAGACAGCAAATATTTGAACAATGAAGTGAATGAAATGCCAGATGGAGGATTTATGACACTATAAAAGATCCCCTGTGGGAACAAGCTATCTTTTCTCATCCAGAAAAATATGGCCTGTGTTTCTGTCCTCTAATAAAAGCCCAGGCCAACCTCACAGGTTATTTATATGTGGGTTGTTTTTTTTTTTAGAACATCTGGTTATTCCTATATGAGCAATAAGCAAAATCAGACTCATAATGCTGTTAACATTGATCATGAAACGCTACTGAGAAGTTAAAGTGATCTAGAGTAAATTAATTAATATGCTGTGTTTTCTGGTGCACTGCACAGTCTGATACATGATGCAGATTGGCCACAGACTCTCTTGCTGCCTCTGGTGCTTTTTTGCCTTCTGCACAAAGGACAGATTTTTGTTGGTGACATTATCTCTGGCTGAAGAGGTAAGAAAAGGTATTATGGGCTTGTGAGGCATGTTCTTAGATGCCTCTTCTTCAAACTCAGGGAAAAGAGAGGGAGAATAAACCATATCTAGTAAAATACATAGTAGGACTCACATGAAATGGGTCCTGCTCTGCTCTACTCTGCTTCAGAAGCAAGCAGCAAATGCTTTCTAAGAAGTTAAATAATTGAGTTAAAAAGGGGGAAAAATCCACAAACAAAAAAAATAAAACAAACAAACAAACAAAAAACATTGAGAAAAAGGACACACTAAAAAGAGAGGTCAACAACTTAAACCCATAAGAAAAATCTACCCCATCTATTTAAAATGTTTGTGAATACAGGTACAAAGGATTGCACTGATCTCTCCCAGGATCATACTCTAGTTGCATACAAACCATTCATTTGAGCAAGAAACTGCCTTTTACTGCCTTTAACACTGGGGAAGGAATAAAAAGGCTTCCAAGTTTTATTTCCCCTTCTTTTCCTACACATTTTTGTCAGCATTGATCCCAGTCCTGGATCCCTCTCCTAAAAAAACCAGTCCATGTCTCTTTGAAGAAAAGGCCACTACCTTTTGAAGAAAAGGCCACTACCTTTGCAGACACCATTTTTAGAGAGCTCTGCCCAGTCTCCAGCTGCTTCTTCAAAAGTCAGAAGACCAGCAGGTGCTGTGTCACATCTGCTGGCCTCATGAGGGCACCTTGGATGGTCTTGTGCGTCTGGAATACATCAGACACTTGAAAGTACTGAGATCTCTTCCACTGAGTTTAACAAGAGAAAATAACCCGCTTTCCTTGCCCCACAGAAAAGCAGTGTGCCACAGCTGCACTTCAGTTTTCAAAGTAATTCTCCCTTTGACCTTTGCAGTAGTCTTTTGTGGCCATTTGTGCTGCTTCTTTTTGCCTTAGCTCCTCACTATGGAACAAAATATATCCTGCTGTCCAGATCCTGTGCATTATAACTTAAAGTTTTTAACCTATGGATATTAATTGATTGTACTCTCTTCCAAGCAAACCTTGTGAATCTTTATAATGGAAATAACTTTTGTGGGATTTTTTTCTGCTTTGCTTGTTTGCTTTCCCACTGTTTGCTGAAGGACAACATTGAACTTGGAGCTTGCTTTTATGAGAAATTGTGGTTTTTAATGCAAAGGCTAAATATCATCTACCACTTCTGTCTGATTGCAGAGTTCTGATGGCAAGCAACATAAATAGTGGTTTCTTACAATTTCTGATTCTGTCATGAGGCAGAAAATTGCAGGGTTTTAGTTATTTGCTAATGCATCGCCTCTTTCCATAATTCCAGCTGCAGTGGCTAAAACAAGTGCATCAAAACTGTCACAGAGCTGTTTTGGATAACAAAGCAAAACAGTGACATTTTTGTGTGAAAATGAGGCAGCTGTACTGGTGCATATGAGCAAAATAGGTAAAACAGAGCCCAATCTCAGCCTTAATCACCTGCTAGAATTACCAAAGTGACAATTATTTGCAATGGGAAGCAGAACTGCATAGTGAACGAAGTTTGTCACATTTCACTGAAAATCAAAGCAAAAGCCAATCTCTGAACACACTGTGGAAGTGCATGAAGCCTTATTTAAGTACTTTAGGAAAATACAGGCGTGCCTGGATGTGTCATGGGTTTATAGTAAAGCACAGCCATTGGATTTTTGTATTTCATGGGTAATAGTTTTATCTTTCTTTGAAGAGATATTGTTAGTTTACTGTAGCCTAGTCCTAGCTCATTTTGTGTACAGAAACCCTCGGAACATTTTGCCGTGCCATGCTCTGCCACGCAACGCTGACCACCCTTTGCTCTCTGAGCTGGCCACAGCCATAGGTCTCTCTCCATTTTTTTACTATAGAAGTCCTTGCTGGGTAAAAGTGCTGTCTAACCTAGTCTGTGCAACATTTGCTGGTTTTTTTTTTTAATCTCAGAGTAAAATCTGGCTGTCAGGTTTTATAAATCACAAGGGGAACATTTAAAAAGCTTAATCAGTAAGCCTTGAATAAAAGACCAATCTTTCTTGATCCTAAGATGAATTTGAATATTTTTTAAAATTTTCCTTTTTTTTTTCTATTTTGGATAATAATGATGTTCTTGTCTGGTGAATTATTTCAAGATTAATGCAGAGGGTTTATTCAGCCACTGTTTAGCATTATTGATTGTGTCATCATATGAGGCATTGCTGGTTGACCATTATGTCTTGTTTGCAGTTTATAAAGATGCTGAACAGGATGTGAAACTCAATAATGCATCAGCAGCAAATGCAAATTTTCTATATTTACTGAAGAGGGGGGAGGTAGCCCACTACAAAGAAGCAAACAAACAAAAAAGGAGAATATTAAGCCAGGCTTAATGGGTTTATGGGTTTTGTCAGCAGCCTCCATCATTTTGCTTTTCCAAATGTGCCAAACTGACAGAAACCTCCATGGTTATGTGGGCCTTTTCCAGGTCCCTGATGCCCCAGCATTGCCAGCTGCTGCTGTTGAGTCAGTGACAGGCTCTGACTTCTCTGTGAAAGCCAAAGGGTCAACTTATGGCTCCAAACCTCCCTTTTCCAGGTCACAGCTCCTTTCAGGAATGTAAATCCTCAGCTGGGATGTGGTAGTTGATATTCCTGACAAGATCACTGCTGATGGGATGATGGGAATAAAACATCACACTTTTTAAAAATTGTTTTGTTTTGTTTTTTTGTTTTTAATGACATTTTGCAGGAACAGATTTTCAAAGTGGTCCAGTCTTCTAGTTAACTTTGTAGATAGCAGAAGTTCTCATTTGTTTCATCTCCTTTTCCTAGAAGTTTCAGTCCTTACAATCATGAAATGGCTGTGCTTGTTCATAACACAGTTTTGCTTATTTTTAAGAGAAACTCTAACTGCACTGCTTTCTGATTTTTAGCTCTAAATCCCTGTAATTAATTACATTATTTTCTTTCATCATTACAAGAATTAAAATGGATTATCAATCCCTATTAAGTAAGTTTTCAGAGGCTAGAACTGTGGAATACTCTGAATGCCTTAATGAGCAGCAAGAGGTGTATTAGTATCCATAAGGAAGAAATTCACATCCAAGCTTCAAGAAGGTGTTTATAAATTGAAAAAGCTCATGGACCATTCTCATAGAATTATATCATTCTGACCATATTTGATCATTTATAACATTATATACATTTATATCATTTGCATCATTTTTATCAGAATCAGTGAGGTTGAAAAACACCTCTGAGATCGTCCATCATGTCAACCAGATCATGGCTCTGAGTGCCAAATTGAGTCTCTCCTTAAACAACTCCAGGGAAAATGGCTCCACCACCTCCCTGAGGAGCCTATTCCAATGCCCAATCACCCATTCTGTGAAGAAATTCCTCCTATGTTCTACCTAAACCTTCCCGGGCACAGCTTAAGACTATGTCCTCTTGTACCCTCCCTTGTTCCCTGGGGTCAGAGCCCGACCCCCACCTGGCTGCCCCCTCCTGTCAGGAGCTGTGCAGAGCCACAAGGTCCCCCCTGAGGCTCCTTTTCTCCAGGTTCAGAACCCGCAGCTCCCTCAGCTTTTCCTTGTAAGACTTGTGCTTCCCCAGCCCTGTTCCCCTTCTCTGGACATGCTCCAGCCCCTCAGTGTCCTTCCGGAACTGAGACACCCAGAACTGGACACAGCACTCATGGCATGGCCTCACCAGTGCTGAATACATGGGAAGAATCATTGCCCTTGGTCTGTGGCTGGGACAGCCCAGGGGCCATTGGCCTCTTGTCCCCCTGGGCACCCTGGGCACCCTGGGCTCGTGTCCAGCCCCTGGCACCAGCACCCCCAGGGCCTTTCCCAAAGGGCCCTTTCCAGCCCCTCTGCCCAGCCTGGGGCTGCAGGGAATGGTGACACCCAAAGCAGGACCCAGCTCTTCTCCTTGCTGCACCTCACCCCATTGGCCTCAGGCCATGGATCCAGCCTGCCCAGACCCCTCTGCAGAGCCTTCCTGCGCCCAGCAGATCCACACTCCCACCCAGCCTGGTGTCCTCCATGAATTTACCATGGGCAGACTCGATCCCCTCCTCCAGATCCCCAGAAAAGATTTTAAACAGGGCTGACCCAGCACTGATCCCTGGGCACATTACAGATTACACATTGCACCATTGCAGCTAAGATTGAGGAATCCTTCTGATCCTTAAAAATTCCATCTCAGTTTTTCGAAGAAGATTCATTTCCTGGGGAGTTTTCTGTATTTCTCATCTTGTGACAGAAACAGCTGAGACTGTTCATGGTTTCTCAGATATTATCGAAAATTAATGATGAGCAAGGAAAAATATTATTTTTAATTGAAAAAAATAAAGATTTTTTTCTTAAAATTTTTCAAGCTATAGGTTTAAATCTTAATTGATGATGCTGACTGAATTTGAGTATAACATGGTTTCTTTGCAACTTGTGTTATACAAATGGGCAGTTTTCCAGATGGTAAGAAAAAGGGGATGAAGTTCAACTGATGTCACTGGTCACCAAATGATCCATTCCAGCAGCACTGGAAAGAAAACAGTTGAATTAAGAAGTCAGGGTGAAGGGTGGAGGTGGAGGGAGAAGCACTCAGTTGTAATGGGTGAAATCAGACAAGGTCTTTCACCAGTTTCATGAGGCAGGAAATGTATTAGGATATTGATCATGTCAAAGTGTTTTCTTCCCAGCGCTAAAGTTTTACCAAGTACTGAAGGGGAAAAAAAAGGGGCAGCACTGTAATTACTATACTGCTTTTTATAAGTTTTTAGACTTCATCAATAGTTTTGATTCCACTCTAAGTTTTACAAGAAAAAAGAAACCACTCTTGAGTAGTTTCAGAGAAGACCTTATGCCTAAGGGAAGAAAGGTGTTTCAAACTATGACACTGGAAGACATTATTAAATAACAGTAAAAAAATCCCTCTTTTATACTGTCAACCTTTTTTTCCATAGAAATTCTCAAACTCGAAGCTAAAATGGGAGTAGCCTTGGGAGAAATAGTGTGAAGGTTGTCTCAGTTTATTCTTTTTTAGAGTAGATATCTACCTAGATTCCTTTACACATAGCTGCAAGGTTTGTGCAGAGGAAGATGAACGAATTATTTTATTTTAGTTACATTGGGGTCCTGTACTAAGCAATTTAAAAGAGAAAATAACATTGTTAAAGATAGGTGAATAAAGCAAGAAAATATGAACTATCTGCAGCCCTTCCTTTCCTTCCCATTCTCCTGCTGAAATGAAAAGCAAGAGACTATGAAAAACAGCATGGTTTTTGGTTTTTTTATTATTATTGTTTCCCAAGGGCAAAAACCTGCAAGTAGAAAATCTGTTTGTGAGGAAAAGAAATAAAAAATTAGGTGGGTAATATTTATTATGAAAGTAGTAAAATCATAGCATCAGCTTTTTGCAACCTTGAGTATCTATAATGAGGCAATTAAGCTACCAAGTAAATCTATCAGTAGGACACAAAGGCATTAACAAGTGCATACCCTGGGTACATTCTTATCTCTGTGCAAGGAAAATTTGGGCATGCAGGCAGGAAGGAAACAGAACCAGGGTGCCAAAAGCCCTTCCAGCAGCACTGATGGGTGCCAGAGCTGTGGGGAATGCCATGGCACACTGCCCATGGGAACAGCAAACATAATTTGGGAATTGCAAGGGACAGGATGGTGAACAAAAATGACGCTCCAGGTATTTCTCACATTAGCATATTTTGTGTGTTTTTATGCAGCACAAACCATCACCCTGGGCTCTGTTTCTACAGTAGAAATGATGAATTTGATTCAGGAGCCACTTCATGAAATTCTTCAGCCAGTTTTATGCCTCAGGTCAAACTATAACAATTACGGTCTCAAAATTATGAGTTTATAGCCTCAATTATGATATTACAGCCTCATTATGTTCTCAAAATTATCCAAGCTTCTTAAGAGTCAGCACAAAGGTTAGCAAGGCTTGAAAATAAATGGTAGTTGCAAAGAAAAAACCCGTTCTCTTAAGACAGGTGGTGTTCTCTCCCTTTGGGCGGGGAGGAAAATTTGGATGCTGGAAAGTACTCTTGGAAACCTGCGCCAAATATCCTTATTCATTGAATAGAGCTCTTTTGGACTAAAAAATCTTACACTAATGGAAAGGGGTGAACAACTGGCCTGTGGAAAACTTGAATCTGTAATAACCACTATTTAAATGGAGTGATGCTTTGCTAGGAAAACAGCACGAGTTATTGAAAATATTTCCTTATGTCTATTTTTCTGGGTGTATATATACCTGCATATATACAACACAATTTTTCTGTATTTCATTTAATTTCTCTGAGCTCCTTCACTTGTTATATGTACAAGTAGAAAAAATTGATCTCAGCTCCCTCTTTCTTCTAGTGCCAGCTTGCAAGAAAATAAATGTCATGGAGGCACTATGGAGAGAATGTGATAGTAGAGCAGTCTTTCCTGCTTTGCAGACAAAGGATGATGATGATGGCACAAAAAACACCCTTGATAAAACAAATATGTCCATGATACTTTCTCTGTTACACTACGGTCCCTTTCTTCCAAAAAATATCCATTGCTCAAAATCTCTCAAAGTATGAATGAGGAGGAAGAAATCATGAGAAGAAACAGACACTAATCTAAATTCTCCCATGGCTTCTTTTCATTGTCATAGTGTTAAAGCTATTAAAAAAACCCACAGTATACTGTACTAAATAATACATTAATATGTTTAGCTATTTCAAGAAATTGGCGGTGGTTTCAAGCATTGGAGCTCAGTTGTGCTCCAATGAAGAAGGGGGACCTGACTTTAAAAGACTAAGTTCAGTGATATCCAAACAAATGCCATTGAAGGTGTTACAAAGCTAGAATAAAGAATTAGGAGGGTTTTCCAAAATCACTAGTGTTTTTGATAAATATCAGCCTTGACCCATTCCCAGAGCCTCTTGAAGAATTCCATCCTTTCACACCTTGACTTAGATGCTGCTGTCTGGAGCAAGGATCCTTAGTGACCCCGTTACTGTCTGCAAGGATCCCATCAAAAGATCAATGCCATACAAACAAATAAGGAAATAAACACACACACCTTCACCCCCTTCTATTATCTCTCTATCAAGAATAGAGATTGAGTCTCAAGATAGCTTAGTAAGTGTTACACTAAGTTTTAGATCGCTTCCCTGCCTGACATGACAGTCAATAAAATATCAAAAAATATTGTAGCTTCTGCAGTTTGTCTGGCATTGCTTTTGGCCTGATAAACTTGAGGTGTTGTTATTCATTACCCTGTCAGTCAGTCCTTGAAAGCTGAGAGATTTCTAACTTCTCCCTTGAAATGTGTCATGATGGATAGAAGATGACTGTAGGCATTCAAATGGGAAACATGGAGCTGGAATCCTTCTCTTCACCAGTGACCCAAACCAAAGAAAACTGGGCTGGCACAGGAACAGGACTTTTGGCACAAAGTCTGGTAAGGCTTCTAACCCTCTCCAAAGAGCCATGGCATGGTTTGAGCTGAGAGGTGAAAGGCATTGCAAAATCTGTTAAACCATTTAACAGAGTTCTGGTTTTATGATACAAATATCCCCCAAAAAATTTACTTTCTGTAAGATGATTGATACAAATGAAGCCACCGGAAGTCACAGAGGACACATTTATATCTTTCTGTTTAAACAAACCATGAAATTCTGCTGCTCTGACACTCCCACTTGGAATTGTTGGGACAGTCTGAGGTACTTTATTTGCCTGACACAATTGTCATTTTCCCAGATTATTTCAGGGCACAGTGCAGAAGCTAGCACACACAAGGGACAATGCAAAATAAGGAATGTGAATGCAGTTACTCTCTTTCAGAGAGTGAGGAAGTTTAATACTCTGGATATTGACATGTCAGAGTGGAATGGTCTGGGAATAATGGTGGATGCATCTAACCATTTATTAATATGGTTGTGGCCTTAGCTACTGACTGATCCAGTTTTAGCTGGTAGTCTCAAATGAGAAGTGCTGTAATTTTACTAAGGCTAGAAAGGTATAATTCCTGTAGGCAGGAAATACTACTAAGAGAAAAATCTGTGTTGTTCCATTACATTTTGCTCCTGTATAGACATTTGGACACATTCTTTAGACTGATAACCCAGATTACCCCTCCAGGACCACAGATAAGGACTGATGCTCAAAGTTCCTTCACCCAGTTGTGAAGAGGTGTATTTTCTTTAGGATTCTGCCCATACTTTTAAGCATGCCCCCAGAACAAACTATTTTCTCATCATCGTTATTTGGATTCCATAATTGTTCCATATTTTCCATATTGTTCCTATTGTTCCAAATGTTTCCATATTTTAATTAAATGAGAAGATCCCCAAAGCCTTCAGAAAATTGTCCAGAAGAGGCCACTGTTTATATAAATGCAGTATAAATAGCAAAAATCAAAAGCAGTTGGCAAAAATTTCTCACAGTAAAATCATTAGGCCTTCTTAAAAACAAATAGGTATTAGAAATATCCAAAGATATATCAAATGCAATATGGCTTTTTTTGACCCTAATGACCTCTCTTGATTCATATTCAGATTGGGGCCCTTACAAATATTTTCTTTGCAAAACCCAAAAGATTTACTCATTTCATGCCACATACTCAGAATTTACTAGTTTTTATCATCTAAGTAGACTTTCCTTTGTCTTATTGGATTTTTTAGGATGAACAGAACTACTTTTTTTAGATACTTATCGGGACCAATCCCGCAAAGTATCAAACTGCTGAGTACTTGTCTTAGATTATATATGTACCTAAACATTATTTTAATCATTACATACAGCTTATTACCGGTCCTCCTTTCTTTACCATCTTATGATCTCATATGACTTCTAAGACAAATCCTCATTTAACAGCTCTTACATTAATTTTTAAGGAACTGAAATTTTAACTCAGCTGCTGTGTTAGAAGGGCTTGCATAGCACAGTTTTCACAGTAGGACTACTGCAGCAGCAGTACATGATAAATATGGTTTAGCACATTCCTTCAACATTTATGTGTTGATGTTGCTGAATATATACATAATATACACAGAGGTTCAAAGATATATGCCACACTGTCATGAAATGAATCAGAGCACTTAATGACAGAGAAAATATAGAAAGTCATATTGTAGCTCATGGTTCATGTAATCAGGGTCATCCAGGCTCTCAAAATTGAAGATTAAGCTTTTAAAACTACCATAAATGAGTCAGAAACCTTCAATTAGACACACTAACTTCTTCAATAACATTCAAATGAAAAGTAAGTCTCATTTAATAGTGAAATAGGGGGAAGACTGTGACTGGCGTAATACAGTATAATCGTGAAATATAGGAAAGATAATGACTAGTGCAGCCATTAGCTGAGCACATTGAATAGCTGAGAGAGAAGGCAGTGGCAATAAGGAACAGCATCTCACCTTCCTGCAGGGCTTTCCATCACAGGATCTCAAAGAATCTCACACAATAATAGCAGTGATTCGCACCTCTTCTGGGAGGGAGGCTGCCATCACAGCAGCACCTGATTATCCTGCTCGGCATTTAGAGCTCTCAAAGCCTGGTACACGGAACTACCCATCCCTGAATATTCATTCCTAACACTCTCTCTGGCTGCTGTCCCTTTTGTTCCTCTCAAGATATATTTTGTTGCTTTTCCTCAAGCATTTTTTGAGGAAGAGAACTGAAACTCTCCCTTCCCTCTGCACCCTTCGGAGCATGAGCTGAAACAACGAAATTCAGCTATCATAAACTTGCGGTGGAGTAAGGAGAATCACTAAGGAAAAATAAAGTGGCTTTGACTTGACCATGCAACTCTGAGCACCCAAACAATGGACTATGCTACTGTGGTAGAGTTTTTTCAAATCTCTCTTGTAAAATTCTGATTTCTAAGTCAAATTCTAAGACAATATGGAGAATGACACTTAGTATTAAAAAATGTAATTTACAACTCTAAAGTAACCCCAAACTCAGGGTCTTGTATGAAAATACAACCCCAGAGTAAGCTGCTCAATGCAAGATTGCATTAAAATTGTATACTGCAACACTTCATCTTCCTAATTGGTATGGATATTATCTGGCTCAAAAAGAGTAATTTAAATGATATCTCATCTTGAAGGCACCTGGAGCTGGCTGACATCCACTCGATAGACTGCACATTTCCTCCAGCACTAAAATGCATGCTGACATGTACTTTCAGAAGCAAATGACCTGAGCTGGGAGCTACTCAAACTCAGTGATCATTCATATGCATATTCCTTTAATTTAGACATGTTCAAAGTGATAAAATACAGGCACTATGAAGCAAAGTTACAGCCACCGGGTCTCAAGATATACTGTCTGGACACCAATCTAGTTTTTGCCCTGGAGCGACAGATGCTATCATGATTGAGAGGAAAAAAAAATCTTAAATGCCTACAGTAGATATTTGCACAACTATTCTCTTATTTCAATGAGAAAATATATTGGTGCATATTTAGAGTCTTAATATATTTTCCTACCTGGGACTGTGCAGTTGGATTGCACATAGGCTGATTAGAGGACAAAACACTTCCCCCTAATGAGTTTAATATTTTTATTTTTCTGGTGTTTGGGCATCCACATGTATACTCTGTGGACACATAGAAACTTACACATGCCAGCACATATTTGAAGATATAAATCTGGCAAAGAGTGCTAACTTTTTGCTGACAATGTATACAACTTGACAATACCCAATCAATTCATGCTCGGTGCCCTTTGGCAAATGAGATGCAATTTTTATCCTAAATCAATGATGAATTAATTGACAAGATGGTAAACAGAGGTTGCATCTAATACATCACTGGACCTCTGTCTGTAGGGGGCCTGCAGTTTTGACAAAGTTGCTGGTGCTGCAGTTCTCCAGGACCAAGTTGTGACCAGGGTGTGGGCAAACCTGTCTTGAGGTCCAGCTCACAGTGTGACTTAATTGTGAAAGGTAACAAGGGCCAGGAGGAGGCCACATGGATTTTTGGTGAAAACAATGTTGGAATCCAGTCTGAATGACTTGATGAGTGCCTACATTTTAAACACATACATCAACTTATCAGTATCCTTTAATATTGCATTATGTTTCTGCATCAGAAAGCTTAAGCAAAATGATTGTGATTCTTACTTTTTTTTTTCCATCTGCTTCCAAAAGAGATGTCTTTCATATGTTTCACCCAATTCCCAACCAATAAATAAGTTTTCCATGAAGAATTTTTTTTTTTAATTTGGTCACATGCCAGGCTAGCAGAGAGTGATTAGCACACTTTCTTCTCATAGGGAAAATTGGTACAAATGTTCTGATAACCAAAACAGAAATAAGATGCTGAAATAATCAATGTCTTGTATGTAATGCAAACACTTTAAACTAGCTACAAAAAAATCAGTTGGGTTAGGATGGGAGGGGAATGGTTTTTCCTCTTATGGAAACCATGCAGACATCATAATAAATCCCCCCTACCTTTCCTATCCATTCTAAGTTCTTTCTTTCTTTTTTTTTTTTTTTTTAGTTTTTTGTTTGTTTTGGCTTTAGTTTTTTTTTTTTTTTTTTTTTTTTTTTTTTGTTTTTTTGTGGGGAATTACTTGGTGTGGCTTTTTTTGTTTTGGTTTCTTTGTTTGTTTGTTTTTAAACCAAGCATCCTTAGGCAATTAAACTAACCTACATCCCAGTTTTCTCTTTTTTTTCAGTGATGAAGAAACTTCCCTTCCTCTTTTCCCAGAACTAAGATTTTGGTCCTTGTCAGTTCATCCTCTCTCCTAGGGGAAAATTGTGAGAAGAATCTATGTAATATTCACATAAACTGTAAGGCTATATAAAGCCAAATCGACACCTAGAACATATTTTAGGATCCTTAAAAAGCCAAGCCTTTTTTAAGCCAAAAATACTTAGTTGCACTTGAATAATGACAAGGAGAGTCTGACAGAAGCAGCAAGTTACTGAGTAAATGGAGGGGCCAAATTCCCTGTCAGCACTTAAAACAACTTGAATAATCAGTTGAAGTTAAGGCAAATTCTCCAAATTATCTTGCCTACTTCTGCACTCTTGTAACCTCCTGCTTCTAGAACAAAAGAGCTGTCTTTTTTTTTTTCTCTCATGCTGAATTAGTGTGCAATATAGATCATCAATATACAGGCTTTTTTTTTTAAATATCCATTCACTGAAGACCTTTAAAATTGTGAAATGAAGGAAATTCAATAGATAATTCAATCTCTTCTGAAAAGGTTTTCCTCAATTTTAGACCAAGGTTGAAATGTAGGTTTTCCTCCTGTTTTCAAAACTGCCCTCTTAAGTGACTTTTGTCAGTCCTTTCTACTGTGTTTCCTCAATTTTCCTAATTATAACATAAAAACAATTTGGAATGAGGTAGAGGGAGTTCTGTAAAGACGTTTTTAGTGTTTCTGTTGATCTAGATTTGGAAGTGAGATCTGGCACCCTTCATCTACTGCTCTTCTCCCTCTCCTGAGCTCCTACAAAGAGTTTGCCATGCCCTGAACAATGGAGTATTAATTTCAGTGGAAAGCAAACCAGAAAACCATTCCTTCTCTCAGGATGAGAGAGAATTTCCAGACCTGTGTGCAATGATGAGAAAGAAAGAGGCACACAAAGACCTACACCTTTTTCTCACCAGGGTTTATAGAAAGATCTATAGAAAGATCTATCCATGCTGTTTGCTCTCTCCTCTCTCACACATAGTCAGAGAGCACTGGTTACTCCCAGCTCACTGTCAGAGCCCTCAGCAGCAGCCCAACAAAAGCATTTGCCAAAGGCAGCTGAAGATGACTCACTGTTCCTAATTCTTCTAAATTTAGCAGATTACATTCCCCCATTCCCAGCTCAACTCTCTGCTTCTGTGACATCTACTCACGCCATGTCTTCTGAGGCACCTCATGAGAAACAGTCCTGAGGCTGAGGTAGTAACTGAGGTTCCTCAAGCTCCAGATTCCATCATCCTCTCTGCACTTACTGGACACTCTCTGGGGTATAGATAAATAACTAGTCTTCCACTGACAGTGCCAATATGGTTTGGGAAGCACAATCTGGTCAACAAACTCGTGGGACAAGTGCATTAGCTTTCAGTGCTTTACACAAATCTGGTGAGGAGCAGCTGAAGGAGATGGGGCGTCTCAGCCTGGAGAAAAGGAGGCTCAGGGAGGGCTTTGTGGCTCTGCACAACTCCCTGACAGGAGGGGACAGCCAGGGGGCAGGGTCTGGGCTCTGCTTCCAGGGAACACGGATAGGATGAGGGAAATGGCCTCAAGTTGCACCAGGAGAGGTTTAGATTGGATATTAGGGAAAATGTTTTCACTGAGAGGGTTATCAACCAGAAGAGGCTACCAGAGAAGTGGTGGAAATGCCATCCCTGGAAGTGCTCAAAAAAACATGTGGATGTAGTACTTGAGGACCTGGTTAAGTGGTGGACATGGCTGTGTTATGTTAATGGTTGGACTCAATGATCTTAGGTCTTTTCCAACCTAAATGGTTCTATAATTCTGTGAATTGTTAGAGAAAATGCTAGCATCAACACGGAGAAAAAAAAAAGTGTCAGGAGATGGGAACCTGGCAGCACTATGTGAACAAAGCTGCAAGGAAATGGGGTATGGTGTTACTAACATTGCTCTGGTAAAAATGCAAAAAGCAAAGTTCACAGAAATAAAATATTTTGACATTGTGATAGTGCTAAAGCAATACTGTGAAGAAATAGGTGGATCTATACAAACTGGAATGTCTTGAAAAACTCAAAGCTCTGTGCAGCAACAATCTCACTTCAGAGAACTAAAGGACAGACATCTAAAATTCACCTTAAAATCCTGATATAGATGATATGACTATAATGCAGATATCTCAGAGTGATCATTCTCGCCTGTCCTAAGCTCCTGCTTAGATAAACCATTATGTGAAGGTGCTTACAATTGTTAACTGAGCCTGGGTGACCTGATTTCCAATACGAATTTTTAGTTAAATTGTATAAAATAAATGCTACCATAAGAGTTCATTTCAGTTAGTTATATTCAGGCATCTTCTCACTTTTTCCCCCCCCATCACATGTGAATATCTGCTGCAGACAGCTATAAAACATGACACAGGATCTGCAGAAACCCTGCTCTCCCCTGAAGCATCAGCTGGAGGCCAGGCGGGATGACAGTCATCATCCCAAATGGCACCAGACATCCTTGTGGGGCAACGGAACTGAGCTTCAAGTGTCACTGTGCTTGACAGATTCTGCATTATGGTTATTGTGTTTTCCAACACCAAGCATGGCAGTTTGCTGCTAGAAAAAATGGCAAGCTTTTGCAGATATTTTTAAAACATGAGTTTCCAAGCTTGCAAGATGGCAGGAAGTTAAGGCCAGACTTTGAAGCTTTACTTTTCTACTTAGATAAAGAGTCACTGCCCTGAGCAATTTGACAGAAAGAGGGAGGAAGACAAGCTGGACAAGTCTTCAGAGGTTAATGCTGTGCTGTTAAATTTATGTATGGAGCTTTGGTAGTTGTTTTAGTGGACTGGATAGCCCTCTTAAGGCCAGAAACTCACAGAGCTGGTGACGTGGCATCTAAATAAAGCAGATAGAATTTCCTCTTTCAGTTCTCAGGGGCAAAAGATACTCAGCTTAGTGTCAATTCGGTATTAACCTCCCAAAGAAGAATAGAGATGACTTCAGAGGTTATATTCCTGGATCAGCTACAGTTTCAGTTTCTGATTTAGCTTCTCTCTTCTTGCAATTTCCTGTGATGTGCACGTAGATAAAAATACTTAACTATTTCCCAGGTCTCTTTTGAAGCTAATTACTAGATATTTGTTAAGAGCTTTGAGGCATTTAAGATCATAAACTGAAAATTACATTCTCCTACCTTGCTGCTATTAAGGCTTATTATTTTCTTATAGCTCTAGAGCATGTTTTCTTTTCAGAATATTGAATAGTATCCTAATAAAAGCAATATAAATGGAAGTCAGACTAGTGCCATGCTTCTTCAGTAACATTTACAAAGAAACTGTAATTCATGCTGGTTGAGAAAAAAAAAATCTTGTCATTCTTGTTCAAAGATAAAAGCTATCTTTAAATCAAGGCTCTGTCTTTACATGAAAGTCAGGTATTTCTGCAACAGGTCGCCCAGAGAAACTCTGTGTAACCCATCCCTGGACATGTTAAAGCCTTGTTTGCTGGAGCTCTAATCAACCTGGTCTGGTGGAAGGTCTCCCTGCCCATGGCACGGGGTAGGAAATTCATGATCTTTAAAGCCCCTTCCAACCTAAACCATTCTATGACCTGCTTTTGTCCCTCAAGAAGGTATTTGCTTTTACATACCTTCTCTTTTTCACTCCCTCTCTTCCCTCTTGTCCCTCTCCACCTTTCCCTTCCCATCCCCTCTCTCCCCATACAGACATGAAAATTCACTGTATTGGGAAACAAATCCACATATCAACTTAAAAATAAACTTCCAACTCCACCACATGATCCTCCTATACATCTCACCAAGGGACCTATAGTGTGGCAAGAAAATACGGAATTTCTATTTTAGGACTTAGGAGGCCAGGGCAAATGATGGGTTTGACACAGAGATAACTGTAATTGTGTTGGTGTGTTGCACAAAAGCGCTTTGTCTTTAGCCATCAGCAGCGATCTAGAACCAGAGAAACCAACAGGAAGAAGAACAATCAACCAAATGGGTTGGTTTTGCAGGGTAAAAAAGCTCTTAATTTTTGGCTACTCAATTTACTACACAGAAAATTTACTGGAGAACTTCAGAACTTTCTCCCCCCAAAAAACAAATCCTGGTGTATTTCTATGGTTATTTGAGCCCAGGAACCCTTCCTTATTTAATAATACTCTTCATTCAATTACAGAGCTGTTTTACCTTATCATGGTCCAGACATTTTTGAGCTGTGGGGTTGGAACACGTACAGAAGAGAGATTGTATCTCCTAAGAGTTACATTTAGATGCATTGAAAAACCACAAAAACACAATCCAATAATTCATTGTTGAACTAGATGGCAAGTCCTTGCCATACTGGAGGTATCAAGGAGATCTGCAGATTCATGAAGGTGAGTGCAGCTTTGTTGAGTGAGGCCGTGTGTCTTGACATGCCCTGGACTTTTGCCTCTAAGGCTGTTGTCTAGAGTAATAAATTGAACGTGTCAAAGAATGTTTCCAGGCAATTCACTTGTCTCTACTCTAAATTTTTAGGACAGACTCTAACACATTTTTAATCTGTGCCAGCAAACACTCTCCCAAACTATTTTTGGGCACAGAAGAACACTAGAGCCACGTCAAGCATGCTGTCTGACTGCCATCACCTGGCTGACCCTAAGAGAAATCACTGATGTAGATGCAGGTCCTCCCATGTCAATCAGAATCATAACCGGGGTCTGATCAGGGATACACGCAATTATTCATACAGATGCAGTTTCATTGTTCAATTTGGAAATGGCTTTTTTGCCTAATCCATGCTCCTGGGAATAATTTTTTATTCAAGTGAAGAAATCTGAGCTAGAAGGGGACTAATGAGTATCTCTGCCTTTCCTTTGTAAAGAATTGGGATGCTGTCCTTGACCACTGCAGATTAATGTGACAATGTGGTTAGGGGAAATTGCACTAGATGAAACACCAGTATTTCAACAGCCTCTAAATATTAAGGGCGGCACATGGGTCAGGCTCCAAAAGGAAGAGAAGGCTCATCCAAACATAAGCATTCCTTCTGCATGCTTGCTAACAATCCCTGGTGTGTTGGTGACTGGCAGCAAGAAGTGGCCAGTTCCAACCTTTGACCAGCTGTAGGAGACACTGGCCTTGAGAGAGACGGTGACATTTCTGAAGAGACACTGCCAAAGTACTGCCAGTTTGACCTAAGCAAGACTGCCTGCTCTTGCGTGGTCTATGGCCTGAGCCTGAACATGGTCAGAACCACCATGTTTTCTGTGCCAACCTTCCCCATCCTCTTTCCTTTTTTAAACGTAAGTCAATGGCTTCTTTCAGTCCAGTTTCTGCAGTCTAAGGACCACCAATTCTTCAGCTTGGTCACCTGCATTTGACTGATTCTGTCTAAAGCAGTGGAGTGATGAAGAATAGCTTCATTTCTAAAGTCTGAAAAGCTCAAGCACTTGGGTGAAACCAGGATGCCTCCGACATCACGCAGCAATAATAAAACATAACTGCATTCTTTTATTATCTCTCCCAAGAGGTTGTTGTAAGTAGCAGTCATGATAGCCCATAAATAGGTCTAGAAGAAAAAACCCCCAAACAACGCCAAACAAACAAATAAAAGCCAAACAAACAAAGTAAAAAGAAAAACCAACAACGTCCCCCCCACCCCAAGGAAAAAAACCCAAACAATCAAAAAACTAATGAAAACCAACAGTAATTCTCTTTCTTCAAGGGCAGGAGACAAACTGATGTACACTCAGCCCCTCATTTTCAGAGGGCAATAAACTTGAAGTTGGCAGCTACAAAAAACAAGCTTTCTTTATTTTCCAATTTTAGAGTTCTTGGGCCACAATAAACTGGCAGTTTCAAGTCTTGTGTATACTCTTTAGTAACAATAAAACATACCTCTAGCCTCCCATAAGGATAACGCTGGGAATTCCTAAGCTCTCCAGACAGCATAAAAGATTGTTCTTCCTGTAGCAGTTTTGAACTAATAAAACCTACCTTTATTAACGCTGTCTGTGACAATAGAGGACGTATATCCCAGGCTGCCTTTTATGCAAATGATGTTCACTGTTCTGATGCACAGATTTCATCTGACCTGGGGGCTGGAACCAGCACGGATGGACAGTGGTCGTGGAAACTGGACAGACCTCTGGGTTTCCTGGCATTGTTCTTATGATGTCAGATAGTGGTATCTTCTAGTCAGTAATCAAATATTGAATACTATAGATCATGAATACTTTCAATAATTAAAATGTATCAGACACAGAGTATTTTTTGATTTTTATTTCTATGAAATACATTTTATTTTGCTTTGTGATCAGTTCTTCTCAGCCTGTCAGCATGCTTACAGTCCCACTTAGTGTTTAATGTTCACACTTTATTAAGCAAAGAACATCTTGAAAATCCAATTCTCAAGACTGAGGTAAATAAAACAAAAAGAACATCAAAGAAAACATATTACTTGGAATCATTTGACCACAAGGTTGTACAATGAGGGCACTGGCATAGTTTAAATTGTGGTGCTTGGGGAAACCAAAGACTCCCACCAAGAAAAATTGTGTGCTTCATTGCAGCAGTTTAGACTTGCATACAGGACACAAGAAGCCCTGTTTCAGGATGGCACATGTTGGTAATTAAAGTCCTGTTGCCTTTAAACCATATAATGCCACATCCAAAATGGGAGGCTTCTAATATTATGACCTGGACATTTGCATTTTAATTGCACAGACAAGTGAATCAGATTTAGTATATAATTGAATATATTGTCTATTAGTAACAGCATAGGTAAAACTTGGTCTTAATTTCATGCTATTATACCAGAGTAAATCTCACAGTCTTTATTTAAATTCTAATTAATTCAATAATTTCCTAAAATAAATGACCCACGAAAGCTTTTTTCTATTTTCTTCTGTTCATTTTATTTGTGGAGCTTTAAAAAAAAAAACAAACCTGAAACTAATCATCTGAAATTTTATTTACTTTAGTATTGTAACTATATTTTGCATGCCTTCCAGCTATGGTAAATCAGAAAATTAGTGTTGAACTACAGAAGCTGAAGAATAAACCATGGACAAGCAGTATAAAATATCCACAAGTGCTATGTAAAATATCTTTCTACTGAGCTTCTTCCCAGAGAACTGGAGAATCTTCTTAGCAATTCCCTTATGTTTTCACTCCCATATCAATATTTATTGTCAGTAGAAAGATGCATTTTTCCCTGTCTGAAGTAATGCTTTTACAGTTTGTCATTAATCTTATAAGGAAAACACTCTTATGAAGCAGTTTCTGACGTGGCAACATCCCAGTCTTTCAGCAGCAGGACACAACACTTTTTCTGCCTTCAAAGGATCAGATTTTTGTAGAGCCAAGGGCAATTGATTATGGTTTCCGTACTGAGGAAAAAAAATCATGCAGCAAAGAGTAGCTGTGATGCTACTGGTAATGTGTAATGCCATATCCATTTGAACACTTAGAACCTCAAAAAACATTAACTTTGCATAGGACCAACAAATGCATATAAAATACTTGTTTTCTTCTGCTTCTGGCAGAAGAGTTTGGAAAGGAAAGGATGTACTTCTGTAGAAAATTAATTTTTTTCTGAAAGATCAACATTACTCATGAAGTAAAAAATTAAAATTAAAGAATCCACTCCGCTTTCTATGATTCTTTGTTTAAATGAACTGCCAACATCGTGCCCTAACAATAGGCAGTATATCTCAATCAGTTTTTAATGTTATGACTTCCAAAGAAGCATTGAAAATGGATAGACGTGACTGTTGTCAAGAAGGCTTTGAGAAAATCAGACAATACGCATTGCAGAACTTAGTTCAGTTTTGCCTTTCATGGTCTTCCTCTGCTGAATGATGTGCAGCTAACACAAGAGAAGGGATGCCGCCCAGAAGGACCTGGGCAAACTTGAAATACGGGTTGACAAGAATTTAATGAAGCTCAACAAGTCCAAGCAAGGTGCTGCAACCATGTTGAGGCAATCCCAGATATCAATATTGGGAGAACTCATGGAGAGCAGCCCTGCTGAGAAGGACTTGGGGCTGTGAGGAGGGGAGAGCTGGATATACCCTGGACCTGAAATCCCCCATGTGCTGGGCTGATCCCCCAGCACAGGGGTGGGGCAGATCATCTGCCCTGGTCACCAGAAGTGATGTGTCTGCTCCATGGTTCTCAACACAAGAAATAAGTGGACCTCTTAGAGCAGGTCCAGAAGAGGCCGTGAAATGCTCTGAGGACTGGAACGCTTCTCCTGTGAAGACAGGCTCAGAAAGCTGGGTGTGCTCAGCCTGGAAAATAGATGACTTGGGGTAGAATTTAGAGCCCCTTCCAGTGGCTGAAGAGGGCTTATAAAAAGGATGGGCAGGAGCATTTTATACAGGAAGATGGTGACAGGACAAGGGGTAGTGGTTTTAAACTGGAAAGAGCAGGCTGAGATTGGCTGTAGCAAGAGATTCTTTACTCAGAGGGTGATGAAGCAATAGGACAGGTTTCCCAAAAAGGCTTAGGATTCCCCAGCCCTGAAAGTGTTCAAGCCCAGGCAGGATGGTGCTTGGAGCAGTGTGATCTTGTGAGTGACATCCTTGTCTATGGCAAGGGAGTTGGAACTACATGATCTTTAAGGTCCCTTCCAACCCAAAACAGTCTAGGATTCTCTGATTATACGATTTATAGACGGAGGAATGGCTGAAAGGAAGTAATACTGAAATACCTGATAGAGCTTTAGTAAATATCCATTCATGGTCAAATGGGAGGCATTAAAATTCTGTTAATGATCAGTGGATTCAATCATAGAACAACCAAATTATTTAGGGTGGAAGGGACCACTGGGGTTCATCTGGTCTTACCCTCTGCTCAAAGCAATTAGGCATGTTATTCATCTATCTATCCACATATACATAAAAATTTATTTTCCTCTCTGTTGGTTCATTATGTGTGCAAACAAGCGCATACAAACACAGAGTTTCTAATATGGGACCAAGAAATCAGACTCTCAGAAATGAAAAAAAAATTGGAATTTAATATCATGGCCTTTACCATTATTGATTAAATATCCAGACTAGATGGCTTAATTAGATAGTGTAGGTGTTCTGTGTGCAAACTGGGAAATATAGTATAGTCTGCAGAGATCATCATTAAACAAGTCTTTCTGTTCTATCCCTCTAAATTAATGTATGGTTTATAGAAATGGTTCACAGAGAGAAATTTGTTAATTATTTCGTGTGGGAGATTTTTGACAATCCCTGCGGCAATGAGGTTCAGAACAACCAATAAAATGCAAAGGCATATATTTTAAATACAGTAATAAAATAATAGTATCATTAATTTGAAAAAAAAAACATTAATTCACTACCTTAAATCTTGATATAAGAACTTCTAGATATTTTCAGAAAGAGATTCTGTCATTCTTGCAAGAGCTGTGGTCAGGATGCAACATTTACCAGATGATGCTCCCAGCCCCACGTTACTGAATCACTTTAGCTAGGTTACAGAAAGAGACCCTCCTGGCTTTGAAATCTGTTCGTCCATGAATATTCTTCAACAGGGGAGGTCAGCAGCCACTCAGAACAGAGAGTTTAATTGCAAATTTTAGATAAAGGCCCTTCCCTGAATATGTCATGCTCTGGTGATCTAATGTAATAGATTAATGTTCAGTAATGAAGTTTTTTTTCCCATGACAGTGAATTATGAAGTTATTCAACAAAATTTTAAAAAATAGACCACCAGCCTTATAAATTAGGGTGTTAGGCTTGTACCAAGCCTTATCCTCTACATGCAATGTTATCTAAGAATATCAGCAGTGAAATTTTGCTTCCAGCTCTTAAAGTAAAATTCTTCATTCTAAGAAATTAAAAAATAAAAACAAAAACCAAAAAACAACAAAACCCTTAGAAATAGCACAAACAACAACAAAAAAAAGTCCTACAAAAAGCAAAATGAAACGGCCCACATGCTTCTGCACTTAGTGATACTGAATAATCATTTATTTTGTTAATATATCCTAATGCATGTCTATGCTTGGATCTGAATTTACATCCTGTCTGTATTCTGTGTGCATCTCATAGAGGGCAGGGGGAACATCACTGGTGTCCAGCCACCACCACAATGCACTCCCTCTGTCCCCACAACAGTGTTGTGGGATCACAGTTCAGCTGGGATTTTTCTGACAAAAGTTTGATATCGCCCAGTGAAAGGGTAATTTGGATTTTAGACTCACAGAGATCACATTGCCTTACTTCTGAGAGAGTAATTCAAGCCATGGTATTCTGTCAGTATTATATGGAAAAGCACTGCTGGATCAGGGTTAAAATCAGGTGCTTTATCTGCCTATTTCAGTGATTCACTTCAAGTACCATACAATTTGCACCCAAACTGGATATACCATTGTGCAGAAAAACTGATTCTTTCTAGCTAACCTTACACTTACTCTCTGATTCCTTCTTCCCCAGTAAATTACTGATAAGGTTTTTTGCCTGTCTTTGGAAATAGATGAGATCAAATACAAAAGAGAAGCAGAGGAAAGAAAGTTCAAGATAAGGGAAATGTCTAGATCCAACCCTATGGCAAGTAATTCTCCCAAGGTACATCCACTTCAGGCGTTATCTATCTCCATTTAGCAATGGAGAAGTTGTCACTCGGAAGAGTGTTAAAAAAAATTATGATGATTCAATAGCCAGACCAGGAAGAGCCATGGAGGAATTCTCCCTTACCTGGAGAAGCCATTTATTCCAGTAGAAAATCCGGACAGATCTGACATAGCGGTATTTTGCACAAAATATATGCTGGTACAAACAACCATGCAGCACCAAGTACTCGTGCCTTGGAGCGGCAGGAACTCACAGGAGATTTCTGCACGGATAGGTGGAAATGCCATGGTGAAGTCATAATTAAAACAATGGAAAGGAATATATTAAAATTATCAAAATTATGCGTGGCCTTCAGAGCTCTGTCTGTGTTTCTGGAACTGTGCATGGTTTTTAACTGACCACACAGATCATTATCTACACACCCATGAAGAATTTTCATCCTCATTGCGTACAAACTAGTTTTCTTAACTTATGTCCACAAGGACTTTAGACTTCCTCCTTAATTTATTCAGCAAATTTCACATTTTTTAGAGAAGATGCATTGAATCTAGGGCCTGGGATTTGATTGATCCCAATGTAGAGGCAATATGTTACCACATTGCAGCAATGTCTGACAGGCATTTATTATGCACTTTAAAAGGACAAGGACTACAGCTACAGAAGTCTGTGAAATGCCTAAAGGTCATGTCCAGAGACGAAATGTAACATAGAGAAAGCCATTCTACTATTAAGAAAATAGTGATCTATTCCAGAATAGAAAAGACCAGATATGGTCTGATCCAAAGCTAACTTAATAGGATGGGAGTCAGATAATTATGAATTTATATTAACAACATAAGAAGGGCAGCAGAGGGATTCAATTATTATGCTTAATTGGTTAGGGAATACCGAAAAGTGCTGTATTGCATTTTATTGGGGACAGTATTAAATAAACATTAAGAAAAATTTATTCAGATGAGAATCAAGAGGGTAAGGAAAAGAGCATAGCTGGTGAATTGTAAGACAGTGATTAGTTATTCATGTAGATTCTAGGGGCCATTAGCCTGAGTAACATGTTAGCTTTCCATTTCAGATGATTACATTTTGCTTAGTGAAAGTGTTAATATTTTTATCAATTAGTTATGACATTTCTTTTAGTCCATCTCCTAATATAAGCAGTTTGAATTGTCCTGTAATAGTGAATAAAAAGTAAGTTAAGACAAGTGCATGGTGTATAGAAACATATTAGAAAATGCTTTATCACCTCTACAGGAACTGACCATATTTGGATTACTGAAATTTAGCTTGAATACTGGATCACTTTTCTGTGTTTCTATATTCTGAAGAGAAGCTGCATTTCAGTTATAAGTGAAATTATTATTATTAGATGGGTGTATTACTTATGTCACTTGTTCACTGCAGGTTTTGAGATAATAAGCTTTCAACTGTGAGTTAAGTAATATTTTGAGTCACTGAAACATTTTCAAACAGTTTGAAAGATTCTGCAAACTACATTTAAGGATTTCAAAGCCAATTTAAAGATACACATGCAAGGAACCCATTCATCTGTGGGTATCAGTGGTTTCAGGTCTTCTGAGCACCATTAAAATTTCACTGTTTATTCAAACATGCTTTTAAATAAAACCACACTTCATAGACTGAAATGTGCATTGAATAAATCACAGCCTTGTTTCTGCCCTATGGAACTTGAGCTGATTTGTCTTCTCTCTTCTCATGCCCAAAATCAGTAAGGTGCCAAAAGCTTTTGAATGCTGATGCTAGGGCTGAGCTGTCTGGCTTAGGAGTGGTACAGATGTGGAGTGCTCAAATGCCCATCCTGCCAATGAAGTGTGTGAGTGGTATCTCCACCTCTAGAGGCAAAACACCTCTGGGTTACAGCTCGACAAAATCTAATATCACAGGGCAGCATGGGTCTATCCTCAGTAATAGTTTCACCTGGATTTTTATCAACTAGGGACAAAAATCTGTCTGAAAGCCAAGAGAATTCTTGCTCCAGTGCTTAGGTTTCTGAACCAGTTAATTATTTGAAGTGATGGCTTCTGAAACTTTTAAAATATTTTTTTGCTGTTGCTGTTAAAGAGCTTTAACAGTGATGCTACAGAATATCTTAAAGAGATGTGGTATCTGTTCCCTGAACTCTTCCACATAAAGCAAAGAATGTTTTGAATACAAGAAGAATTTAAATCATCTATAGTCAGTATTCCCTATCTGGTGCTTAGATGCGATACAGAAATCATCCAAAGGAAGTGTCAAGGAATATCCCTATAGGCTGACCAAAACTAGCATAGAATTTTGTTTGGTAGAATTTTTCTCCTCCACAACTTGAAAATCAGTAGCACTATTCAATGGCTGAGATGCAGCTCTAGCCAAAAATCCATGAGCAAAGCATCAGATGACAATTGTATAAACCTACACTACAGTAATCACTAGATGTCTAAAAAACTCAGAAGGGATACACAAAAAAAAAAGTGCTGCGCCAAAGGCTTTATTCAGTATCTAATAGGAAAACCACTCTGGCCAGTTATTGAGTTTTATTACTATAAAAGGGCTTATTCACTGCATTATGCTTTGACTGCTCAGAAAACGTGTTTCTGTCAGGTTACTGAGCTGGCCACCATGCTGCTAAATCATTTAATGTGCTCAGCTTTACTCTTGAAGTAAGTGAGGAAAAGTTCCACAGGGCATGGAACAAACACAGCAGCAGCACTTCAGCTTTAATAGTGTCTGACACCCAGTCCAGCTTGCCACCCGTTCTCCACAGCTGGAACACAGCTGGTCCAGAAGGAGAGGCAGGACGGGGTATTCTTAGGCTGAGGCAACAGCAGCTCTCCCAAGAACCTGTCAAAGCGAGCACTGGGATTGCTGCGGGACATATCTCATTCAATATGACACTGGGTAAGCCAGAAAGATGAAAGCACACAGACTTAGCTGAACCCTTACATAGCTGTTGTCTAATGTTTAGGGAAAATCCAGGACCAGCTCAGTGACACTCTGTCTGTACACATTACCAGCTCCCCAGGAGCCAAGAGTTTTCTTTAAGCTCTGACTTGATTCATTTAAAGTGCTTGAAGCCAATTAACACAATGTAATCACAGTAGTGGTGGTGGTACTCTACCTCCAGCAATGTGTGCTGACAGCTTGCTAAAGGGTTACAGGAAGGAAGAAAACCTTGGTTTAAATTTGGGTCAACTTCTTACCATATAGCACTGTGGACTGTGCTCCAGTGGGGTGCAGGGCTGACATAACCACTTACCTACTTTGATGTCCACGTTGCACAGATATTGACAGACAAAGGAGCTGTTAAAAAAAAAAGAAAGAAAAAAAGAGAAAATAAATAAATTGTAATTTATTGGAATCTATGCACAGGGTAAAGCTTGCATGGGGACTCAAGTTGTTTAGCTTCCATTGCAAGAGTCCCTGAAACATCTTCCGCTGGATGGGGCAAAATTCCTCAGCTCTTACACCCATTCCACAGCCCTGCACGGCTCCCCCGGGACACTGAAGATGCTTCATTATATATAATCTTAAGCCAAATACAAAAAGTCTCCCAATTGCTTTAGCCATGTAGAGAACACTGCCTTATGTGACCATTCCTGCACCCACAGAAACAGCTCCTGCTGCTGACTTAAAAATGTCATATCTAAGTACATTTTGGCCATTTTTGCATCAGGAAAAGATTGCATTGTCTTGTTTCTTTTTCTTTGGAGGATTGTGAGCTATTTCCTGCTTCCAGAGTCTGTAATGTAATTTAACAACCATTGTATCATGCTAATTTGAACACCTACAAAATCCAGTGACACCAAAACAAACACACAAAAAAATGCAGTGACTTCATCCCTTTACCAGGCTGAACTATTCTTTGCTCCATCTGTCCTTTATCTCATTTTAACTGTTCTGCTGTGTACCTCATTCCTTCTGCTACCCAAATCTTCCTCCACCTACATGTGAACCTCCAAGAAGAGGTTCTGTTTTATATATAGCTGTTTATAATATAGCTGTTTTATATAAAATTATAATCATGTTCCAGAGAGCTTCACCTACTCTTTTAGTGATCTGTTAGTTAAAGAAATGCAGTCCCTATAGTCTAGACAGACAATTAACCCTGGTAACCCCAGAATACATGGTTAGTATTCCCCTGCATGAGCCAAGAATAACTTAATTAGAAGTTCAGCCTAGGAAGTGGCTGCCTATTGGTAACAATATTAGTTCTTCTCCATGGTAGTTCATAAGAAGTCTTTCCCAAAACATTTTACAGAGTAAAAATATATTTATATATATCCCAGAGGAAAAGGGAAATTAATAGGTTTAAATAATGATGAAAAGACATACTGAAATGAGGTTTGAAATAGATGAGAAAGCTGATGTGGATGGAAACGTGTGAAGAATATTTTCATATGACATAGACTGGAAAAAAAGCTTATAAAAATATTTTTTTTATTTCTTACCCTTAGAGCCCAAACTTATGAAATTGTTCAAATATATCCAAAAGTTTTGTTTTAATTCCTAATCAATTAATTTGGTTTTATCTGTATCCTTCAGCATGAATTTTCCTTAAATATGGATACTCTCCACATGTATTTGTCTAGAAATATTATTGAAAAATACATCAAATTTTACAGATTTGCCCTGAAAACCAAATATTCACATTCCACTTAAATTAAGCTTTATAAACTGAGTTTTTATTGCTCCTATATTTGATATACTGAAGGTATATCTAGAGGCTTATTCTGGTCTTCATCAAGTTCATATCTCTGGTTTGTGTTTATGTGGCCAGATTTTGGTAGCAAGAGGGGTATAGGGGTAGCTTCTGTGAGAAGCTGCCAGAAGCTTCCTCCATGTCCAAGAGATCCAATGCCAGCTGGATCCAAGACAGACCCTGCGCTGGCCAAGCCCCAAGCCTGTCAGCGATGGTGGTAACACCTCTGTGGTAACAGATTTAAGAAGGAAAAGAAGTTATTGCATGTAGCTGTACTCAGAGAAAAGCAAGGTGAGCCATGTGAGAGGAGCATCCCTGCAGGCTTGCAGGGCAGTGCAGCAGGAGGGGCAGGAGCTGCTCAGGCTCTGGAGCTCAGATTCCCCTGCAGCCCCTGGAGCAGCCCAGGCTGAGGCAGCTGTGCCCCTGCAGCCCAGGGAGGGCACGGGGGAGCAGAGATCCAACTCAGCCCATGGAACAGACCCATGCCAGAGCAAGGGGATGCCCAAAAGAGGGCTCTGAAAAGTGAAAAGTGGGAGGAGGATCCTGACAGGAACCTGCAGACCCACACATAGAGGAGCCCAGGCTGGAGCAGGTTTGCTGGCGGGACTTGTGACCCCATGGAGGACACTGCAGCAGGCTGTTCCTGAAGAACCGACCCTGTGGAAAAGAGTCCCACATTGCAGCAGTTCATTAAGAACTGCAGACTGTGGGGAGAACTCTGGCTGAAGTCTGTGGGGGCCTGCCACAGTGGGAGGGACCCCACACTGGAGCAGCAGGACCTCCTTCTTTGAGTGGCAGCAGGAATGTGTGATGAGCTGATCATAAACCTCATTCCCGTCACCCTGCACTGCTGAGGGGGAGCACCTGGAGCCCAAGGAGGGAAGGATGGGAGAACGTGTTTTTATGATTTCTTTTCCTTCTTATTATCCTGTTCTGATTTTCACTGATAATAAATTCATTAATATTCCCAAGCTGTGTCTGGTTTGCCTGTGATGGCAACTGTTTTGTCATCTTCCCCATTCCTACCTCAACTCATGAATCTTTTGTAACACTTTCTCTCCTCTGTTCACTTGCAGAGAGGGGTGAGAGAGTGACTTTGGTGGGAACCTAGCATTCAGTCAGGGCAAACCCACCACAACCTTTTAAAAGTGATAAAAATCCTTAACTATACAGGGAGGCTAAAGTTTGTTATATAGATACTTTTAAGTTAAGTAGGTGGATCTGCATAAAAATGTTCCAATGTTTTCCCCAACAAATAAACTCCATGCATTATACGACTTAAATAACCTCCACAGCTTAAACATTACACATCCTGGAAACAACCACCGAAAACTGAAGCACAGCTTCAAAATGCTGTGCAAATTATCTGTAGAAAATGCAGAGAACAAAAGGAACCTCCAAATCCATGTTTAGCCAAAGACTCTGGTTCTCACTGGAGATACTGGATGCCATGCGTCAGTACTTTGTGCTGAACAGTACATTAGATAAACTAATTAATTTAATGCTTATTAATACAGCTTTAAAAATTTATTTGATGTACTGAGTATAAATTGCACCATATTTTCCATGAATACATGTAAGATGTCTAACTATCCATTTGCAGATACCCTGACAGCAGGAAAGGAGATTAAACACATGGAACACATCAACAGAAGGATGATCAGATGAAATACAAACCCTGAGCCTTAGAAACCATCCTTTTCTCTCTTCATTCAAGCCTACCCAAATTCTGCACAAAGAAGGTGAGTAGCTGTGAAGATAAGCCTAAAGCACCAAACTTAGTGTTAGTTTGCCTCATGTAAGATTTGAAAATAATGCACTCTGTCAAACTCATTCAGAAATGTGGGTACACTTTACTCTCAGACAGTTCATAAACCAGGTAAATATTTAGTGGAAACCTAATCAGCAGTGGGGCACGATACTTTAATTTCTGATCTTTCAATGAAATGTTGTCTGTGTTACTCAGTCAACACTTGTAAAAAGTATTAGGACACTCTGACACATTATCTGTGCAAAAAGGTGCAAAATATCCTAATCTATGTTACAGTTCTGCATTTCTCTAATTATCTAGGGAGACTATTACCAGCTAGAACCATCAAAAGGTACAAGACAAGCACTGCGTAAGATGTGATTTTGAGTTACAAATCTGTTTTTTAACATAAAAGGCTCCTTTTTCCTTGAGATATTTAAGTGTCAGTCTGGTAGAGGTCCAGGGTCTTCTCAGTACAAGGCTAAAAAAATCCTATGTGAGGCTGAGATTTTCTTCTCAGTATTTGATTTCAGGAATTTCATGTTATAGAGAGCATGATTAAGAGACTTAAATTTCATCAGCTGAAATTTGAGATGCGGTATTAAACATTACTGTAATTCACTATGACTTGGTTTTCAGGTTTAGGATGAAAACATCCTAAGTTCTACATCCTTAGTATTAAGGATGCAAATGATTTAAGACCATTGCAAGATAGATAAATGCATGGGAATGCCTGGGACCAAGCAACTTTTCTGAAGACAGCTTCATGTTCTGTTGTCACTTAGGAATTTTTCCCATCACAAGATGATTTGGCCAGTGCAGCTCAGCACTCACCTAGGACATTCTTCAAGGAAAGCTTCAAATGCCTCCCAGAAAAGGGGATTACTGATTCATTGTGGGGTTTTTTTTCAGTTCATTATTGTCTTGTTTCAGACACTTAGAACCAGATCAAAATGTTTACCTTAAAAATCTAACCTTAAAAACCTGCACTTGACATTTAACAGGAACAAACATTTAAGAAAAGATGGTAAAAATGCATCTCATTTGCAGCTTCCAGAAATCTGCTCTGCAGTGAATTCCTGACCCTGGGGTTTCATGTGTGGGTTTTGCTTATTCTTTTGTTTCTTTCTTTCTTTCTTTGTTTTGTTGTTTGGGGTTTTTGTTTGTTTTGGTTTTGTTGTGTTTTTTAATAGAATTTTTCTCTATTAATTTCCCTAATCCAGTAGAAGTTATGCAGTCTCCCAAATGAACAGAATAAAAATGAAATTTTCAACTTGCCTCAACATGCTAAGCAACAGCTTCAATTCCAAAAAAACACTCTAATCAAAAAGAATTACACAATAACTGGAGCAAGGGATGAGTTTTTTGCAGGAAAGTGCTTTCAGGAATGGCAAAAGATGCAGATCTGTGGCTGGCATACGTGTTTTCTCCCCTTTTTTTGGTATATGCTCTGACATCATGCATCACTATACCAATTATTTAACAGATATTACTTCCCTTTACAAAGTAAATGAAATATTATGCATTGTGCAGGGTAAAATTGAACATCTGATTTTGGACAACAACAAGAAGTAGGAGCAATAGAAACACAACAGGAATTTCTAGGTGACAGTATTATTTTTGTGGTTTTATGCTGGTAGAAAAAATTTTTAATAGAAATTTAATTGTAATTAATTTGTTTTTTCCTAGGTTGAAAATATAGAAATCAGAAATATTTTTAGGTTGATTTACTTTTCACAGTAGAAATCTTTGTTATGCACAAATTATGTTATCTTACAGCTATGATGGAGCTTAACTACAGCAGAAGAGATCAGACACTTGTACAAGCATCTGGAAGAGCCTAAGTAAGAAAGAAGTGTTACTTAAAAAGAGAAAACCTGGCCAGTGCTACAGCTAAAAGGTAGAAGAAAAAAATAAATCATATTGTCTCACTAAGTTAACAATCATAGTTTCTTAACAATAATTGTTTCCTAACAATCATAGGAAACAGCCTCTCCTGCTCTTTTTTTGTTTGTTTGGGGCTTTTTTGTTTGTTTTTAAGGCTTTTTTTTAGGCGGTGGGGGGTTTGTTTGGTTTTGTTTTTGTTGGAGGTTCACTGTTATATCCTGGAAAATTCAGCTGTGATGGTTTAAACTCATTTTAAAAACCCAAAACCAACAAACATCTTTCTGTCCTTATGTACATATCTAAATTAACTTGGACATCTAAGCTGCCACAGCAATCACCTCTTGCAATATAATTCCTGCTGACGCTGGACCTATGGACAGAAACATATCCCTGCTTTAAGGCGGTTTCAGCTCCCTTACTGGGTTCTAATACATTCAGTAACTTGGTCTCCATCAACTCCAGCAGGACTTCGGAATCCAATTGAATCCAGTCACTAATTAAAATGTCTTAATCTGCAGCTGAATACCACTATTGCAGCTCAATTTATTTGTCAGCATCTTAGAATCACACAATTGTTAAGGTTAGTAAAGACCTCTAAGATCATTGTTTTAAACTGAAAGAGGGTAGGTTTAGATTGGCTATTAGGAAGAAATTTTTGTCTCTGAGGGTGGTGTGGCCCTGGTACAGGTTGAGAAAATTTGTGGCGCCTCATCCCTGGAAGTGTTCAAGGCCAGGATGGACAGGGCTTGGAACAACCTGGGATAGTGGAAGGTGTACCTGCCCATGGCAGGGGGATAGAACTGGATGAGCTGTCAGGCCTCTTCCAAATATGTATTATTGGATTCTATGACTCTATGATATTGGTTCTATGACCATCAAGTCCAACCATCAACCCAGCATCCTCACCAAATATCAAGTCCTTTGAGATAGCTCAGCTTTGCCTCCTGACCAGCTGAGGAGCTGAAGAGGAATAACCCCTATATCAAACCTGCAAGTTCCCTGTGGGCATCTCAAGCATCTTGTGTATCTCAAAAAAACATTGGGTGTTCAGCCAGCTGTTCTGAGCACTAAATACCCTTATATCAACAGCCTGGAGAAGATCACACATTGCTCCATGCCAGGATGTCATAGAAAATCAGAACAGTGGGAAGTGCAGGGGTTATAATGCCAGAACAGGGTAATCTCAGAAGAATTATTCATGGCATCACATTCTGGGGTCATCATGCTCCCCTCATACCTTTATCATTAAAAGAACACAAAAGAAAAAAGTGTTCAAAAAGCCTAGGAGCAGGCGATAATGTACACACAGCTTACTTGGAAGAGTGTCCACATAGATCTTCCGATGTCTGAAACATGAAAAGATCCTGTGATTTACATGACAACTCCATTTGTGTTATACCTAGGGTATCAGGCCAGGCTGTAAATAAGACAAACAATAAAACTTTCCAGGCTTTGTGGAAAAAAACCCTCCTTCATAACTATTTTTATGGTTTCTATTCCATTGCTTTCCTCTGCACCCCTTAACAGAGATTATTCTACCTAATAGATTTCATGCAGTCATAGTAATGTTTGCAATTTAAAAATTTAACAGATTTGAGCCACAGACGAACTATCCTGGCAAGCCAGACGAGCTTTGGGTAACAAGATTTATTTTCCTTCTGTGCTGCCAAGTCAACCTGAAGACAATGTTAATAGAAAAGGTCACAGACTGATAAGCTGACATGTCTCTAATTCTTCAGGACAAACCCGTGGCTGGTGAATTGAAATGCTACTCTGCAGCTCCTCAGGGGCAGAGGCATTAAAGTTAAATGTTACAGATGTGAAGGAATGGCAGCAAGCATGTTTGGTTTGCAAAAAAGCTTATGGCTGTGGTGGTAGGAATGCAGAAGACATCACCAGAATTTATTTTCTAGGCTAAAGGATATTTTAAGGACACACTGCAACCACTTCAATGTAGTGTAGATCCATCTGTCAAGGTGCAATTCGTGGTGGTTAAGAATGGCACAGCTCACAGGTAGAATGGATACTTTAAAAGGAAGTTCTATTATCTCTATTTCTGCTAACATAGGCTTTGCAATGTGCAGAGGGGATGAAAGAAAATGGGAAGATCATTCTCTATTTCAGAATAGTGATTTAAGGCTTCAGACATTCCACCTGGAGATTGATCGCTTGCCTAATATTCCAGTATTCACCAATTTGAATGTAAGGACCACTTCTGCCCACAGTGGTGACACTTAAAACTATTGAACTGGGACAGGGAAGTGCCAAGGTCCAGAACAGAGACCTCTCAGTTGTTAAATGGTTGGAAGAGCCCTTGGTGCAACCCACATTCAGCTACAGAAATTGTGGATACAGTTTGTTATTTCGGACAAGCCAGTGTGTGTTTTTAACAAGCATCTTTGAAAGGACAAGGGAAATGTTTTTAAGCTGAGAGAGAGTGGATTTAGATTGGCTATTATGAAGAAATTCTTCCCTGGCACAGGTTATGCAGGGAAGCTGTGGCAGCTCCATCCCTGGAAGGTTCAAGACCAGGTTGAACAGGGTTCTCAGCAACCTGGGCTAATGGAAAATGTCCCTACCCATGGCAGGGATTTCAAATAGAGGGTCTTTAAGAACTCTTCCAAACCAAATCATTCTGTGATTCTCTGAGTTTAGACTTGTTTGGAGAGTAATGGAGGTTATAGGATGGAAGCAGATGGTCCTACTCCAGCTGGTCTTAGAAAGAGAACAATCCTGGATTGTTTTAACTTAATAGTCCAGATACATAATGTGGCAAAAAAGGGTAATCATTCTTTTTCCAGCTTGTTCATCTGTAAAGAATTTTCAGACGAAGGTTCCAGAAACAGTTGAAGAAGAAACCTATATTTAGTCTTTCCCAAGACTGATGGAAAATGAAGGAAAATTAGGCTTTGCTTTCTTTCCCATAGAGGTGAACCGGAATCTGCTATGCTTACCTGGTTTTGGTTTTGTCTTCTCCCTCAGGTGAACACTTGGTGGCTCAAATGCAGTATATCCTTACAGCATGTTAAAATACAGCACAAGCAAAAATAAAAATAACCCTTTTTACCCCAGGCTGAACATGATAAAAGAATGTGAAATTTTACTACCAGAATTGTATGATTAATTCATATTAATATGGTTGCTGCTGAAGATACTCTTTCTACTTTAACTCAAGGGAGACTACCAAGACAAGCTGTCTTCTATTTTTTTTTCCCTTTTCTTTTTCCCCTGCTCTCAGTCTGAAAGACTGCAAGCACTATAAGCAAAGGATAATGAAGAAGTTCCGCATTAATTATTTCTGTTGATTCATGCTAAGGCATCCTAGCAAAGATCAAGGTCCCACTGTGCTCCACGCTGTATAAACACATTGTAAGGGACAGACACAGTTATGGAAAATTTGCAATAATAGAATGCCTGTGCAAAAAAAAAAAAGTACATGCTAATATCTTGTTTGTAGTATAAGCTTTAAGGGGGATAATGTACCCCAGGAATCAGCCTACAGGATGAATGCTGGTCACCTTTGAAGAGACATCTGAGAGCACAGGCATAGGCAATGGCAAGCAGGGCAGAATAATGACTTGGCTAAGGAGCAATCTTCTTCTAGAACTCAGGCACCAAAGAAAAATGTGGGGCCACCAGAGGCAAGAATAGGTGACACAGCAGGACCACACAGGTACTGTTCACCACAGTGGGGAGAACATCTGCGAACCCAAAACCCTTGCAGAGTTCCAGCTGGCCAGAGCTGGGAGGCACAACAAAAAGGGCTTTTGAAACAAGTCAACAGCAAAAGAAGGATCAGAGAGAACATTGGTCTGTTACTTGTCCCTTCCCACAACACAGACAAAACACAACCATTTAATACCTCCTTTCCCCCTTGTCTTTTAACACTGATGACAAAGTCCCGGGAACCCTGGATCCTTGTCTTGGATTACTGGGATTGCAGGGATGTTAAATTCTGAGCCAAGCCTGAGACTTGCTGCTCCACCTCAATGCACACAAGTTTATATGGCCAATGTTATTGTGGGACTGCTTTTTGGGACAGCGTTCACAACACCAAGCTTGTCAGAGTTGGAGGAGCATCTGGATGATGCTCTTAGGAACAGCGTTTAGTGAAACTATCCTCTTAGAAGTAAACAGTTTAACTACTGACCCTTCTGTGTCCCTTCTAACTTGAGAAGTTCTGTGATTCTACGATTCTACTGTAAGTACTCTCAAGCTATGCCAATTTAATTGATCTGTTTTCATGTATAATCTCCGCCAGTTTTGATTGGTGAGCACAGGTAAAGGAATCCAGCAGTCTGGGCCTGTTTTTTTCCTATTTTCTTTTGTTCAGCTCAACTTGAAGACTAAGGCAGACCTCAACTACATAGTCCATTTTCTTTTTACTACCTGAGCACCACCATCTCTCAGCTTGGGGAGAGCTGAGGGGACAGCAGTGCTGCTCTCTCCCCGGCCAGTACACAGAGGATGCGGGCAACACCACCGCTTCCCCAGCCATCCTGTTCCAGTGCTTGACAACCCTTTCCCTGAAGAAAAATTCCCTAATATTCAACCTATACCTCCCTTAGTAACACTTGAGGCCACTTCTGCTCATCCTCTCACCTGCTACCGGGGAGAAGGGGCTGAGCCTCACCTCTCCTAAGGGTACTAAGCCTCACCCCTACCTAACGGCACTACCGACCTTTGGGGAGCTGCAGAGGGCAATGAGGTCGCCCCTGAGCTTCCTTTCCTTCAGGCTGAGCTGCCCCGTCCCCCTCAGGCCGGCACTCCAGAGCCCTTTCCGGTTCAGGTTCCCGCGGCTGCTCCCGGCCCGCCTCCAGCCCTTCCCCTGGCCCTGTCACGGAGCTTCAGACGCTCCTGCAGCTGCGGAGGGGCTCGGGGCCCTGATCCAGGCGGAGGGACAGTGGTTCCGGCCGGATCCTCCGGCTGCAGCGGCCTCGCCGCGCCCCAAGAGAAGGCGTGATAGCGTTCCTGGGTCTGAGGGAGCCGGGCCGGCGCTGAGCGTGGTGCTGGCTCCGTTCTGCAGACCTTTGGCCTCGCTCCCTCCACGAGGGGCCGCGCAATGTGCCTGGAAGCTGCCCGGCAGCCCCCGAAGGAGAGGCCCGGGGGGCCGAGATGGGGCAGTGCGGCCTTGGCTTCCCCGGCTGCCATGTGCCTCACACGGGCTGTGCCAGCTGCCCCGGGACAATGATCCCGACAGCACCAGGCTCCCCTCCTGTCAGGGCTCCACACTCGCAGCCCAAGATATCACCTCAAATCACAAAATCATGGAATGCTCAGGGCTGGAAGGGACCTTCAGATACTTCCAGCTCCCTAGCCCCACATGCTATAGGCAGGGACGCATTCCATCAGCCCAGTTTGCTGCAAGCCCCATCCTGCCTGACCTTAAACATTCCCTGGATGGGGCAGCCACAGCTGCTCTGGGCAATCGGAGCCCAGGGCTGCAGGACCCTCACAGTAAAGTTTTTTTCCTTAGGTGAAGTCTAAATGTCTTCTAATGAAAAACCGTTCCTCTTGTGCTTTCACTTTCTGCCCTTGTCAAAGCTGCTGTCGCTGGTTGTTTCTAAGCCCCTGTACAAGCGTTGCAAGGGCGCAGTGAGGAGCCTTCCCTTCTCCAGATGGAGCAGGCCCTGCTCTCTCTGTGTTCGTAGCAGGGCTGCCCCTCTGATCATCTCCATGGCCTCCTCTGGTCCTGCTCCAACACCTTTCCTGTGCCGAGCAGCCCAGGTCTCGACAAATGCTCCAGGTTGTGTTGCCATCTTATCGCAAAAGTCCCATACCTTCTTGGTCATTTCTCATGAGCAGCTCCTTGCGGCACTAACTTCTTCTTCTTCTTTACAGCACAGCCAACAAGCTCCAGCCCTCTTCACAGCGCAACCAACAAACTCTAACTCTCTCCTCAACCAGCTAACCCACTCTTTTGTAGCACTCGTCTTCTTATTGGAAACAGCTGTGGCCTATTAAGGGCAGGTCTGTTCCTAATCTTTGGCAATTAGTACAGCTGCAACTCCTCAGCAGTGAGATTACCTTCTGAACTATTCTCTTACATTCTATCCCTCCACAAAATTGGGCTTCCTCAGGGCAGAGTCTGAGGAACAGAATTGTTTCCCTCAACTTGCTAGTCATGTTTCTTTGGAAGCAGACTAGGATTTTCTTGGCATTCTGGGCTGTGAGTGCTCACTGTTGCCTCATACCCAGCCTTTCATCCCCCAGAACCAACAACTCCTTCTTGGCACTCTGAGAGATGAGGTAATATCTTGGTGTACCCAAAATAGTGTGAGAAACAAGTTAATGGGAATTGGCTTTCACAGGGTACTATATGAATTGATATTAAATACTACAATGTTGTTACTGTTAAGATAATGGTATATGTTATAAAGTAGTTGATGTTGTTATAATGGCCTAGTTATGAGGCTGGTTTTCATGACAATGGTTGTGTATGTTTAATGTGTGTTGATGAGTTTATGTTGGACAGACTGTTTTTAGCCAAACCTTTGAGACACAGCTGTACGAGAAATGGTGTGGTGTTGTGTATTTTTATAAGTTTTATTGTTTTTATTACAAAAGATAGCTATTTTCTGTTAGTTAATGGTTTGGTCCTTTGTACCTCCATTTCATCGTCTCAGAATGGTCTTTCCTTAAGTTGTTTACTCCCTACTTTTCCTGTCACTTGGCTGTCCCTCAAGATGACGATCCCCCCTGTTCTTCCCCTCATATTCTTAAGTGGCCATGTCAATCCCAGTTGTGCTGCCCACCTTCCCTGTCAGTCACTATAACCACACTCATCTTTTTTGAGAAAGTTCTGTGTCAATCATCCTCTGTTTAGAGGATGATTTATCTCTGGGGCTTCTTCCCTCCTCTGTGTGATCCCTACTGGTTCTGTTAAGTATGGTTATGTTAAGTAGTACTCTTCCCTTTGCTTTCCCCTATTGGTTGCTTTATGCTCCCACTCCTTACACCCACTCCCTTTATAAAGCTGTACTTCCCCCTTTTCTCTGGCACTTTTCCCTGGTCCCACTGAGGAATAAAGCCTCCTTGGTATCCACACGAGTGTCCTCTCTCTTGTTCCTTTATCTTGGATCCTCGTAGTATGTACTTGGCAGCGTCACCCATGCCGCAGCACTCATCACTACCTGGGCAATCTCTGTGAGAACCTAGCGTGGCACCCTGTCATCACTCAAGGAGCTGCTACCCAGCGTCCCATCACTCCTGTGACTGCAGTGCGAGCCACAGAATAGCACTGCATCCAGTGATAATCCTGATGACCACAGCGATGAAACTATGCTGGCGCCGAAAAGAATGACGTGGGGCAAGACATATAAAATCAAAATGAGCATGGATCAAGCTGATGCAACACCAGGGGTTATAAAAGGCAGAGCCACCATTTTGTGCACAAGCCTCTGGCATTTGGCCACGCTCACAGTGCTGTACCTTTCACTTTGTGAATTTTCTTTATTGTTTTCAATAAAACTTTTATAACTCATTCTCACTTTGGAGCAATTTATAACAAGGGTTATTCGGTAAAAGAATGAAGGTAATTGGTTTTGTTCTCTGTGTGTAGTTATCTATGGTTTGGATGTGTTCTGGTTAATCTGTGGGCTGTTGTTGAGAACTGGGGGGCGGGAGGGGGCTGCTGAAGGTCTGACTAAAAAAGGAGGAGAATGAGAGGGGACAGGAGAGTAGGCGTTTGGGGCAGAATGTAAGTTCCTGATTACCCATCCAATGGGAATGGGAACAGGGACTGCCCCCGGATGCAGAAGGGTGCGGCATGCTGGGCCCAGATGGTACTGCCAGGTGTCACCTCAGGACTATTTGGAAAAAGTCCACATGGCAAATAAATAAAGAGATGGGCATAGTTTAGGGATCTGAAAATTAAAAAAAAAAAAGTTTTAATAGTTGAAAACAAGAAACAGCACAGTCGCTTAACAAGGTATGGGCTGCATTAAAAAGGCGAGGGTCAGAGTAGGATCAGTAATGTATATAGGGTAGGTGGCACAGTGATAGCTTGGTGCCCAGCGTGAGGCCTGAGGCCAGCACTGGACCCCATGGGTGACACTTTGGACATTTCCCTGTTTTTACTCAGTGAAGAGCCCTCAAAAGTTTCTTTGTTGTCAAGCTACCCCCAATGGGAGCAGACCCTGTTTAATAGGGTGGTGCTCCTGGAGGAAGGGAACAGTAGCTCCTGAAGGCATCACAGGAGTCATTCCCCATTGGAAGCCATCGTCCCCAGACATTTTCTTTTCTCACTCACCAGATAAGTAAGAAATACTCTTTCTATTCCCCTTTTTGTGAGGTGGGGCTCTTTCATTCTTACTTTTCCTGCTATTTTATAAGTCCCTTTTACTAAGGGAATCTGTTCTTGAGACCTCTCTCTCCTTTTCCCTGCCCTTGAGGCAGAAACCTTTTGCTGCGCAGCTTTCCTCTTTTCTTGGCAGGGAACCGGCAGTGGGGTTTTTGCTTTCTTTCTTCTTTTCCTGGGATGGTGGGCTGGTTGGGCTGCTCAACTTTCCATCTCACCCATGGGTGCCCGACTGTCAGCAGCTCAAAAAGGAGCTTTTAACCAAGTTGTGGGAATCCTTGGGGGGGCGGGGAACATTATTCTAAAAAGGAAATCCAACAGTTTGTCAGGTGGCTGTTTTCTCACTTCCCCGAAGTGTCCCCTGAGCAAATTTATGGTCTACAATTTTGGGATACGGACAGAAGGAAGTTAATGGAATTGGGCTAATCAGGGGACACATCCTTATCTAAATTCACATTTTGGAGTCTGCAAATTGGAAGAGTTTTAAAATCAACAGTTCAGGTGAGAAAACAGTCATCTTCGGACAGCCTGTTCCCTAGTTCTCCCAGTTCTCCTTGTCCTAGCTCTCTCTCCTTTCCCACTACCCCTCAAGCTGGGAGAGGAGCATCCCACTGCTAAGCAGGGGCTTGCCACTGGCTTCCCTCAAATCTCCCAAACCCCTCACCTGAGGAGTCCGGGCCCCATTTCTTGGGACCTTTCCTTTTCCCCTGTTCACCCTATCCCAAAAAACCCCATCCCAGAAACCCTCAGTTAAGTTTGATCTCTCTGACCCTGATTCTCCTCAAAATGTCTCCCCAGTATCTCAAGATGGTGGAGGCCACATGGCTTTTCCCACCACCAGCTCTTCTGCATCCCACAATCCCTTTTGCCCACCCACCAACCCCTTCCTATCCCTAAACCCATCTCATGAACCCTCCTCTTCCCATGTACCTCCCCCTCCTTCAGCTGCTCCCATCTCCTCCCAAGACCCACCTCCTGATCATGCCCCCAAGTCAGGGACCTGCCCATTAAGTGCTCCCGCGCAGTTTCCCAGCCAACCCTCCTTCCTCCCAACTTCCTGTTCCTACACCCCACCTTCCAGTTCCCACGCTTCAGTATCCGGGCGGGGTGAGCCTGGGAACCGCAATCAGGAGCCCATTCCCACATTTTCAGCTGTCCCTGTCACTTACAACCCAGAGAGGGAAGGAAGGGTGCAGGCCCAGTTGTCCCCTTTCCCCTACCACACCTCAAAAGAGCTTTGTAAGGCCCAAAGGAATTTTCTTGGGAAAGCGAATATTTCAGAGGTCTGTTGAAGGCAACTTTATCAGCCTCTGATGTTACCCCAGCAGATCTGAGGCAGTTGTTTTCCTGCTTGCTTTCACCCACAGAATTCCTTCTGTGGGAAGCAGCATAGAAAAAAGAATTACAGGGGATCCTTCCATCATTATGGGGTAATTCTTGCACAGCCTCAGATACCGACGATAACACAATCTCCATCTCCTGTGTGGGCAAGGAGAATGGGCAGAGGGTGCTGAAAAAGCCCGAGGCATCCCCTGGGAGGTGCTGAGGGAAAGCGCAAAGGCAGCACAAAAGGTTTTTTCTTACCTTGCAGCCCGAGGTCCCAGTTCATAGCTATGTTAAAATCACTCAGTTACCATCCAAATCCTTTTTAACATTTATTGAGAGGCTCTGCAGGGCAATTGAGCTGCAGGTGCAGAGTGAGGACGCCTGGCGGGAAATCCTCAAGGGAGTGGCATTGGCCAATGCAGATTCTAAGTGCAGAGCTGCCGTCTTGAGCCTGTCCCTGGATCCTCCTCCGACACTGCAAAACATGTTGGAAGTTTGTGCCAGGAAGGTCATTACTGCCCCGGAGGAGCAGGACACAAAGACTCAGCTGCCTCAAAGGGTTTCCCTTGCCAATGCTGCTGACAACCAAGCACTGTTGCCCACTGATCACTCATCATGCGCCCCAAATCCTCCCAGAAAACCCATCAACACTGATAGGTCAATGCCACCTGTGTGGCAAGACTGGACACTGGATGCCTGACTGTCCTTTAAGACAGCAATTTTTAGACTTTAAAAGGGGGCAGAGACCACCTATGGAGGCTCAGTCAAAAACTAGAAAAAGAGCACAGTCCCTCCCTATGCCATAATATAAATGAGGTGGGCTCTTTAACACCACGGGTAGGGGGCCAAAGGAAAAGCAGTAATAAAAGAAAGCCTACCTGAGCAAAACAGAAAATTACCGGATAAGACAAAACAAACAGGGTTTTATCCTGACAGCAGACCCATTTTAACCACCTGTTTAAATTGCGAACCTTTCAGGTTACAATTGACAGAGCCACTTCACCTACGGAATTCAGACTTCCATTTCATATCAATATGCATGGAGTCACCAGGTACTTGGAACTGGATCCGTTGTGAGTATGTCATCATCGGGGACATCAAATATACACCACAAGAAATCAACATTGTGCCGGGCCTCTTGTCATTGAACCCAGGACAATTTTTTCTCGGGCTGTACTGTGTCCGCCCACCTATATACCTTCCAAAAGATCAAGTTATAGCACAAGCTGTATCAGTGCCTGAGCTGTTTTGGGACCAGGAACAAACCAACGTGCTTAGACAGAAGACCCATCCCATAGTCTCATGGGCTCAGGTTCTGGGAAAGGATAAGCCCTGCATAGTATGCAGGATGCAGAGAGGTGGGGATCACAAATTTTTGAACGGACTTCTAGACACGGGAGGAGGTGTGATGATCATACCCTCTCGGGAGTGGCAGTCACATTGGAAGCTGCAAAACGTGGCTGTTTGTGTGCAAGGGGCGCATTCAATTAGCAAAACAGTAGAAGAGCATCATTCAGGTTGATGGACCAGATGGACAATTTGCATCAATACATCCATTCATTTTAGACTATGCGAGGGAGAGACCTCATGGCCCAGTGAGGGACCAGAATTGACCTACCCAGGACCCTCCCAGGTTTTTTGGGTGGTGGCCACTGAAAAGGACTCCGGTCCTAATAAAAGATCCAGACACTTGGAAGACAGAGGGGCCTTATGACCTCATCACCTGGGGGAGGGGATACGCTTGTGTGTCCACCCTCTCAGAGCTGAGGTGAATTCCCTCCAAATGGGTCAAACCTTATATCCCTAAGGTAGAAAAGGACAATAAAGTTGTGGTGCAAGTGAAAGAGGCTTGTTGGAGGAGAAGGAGGTGCAAAACTCGATTCCTTTGAGTTGTCGCAGAACTCATTTCTTTGAGTTACTCTTCTAACCTGTTGTGTTTCTCCCCTACTGACCTGAGCCCAACAGCCCCGATCAGAGTGTTGATAGCCATCCCTCTAGTCTTCTTCCTCCACTCCGTTGACCTGTGGATTGTTTCCCAGCCGAAGGCCAACATTTGGAAGACCCGCACACAAGTCCTCAGCCAAGATCACATTTGCCTTTCCACCGCATCTGCAGCAGACCCTATGACCACCTGCCTTGTGGGGATCCCTCTTAGATCCAATGAATTTCCTACCATTTTAGTTACCCCCTTGCTCCCTGTATTCAAGCCATTAGCCCCTTGGAGAGACGTAGCAAGAAAATCAGCTGTTTTGGAAAAAGAACCCCAGGAATCTGATTTACTTGGTTCATCCCATGCTTTCTGTTGTGTTCAGTTCTTGTTTGAACCTGATTTCCAAGCTCAGTTATATACAGAGGTTAAACAATTTAAAAAGGGGTACCAAGCAAAGAATTGGTGTGATAAGCCACACAAGATCACACAAGGTCACCCCAATGGAAAACCACGTGCCCTCCCTAGAGGAATTTTCTTTATTTGTGGTGACAGAGCGTGGGCAGGCATCTCCTCTCACCTGATCAGAGGCCCATGCACCCTCGGCCAACTGTACCTGTTTACCCCCAACAGAACCCAAATTTCTGATTGGCTAGCCAAAAATAATACCGAAGAATTGACCCACCAAAAGAGAGATTAGAGAGAATTAGGCCCAAATTGTGACTCAGAGATAATCCATTGGTCCAAGCCCAAAGGAGTCGCAATCACCATTTGTTTGCCATGGGTGTCTGCGACCAAAGCACCAGGTGAATCAGTGCACCTAGAAGGCTGGGTGGCTAAACAGGCAAATCTTACCTCTCACACGTCCTATCAGATGAGATGATAGCAATGCAGGTGACTCTGCAAAACAGGGCTGCTATTGACTTTTCTACTCCTTCTCCACAACCACCGCTGTCGGGGCGTGCGGACTGTGCCCCGGCCAGGCGACATTGACAACACAGGCGTAACAGATCCCCTTCACAAGCTCCACAAATCCCAGTTACCAGCAGTGGTTCGGCGCAGGAGCAAAAAGGCAGCAGCACAGGTCTTGGGGGTAAAACAGAGGTGACTTTTATTCATGACCAGCACCCAAGATAAATACTTGGGCCGAAAAAGAGCTTTTATAACATCATTTGGGAGGAGGGCTTTAGGGTGGCAAACCAATAGGGGTATGGTTGGGAAGGGGTCGAAGGCGGGACATTTTACACTTGAACCAATAAGGGAGCAATAGGGAGGGACATAACTTGGGTAAGCCAATAGGGTTCTAAAATATACAAAATAGACAGGGAATTCTCCAGAAGAAAGGGCAGGTTGGGGGAGGATTGACATTCAGTGGGAGGGGAGGAGCAAGGAGGATTCTGGGGAAAAAGGGCAGGAATAGGAAGGATTGACAATTGGGAAGGTTGGGGATTAAAACTTGGTAGGGAGTGGCTAGGCGACAAACAAAAAGATTGACATCTAACTGAACTGAATAACCAGTGAGGGAGTACGTCTGATTTTAGAAACACAAGATACAAAATGAGGAGCCTATGCCACTCTGAAGGCAGGGGGAGGACAATACCAGGGGTATTACAAAACCACGGATTAAACAGAGAACAAAACTACAAATTCAGCAGTGAACCTGCCAAACAAAGAAAACACACTACAACACACTACTGTGAGGAGTTTGAAGGTCTGCGTTGTCTGAATTTAACCACCAAAGCTGAGGATGTGCAGAAAGTCATTGATAAGGTTCAATTTATGGTTGAAGACATAAAAAGGGAAACTTCAGACTGGCTGGGAGACATTTTCTCTGGGTGGGGTTTGTCAGGCTGGGCCGGGTCCATTTTGAGAACTGGACTTCTAGTTCTCTTTGTTATTTTGGCAGTTCTTGTAGCCTCCAGTGTGATTTGGCGCATGATAACACGGCTGCTGAACGATGCTTTCTCACCACTTAGTGTGAACCAAACAACTGTTTCAAAGACAACTGAGGAAAGTCGGTGGGCTTCCGCCCCAACAGCCATGGTTTGGCGACATTTACACAGACTCTGAGTTCAATAACCAGATATTAGAGGTTTTATATTAGAGGTTTTACTTTCCCCTCTCCCTTTTGTTTTTGTTTAAACAAAAAAGGGGAAGATGTTGTATTGTGGTTTTGTATGCTCAGTTGTAATGGTTTGTTACTTTGGTCTGTTCCAGTTCTCCTCTGTAGTAGTGGTTCTGCCCCTGTTGCCTCCTCCCTCCTTCCCCCTGTCAATCTCCTTGCCTCCACTCCCTGCATCCTGGAAAATGCTTAGTCATTCCTTTGATCCCTCCCCAGTTTTCTGTCTATCACTCGGCTGCCTATTCCTTCTTTCTAGAACCCCCTACCAGGGGCGTTGAGTGATAGGTCCATGCACTGTGATTCCTCCCCTGAAATGCCTCTATTGGTCCCCTAGAAATGTCTGTATCCCCAGTCCCTACACCCCCAAGTGCTCCCACTGGTGAATGGGCAAACCCCTCCTCTGTTTCCACCCCCGTTTATATATCGTTGTGCAACTCAGCTCCTGGCCTTCTGTCAGCTGGTTCCCCTGGGTTGTGGACTTCCCTTAAGCCATCTCCAATAAACCTGGACTTAACCCCCAATAGGAGTCTACTCCTTTCTTCTGCCTTCGTTGTCCAAGTCTCGCCCATGCAAGGCCAAAAGCCTTAGCCTCCCTCCCGGCCTCCCGAGGAATGGGAGGGTGTCCCCCGCTGTCTGTTGTGCCAGACCGAGCTGGGGTCTCCAAGCTGGACACACAGAGTAGCACAGTGACAAAAATGCATGTGCCCTTTCTAGGATCTGATGCCACACAGCTGGGCACATGGGCTGCCAGGCTGCTGTATGAGCAGGGTCATTTGCTGCTGCACCTTTTGTCCAGATGCAGATGCAGCAGCACTGAGCTCATTCCTGCTCTTTCTATAGAGCTGCTCCTTCTTTTTCTTTGCTAGAGCTCTGAGTGTCATGTCGTTTGCACAGCTCACATAGTTTCCACACAGCAACAGTTGGTATTGAGTGGCTTGTGTGGTATTTGGGACTCCTTACCGATATTTCATCCTTCTTCCAATCCCTTGCCAATATGGTGCCCTGTTCCTTCAGCTCTTAATGCTGTAGCCGCTGGACTCTGCTCTTTCTCCTGTCGAAATACATCCAGGTGTCCACAGCGCAGGTGGGCTCCTAATGCCCGGATACCATTTGGATCAAGCTCCTGGTGCTTGACACATTACCCAAAGAGGTGGCAGAGAAATCTCCTTGCCTGGAACAGTGGCATCCCTCCCTGTGACTTGTTTCAAACTTGAGGTCAAAAGCCCTGAGAGCATCCTACAAGTACAGGGCACAGCTCCAAGGGAGCTGATCCCATCTCACTGTAGGGGATCTCCAGGGGCAAAGCATCCCTGGGTCATATCACCTGATTATGTATTTGACAAGAGTTTTGGCAGCTTCATCCCACTTTGTAAAGGGAGGCTCTGGGGGCCTATTCCAGAGCAGTGGTTCTGCATTTGTGGGTGTTGGGCCCCTAAGTGTCATGACCTTCATAGAGCTAATGTTACATTTCTGGTTTTTGGGGGATTTTACTGTCATCTTTATCAATGTTAGCAGATGGTTCAAACTTTTTAGGACAACTGATGTCACAGCACCTTCCTCAGCCATGTGGTCACATTGCTTTGGATGCAACAATAGGTGTAGTAGTGGTAGAAATAATAATGATAATAATAACAATACCACCCAAATCACATTGCATATAATTCTGTGATTTTCACATTAGGGAAATGGAAATCACAGTGTACCTATCAGGCCATTAACAGTTCGGAATCACAGGATATTTGCCAGGGTCTTGAATAGACACATTGGTACAGCATCAGGATGTCCTACTTCACTATTGTAAGACACCTTTTAAGTGAAGACATACGTATATGCACACAGTGAAAAAGTGTTCTGTCTGTTGTTTACTTTGTTTCTTAGTTTGTGTCTACAACTGTCAGGAAGGACAAAAACCTATTGTGGGCAGCTACTGAATTATTTTGAAAAAAATTAAATTATGTGGTCGTCATCTGAATATATGACTCGGTTTTCCAGCGCTGCAATAGTGTTCATAATTTCCTGTACTCTTTTATTAATTGCACTTGCCAGGTTTTTATCAAGAGGGCATTCACTTTTACTTTATACTCTGAACAAAAGGAAGAATTTCAGTGAGTTAGGAAAGGTTTTATTCAGTGTGTATGTATAAGAGAGAGACCAGAGTTTGGACTTCTCTGAAATGTTGCCATAATTGCAGTCTACCATACTTTTAGACTGTCAAGAATAAAAATCATTTGTACTCTGTATCTCCACAGCACAGACAGTAAAACATATCTCTAAGGCAAAAACTCTGTAAATAGCTGACTTGACTGATCTGTGTTCATTCTCCTGCATGCTTTACAGCTGAATTGTGTGCTAGCTTGCTAATTTACAGCCAACAGTGCTTAATTCTAAGCAAGAAGTGCCGACCACCACTGTGAGAAAGAGCTAAAAAAATTCTTGAACACAGTGTAAGCATTATTAACAGTTCACATTCACTTCTTAAGTTCATGTGCAAGTCAAATGGTGCACACAAGCACAGAACCCAGCCGTGGGCTACACATAATAAAAAGGCATGCCAATTTAGTGCCAGAGTGTGCTCACAGATTGGATTTTGCAACTTTCAGCCCTTCTCTGGCTGTTTCAACCCATTTCTGTACACTCATTGACGTTATTATGAGCCACATTTCGTTACTGAGCACAGGTTGGTTCTGTTTGCATTGATCAAAATCATAATAAGTTTCTCTGGGCCTGATCATTTTCTCTGTGTACATTAATATCTTCATTAATAAAAAATAATAAAATATTTTAAGTTCAATTAATTACAAAATTAATTTTAAAGTTATTTTTTAAAAAGTTCAGTTTGCAGCCAACAGAAAAAAACCCCCCCCATTTCAAAAAAAAAAAAAAAACACCTTTCTCCAAATGTTTTTTGAAAAATTTTAAATTTTTTTTTTTTTTTTGTTTTTTTTTCTTTCTTTCTTTTTTTTTTTTTTTTTTTTTTTTTTTGTCTTTTTTTTTTTCTTTGGCTTTTTTTTTTTTTTTTTTTTTTTTTTTTTTTTTTTTTTTTTTGAATTGTGTTCTTTTTTTTTACCACCTCCTACTTTGTTTTTTCTCCAACACACAACAACCCCTCCTTTTTTCTTTTTTTTTTTTTTTCCATTGCCGCTGCCTCGCGTTCCCCCTTTTTTTTTTTTTTCTTTTTTTTTTTTTTTGTTTGGGGAAAACAAAAATAGGTTCTGTCTCAGGTCTCCCTCCCCCTTCTTCTCCAAACAGTTAACTGCCAATCACAGTTCCCTTGACAACTCCCGCCCTTTTGTATCTGTTTTCCCATCAATCTGTAAAACCCCTCCTTGTTTTGTTCATTATCTTGGTTTTCCCCTCCCATGTTTCCCTGGCAACCCTCCTGTCCATCACCTTCTGCCCACTCCCCAACCCTAGAAGCTTCTATCCTGGGTGGAGGGTGATTGGAGCAGAGAGGGAAGCCACTCCTTTGTTGTATGCTCATTTGTCAAAGTCTCATGCTCTTCATTTTGATTTGTATTGTTATTGGTTCTCTGTGATGTGCTCCTCCCCTCGGGGATTCCTTAACTGCCCTACCCCGGGGGCGGATCTTGGGCAGTTGCCTGCAGTCTGCCACCTCCTCTGTACCTCCTTTCCCTGAATAAACCCAACCCCCGCTGCGGACAGCTGCCTGCCTCGTGTCATTCCTCGCCTCACCGCCACTTCGCTAGCTGCCGTTGCTCTGCTTTGCCTCATCTGAGACGCCTTCTCCCACCATAGCCGTGGGAGAGGTCTCAGGAAGCCGGCCGTCTGCCTCAGCTGTCCCCCGCTTGGGACAGAGGCTGCAGTGGCCACTCGGCCGGCCCAACCAGGCTGTGGCTGCGCTTTTCCCTGCGGAGCCAGCCGGGCTCGGCGTGCGCGCAGCCGCAGCTGCTGGCGCCCAACATGCGGCCGTAATTCGTGGTTGTTGGACTACGTTGGACTCGCGGACCGAAGATCTCCTTGTCTTCCCTGGGCGTGGCAGCACCTCCTGTGAGCAGACCCCAGGACACTTGGGGTGGCGCTCGGGAGGACCGGCAACCAGAGACATCTCTCGCACCTGGAGACGGTCACCGCAGTGAGGACTCGGCATACGGATTTTCCCCTTCCGGCTGGGTTTCGGTGAGCCGCTTCTCCTCTCACCCCTCGTCTTCTACCGACCCCCCTCTGTCTTTCGTGGCAGGGGCTTTTGGGTCATTCTCCCGGCGTCGAAACTCTGGGGCGTCGGGAGATCCCCCATCGTAACTTTGGGGTGGGGGCGACGAGGTGCCGGCCGGGAGACCCCTATTTCTTTTTACCGCCTCCCCTTCCTTTTGTTCGGTGTTTTCTCCCCTTCCACATTTTCTTTGCGGGTGCTGAGTGAGACTGCGCTGCACTTAACATCTGACAGCCATGGGTGCTAGACTGTCAGCAGCGCAGCGCGAGGCTGCTCATGTTTGTTGTGGTTTGATTGTTGGTTCAGATCTCCCGCTAAAGGAGCGGGAGGTCAAGAGTTTGGTCCGCTGGGTCTCCTCCCAGTTCAGAAATTTCTCCCCTGACCAGTGTAGAGACCTCCGCTTTTGGGAGGAGGTCGCGCGTAAATTGTCTAATCTGGCCAGGTCGGAGGAGATTGATATAACAAAGAGAATCAAATTGGCTAGACACCTACATTGGGTGGCGCAGCTTTTAGCTGCGTTGAGAATAAAGCAAGCTAGGGAACTGGAAGGACGCTCACGGAATGCCGTTGCCGGAGTTGCCCGGCAAAATTCTGTTTGTTCACATTCGGTTGGTTTGCGTTCAAGTTCTTCGGCTGTCCCCAGTTCTGCCCCTCAGCGTGTCCCTACCCCTCGTTCCTCCCCTGCTGCTTCCCCAAGACCCAGGATCCTGAGGCGGGGATCATCCGTCCGCAGCGGACAGGAGCCCCAACATCGCCCTGGCCCTCCTCAGGAGCCCCAATCCCCCCGCGGGGAGCGACCAAGGGCCCGGTCGTCACCCGATTCTCCCGCACCCTCCATTCCTCGATCCCCCCGATTCCGAGTTGTAAAATCCCCCAAGTTGTTATCAAAAGTTCGCTTCAAGGTCCCTGTCCAAGATGGCCCCCGTGGGGCTCAAGATGGCGGGGACCACGAGGCACCATGGCGGGAACCCTCTCCTTCTTCCCATAACCCTTTCCTTCTCCCGCCACCAAACCCCTTCCTCCCTCCACCAAACCCCTTCCTTTCCCTGAACTCCGTCTTTCTCCCAGAAGCTCCACCCAAGTACCACCCCAGCGCTCCTCCTCTTGTCCCGCCTTTGGCTCCTCCCATTGTTCCACCTCTTGCCCCTCCCTCTGTCACGCCTGCTCCTGAAGCCGCTCCCCCCAACTCCTCCCCGTGGGCTGCGGGTCCCACGTCATCGGACCCCGCCCCCTTTTTCCCACGGCACCTCCCAGCCCCTCCCCTCAGGTTCCGGTTCCCACGCTCCCCCTTCCGGTTCCCACGGTCCTCCATCTTTGTTTTTGGGGCTGGGAGCGGGGGGTGTTGGTGGAGACCAGCCGGGGCCTGAGCCGCCGAATGTCATGACGGCGGCCCCGGTGACTTATCACTGGAGGCGGGGAATTGGGACACGCGTTGGACACCCATCTCTTGATCGGTGATCCAAGAGCTCTGTAAGGCCCAGAAAGAATTCGTGCTGCTGGACACCCATCTGGAGGCTGAGCTTGTTCCAACTGACATCAGGCAGATTTTTAAATGTTTACTGAACAAGTCTCAGTTCTCCAGGTGGGAGGTGGCCTGGAAGAGGGCCGTCACCGATCTTCTTCCCAGTCTGTGGGAGGACCCCAATTTGGGGGGGGGGAAGGGAACATCTATGCGGTTTGGGGGAGTGGGCAAAGGGGCAGAGGGTTAATGTGGTTGAGGGTTCCCCTCAAGTCACTGAGTTAGATGCAGTCGTCAGAGTGTTCGAGAAACTCCATGACTGGCCCTTCAATTTGGTTACTGATTCGGCATACGTAGCCGGTGTAGTCGCCCATGCTGAGAATGCTATTCTGCAAGAAGTTCCCAATTTGGCCCTGTACAATCTGCTCTCGAAACTGATCCAGCTCATCTCCCATAGAGAGCAGATGTACTACGTGATGTATACCAGGCCACACACAGATCTGCCCGGGTTCATCGCAGAGGGTAACCGCAGGGCTGATGCCCTTGCGGCCCCTGCCGAGATTGAGCCCGAGTGGGCCCTTGCTGCAGCAGTAAAGGTGGCCCCGGTCCCAGATGCGTTTCAACAAGCCAAGATCAGCCACCAGCTCTTCCATCAGAATGCGCCTGGCCTGGTTCGGCACTTCCATCTTACGCACGACCAGGCTAAGGCCATTGTGGCCACATGCCCCCAGTGCCAGCAGAGCCAGCTACCATCGCTGCCTGCTGGCGCCAGTCCCAGGGGACTCTCGAGCTGTGAGGTGTGGCAAATGGATGTCACCAAAATTCCGCAATTCGGCCGCCTCAAGTTTGTCCACATTTCAGTGGACACCTTTTCCAGTGCTGTCTTTGCCCACATGGGGGAGAAAGCCTCGGAGGTCCAAAAGCACCTCATCCAGGCTTTCTTTGTGCTGGGCACCCAAAAAGGGCAAAAAAACAAAAAGGGCCCCCCCCCCAAACACGCAGGGAAAAGAAGTGCGGCCCCGCAGGGAAGGGGGGCCCCCCTCCCCCCCCCACAAAAAACAAAGGGGGGGAGGGCCCCCCCCCCCCCAACCACAAAGAGGTCTTCCCCACCTAACTCCGCCGAGAAGGAGGGCGCCCCACCCACAAACAACCCACACCCACAAAAAAAAACAACTAATTAAAAAATTGTGTGGAAAAGAAAGCCGCCCCCCCCGGGGCGGGGCCCGCCCGGCCCGCGGCAGCGGCAGACAAGGGGGGGGCCGGGGGGGGGGGGGGGGGGCCCGGGGGGCGGGGGGGGCGGGGGGGGCTGGGGCGGGGGGGGGGGGCGGGGGGGGGCGCCCCCCCCCCCCCCCCCCCCCCCGCGTCGTCCCCCCCGGGTGCGGCCGCCTTTCCCCCCCCAAGCACCCCCCCCCCCCCCCCCCCGCCCCCGGGAGGGGCGGGGGGGGGGGCGGGCCCCTTCCCCCCCCCCCCCCTTTTCTTCCCTCTTCCTACTTTTTCTCTTTTCTCCCCCCCCCCCCCCCTCCTCCCCCCCCCCCTTTTCCTCTCCTTCTTCTCCTTTCTTCCTTTTCTATTTCTCATTTTGTCTTTTTAGTATTGCAGTTGGCGTGAACCTGATGGCCCCCATTCTTGTCACCGCCTTTTGCGCAGCCCTTCTGGGGTCCCTCCTTCTACCTGCGGACCCAGAGAGTGTTCTCCAGCCAAAAGCCGGAATCCTGAGCACCCTCGGTCAAGTCCTTGGCCAAGAGGACCCGCGACAACAGCTCCACCCGTGTCATCCCGTTATGTGGGGACCTCTCGATGGCCTCTGCTGCCACGACATTCCATCAAAGGCCGAAAGTGTGAGACTTTCCATCAAGGAAGTGCGAGACTTGGCCACCAACATCACCCAGGATGCTACTGGCCGGCTGGAGGACATTCTTTCAGGAAGGGACCTTTCTGGGGGGATTGACTGAAGTTTGAAAGTGATTTTGTTAGCTCGTTTAATTCTGTTAGCCGGTTTTCTTATTTGGATATTATTTAAAGTAACATCCCCTCTTGCAAAGGACTTAAGAGAAGACGTCTCAGATGGACACTCTCCTGATGAAGGAGAAGAGGAAGATCTCGTTTGAACATTCATTATTCCCGTCTGATTGTTTAGTTAGTTCAGCCTCCCCCCATTGTTTCTTTTTGTTTTGTTTAGAAAAGGGGGAAGAATGCAATTGGTGTCTTCATGAATAGGCTTTTCCTTAAGGTGCATCACACAGTGATTGCTGGTTGGAGGAGGGAATTCCCACTTGGAGGGACAAATGAAGGCTATGGCTATCTGAAGGAGGGAGGAAAACTCAAGGTTCTTTTTGTGGTATTTTGTTAATTTTTTTCCTTCTCTTCGTATGTTCACTCTCAATGAGAGTAATGAATGCACACAGAATGTGCATGAAAGTGGACTTGTGCAAGAATTAAATGGCAAGGGACTGTCTATTGCTTTTATTTCCACTCAGCTGCAAAGAAATTGCAGCAAAAGGAGAGATCAAGTTGCAGTTTAGATAGAGCCATGCAAATATGAATTTCTTAGTCAACTAAATATCCAGAATATCTGGAAACAGATTCTGGTGCTTAACAGAAAAAAGTAAAATATAATTGTTTCCTGTCTCCATGCCTTTAGCCATTTCTGTCTTGATGGAGGTGATACTGAGCCCACACTGCTGATTGTAGGATCTGTAGGAGATTTAGACCTACAAATTTAGGACATTTAGACCTACAAATCCTGCTGCTGCTGGAGTGCCCAGACTGAACACTATGCTGCAGAAACACCTTCCAAGTACTTGCACTTGCTGCAGCATTCCTGATGGGGCCACAGTAAATAATGGCAAAAAATAATTCAACTGAACCTTAGGCTTAATTGTTACTTCTTCAACAGAAACACACACAATGTTGTGTTCTTCATAGTGTTCTTCATATACCTCCCATATCATACATCTGCCAGTTGCATTAGTTGCATTAATGCTGGCTGCAGAACAAATACCAAGTTTTCTGCTGTTTTTCTCTTTATAAGACTGTAAACAGTTGCCTTCCCAGGCTGCAGTGAGTCTCACAAGAAGGCATTGTAGAAACAGAAGGCATGAAGCTTTGCAAAGCCTTAGGCACCAGTTTCTCTGTAATCTCACTCTTATGGTGTCATGAACCCTGGAAGTGGCCCCCAATGGCCTAGGGCTATTATCCAGACAAGTGAGGGATACCTGTACTCTGGTTCAGCCAGGCTTATTTCCTCAAGAATGATGGTGTGTCTGGAAGCTGAGAACAAATTATGCCTCATTTGTTCTGCAAGTTCGTGCTGGCAACCACCTTTCCCACCCACTCTGCCTCTGTAAGCTAGATATATGTCAACTGAGATGTATAAGCACTGGGCACAGATATACTTTTACATATTAACATATTTTAATATATATGAATATATTAAAATATATAAATGTTTTTATGTATATGTGCATATTGAACCAGAGCTCATATCTCTGCCTCATCTGACAGGCAGAGCTGCCAAAGAGCCGAGTGCTCTTACTATTGCATGGAGAGACTAATTTAACACTAATGAGAAATGAGGATATCAGGAAACATCTTGGCACAACCGCTGCTGGAAACAATCTCTGAGCCCTCTCAAGCTTGTCCTATTGACAGGCTGCCGAGATTTGGCTTGTGGGATTTAGTGTGGGATCCCTGATAGAATGGGTTTGGTGGAGGATGATAAATTACAGGTATCTTGAGTCTGGAAAGAAGGTGTCTGAGCAACTCTCCTCAAGCTCATGTTGGCACACAGGGGAGACATTCAGGATGTGGTTGGATGTGAACAGATTTACACAGGAACATCCTTAATGCTAGGCAGTAATGTCCACTAATATTTTGCAGGCAACATTTTATTATAAATGGCAAATCATTATCTCCTCCTTTGGTACTCAGTGTAATAACATTTATCATATTGAGTTATTTTGGTATTCATGGGGATGTCAGATGCAATTCCATAGGAATTACTGTTAGAATGAATGCCCACTAAATTACAATGGAATTAATATGAAATTAGATATTACGGTAACATTATTATCAAAAGAGGTCATCGTGATTGATGTGCTGTTCAAATGAGGATACCAAAAGGAATTACAGTCAGACCTGATTACTCCAAATCAGTTAGCAGACTCCATTTTTATGCAGATTACAATACATTTTCAAATTGATAAATCAGCCAGAAGTACTGGTAAAGAGATGTAGACCACTGCCAAGTTTTCCAAAGAGCTCCACTTCCGTATACTTGAAAATGGGATATTGAAGAAGCCAAATTGCACTAACATTAAATAAATTAGTGGAAAATAAGAGTGAGTTTATTCTTGATTTAGATTATGGAGATAATTGTGTGATTTTAGTTTAATTTTAGATTCATGGTGAATGAGAAAGCAATAGTATTCTCTTGGTTCTTTTGGAATAAACAAAATTTGCCTGCTTTCCTATGATCTGTGATCCAGGAAGTCTCTTCCAGGCTTGTGGTACAAATTCCCCTCCCTATGAAATTATGAAAGATATAAGATCTTCTGTTTTGTTCTACAAAGATCCCACGGACAAGGACATGAGTCATCAGTCCTGTGTTAGACAACTGGGATTGGCAGGTTGGGCATAAACCCCCAGAGGTATTCACACTTTGCTGATTTCCCTTTCCTGGAGAGCTTGCAACCCCACCATTTTACACCTGTTTGCTTGGACTCACCTCTTTCCTTCTCACATGTCACAGCTGTCAACCTGATTTTTGTTTACTGGGTGCCAATAGCACAACACCCTCTCACTGTGTCCAGCCCCTCGCTGAAAGAATCTCTTAAGCTCTGAATAAAGCCAGTGTTTTTCACTAAAGGAGGTAGCACATTTCTTGCCAGCTACACTTGGTCCTATGGTTGTCATCAAAAGGTGCTTGTCAGCAAACAGTGAATTAGAGACAGCCATGGAACCTAATGCAAAAATTAGAATCATTGCTCTGCAGGTTGATCTGAGCATTTTCCGCAATAAAAACTATGGATTAGTTTCTCTGAGTGGGAACCTTTTAAATATTCGGCATGCATCATTCCCTGTGTCCCACTGATTTACATTGGGACTTTATATTTTTTGAAATCACCTGAAGACTTTCAGGTGTTTTCCTTACCTACATTTTCTTTTCATGGAAAGATACAAAATGCAATTAGAGGGGAAAATCCTACTATTTCAGCATTTAAAATGATAAGTCATGTCTCTATCAGAAAGTAAGTATAAACACTTGTTCTGTGAAGATGCTGTGTACAGATACAAGCTGAGAGAGGTAGGGAAAAAAAAAAAGAAAAGAGAGATTTAACCACAGCTTTTCATGCAGACAAATTACCCCTTTGAGCAAGGATTTGTGGCATGGGGATGAAAGAAAATGCATATACTGCAAAATATATACAGGTGGTAGAAGACATTTTTAAGCTCCAATTACACCAGGTGTTTTATACTTTGATTATCTTTATCTGTCCAGCCTCTGAATTAGGGGTTAATTACTGAGAGCAAATAGGCACTTTTAGACAGAGTGCCCTATCGTGGCTTTTTCAGCTGATCAGCAGTGTAGCAGAGAGAAAAATTACATGGCTCAGGTTGGAAAAGACTGCAATATTCCCTGGGTTTTGTTAGGGATTCAGTTGCTTTATGAAACTGCGGGTCTGAAACCGAGACAAGTGAGAAAATTCAGTTCTCATTACATGTGGCTAAAGACGATTTCCAGGACAAACAATGGCACAAAGGTTTGGAATTCCTTAATAGGCAGGAGCAAAACTCAGCATATCATAGTCTTAATGGTCACAGATAGATAGGTGTTATTTCTTCTCTCCCTTTCAAATATTTGGTGTAGTCCAGGAATAGTTTTCTTTCCTAAGATTTCCTCTGGTGTTTTTCTTAAGATAGACTCAATTTTTGTTTCTGTTTGTTTTTTTTCTTGTGCAGAGGTTTTTTTGTGTGTGTTTTTTTGGTTAGTTAGTTGGTTTTTTTGTTAGTTTGTTTGGTTGGTTTTTGGGGAGATGGAGAGACGATTATGTGTTCATTCTTTGTGTGTTTATCTTTTGCTGGTTTGGAGGATTGGGTTTTTTTGGTCATTTAAAAAAATTTAGCTGTTTTTTTCAAACATTTTCTATCTCTGTTTTTCTGTGTTGATACCTTTTTTTTCTGGGCTTTCTTAGGAAGAGAAAAAATTGCACTGATAGATGTGAGATAATCTATGATAATCTATCCTTAAGGAAAACAGCAGTGGAACCTATTGTCCTTGTTAACATTGCTAACACTCTCCCTGAATGGCCATCTCTCTCTCTGAATCTGAATTATATTCTTGAGCAATGTACAGGTGTATCTATCTCCCTCACTGCTGGAGGGTGTGTGGATTTACATTGTTGTTGTAATCTTTAAATACTTAGGAAAATAAAACAATGCATCTTTTCATCAAAAAAAAAGGATTTTTTTTCCTCAGCAATGCCAATTTCTCTAATTTCCTTCGTCATGTGTTTTAATAGATACATGTAAATACCCAAGAGACATGCCTGATGCTGACAGGCACTGCACAGGACCTAAGGGTGATGTGCACTTTCAAATCAGCAACTGGAGGTCAGACATCCTTCTTTCCACCAATTGTGTTCAACATCCAACCCAGGAGGTAGTTGAGAGAATTCATTAGGGTGTGTGAAGATAATAATCTTGTACAGTTAATAAGTAAAATAAATACTATTATGGGAAGTTAAACATCTAGCTTACACACAGGCATCTGAACTCTGGAGATTTTTCTCACACCTTATTTTTGGGTGGTTAACCGTAAACAATGCCTTACAAAGTCTTAATTGTGGTGGGCTGACCCAGACATCTTCCCTTTGGTGATTGAGGACTTTCTTGAGGGTTTGGTGGGTCCTTTCTATTACTGCCTGGCTGGTTGGGAGTGTGGAATACCCCTTCAATGTTCAAACCCCATTCTTGCAGGAAATTGCCAAATGCCTTGGAGGTATAGGCCAGGCCGTTGTCAGTTTTAATTACCTTGGGGATCCCCAGCATGGCAAGGGCCTGCACCAGATGTTTTTGGGCATCAGAGTCCTTCTCCCCTACATGGGCTGAGCCATAGACTGCTCCCAAGAACCGACGCATGAACATATTTGAACCTTCCAAACCCTTGGATGTGTGTGACATCCATTTGCCGCACCTCACAGCTGTGGAGTCCTCTCGGGTTCACTCCTGAACCCAAGGATGGTAGGGAGGACTCCTGGCCATTCGGGCGTGTGGTCACGATCGCCTTGGCCTGATCATGCCTCTCATGGAATTGGTTGATCAGACCAGGAACGTTCTTGTAGAATTGCTGATGGCTTATTTTGGCCTGCTGGAAGATAGGTTGGCCAGCCAGTTGCAATGGAGCGGCTAGGGCATATGTTACCTTCAGCAATGAAACCAGGAAGTTCGGTGTGTGACCTCGCATCCATCACATAAAACAGTTGCTCTCGGTGGGAAACTAGATGGATAAGTTTCGAGAGCAAGCTAAATTATTGCCAGGTTAGAGACTTCCTTCAACACAGCATTTTTCGCTCTGGATACCACACCAGCTACATAGGCCAAATCAGTACTGATGTTAATTGGCCCAGGGAACTTTTCGAAAGCCCGACAACTGCGTCCAACTCAGCCACTTGAGGGGAGCCCTCAATGATCTTAACATCAGCTTCCCACTGTTGAGTCTGAGGATCTTTCCAAGTCATCACAGACTTGTGGGACCCTCCAGATGCGTCAGTGAAAACTGTCAAGGCTTTAAGGGGCCTACAACTTTGTCCGTCTTTTGGGATAGAATTGAATTCTGTGTTAAACAATTTATCGCCAGAATGATGAATCAAAATTTTTCCTGGATAGCTATCCAGAGTGAACTGCAGGTTCTCTTTATCAGGGAGCACCTGCTCCAAAGTCTCATTAGTTAATCTCACGATGAGAATATGAATGCATGCAAAATCACACCCCTCCAGCAAGCGCATATGAACTCTAGCCTTATGGATCAGCTGGGCCATCAGCTCCTGTGGCCGAGTGATACTTTTGGACAGCTGGTGACCAAGGAACACACACTCTATGATCAAGAGGGGATCATTTTGGTCCCTGTCCCATTAGAAGATGAGCCTGTGGAGGTGCAGCAACTTACCTAAGATGATGAAACTGAAAGGAAGGTCAAGCTGGCAACAGTGGACTTGCCAGTCAGCCAGTGCCAATTGAACCTTGTCAAGAGCAAGTCGAACCTCCTGAGGCAGGGCCCTCAGAGAATCCAGCTCCTCTCCCCCTTTAACAAATTGAAGAGAGGGGACAGATCCCCTGTGGTGAGCCCCAGCCAGAGCCTGACCCAGTTCAACACACAGTTGATGGAGATCCCTCAAGGTGTCAGGCTTATCATTAATCACCAAGTTTTGTGGTGTGATGGTCTTGTTGGCAATCTCAAGGCCTAAATACCTCCAAGGCGGCAGCCTCTGCACTTTCTCTTGTTGTAACTCAAATCTGACCTCTCTCAAGGCAGTAATAGTGTCCTCTAAAACAGAATTAAGCACGTTGTCATCAGGGGCACACACAAGTACATCATCCATATAATGTAAAATTACACATTCCCCCACTCTGGAATTAATTAATAAGCTATCCAGCCAAAGATGAGGTAAGTCGAAACAAGGTAAGTGTACCGGAAGGCTAGCAAGACGTAGCTTAAACAAAAGCATTCAGCTTACACCTGAAAGATATCTGCTAATACCAGATCATCTTGATGTCAAACTCTAGCATAATCGACATGACCTGGAATAACAAAGCTACTCCCCACATCCAACTAGAGCATTTACTAGTCCCAGTATAGGCGATAGAAGAGACACCATTGGCACGATAGAGACTACGTACTGTAAGGGAAAGATGAAATAATAATGAAAACTATGGCGTGCACTGGGGATGGAATTTTAGCAACATACCACTGGCAAATGGTGGGACTATTTTTCATTTCCTGGAGAAGGACTCACCAGCAGTAGTGCTTCATGGTAGCCTCTCTGTTGATGGAGGGTACAGAGAAAGCAAAACGTGGAGCATCAGCTGGGTGAAGAGAAATTTGGAAAGAGAAATCTCTTATGTCAGTTACTGTCAGATTCCAATTTTTGGGGAGCATTGATGGGGATGGCATCCCTGGTTGAAGACACCCCATGTGCTTGATGACATAATTTATTTTCCGCAAATCGTGGAGGAGGTGCCACTTGTCCTTCCCCGCCTTTTGGATGACAAACACCGGGGAGTTCCAAGGGCTATTTGTTTCAACCTTGTTTCCTTTATCCAATTGTTCCTCCATTATTTGGGTGAGCGCACTTTATTTCTGCTTGTTCATTGGCCCCTATTCTACCCAGACTGGTGTATTTGTTAGCCAATTTAACTTCTGGGCAAGGCGCTCCTCAGTGATCACCATTAAAAATCCTGGGGAGCCTTTGCAAAAAGAAAAAGGGCCCATAGAATTGCTGGGAGTGGAGTGATGACGGTGGCAGTGGAGGCACTGTGCACCGTGCCGCCCTTTCCTCGGGAGTGCACCCACCCAACACTTTAGTCCCCAACTCGGTCTGACCCAGCCACCGGGGTACTCACCACTCTGACAACCCCTGGAACAGAAGATCGCAGAGAAACTCCCCGGTTCTGGAGAAAGTCCTCCTGGGCACCTGGAGAAGGATTGTCTCCTGCCGCCCTGGGAGCACCACTGACTAAAATGCAGTGTGCTCACACAGGGGCACTGATTTTCCAAGAGGCTTTACAACCCTGAGCACTCTGGTCCGGGGGACAGCCTTTCCAATGAGGTCCCTCGAGTGGGAAAGGGTTCCCATTTTGGGTGCCAGATGACATGGTGGCCACTCTGAGATGTCTGCAGCTAGCCCGATCTCCTGGCCTGTGCCAAGAGTGGCCACCTGCTATTTGCTCCTTAGGCCAATCGGGGTAGCGGTACGAGCAGGGCTGCTTAATTCCCAGAAGCACAAGGCTGCTCTGTGCAGCTGCTGTTGGTATCCCAAGTCAAGAAATCCAGAGTAAAGAAAAGAGAGCTCACTTGTGTGGGTTCCCAAGAGGTTTTAATTCCCGAGAGGGTCCAGGGACAAGTGACAAGAAATGCAGTGTTACAACAGTTTAAGTACAGAGGAGGGAACAAGGGAGGATACAAACATCAGCCAATTGCAGAACACCTGGGGAAGAGCATAAGGTGGGGAATGCATTGTGACAACCAGTGGGGGGCAAGAGGGGAGGAGAGTAGTTTAAACATACCCATGGGGTTCTGAGAGATAGAAGCTAGAAATAGAAGGTTCTAGAAATAAAGGTGGAGTTGCAGTAACAGACAAGAGAGGAGGGCAGGGTTTCATTTAATGACAGGGAAGGATCCAGAATAAAGGGTTGATCTTCAGAGAGATGGACAGGGAAATCAGAGGGTACAACTCTGGGGTAGACCAACGTACATGGGGGATAATCAGAACAAACCACTTTAAACTGACAACAGAAAAAACCACACCACTACAGTTAACCATTAACATGAGGAAAATTCTTTAATGTGTTTTCTGTACCTGCACCATAGTCACCTCTCTTTTGTGAGATGTTAGCAGCAAATATAGTGTATCCTCTCCTTCACATAAAAATATTGCGGGTAATTTTAGGAGCATGAAATCCATAGTGTCCCATTGAAAGACATCCTGAAATATTTATCTGATTTGCATTAAGCATACTTTCATAACTTTTGCAGTACACCAAAAACCTTTGCTATAATGCTATGAAATACCTGTAGGAACTTTATTGTAAATGAGAATATGGAACTCAAATTGTGTATAAAATTATGAAGCCACAGAGTGTAATAAAAGTAATAAACTCCTATTGTAGATTTTTTTCTCTTAAATCAAAATTGTTATAGTTCAGTATCTGACAATACTTTTCTCATGGACTATCTGTTTTTCTCTAAGCAAAAACACTCTCATGCAGTTTTGTGTGTAGTTTAAGATGTTTTAATTATAATAAAATAATGTTTCAATAAAGTAAAGAAGAATGATATTAATTTTGTAAGTATAGGTGAAGGATGTTATAGAAGAGATAAAAAGATCTATTAAATAAAGAAAGGTTTAATTTGCTACTAAATTTTATAGACTTTAAATGGGTTGGCTTTTGTTTGTTTTTATTATGGAAGTCATACTTCTACAGAAAAGTATTATTTTGTCTCCCATTAAAGTATGTAGCAATTTTCAAAAAGGGTTTGTAGATTATGTTCAATTCTATAAAGGCTTATGTAAGAGAAGACTAAAGCATAATTGGAATGAAAACTGTATTCCTACATTTGGTAATTTTGTATTTTGAATTTAAATTCCTATTTTAAATTCATCAAATTAAATTCCATCCTACGGAAAAAAAAAATAAATAAAGAAATTAACAGAATTGATGCTACTACTGCCCAGGACTACATAAGGCCACAGATGCCTTAATTTTAAGATCTTTCTGGTCTCTGATCACCTCTCTGGATTATAGTAGGGTTTGGAGCTTATTTGTAGATGTTTAATTTTTAGGAATAGCAAAAAGGAAAGCATTACTCTCTGCCTTCCGATTTATGCAAATTCCTGTTTCACAGCAGATGGGATGCCCCAAAGTTTGCCAATAAAGTAAAAGGAGAGAGATAAAGATTGTTATAGGTCGTGCTTTTGTACTTCCCAGCAAAGCAGAGGTTCATTTTTATTCATAACAAATCCTCCATATAGAAGAGATTAAAAAAAAATCTTCTGAACTTTTCTGCCAATTCAAAAGGATCCATAATACAAGGAGGAAACACAAACTGGATTATCATTTCCCAGGCTCTCATTGACTGGCCAAGTCAACAAGAATTGGAGGAAAATGTTTTTCTGTAGGTGAAATAGCAAGCTTTTTTTTTATTTGCTCACAGGTTAAATACATATATTCCCAAAAGCAAATTAAAGGAAAATTTATATATGAAAGCAAATTAATCTTCTAAACCTTTTGATAGTAACTGATGTCTCGTGAACCCCGTGTACAGTAACTGAAGTAATTAAAGTCCCAAAAGCACCCACATTTTGTTCTTACAATACTATGAACCAAAAAAGGGTCCATAAGGATAAAAAATGTCAGCAGGGGATGTTCCTACAGATGAGTGAGAACACCTGTTTCTCCTTCCTTCCAAGGAAATTCCAAGAGGCCCTAAGCACATGAGCTTTTATGTGGAGGAAGCACTCATGATGTGCCAGATACCTAGGATGAGATAAGATGCTAATTTATTTTCATATTTTTCTTGGACCGCCAGGAAGATCTCTGTATTCTGAAATTTTATGGACCAAGCTGTAACTCTGCATTGCTGTTAGACACGACTGGATGGAGATGAGTTGAAGAATACAGGTAGCTCCAAGTCAACACAGACTGTAATCAGGATTTTTTGCCTTTCTTTCACTTCTAGTCTGTGATGAACTTCTGTGGCATGCCAGGTATCTGAATTATGTTTAATGGACCAAGAAAGAAGATATTCCATACATTTTAATGTGTTCTCTTCTTTCCCCAGTGCACTTTGCTGTTTTTCTGGCAAATACGAAAATGTGCTTAAACCTGGAGATAGCAGAGTTGGGGTTTTTGTGTTTGTTTGTTGTTTTGTTTTCTTTTCTTTTGTGTTTTTTGGTTAGTTTGCATATTTTTAAAGATATTTCGATTAAGTCCTAAGGCTTTCATCTTTGATGAAAAAGGTGACTTGCCCACCTTATTTTTCTCAAAAAAAACCCCAAAACCCAACCACCACCACCACCACCACCACCGCCAAAACCTTTTTGCAGCTCTTTGGAAATGTTTAATCTAAATGTCTCATCCACAAGAACTGTGTGTTATTACATTTCCACATAAAGATACTTAAAGAATATATAATATTATATTGCTTTTCATTTATAAGATAGTTGAAGATATCTCAAATACTTGGATATTTATGTTTTGAGCAAAGTGAAGTAAATTGCAATGAAAGAGCTTCAAAATTTTCCATTTAAAAATATTACTTTTTCTTGTGCTCATTCCAACTCTAATTATCAGACTGTTGCCATGTGCAGCATGGGGAGCAGAACTGGAAGGCCTCTATGGGTTACTTCAAATAAATTAGAAATACGACTGTCGTAATAAACAGATTATCTTGCACATCAAAAGCTTAGAGCTAACCAAATTATTTTCTATGCCATTTCACCACATAATAGACTTGTCCCAAAAAGCCTGCATGAAATTTGTTTCGCTCCTACTTAACTGGAACCAGTTATTTGAATAAAAACTATGAGTTTTACCAGTTAAGTATTCCTGTAGCATGATGGCATAGAGAAGGGAACCCAGCTTTCACTGGCTGCAATATAGCTGCTTTTAAAAATTAAACAGAACTTCCTTAAAACCAACTTCCAGTTGGTTCTGCCTCTAACACCCATCTGATTCCTTTCTCTGTTACAGAAAAGTTATAGAAAAGGAATAGGCTCTCTATTCTAGTAGTCTCTAAAAAAGAGCAAGACAAACCATTTGTGCACAGGAAGAGAATTTGAGAACTTCAGCAGTAGAAGTCGATAATTCATAAATAAACTTTTTTATATATACTGGACATATATGCTCAGAATTTTTTTACTGAAGAAGTCTTGATTAAAAACTTTGTAGACCTCAACCTGCTGAAAGAGTTCTATTAATTTTATATGTCTATTCTGTTCTAGAGATGTTTTAATGTAAATTTTAGGGAATGCATATATTTCTGTGCCTGATGAAGGGCAAATTTCCAACCCTGCTGTGGAATGTAACTTTGCCTTATGTCCAGGTGTACATATGGATGGATGGATATTCGTGTGCACATTATTGGCCAAAATTCTTCACGATAAATAATATGTGCAAAGTGCACAATGTGCAGGGTGTGCAAAGAGCAGGTGCTTTGCACACCTGCATGGTGGTGAATAGTTAGATATATGTAAAGAAGTCAAATATTTTTGTGGGAAACTGTCATGAGAAAAGTGTCTCTGTTTTGATGTTTAAAACCTAGTTTCAGTTAGAAACTAAGGGCAGGTAGAAAAAGTCAAGTCCTTTGTGATTGAAACATTTCAACTTGTCATCCCTCACAGTGTTTCAAACTGGAACATGGCTTTGAAAGGTGTGCTTAAAATTTGAACAGAACATGCTGCTAAGCCTGTAATGGATTTTTCTCATAAGAATATTCATTTCACTGGTGAAGTTTCTTTTCCTTTCTAATTTTTCCCCGGCTAAAACATCAGTGAATTTAGATTCAATGTCTCCCCTGTGTGGTATTCACATGCCCTCTGAACAGAGAGAAACTGAGAGAAGCAGAGAAAAGAATGATCAAAACAATTCTTATCTCATTTGCTGCTTCTGTGTTTTTGAACATCTGGAATGTGTTGGAAGATTATTTACCTGAAGGGATTGCTTGATTAGATTCTGATGATGGTGTTTTGATTCATTGACCATTTTGACCCACATGTGGGTGTCAGGACTGTCAGTAGACAGTCACAACTTTTCAGTAGTTAGTTAGAAGTAAGTATGATGTAGCATAGTGTGTATCTCTTTAATATAGTTGTAATGTAATAGAATGTAGTTTTTATAAAGAGAGAGGATTCCAAAGCCATGGAGTCAGATGTCAATCATTCCCAGAGCTGGGGTTGCCTGATTTTGCAATACCCCGTACACTGACAAAATGGCAGAGGTATTATACAGAATCCTTAAATGTCATGGGCTTTGACAAGGGCCATTTTATCAGGCATAGGGACTAGAAAATGCAGCTTCTACAAATACCTATCTCCTTCAGTGCCTGTGGCAAATGAGGACAAACAAGGGTGTAGGTAAACCTGAATCTTTTCTAGGGGAAATGGAAGCCAGCAAGAAGAAAAGATGGGGTTGCTGCAAGCACTGCATGATTTTCAAAAAACTTCCTCTCAAAAGTCAAAGGGCAGGTGCTTTCAAACCCAGATACACAAATTTGAATATTGATTCAGCTCAAATAAGAACAACAGCTGATTAAATTACTTTAAGTTCTTGCATTTTTTTGGCTTTGATATTACTGAAACTAGAAAGAAATGGTGATGAAAGGGTCTGCTCTGTGCTATTTATGTCATTACTAAAGATTTTTGCAGTAAATTTTCTGGATGTGTCCAGCTAACTTTGCAGATCCTAATGTTTGGAGGTGAGTTTTGAAGGGCCGCACATAATTTTGGCTCAATATCCAATGAGGCTGAGATACTAAATATGCTGAGTGTTTACCCATTATGGGCTAAAGTTGTCCTGAAGGCATATTTCAAATTGATATATAGAACAGAAGGCAAGATTAAAAACCAGAAACAATCTGCTTTAAGATTATAATTAATGTAGAAAAACTAAAGAGCCTACATGAATTCTGTTGCTGTGAACAGCTTTCCAGAATACAACGTTTCTGTAAGGAAAAGGAATTAAGTGAAAAACAGGAAAAACAAGGTTTGGGGTTTTTTTGTTTCCCAAGGCCATTTCTTCATTACAGGTGTTAAAGTATATGTGAATCATTCTAGAATTTATTTACTGTGATTCAAAGTAGTCAGAAAATTCACTTCTCAGAGAAAATTCTAATTTTTATTGGAAAAAAAGGAATGAATATATTCACCTAACAAGAAAATATTTTGTTTTTATAATATGGCCATCGTGCCAAGCGTACCTGGGGACTCCATGTTTTTTTTCTCTTCCACCATTAAGACTTGACATAAAGCCTTTCCCTTCTAAAAGTAATGAGAATGCTGTGTTTGATAGAACTCTTCAGAGCCCTTTTATCATTTGGCTGAAGGATGTGCCAAATGCAGAGTCTTAGGATCATGAACCTCCCAAACTTTACCAGCATGTATCACTTCTAATTCAAGTACTTCTTAGGGGCAACAAAGTATATTAAACCTTACTGTAGTGAAAATTGTTCTGGATATTGCTAAATCTTCTCCTGGTCTACATATCTATGATGCGATTTCTCTGGATTTTTTTCAGCAAAATCCCTAAATATTGACTTAAAAAAAAACAAAAATAAAAACCTGTGATGCTCTTTGGAGGAAAGAAAAAACAACAAACAAACAAACAAACAAAATCTAGACGGAATAAAAAGGCAGACTACTAAAGAACCCAAAACCAACCCAACCAACCAAATGACAAAAAAACCACAGAATAAAATGCAAACAAAAACAAACAGGAAAAATAAACAAAGAACAAAACAAAAGAAAACAACAAAAGAATCCTACAAAAACAAAACAAAACAAAACAAAACAAAACAAAAAACCCACCCAGAACCCAAAAAACCACAAAACTTTGTTTTCCAGTGATGAATTATTTCGTTAAAAAATTAAATCATTGGTCTAGGACAGCCCTCTTTCCCATTGCCAGAAGTCTTTGGTAGAACCTAGAGACCAGATGACACAGCAGACTTTAGGAGGAAGGAAAAGTTAGTAGATGGCAGCAATATGGAACATAGGAAATTTCTGATGTCACAGCTGAACTAGCAGTCAGCCTTTCTTAAAGACAATAGTGCAGTTTCTTTAGCTCAGGTTTTAGGTTTTGTATTATTTTCTGCCAGTCCATAAATAATACACCAATGACTATTTAATAATGTTTAAAGTTCATATATGTATGCATGCAATGACACAAGTACACACATATTTTGTATATATTTAAAAAAAATATAGATATAATTATGTGTGTGTGTGTGTGTGTGTACAGGATTGCAGAATGGTTGGTTTGGAAGGGACCTTAAAGCCAATCCAGTTCCAACCCCCTGCCCTGGGCAGGGACACCTTCCACCATCCCAGGTGTCTCCAAGCCCCATCCAGCCTGACCTTGGACAATCCCAGGAATGGAGCAACCACAGCTTCTCTGGGCAACCTCTGCCAGGGCCCCACCACCCTCAAAGCCAAGAATTTCTTCCTAACATCTTGTCTAAACTTATCCTCTTTTAGTTCAAGCCATTACCCCTTGTCCTGTCACTCCATCATTTGACATTGTCAAATCTCCCTCTCCAGCTCTCTTGGAGCCCCTTTAGGCGATGGGAGGGGCTCTGTGGTCTTCACCGAGCCTTCCTTTCTCCAGGCTGAAAACCTCCAACCTGTCTCCAGAGCAGAAGTGCTCCTGGCTTCTGAGCGTCTTATGATCATTTCCATCCATCCATCAATCCATCCATCCATCCATCAATCCATCCATCCATCCATCCATCCATCCATCCATCCATCCATCCATCCATCCATCCATCCATCCATCCATCCATCCATCCATCCATCCATCCATCATCTAACTATCTTTCTTTCTATCTATCTATCTATCTATCTATCTATCTATCTATCTATCTATCTATCTATCTATCTGTCTGTCTGTCTGTCTATCTAATCTTATGTGGTGTTCAGGAAGACAGAAGATTTTCTTCTTAGGGGTAGCTGGCTCATCTTTCATTTGAATGTGCAAAATCTACTCTGCTTTATGGGAAATGTTTCTAATCCTTGTCTTGCCCATTACTGTTATTCACCCTATTTCCCCAGATACATTTAATTAAATAGCTATCAACAACAGACAATTAACGTGAGGGGACAAGGGGATGAGCCAAAACATAAATCAGACAGTAATGCTGTCTTCAGCAGAGAAGAGAGTATTGACCAGGATGACACCTTCTGTGAACTAATTATCAAAGCAACATTCCAAAGTAATTGTGAAACAAGCAATATCATCTTTTCCCCCCTTTGCTACTTTAGTAAATGACAATATATTAAAAAGAACACAGAAAGGACAAAACCAATAATAACAACAATAATCTCAATCATAAAAGCAGCACAAATAATAAATCTATTCTGCTGCCAATGGCTCTCCTTTTTTATAGACTCCATCTGCCATGAGCAAGTACTGCAAGAATCTACAATTTCTTCCATAGCTTTTAATTCCCCTGCGTCTTTCTTCTGTCCACATTCTGTTAGTTTTCTTTAGTCTGCTTTCTGAGAAGCCGTGGTTTGTGTGACCACAATACATTTCTGATTGTCTACTCTTTCTTCATGTAAGAAATTTTTATGTGCAGCTTAATTAGAATAAAGTAGGAAGAGAGGCACAGAAGGGGATGAAGTAAATACATTTGTATGTTTTTCAAGAGGTGAAATGGCACGAGAAGAGAGGGCATGCTAGTGCTCTCTCATACAGGAAAAACAGCAAGTTCAGACTCTGATAGATGACTGAAAATAAATGAGACAGGATAATAAGGTCTGGCTTCATTAGTGCCTCCTTACTAGTTCTGCTCGAGACTAATAATAATCCCTCTGTTCAGAGATAAATGGATCAATGTCTGTCTCTCCTTGTTAGCCTGCTCTATAGATGAGAACAAAATGACATGTAATATGACTGCAGACGTGGGTATCCAATGCAGATGAGGTTGTTCCAGAACAGGATTTAAGTTCAGCAAGAGAGCCAGAGGATCTTGGATCACAGTCCCCAGCACTAACATATAGAAGTTTTTGTCACATCAGAAACAGCAGCATGAAAGCTGTGAGGAGAACTGCTATCATGGCTGTACTCACTGTACATCACAGCACTCTCTCTTGACATCCACATTGCATATTAGAGCCTCATAAAAGCCCTGACTTTTTTCATTTTCTACTTTAAATATATAATTCAAATTGCTTGGACTTTAAGCTTGGTTCAATGTAGGAATGTAAAACATTAAAATCCAAAATTATTGTCAGTATTTCAGTGTGTGTGTTTTAAAGACTGATGAACACAGAGGCTAAATTTGAAATGTAAATTTGAGTTCGGGAAAGAATTACACATTCTCTGCTGACATCCACAGCACCATGAACCACGCCTACAAGCACTTCAGTTAGCAAGCAGCAGAAGTATGGGTAGTTTAGGTGAGTGCTAGGTTTCAGTTTAGACATGGGATTTTCTTGGGATCTATAATATTGAATGGGATTATCTACAAAGAACACCAAAGGTATATCATATTTAATGGCATTGGGCCCCTGAGGATCTTGAAATTCAAAACTGCCTAAACCTTAAATCATTATTCGCGTGAGTAGGTATTACTCTGAATAATATTAAATGGGAATACTCACCTTCAGAGTGAATATTTCCACCTTCTAAGCAAAACATGTGATAATTAGAATTGGTTCTGGTAAATATAGTTACTGTAGCAGGAATTCTGGTAGCTTAAATTAGACAACTTCAATCCTCATGTGATTGTATAGCAGAAGTTTTATTGTAGTGCTATCCCTGAATCTGCCTTTAAGCAGACATTTACTTTTTACAAAATAAAATGTTCCAAGTAGCAAGCTCATACCAGTTGAAAATCACTTCCTAAAATTAAATACATTCAATTATCCTTCATAATGAAGAAAATAACTTTTCTTTTAAAATATATTTGCTAATGTTTACTAATTACACACTAGATATAAAGTGAGAGTTACAGCTGAATATAGCACCCAGTTCCAAATGACAAACTAGAAACCTGCATTAACATTTTTGTAAAATTCAAAGATTTTAAAATTGCATTATTTCAAGATTAAAAAAAAAAACCAACCAAAACCCAACAAACTTATTAACTTCCTCCTAAATTAGTTAAGTGAATTTTCCAGTCAATTCACCTCAATAATGAGGTAAAGATGTCTTTGTATCCGTTTGCATCAAATCACTGGATTAACACTCTCATTGCCTCTCCCAAGAAATGTTTCTCTCACAGCTCAGCTGTTCACAGGCCTGGAATACACAATCCCATATAATTTAGTAACAAGCAAAAATATGTCATCATCCTGCTTTCTCCCTACCATGATTCCTTTTGTTATTCCACTCTTCAAGTTCTGTAGAATTTTCCTGATGCCCGTATTGCTAGAATTTTAATTTCTGCTGTAAAAGGCACCTGGCCCTCAGCAAAATAAAATGTTGTGGCATACTGATTCACTGAACAGATGGAGCACAGCCAGCAAAAATAAAAATATTTATATACCTTTGTGCTGCTCGAATCTTATCACAAAACACCAGAGCCTGGGAGGAGATTCTTCCCCAGATGCAGGACTTGGTTATTCCTTTTGTTGAACTTGAGGAGATTCCCATGGGCCCAATTCTCCAGCTGGTCAAAGGCCCTTTGAATGACAGTACAGCTCAGGTGTATCAGCTGCTCCTGCCAGTTTTGCATTGTCTGTACACTTGCTGAGGGTGCAGTTTGTCCCATCATCCAGGACATTATTGAAGGTGGTAAATATTCTCAGCCCCAGCCCCAGGAGTCCAACACCAATGAGTGGCCTGCAGATGGGCTTTGTGCCACTGATCACAGGCGTGCATTCCCAGAACACAGTTCCCAATATCCACACCAGCATCCATTCCAGCAGCCCGCTGGTTTGTTTATGAGGATGTCATGGAACATGGTATCAGAGTCTTGTGAAAGCCTGCAAAGAGAATGTCTGTGGTTTTCACCCAGTCTGCTGAGATACACATTTTATCACAAGAGACTGTCTGGTTGGTCAGGAGCAATTTCCTTTTTGCAAATCCACAATGACTACTCCCAATCAACTTGTTCTTCATATGCATGAAAATGTTTACCAGGACTATTTGCTTCATCACCTTCCCATGGACCAAAGGGAGGCTGACCTGCATCTAATTCTCTGCATTGTCATTCTTAAAGTCTGAAGTGACCTTTTCTTACTTCCAGTCATAGGATCATTTCTACTTACCATGAGCTGCCAAAAGTAATTCAGAGTGGTCTCACAAGGATTGGGCAGCCTGTAGCAGACGCCTGCAATGATCACAGTCCTGCATCTGCATAGGAATCTCTTGTTTCTCCTGCTAATTCCCAATGCCCATGCAGCAGTATAGAGGTCCTGAAGGGATGCACTCAGTCCTGCCGATTTCCCAGGGGAGGTAGGAGTAACTTCCCCCATAACCTTATTCTACAGGCATTTCCTTATGTGCAAATGATCAAAGTGGATCCTTTTCAGGCTTATTTTGTTCATTTAGACATCCCTTGTCCACATCACCCTGCACAATTTATTTGGCAAGCCAGTCCACCCCTTCATCATTTGACTGTGGGTTATCCACTCTCTTGTTGTGTCTAAGTTGAAAGTTCTCCTTACCAGGTCAGCCAGCCTGCTGATGTTTTTTTTTTTCCCACCTAACTGTCTCTTCACGGTGTTCCTCAATCCTGCAGGAGTCCTGTGGTCATAAAACACAATCCCTGTTGCCAACACTAGTCTCGCAACCAATTGTTGAAACTCAAGATCCTTCTGCTCCCACTCAGGCTCTTCCTCTTCACCAACAGAGTCAGGGGCAAAGCCACACAGACCCTCAAGGGCTTGACCATTGGCCTCAGGGTCCTCTGCCAGCTCAGATGCCTCAAACTGGAGAAACCAGCCTGCAGAGGCAGTGCTTCACCCTAAACATTATCTCTGTTTTGAAGTTACAGTACGGTTTTGGGAAGGGCTGAGGAAATATCCAGTGGGAACTGAACTCCCTTAGAATTGCCTTTAAAAATTCAACTGTATTTATTCTGTTTCATGTTAAATGGCATAAACTGCATGTGTCTTGCTTGCAAAATTCAAGATACTATAAGATAAAAGAAGGCTCTCGAAACTCATAAGTCATACATCTGCAAGTCTTCACATAGAGCAGCTCTTCTACAGGAAACTTAAGGAAAAGCAATATTCCTTAGTTCTCTGGTCTCCTCTGGAAATTTTGCCCAGAAAATTTTCTGTGATTTCTTTCACAGAAAGAAATTTCATTAAGATAAAATAGGAGACAATTTGGAAATTTTCTACTTAATCTGAGTTACTTCAAATGGAGAAAGTAAATTAATTTTAAAGTTTTGGATGGAGGATGCTTGATTTTAAATTAGATATTTTTTAACTAAAAGGAAACAGATATGAGGACTTAATTATTTGATAATCATTAGGTCTAAATTAAGACTGAACAGAAGGAGAAACCACACACACATGAGTAGTCCACACATGGGAATGAGGGTGACATATGTTTCTGGTGAAGAGCTCTGAGGTGGCTGTGTCGTTCACAGATAAATTAGGAGGTAGATGATATGGTCCTTTCTATAGATATTAAAAACTAATCACACCCATAAGTTTCATGGCTGAAGAACAAACCCATGCAATTACATACATACTTATATGTGTGCTGGTGTGTGTTTATACAAACAATTTTGTGAATCCATCAAAGAGTCTTTGCAGACTCACCAGCACCAGCCTTCTCCATACTTTCAGCCACGTGTCATTCATTCATGTTCAGACTTCCTGAAATGATGGCTGTTCTTTACAAACCTGCTGAAAAAAATGTGAATTTTAAGGTTGTCAGTACAATGAAAAAAAAAGTTTTTACTTTTTACTCTTACTAGTAACAACCTCTTCCTGTTCCCATGGTGCTGCAACTGATGATAAAGGGAGATAGACTTGGTTCTCAATCCCACTTCCCAGCCCTTCTTATTAAGACAACACCAGAGGAATGATATCTAATCTTCCTAATGGGAGACGTTAAGCAAGAAAGAATGATTTTGATGACTGTAATGGCAATTAAAAAAAAATAAATCAAAGAAAGTAACATAACCAGTTGGGTTTTTCTTCCTTGCTTCTTAGCTGTCATCTCTCCTCATGCAGAAACTCTGTAAACCCCAAGAGATCTTGCTTACTTGAGTAAATTAATTATTTAGTGAGTGATGCATTACAAGACACAGAAGTAGGTAAAATGCCCCAAGGAGATGATGAAAGAGTAAAAACTCTTGAAGCATCTTTGGATAAAGACAGCAGCAAATAGGTAGTTGTGTTTTTTTAAGCTCAGTCCCAAGCGAAAATTGGAAAAGAAACATTCCTTATTAGGGCAGTCCTCCCCGTACAGCAGTCACTATGCTTTGGGTGTTTGCATTCAGATTGGATTTTTCCTCTTTAGTGTGCTCATAGAGGGATATTATCTTTATATTGAATAGTTTCTCTGTGGACATAATGTCCAGAGTGTGTTGGTGACTCAGATTTCTCAGGTAGTGTTCCAATTTCTACTAAATTTAAAGCATTTAGGTGATGAAAAAGGTCTATCAGTTATGAGTATTTCAGTACGACTGAGTTACCCCTCACACACAAAAATGATCTTGCAAATTACACTGATATTAGTTTTTCTACTTGCTTTTGTGTGAGGGAAAAGGAATTATCTCCCTAAAGTAGATGCCTTTTTCTGCAATAAATAAATCCAGCAAATTACACTGAAAATGTGTTCATTTGACCACGATACACTCTCTCAAATCACTTGGATGTTTCAAAGCTGTGAAAAAAATTTAGATCCATCACACCAAAAAAAGCAATCCGTCTGGTCAAAATGATGCATTTATTTTTTGTATCTTTTCCCACAGTGTCCTGAAATCACAGAGGGACAGTGTTAAAGCCAGCAAAGAAGGATAGGAGACAGGTAACTCTTCCCTAGGCAGAGCAGAGCTCAGGACTCATGTGTGTCCCTGCACAGCCTGCTTGTGAGGAGTGACTAAGCACTGATTAATAACTATGGTAATTACTCTGAAATCTCCTCGGGGGATTTCACTGGGTAGGTAAAGCACTTCAGAAAAGTATCTGCAATCCTCCTGTCCCTGAAAAGATCTGCCTTAGTTACTCACCTGATGTGCAGGGAGATGGAGGAGAACCCTTGGGAAGCTGTAGGGGTGGATAGCAGCCACATGGTTAAAAAATCTGCAAGTTACAGGCCCATGAAAGAAAAATCAGGAAGCTAGTGGCCCATGTGGCTAAATTAAAGGGGATCTTAAAGGTGGACATATGAATGAATTATCTTAATAAAATGGGTGAAAGGAAATGAGGGTTGATGGCTGCTGAAAATGGCCCCTGCCCCAGATAATCCTTATAGATCCTTAAATATGTCTTTAACTCACTTCCTTGAGGCACCACAAAGCCCCTTGGAGCCCCAATGGGACCAGAAATTCAAAGGAAAGGATCCACAATACAGAAACTGATCCATCCAACAATGGACTCCTGCTTCATAGGTGCCAACACTTCCTGTGACATTAATAACCCAGAATGCTGTGAACTAAAGGGCAAATGGAACTGGTAATGGATTTCCTAACAGAAAATGGAGTTTAATGCACTTCATAATAGGAGGAAGGAGATTTAGTAAGAAATCTTCAGGTTTTGTCTAAAAGTACCATTCCATGCCAGCCTCTCCAATGAAGTTCATTCTCTCAGATCCCTTTACCTGGAATTGGGAGTGCATGAATATCATCCCAAGTTAAATTAATTAATCAATTAATTGTTTGATGCTAATAGAAAAAAAAAAGTATCTTGACCAGGGCTGTGGACTCTAAAGTGCATATTTATCTGTATGTATGTTTATGTGTGGGCTATTTCATTGATCCTTTCTGTAGCAATTAGCTGTGGGATGATTTTGGATAGTCCATGAACTCTTCATCATAATCAATGAACACTTTAGCAGGCCAAATCAGGAAGCTGTAACAGATGGTAGGACACACAGAATTACAGAATTATAGGATGTACTGAGTTAGAAGGGACCCATCAGGATCATCCAGTCCAGCTCCTGGCCCTGCACAAGACCATCCCCAAGAGTCACCCCATGGCTCTGAGAGCATTGTCCAAACCTTTCTTGATTTCACACAGGCTTGTGACCACTACTCTGGGGAGCCTGTTCAGTGCCCAAACAACATCTGGGTGAAAAACCTTTTCCTGAAATCCAACCTGAACCTCCCCTGACTCAGCTTCAGGCCATTCTCTTGGGTCCTGTCGCTGGTCACCAGAGTGAAGAGATCAGAGCCTGCCCCTCCTCTTCCCCTCATGAGGATGTTGAAGACTTCTGAAGTTTCCCCTCAATCTCCTCTTCTCCAGGCTGACAGACCAAGGGGCCTCAACCACTCCTCACACAGCTTCCCTTCCAGATCCTTCACCATCCCCATGGCCTCCTTTGGACCCTCTCTAACAGCTTTATGTCATTTTTATATTGTGGCACCTAAAACTGCTCACAGGACTCAAGGTGAGACTGCTCCAGTGCAGAATAGACCAGGATTGTATTGTGTTTATATTTCTTGACAGCAAAGAAATACAACTTTTATTAAAAAAAAAAAAAAAAAAAAGAAAGAAACACTAACCTACTAACCTTTATTTTCAAATAAAGTCTGGAGTCCCAGTAGTACACCAACCTTTACCCTCTCTGTTTAAAATTTACACAGAAGGACATTTCTGGTGAGTAGGGCATGGTAAAAGAGAAGTCTGAATTTTAGCTGTCAGGACCTTTTGTAAGCAGTTTGCTCTTTCATTTTAAATTACAAATTGTTCTTGGACCTTAATATATGCACATATATTTTTTCTTTAAAAATTAGTCATTAGTCCCAATCCCTTCTCTAATTTAATGGATAAGACATGAATGAAGTAAAATAAAAGTTAGGAATAACACTTCTTGCCTTAGTGAAATACTGCAACACGATGATATCACCAGGTTAAACCCTTTTACCTTGAAGTGGACATGAATAATTCAGGCCTTCAAATTATTGTTCAGCCACATAACCTTGTCTGTCAGTCAACAAAGGCCACTCTTTCTGTCCCCATCCAAATTTAATAGGTGTTGATTCCCCTCCTCCCCACTGTCTTTTCTGCCTGAGACTTAAATGTACACGGACGTGCTGCTTAGCTGGAGTGACTTGTGCCTGTACAGGTCTCCACCTGACAAACTTTGTCTCTTCCTATTTCATCAGTGGCTATCAACAATCAAGATACATAAAAGCTTTGCTGACTGTGCGTTATTGAAGAAAATAATGAAATGCCTCATTTGAGCTTGCTTCTTTCACAAAGAAAAAAAAAAATCCAGCAAGGAGTTATTTGCAAACTGTAGCATTTCCAAATGCTACAGACCGTGGTTACAAAATTGACATAGGAAATACATCCTGGCTCATAAGCACTTGCAAATGATTATTTGATGAGCTCATTTTATAATCACTGCTGGGGTCCAAAGAATTACGGTGATAATCTTTCAATTTACAATTCCTCCAGGTCCAGATTCTTTACAAACTGAAACCAAAGAAAATATATTAAATAAATAGACTAAAAGTAATTCACATGTTCAGCATCTGTAGTGCTTTACTCTGAAGTCAAAAATCTGATGTCATTCATGTGTTTCTGAACATGAACTGGTAAAAAAGATCCTTCCTATCTGGCTCAGATACAACTCACCTATCAAATCAGCTATCTTCCTTGGTTTGAATAAAAGATGCCATAAATATTTTTGTCATTATGTTTGTACAGAAGTTCTCATAACGGGGTCCTGGTCTACAGCTGGGATTCCAGGGTGCTGTTGGCACAAACACAGGAGAGACCCTGTCCCAAATGACCTCTTGCCTGTCAAATCAAATCCATGAGAAATCAAAGGCAATGAATCAGACCTGAACCAGGATGAGCATCCAGGCAAAACAGATTATCTGCCCTATATCTGAATGTTACAACATTTACAAACCGTGTTCGCGTTTCTCCTTTCCAGCTCTAAAATTTCTTTATGCATTTATCCTTTCATACTTTACTCCTCTTGCATTTATTTTGGCACAAAGAAATCTGAGCACATATGATTCTGTGGCTTACTCCTTTCTCTACTTCAAGAACCAGGATATTTCAATGGTCATCAGATTTTTCTCATCTAGCATAGCAGCAAGACTGATGGATGTGTTGAGGGCAATTTAATTCTGGTTATCCCCACGATCCGAAGAGTAGAGGGACGCCTTAAAGGTTGTTTCCCCTGACTTAGACAATGCCAAATTTGCCTAAATCCTGAATTACTATTCAGTTGCCTTTCTCTGACCCGCTGAGGCCAATTAGATACCTCCTCTGCTACTTCTGGCACCTGCAGCTCCTTTGAGTTTGCAACCATTTAATAGTCCTGGTTCTCCAGGCTCAGCACAGCACAGCAGCAGGGCTGTCCTCAGTGACAAGGGAGCACAGAGTTTTTGTAGCTTCCCTTCACTGCTTTTACGGGCAAATAAAAAAACCAGACAATCTGCATTACAAAATACTTCATAGCTCGTTTGAAGACACAGGGAAATTATTGGGCTGTAAACACAGGTTTAACCTGTATTACATGACCTGTAATAGCAGCTGTAAATTTCTCAGCCTATTTGGAAGGAATTCAAGTCAGCAATGTGGAGTTGAGCAAGCAACGTGGCGGGGAGAGAGGACAAAGGTTCAATGCTTGGCTTGAAGGCTGAATTCCTCCAAATTTTGCTAAAGAAAGTAGAAATTAATGGTTTCTTTTTTCTTTTTTTTTCAATTTTTTCTCACAGATCAGTTAGGGAATATAAGGTAGACATTCTGTAACCTTAAATTTTTGCTATGGTGAACCACCATAAATTTTTTATGTCCTCTATTTCAAGTTGTGTAATTTTAATTCTTTTTTTTTGTATTATTGTTATTATTATTTAAATTTTATAAAGCTAAACTTTAATCAGATGCAAGATTCACAAACAAAGATAAATAGGACAAGATTATTTTATACATCCCACTCAGGAGTCAAATTTCTAGAGTCCTGATTTTACAGATATCTTACAGGTTTTATGTCATTCTTCTAAGCCAAAGAAAAGTGAGTTCTCAAAATATTCTCAAAATATCTTCAAGGGAAATTTTGTCCAGTAAATATTCTGGCTGTGAAACGAATATTAAAAAGGTCCATCTGATCTCAGTTGGTCCACCTTATTCTTGAAATATCTTCTCACACACGTGTTAGAGGCCAGTGTTTGGGAGGAGTTAAATTATTTACATTATTGAGAACAACCTCAGAAATTTAGTAGAGACATTTAAATTTATAGGCATTTCTCAAAGGGAAAAAAATCCCCACACAGAGACATTGGAACAGGCATCATGCTTCTGAAGGTAAACAAAGTCCTCAGTGTGTGACTTTGTAGATAAAACAGTGAAGATGATTGCCATGCTTAAATAATAATGAGAAAGCTTCAAATTTGGTTTTCTGCATATCACATTAAACCTGCAGATTTAACATGAGATGCAAGAGCGAATTTTCTCTAGAGAAACCAAGCTTCCTTTGTGCTTTATCATAATGGTTAAAGTATGACTAGAGGTAGACAGTGTTGTCAAACAGCTGTCAAGGTCCTGGAAACACTAGCAATTAGAAATCTGGAAAGTGAACTAAAAAGATGGGAACCAAAAGATCACCCGCTTGCTAAAAATTAATTTTTTTTTTTTTGTTGTAAGAATAGAGAATAATTCAAGGGAAATAATGCTGATTTGCATCTAAAACAGAAAAAGTGGTTAAAGACATAGAGTGCGAAAAAAGAGACAAAGAAAAAAATATTTTTAAAATCAATATAAATACACAAAGGAGAAATATAAAGACATGTGAAAGCAGAAATAGGGAGTGTATTTTATCCTCTTTATGACCCAAGCAAACAACCCCAAAAAGTACTATAGAGGTCGTGGAAGTTGTAAAATTGCCAAAACACTTAAAAAAGTACTGGAAGCTAAATTATGGTTGCCATGCAAAGACACAAAAAGTCTAGGGTAGCAGTACACCAGGAAGCCAGCAAAATCCTACACAAGCTCAGCTTTTTTAAGCTAAAACAAAGAAGAGGCAGCACACTGACATGTGGGAAAAGCTGCCAAAATCTCATCTCCTGAGGAACCATCATCTTTCAATTAAAAATACAGTTCCAGACTTCAGATTTATGCCTTGAACTGGGAAATTAAACACCATGAAATCATTGAATGCTGCAAATTGTTCCATTCTGTTCTAATTTTTCTTTTCTTTTTTTTTTTTCCTGATATTGCACTATCAGATAGCCTCTATTATTCTAGTCTTTAGGGTTTTTTTGTCCACAGGCATTGATCAATCTCCACAAATTGGTGGAGTAGGACATACATTGCACCTCCATACCACACTTTACTCTCCCTCATGCAACATGCAGGCCTAGGGTTTATTTACCTCACACTATCCAAACCCTCCACAACTTTCCAACTCTTTATGGACTCTTCCATAATGACCATCACTGCAGCATCCAAATGTGTAGCAGACAGGCACTAACCTCTGCAACCCTTTTGTGAGGCAGGGCAGCATCTCCCATTCTCTTTGAAAATGATATTGAGATGAGCCGCTGGGTGTTGTTATCATGTGCAGTGAAAATTCAAGAGCTTGTTTCTGACAGAAGGAAATCAAAAGAGTTTCTCTGTTAACTTAATTGGGCTTTGAATCATTCTTTGTATCAAGAAATTCTCATTGTTTGTTTTACATCAGCTCAGAGTACATCTGGGCTGGCCACTGGAATACTAATTCTATCCCTTCATGCTGTACAATCCTTACAGTAATACTGTCTGTAATAATAAAGCCTGACTACTCTAAAGTCCCCCTTGAGCTGAGATGTGCTTTGGCACAAACAGGCCAGTGAGGTCCTGTTTCCCAGCCTGCATGCAGCCACCTTGTTCTGGAGCCTAAGATGAACACTCCTGTCCTCTCTGCGTGCTCCAGACCTGTAAAGACACCACCTAAAGAGAAAAAAAAAAAAACCACCCAAAAAACCCAAAAAAAACCCCAAAAACAAAAACAAAAAATTCCCCCACAAAAATAAAAAAAAAACCAAAAAACAAAACTCAAAACTCCATAAAAACAAAAAAACCCAGCCAAACAAAAAAGCCCAAACAAACAAACAAAACCAAAAAACTCCAAAAAACAAAAACCAAAAAAGCCCAACAAACAACAACCAACCAAACAAAAAACAAACAAAACCAAACAAAACCCAACCAAACAAAAAACCTAAAAAAAACCAACAAAACAAACAAACAAAAAAAACCAAACACAAACCCCAAAACCCCAAAAAACCAAAAAACCCCAAACCAAACAAAAAACCCCCACAACAACAAAACAACAACAACCAACCAAACAAAAAACCAACCAAAACTCAGGACAGCTGCATCAAATCCCCCTAAGTCTGCCTTTCCCACAGGAGTGATGGCTCACAAAGTGATGCACCTGGCTGCACGTGGCTGGGTTGGCTCTGTATGTATCACACGACAAGTGGAAATGGTTTCAGTGAGCAGGCAGGGCTAGAAGCTGTCTGTCTAAGCCAAGCCAGGTGGCTGGGCTCTCTCACTTGTTACACAGAAGACTGGCACCAGGACAGAGATTCACCTTCCTCGCTGTGAGGGTGACTGAGCCCTGGCACAGGCTGTGCAGGAAGGTTATAGAGCATCCTGCTCTAGAGATATCCAAGGAACACCTGAATTTCTGGATCCCGTGCAACCTGCTTTATGGGAGAGTTGGATAAGTTAATCTCCAGAGATCCCTTTTTACCTGAGCTGCTCAGCAGGCTCATCTGAAGCGAGCTGTCTCATTCTCCATCACCATTTCCCTTAGAATGAATTATGGGACACCATTCTATTATATAGAATACTGATACATTACTGCAGAGCACAGTTTTGACCATTTCCATTGAAAGCTCTTTGCCTTTTAAATGACATTTTCTTTGCTGCTGATATAAATAGCAAAACAAACAAATTAGCAAAAGCTGCATGCAGTTACAGGAAACATCATTCCTTGTTTTGATTAGGGACTGTTGTAAAACCCTAATGTACCCACAGCTGTTGATAAACATTCTGTGGATTCTGCTGTCTTTAAGGAACCTAGAATTTAGCATGGGCATGGCTTGCACTTCTGATTAGGGGAGTGATCAGAGTTTAATTCACATTTCTTAAAACAGTTAATATATAGTGCCATTCAAGCTGAGGGTAATCATCCACAGTCTGCCCATCCAAACAATACAAGTGAAAAATGTGTCACTTAATGAGCCTGAATCAAACCCCAGTTAAATCAATGTACAACATATGCAAACAACTGTCCTCGACATTAATAGGGTTACCTTGGATTTACCACTGGCACAACTGATTGGGATCTGTCCCATTACCTTGCATTAATTATGCATTGCTGTTACAATCTAATTATCCCCCTGATTGTCTTCTGACCATTACAGATGTGTATGTACACCCAACACCAATCCTCCTTGTCATGCACACTCATTAATATCAGACAACAGGGGAACACCAGGGTGAGCTTGCAGCACCCAGCAGCAAGTCATCAAGCCCAAACTTCTCTCTTCAGTCATGAGTAAGTGTCTGGGAAGAAACTGAACAAGGTAAACTTGCTTGATACAGAAAGGCATCAACAGAGGAGGAAATTCAGGCAATTCCATCTGAAATAATCATGTTCTGAAGTTTGTGGGACTAGGATTGGGTTAGCACAGAAAAAAAAAAATTCAAGTGTAAATAACAGAAATAGTTGGTTTAAAAATATTTTCAACTTCTTTTCTGACAGCTTGAAGCTCGTCAGTCTAATTTTTCAAAGATTATGAACAGAAAAATGAACAACATAGGAAAGCAAACATTTTCTTGGGCGTGTCACTTCTATATTTCAAAATGCATGTATTTATTTCAAAAACTGTCAAAATAGGCAGTTTAGAAAAGAAATTGCACATATTTAATATTTGTAATTTATTAATTATAATAATTATATATAATTAATAATATTAATTTATCATTATGATTATAGTAATAATCGTATATTATACAGAACAAGACTTCTCCATAAGTATGGAAGGTTTTTTTTAAATTTTTCCCAATTACAAAAGAAAAACAATGTGGGAAATACTGCAAAAAAATTTGGGGTCTTTTTTATTATTGCTATTAATTCCAAGCCTTTGTGGCTAGGTGATGAACCAAATGATTAGTCATTACCACAACTTTCCAAACATCTGGAACATGCAAAGTCTTAGTGCCTCATACTGACAGGTGAGAGACTGCTTGAGGGCAGATAAGCTCATCCTGTAATATCTATGAAGTTGAAAAAGACTGATAGAATCCACAATTCCAGTGTTTTCTGAGCACTTCTCTCTCAGCACCTGCAGCTGGGGCTGCCTTTCTCCTCAGCTGCTCCATCACTGGAGAATGATCACAGGGCACTTCCAAAGGATTTGGAAAAAAAGATCTGGGGGAAAACAGAACTAAGAAATAAGGAGGAGAAAGAAAAAAATGAACAAAATGTGCTGTAAGGGTTTGCAATAACACAACAGCACACTCAGTGAGTGCCTCCCCTAGCAAGTATGTTGGCAAACCCAGCAGCACAATGCTTGTCATGGGCAGTTATCAAGTCTGAATCTGGGTTCAAAGTTATTTTCCCCAAGCTCTCTCTCCTGAAAAAGAAAAACCAGGGCTTCTACATCCCTCTATGTTGAAGTTATAACCTAAAATGTATAAGATACAATAAAAATATTATTAATAACATGAAGCTTCTGATGTGAGTGCTGAATTCAGTGGAGCTCTTTTGGTACAAAGCTGCACTATCAGAGTGAGGAATAGAATAAACCTAAAGGTTTATGCATTGATGGGTTTTTAAGCTCACAGAGGCAGGCAAATCAAGCTGAGCAAGTTTAATGAAGTCTTTTTTTTGTGTATTCATTTTGAAAGTCAAGAACTGTTCTTATAACTAAGGGACCTGCCTTGTGAATGAATACAGGGAAGGGAAGACCAGAGAAAGATTTATTTCCTATATACTTACTGTATTTTTCAGTTATATATATTTAATTTCATAACCTCAAGAGTAATAACAGGAGCAAATATTTTGCTAGGCTAATGCATTATTAATCGTAGAATAAAGTGGGGAATCAGACAACTTTGGCACCTTATTCTAAGACCACATGAAAAACACTGCACATAAATGACACTCAAAATAAGCAGCCTGGCATCTTATTGAACACAGAACATGATGAGTTGCAAAACCAAGAAGCAGCCCTGATTTATCCAGTGGAACTTGACATTTCCTACAAGCCAGCACTGGCTTAACATTAATTAAAGCTTCACATGAGTGTTATCTTTTTTCCTCCCCCCTATTGTTCTCATGGTGTGCAACCTATTTTTTTTTTCTGAAACGCTGCAGTTTGTGGATATGTATAAACCTGAATGACAGAGCTGGATAGCTGACTTCAAATGTCAGGATGCCTGTAGGCAATCAAAACAGAGACTTCTCCTTTGTTAATAACGTTATATGAAAAGTGCATGTGAAACCCAAGGCCTTCAGAAAGTTTGAGAGAAAGGTGGATTTTAGAGAATGAACTAAGTAAGTAATGCTAAAAGAATGTTAGCTACAGTTCTAAATGCTAAAGTTCATTTTAAAGAATGAGCTAACTAAGTAATGCTAACAAATTCTTAGCATTTCACCCCCTGCCAACAATTAATTCCTTTTATGTCCATAAAGAATAAGAAAAGGAAGTTTCTTCCTATTAAACTTCAATTGACAATATTATGGCGTTTTTTCCTAGGTCTTTAAAATTCAGAATACAAAATTTGTTGATTCCTGAATGACACATGTGTACTGCATCACCAATGCTTCCTGTGCAAATAACTCAGGCTCTTTGTGATATTTGTTTTGTAACAAATGTTAAATTATAGCTTTGTTTTTAACTAAGCTCATATACTGCTTCGCACAATGATGAAAAAAAATTAAAAAAAAGAAAATTGACTAACATTTATCTTGTCCAACTCTATCTTGTTAAAACTATGTGTTGCTGGTCATAACCCATTATTTAAACTGTTTCCACATGGGAGAGAGCATGGTATCACCAGAGAGGAATTAATCCTACCCTAAAATAGATGTTTAACATGTGCATGATGAATCATTCTCTGCAGAGACCTTTTTCCTCTCCTTTCATTAGAGAGGAAATTTAGGTGACTACCTTAATGAAATAACTAATTTTTATACAGCTAAGCTAGGAAAGGTGAATCTCAGCTGAAAGAAAGAACATTGCAAACCTAATTATATATGTATATATGTATATTTATTTCTTTGTAAACCTGAAAGGAACCATTCCCTGTTAGGATCCACCTGCTGTCTGTGAAACAGGACACAAGACAGGCACAGCACTATGAGTGTCACATGGAAAGATTAATCAGGGACCAGAAAGGGAGAATTGTCAAATTTCTCTGTACCTAGTAATAACCTAGGGAAAGTATAAAAATAAGCTTAAACTATGAAATTCATTGGATACATGCAATATTCAGGAATTGTTTTAGGTTTCTAAATGGAAAACACTTTCCTAGCGTTCCCATTGGTTAAAAACCTATATCTCGGCAAACTGTACCTTGGATTCCTCTCATGATTTTGAGGAAGTAGACTGGGATATGTGCAGACCATCAAAATTCCAGTCAAATCCCGTGCCAGAAATCTTAGAGCTTCAAATATCTCCTTCAGAGAGTTTGTCCAGGGTGTGTGACGCAGAGCAATTTATGTCCCCACAATATAGCCCATATATCCTTCATAACCTAATTTCCCCATCTGTAGGATCAATGCTGTGATACTTATTTCTCTTGCAAGGGTTATATCATAACTCCTAGCATTTGCCTTTAATATGCCTTGTAAGGGAGACAAAAATAAAATATATTGTAAATTATTAATGCAGTCATATTTCTGGGGCTTCCTTTTTTGGAATAGCATGAACTAGTAAAGAATAAATGCCAATTCATATATTGAAAAAAAGCACAATACATTAAACAACCCCCCACATTTTTAGGTATCATTTTAATTATTCATATATTCTATTCTGAAACTACTCTCTAGCTCTGAGAAGAAGGATATCGATTTCTTTGTAATTGGACAGAAATGGACAAAATATAAGGATTTGAGCTGTCAGCATCTTGTTCATCCTGTAGTTCTATTCATATGATATTTATACCAAACTGCTGAAAATTAACCAGCACTACTCTGTGGCAGTAGAAAGATTTCATGATCAGTGATGAGCTGGAAGGAAAAATGAAATAACTATTTTCTCACATATTTATTCTAAGATAGAATTGGTGTGAAGACTCACAGGTAAGGCATTTTACTCCAAGACATAGAAAAATTGTTTTCTTGCTGTGACTGCGTGGATACTGGAGTCAACCTCATCTCTAGTTGCCACCTGTATCTATTTCAATAAATGCAGTCTGGCCCCAAGAATCACTTTCTGTGCAGAGATGGAGACCCACAGATGAGAAATGAACTGAGTTTTAGCATCCATATTCTGGTAGAAGAAAGAGTGGAATTTTTTAACAGACATTTTTGCTACTGTTTTGTCTTACAGGGTAGGGTATGGAAGGTGTTAATGTGCAGATTTTCTGAGAGAAAAGTACCTGCAAGGCTGACAGAAGAACATGACAAAAAAGATGTAATAATGTGTGTACTAAGAATTGTTCACATTGAGAAATGATCCCTATTGCTAACTCTTCTATGAGCAAACAGGGAGGTAGAGCCCCATCCTCCAAGCATTTATGATCTTCTAATCTATCTCGCTGAGTTATGAGGAGCCTTCAAAGTAAAAGACATATATCTGTGAATGTTTTGGGAAACAATAATTTAAGTGAATCTGGAAGTATAAGCCTGACATTTGACATTAGACTGATTTCCTTTCTTTCTAGAATTTGTGCTCAGCTACAAGTTCCATGTGCCCTCATTTACATCTCCCCTCTCAAATCTTTTGCACCTTTCCCAGGCTTGTAATGTGTTTTTAATCTTATTTTTTTCTATTGTTAATTTTTCCCATGCAATTCCTCTTCCCTGTCATGACACCTGAAGCACTCTCTGGGGCATTTCCATTCTCTACATGGCCCCAGTCCTTACACAGGGAAAGGAGAGAGACATTTTGAAAGAGCACATTTAAGGATCTTTGAGAACATAAAAATGTGAGACCAGCTACAGTGAGTCAAAGAGCTCCTTCTAATATCTCCAACACCAGTCAAATTTGGATGCCAATGAAGAAGTGAAGTGTCAGAGCATGTGTGTGTGATTCCAGCCCAGATCTCTCCCCCAGATGTTTATTAACCTTTCTAAGACAGGAGTGCTTTCCTTGCATTTTCTGTATAGGCTCTTCTTGCAAACTTGTCCAGTCTCCTCCTCCTGATTCCTTGCCAGCTTATTGCATCTACAGCATCCCAGGGAAGGGAATTCCATCGCTGAATCTTTCTGCCTATACCTAGAAAACCCCAGGAAAAATGTGCATTAGGAGCACACTGGAGCAGCAAATACGTGATTAATAATTGCCCTTGTAAATGGGACAAATCTGGAACAAATGTGTGGTATCCTGCACTGCCAGGGGGAAAATTAGGTTGGTAAATCTTATTTTGATCCCTAGGTGAGATCTCCATTTTCTTTCACGTAACTGAACAGGAGTGAAACTCTGCATGAGGGGCACCTGCGTTGGCAGCCCACACTGCTGTCTGACCAACAGCCTCTCTTTTAAAATTTCAAGCCTCTTGGGGAGCTTTTCCTCTCCTGATCTCATGGACATGAGCATTCTTTTGTTTTTATAATGTCTTATCTGTTTTGTATCAATGTGAGGAAAATAAAGGACTCTGTAGTGCTCTCTTAAATTGGCACCTTCTCACTAAAAGCTGGCAATACTCATCCTCTAAGCATGGCTTAAGCCCCCCATGTGTCTGCTCTTGCTTTTGGATGTGCAAGGTCTCAAAGTGACTTTTTTCCTCTGGAGAAAAGCAATGATCCCTAAATTGCAGATAGAGCAGGATTATCCTCAAAATAGAAGAAATAACAAAACAACCTGTCTAGTGTGGGTGCTGTGTTAGTGCTAGCATATGTAAAATAAAAAGTCTGCAAAATAACCTTATGATTGTTTAGTCAAAGGATCAGAATCCCTTGGAATTATTCCATTAATGCATATTTACAGAGCAAGGGACTTGCAAATATAGGTGCCAAGGGAAAATTAAAGCAGTGAAAACATCTAACACACAGTGAAGAATTAGGAGGGAAAATCTGATAATGGAGCTAGAGCAGAAAAAAAAAAGAGAAAAAGAATTCTGTCTTGCCTTTAAGGCGACATTTCCTGTCACCCTTTTGCCTCCCTCCCTCAGCTGAATGTAACCATTAATTGTAGGAATCGAAGAGTTGCAATGGCTAAATTGGACAGGAACCTCAGGAGGTCAAAGCATTCCTGCTTGTTAAAGCTACTGACACATTTTACAGTTTTGCAAAATGTCAGAGTCCATCATGCTGTAACTTTGCTGCTGAGGATCCTGTCTCTCTTAAAACACTCATACTTACCTTATGAAACTTTCAGGTAAAACCTCAAATCTGTAGCTGAATCAACTCCTTTTCTCCCTTCCCTTTAAAATCTTGTTTACCAGCTTGTCACAAGTCTGTGGACTTCTGTTTGTTTATTTGGTTTTTTTTCTTGGTTTTTTTTTGCGTCCTTTTTACTACATTAATTTTTTATTCTTTTCCTCTCAGAGCTGTAGGTTCAGAGAACTTGAGTGACAGCAACCTCTGTGGCTTTCCTACCATTGCAAAATCTCAAATTGGTGGAGAGGGGCAATTAAAGTAACCACCAGGGTTTAACAATTGGCATTTGGCATCTGCTGTGCCTCTATGGCAATGCACAGCTGTCTACCTTCCAAGAGAAACACAGAAGTGTGTCACGTCTGTAATCCCAGTGAACTGAGCTCTCTCAAGCATGCTGTGATGGCAACTTCATTTCATTCTGCCTTTTTCATCTCGAGGATAGCACCTCTCCAGAGGGGATTCGTACCATGGAAAGGCTGGAGAGGTATTTTAAGCACTGCCCTAAACACAGAACTCCCTAATCCACGGCAGAGCGCAACCAATTCTCAGTGTTTCTGTGATCCAGTTGTAATATTTGATACTGTAAAACTTCTGTTTGTGTTTGTCTGGGAAAATACATTTATATTATGGTATGTTGTGCTAAGGTTTCACAGAATAACAGAATTCACAGTTTGAGTTGGGTGGGAACACCTTGTTCCACCCCTGCCATGGGCAGGGACACCTTTCACTATCCCAGGTTGCTCCTAGCCCTGTCCAACCTGGCCCTGAACACTTACAGGGATGGAGAATCCACAACTTCTCTGGGCAGCCTGTGCCAGAGCCTCATCACTCTCACTCAAGAATTTTTTCCTTATACCCAGTATTTATATCCAAAATATATCCACTATATATCCAATATACATGCAATATGTACATCCCTTCTTTTAGTTCAAAACCACTTCCCCTTGTTTCATTACTTTAGGCCTTGCTAAAATGTCTCTGCCCAGCCTTCTTATAATGCTCCTTTAATTATTAAAAAAACACTACAAGGTCTTCCCAGAGGCTTGTCTTCATCAGGCTTAACAACTCCAACTCTCTCAGCCTTTCTTCATAGGGAACGCATTGCAGCTTTCTGATTCTAATACAATTTTTCATGTTCTATATCCTTGTGGTTTTGTCACTTGATTTTTTGTTATCAATTTTTTCCTTTTCTTAGTGAGCCTGGAAGTTGATAACCTTCACTTTTCTTTGCTTTTCTTCTTGACGATAATTTTAGGAGGAAATTCTTTTTTTCTGGAGCGTGACCTAGGATCTCTTTTAGACATGTCATAAAAATGTGCCATAAAAAACTCTTCCCTATCACTCAAAACATCTAGAAAAGGAGTAAAAAATGAGTCTATAGGTAACATATATACAATGACTCTGAGTAAGGTATCATTATACCAATTCTAATAATTGAAAAATAAGTAAGGAAAAACCCTTTGCTGCCCTCCTGCACCAGACCTGGTGCACAAGACGGAAAATAAGAAATAGGACTTCTCTTTTCCTATCCTACATGTGATATCATCTCTTTCATGTCTAACATCAAGATCAGTGCATGAGATTAGGGTTATGGATGACCATAATATCACCTCCAACATCTTTTGAGTTGAGGCTGACATGCTATGAAAACAAATCCTGAATCCTCTGCAATGAAATATGTTCTTTGTAAAATTTCTGTTGTGGTCTTCTTGTGGGCCCCTCAATTTGGGCAGTGGTCAATCTCATTATTGTAATAATAGGATTTTTACACCTGCCACAAAGAGCAAGACCATAGAAGCACGCTTTTCATCTTAACATTATGCTCTGTCTCAGGAGCTGCACAAACCTTAGAAATCTAAACAGGATCACAATATAGTCCTGAGTACTGTGGTGCATTCAATTGTGTTTAAATCATAGTAGTCAAGTTCTGGCGTGCTTCCTGCATGTCTTCAGTCCAGGACAATTTATCCCAGGAATTCCTGTGCCGCATGACAAAACACTGGCAGCAAGTGCCAGGCCGTGTGGGTCTCAGGGGAGAAAGCAGATTTATTTGCACATGTGCAAACTGCTGCAGAGTTATGGGGCCTTGAGAATGGGACCCATTATTGGGTACTGTGGGTGTTGGTAGGGTCCCACTATCCAAGCAAGCTCCAAATCTGCTCCAAGTTAATAAAAGGTGTGTTTTCACCAGTCATGTCTCATCTAGGGATAATTGGTAGTGAAAGGATCAATGTTTCACCAGAAAAAAATCAGCTTAAAATGGTGACCTTTGAGAAGCTCCAGTGAGCAGTAACTGAGGAAGAAATATGGAACAAATCTCCTGCCACATAATTCTGCAAACAGAGCATTTATTTTTCCCTGTGTTTTGAGTCACACTGAGACCTCAAAGAAATTATGATGATGATGATTATTGTTGTTGTTTTGTTGTTGTTGTTGCTACTATTATTATTACTGCTGTAATTATTATAACAGTAATCATCATAATCTTAAGGTTGAGCATATGTGAGTGCATGTGTACGTGGCAGGTCTATTTTTAGGAATAACGTCACACTAAAGACACGTGCAAAAATGTAACTTTGGAAGAGCCAGTCCTTGTGTGCGTGTGTGGTAATCATCATCAGTCACACTGTATTTCTGCCTTGGGCTAGAGAAGCTGAAAGAAAGGTTGAGAACACTCCTCTGTAATGATTTTCCTTTCTTCAGGACAATCTTGACAACAGCACCTTGCCCTAGGAAAGTTTCCTTTGATCCATTTTGTGACTGAAATACAAATTCCCTATTTTTCGTTCGCCTCTCTTCAAATTAATGATCCTTGCAATAAGGATGCCCTGCCCAGGAGTGGTTTCTTCAAACAGATTAGAAGAAATAACAAAGCTAAACCCCAGGATCAGAAATTGGGACTGAAAGGTGGGAGAATGCTTGGTCTTTATTTGCTTTTCTTTCTGCCTTTTCGAGGCTGCTGTCATGTCCTGTTACACAGATCATCTATTTGATATTACTACACTTATCAAAGATATAGGCAGGCAGCATTGTTAGCAGCTAAGGAGAGCTGAGGATTTTTAAGGCATTAGAGACAAAATTTTCATGAAATAATTATGCAAAGCAGTGTGTGAACATGCATACAGAAAGCAAGCTGTTAAAGGATCTCATTGGCTTGGTGGAGTTATTTACAGTTTGGTTAAAATATGTCTTTCCATGGCTGTGTAAAAGAATGTGATAAATCTGTCCACTGCTGATACAGCTACACCAAAGTAAAAATGTCTGTGAGTGGTAGAGAACTGAATCCCAGCCAGGTAAATGCACACCTTGTACCAATAGAGATGCCAGATAACATTCAAGATTTTTTGCATATATGTAATTTATTTAAAAGAATCAGAGGAAACCCAGGCTCTCTAGAGCTGCAGCAAGTGATGATTGAAGCATTTCCCCTGTGTAAAACAGCAGAAAACACCCATACTTAGGCAACTGAAACCCTCCCTTTCTGGCCTGGGTGTACTTCTCCAAGACTCTGCCCTTCTGAATTCAGCTTAAGAAATTGCAGTACTTAAAAACAAACAAACAAACAAACAAACAAACAAACAGCAACAACAAAACAAAAAAAAAAACACCCAAATGACTTTCTGGATGTCAAGCTGTTTTCCTGATAATATTTTTTTTCTGTATTCCTTAAAAAGTGGCAGATGATCAAGATGGCATGACTGTCAGTGTGAGGACTCCAGAACTTCTTGGCTGACTCCTTGCCATCCCTCAAGTCCCCCCAAAATCCATGTTGTAATGACAACAAATATTTTTTTCCAGGTTTTTAATATTTTCTTTCCAGGTTCATGCCCCTTCATCTACAATTTGCTGTTAGCAAAAGCAGTAGGATTTCCAGGACAGAAAATGTCACTGAAGACCGTCTAGTTCCAAAGTTTTGCTCAACAGCATGTGGCTCAGGGCTGCATTCATTCAGGCTTTGAATGACTCCAAGGATGGAGACACTACAATCTTCTTGGGCAAACAGTGCCAGTGTTTGGCAATCCTTACAGTGAGAAAGAAATAACAAATAGTAATAATAATAATAATTTTTAAAAATCTGTGGATAAACAATATTCAAGCTGCTATTAGTATTATTGTTATTTTTTTCTCATACTTGCAATAAGCCAGTAATACCTCAAAGCAAATCATCAGTTGACACTTGAATGGGACAACAGTAAAGAAAAATAATGTGACAGTGCTTATGACCAAATCTGAACAGCACAAAAAAGAAAGAGGAGTGTCTACAAGCCTTTCCAAAGAATGGGTGTTTGTCTGTTACTGTAATAATTTTCCACTAACCATTGGCCATCTCTTCTTTGTCCACTAGAAAATCTGCTTCTTAAATAATCATAGTGATTTCCTGATTATAAATTAGGAAAAACATAAATATATGTGTAGATTTATATCATTATTCCTTTGGTATTTTCTAGGGATAAATTATACTTAGGGATTTATTTCCTTGTTTGGACTCCATTGTTAAAGCAAGCACAGTTAAAAATTACTTGGCAGTGCAAGCAAATATAAAACCAAAACCATCTTTTACAGGTGAATACCTGTCAGATTTTTGGGTGGTTTTTTTCCTGAATAAACAGTATTAATACCAGAATCATATTATTGGTAATTAATAGTAATTGCTAGTAGTATATTTTAAGGTTTACATCCCTGTCTCCTGCTAGGATAAGGTGCATCTATATGTAGTTGATACTGGTTTTGGCTTTATCAGGACATGCCAGACCTTAACAGGAGAGCACTGTTTTGAGAAGCTTGTACTTTCCATGCTCAATTAATCTCAAGTATCTCTTTGAAGCACATGCTGTCAAATGTGTAAACATAGAATGGTTTTCTGATGTGGTTTCCAGATTAGTCAACATTTATCTGCGTTCAAACTTACTTTGTCTATATTTTTATGAGTTATCACTCTTATAAATATTTTCATTAATTATCTTTCTTATATTTTTCAATTTGTTGAGGGCAAGTTCAGACTTTTCCCTCCAAGGCAGAGAATGTATGACTAATCTAGCAAATATGATATTGCTCTTCTACTACCTAGTTAGAGTAAATGTTAACTTTCATGAAGGTTTCCAGTTTATTGCTACAGCAGGAAAGGGAGTAATGGAATTAACTGACTTCCAATTTTTTTAAGGCCTTTTCTTCCAGTGCCTAGATTTGCAAATTGAAGTAAGCTTGTTTCTATACTAAATTTTGGTATGTTTACTGCCTTAAATTAGGGAAAAGGTAGAGAAAACAAAGCAATTTCATGTGGTAAACAAGTTAAATGACTATTGCCCAGGGCTACCAAGTGTTATGCCAAGCCATAATGCATTTGTAATACTTTGCTTAGAAAAAAAGAACATTTTGTTGGTATGTAAGTAACACAGAATTGAATCATCATAGGAGCTGTGGCACTGGTTTCATGTTTTATTATCCTTCCAAAATAACAGAGTCTGTTTTTAGGGAAGATGGATTTTTGGGGAGTAAAGCTGACAATGTTAGAGAGCAACAAACCAGGGGCCCCAAAAAAGGATGAACCAACTTTTTATTTCAGGGGCATATATGCTCAAATTGTTGCTGACAGCATCATTATAAAATATTTATTCCTGTGATGGTAGCAAATTAAAAGCAGGGTTCATGTCACCAGGTGCTATCCATAGTTACAATACATAACTACATGCAGATCTTTGCTCCAAACCTTTGACTTCATGGAAACAAACCCTGAGTCAGCTCACTCTTGCTTCCAGCAGAGCTCTGGGGGCAGACAAACTGTAGCCACATAGAGCTGTTGGTCAACAGGCTTCATATTTAGCTAGATAAATAAACAGAATAAAATAGAATAATGGAATTGTTAAGGTTGGAAGACACCTCCAAGAACATCAAGTCCGACCTTCAAAAAAAAACCAAACCACTGCCATGACCACTAAACCATACTGTCAAATATGGTTTTAGGTATCAAGAGGTATGATCAAGGGTATCAGAGTGGCTGCCAGATGATAAACCAGATATTGGGGTTGTGAGCATTGGCAAAATCAAAACTTCATGATCCTTGTCAATGTCTACTGGTGTGAAAAGGGACCTGCCCCTAATCAGATTGTCTGGTTTGCCTTTCCTTTCACCCTCCAAGGCATTAGAAACCATCGGAAAACAGAAACAAAACATTATAAAAAAAGTTTAAAATATCCCAGTGCATAATTAGAAACTATTAGTCATTCAGTTTTGTTGTATACATGAGGGGTAGAGAATTATGTTTATAAATTTTCTGTCCTTTTAGCATGAGGGGCAGTAGTTCTGTAACTAAGCTGAAAATATTTCAGGAATGATTTGTACAGCTGAAATGATAAACTATGTCACAAATGGGAGCCAGTCTGAGACCCAAGAGCCTGGGAAAGGAGTTGAAGGAGAAATGCACATGCACATGTTAAATGGGAAATTTCTTAGGTGAAGTCAAGCAGCTCAGGGGATTTGGGGCTAACAGCTCTAGAACCAAAATGTTTCTGAGCCTTTTGTTGTCATGGTAGCCTTGACAGACAGTCAGGGGCTGAACTCTTTGTGAAGCAGGCAAATCCTCTTTTTAATAATCCTATGGTTTGCACAGGTGGTTTGACTTGGAAGCGATTTGCAGCTCTGGAGATACCCTGGAAGTATCTGGGCTGAAAGCTGAGACTTTTCACACAGAAAGCAGAAAAATCTTTGCCTTTGCCTAAACCTTTATGAGACCTTGGGAATAACTGAATGCTTTAACAAAGGAAAAGAGGGAGGGAAGAATAGAATATTTTCAGTTGGAAGCTGCCTACAATGATCATGTAATCCAACTGCTTGACCAATTCAGGGCTGACCAGGTTAAGGCATGTTCTTAAAGGCATTGTCCAGGTGCCTCTTAAGCACTGACAGGCTTAGGTAACTGACCACCTCTCTAGGAAGTCTGTTGCAGTCTTTGACCATCCTTTTTTTTTGTAGAGAAACACTTCCTAAAGTCCATTCTGAACCTCTCCTGCCAGGTCTTCTAAAGGTTTCCTAACCAGGAAACTATTGAAATAGGTTTTTACGCTTTGGACAGAGAAGCAGGGACTTGGCCCCAGTTCCTGGTCCTTACCACAGCTCTGCTTACCTGACCAGGTTATTTTCTAATACTCCAAACCATTGTGAGTTTTCCACTCTACATGGCAACCAGAAGTATGTCTGTGGCATATCCAGCATTGCCCATTCCCTTCCTACAAAAAACTAGAAAGGGATAAAGGAGTTGCCACCACAAGATGCACTGCAGGCCTCGTGCCTCATTATGAAACCCAGCGTGAAGAGATGACCACATTTAGGGGAAGAGAAGCCTGCCTGCTTGCCTTTATTTACTGACCGACACAGCACACCTTTCCCATTTCCTTACAACCAACAAAATTCATCAGTTTTCAAAATTCATCATTTTTACACGCTGTGGCCATCGCAAGGCAAGAGACAATTCTTGTTTCACAGAATGTGCCACTCATTAGCCACAGGGCAGACAGGGACTCAGGGACACAGAGATGGGGCAAAGGACTTGAACCCAATTTCTAAAACCTCACTGTGTTGGCTGGGTGAGCAAATCTTTCTCTTCAGGAAACATCACTGATCCTGATGTAGCTGTACAGCTGCCTACAGGAGACTGCTCACCTTAAGGGTTTTGGTGATTCATTAACTACTCAGAACCCCCACAGCACAGGGAGGTCACAGCCTTAAGAGTGCATTAGTTTACAAAAAACAAAACACAAAATGTTTACATTAGTTTACAAAAAAACCCAAAAACCAAAAAAGACAAAACAACAACAACAACTACTAGGTTTTGGAAGGGTTGAGGCAGGTAAAGCTACAGCACCACAGAGTTCAATTGTTAGATTGTGGCTCAGACATCCTACCCTGGGAATTGTATTCATTCCATTTACCCACAGGAAACAACTCCAGGCTCTTCTGCAGAGTTAAGAGGGAGGAGGAAGAATCCTGAGCACTAACACACAGCTCTTGTTCATTCTGTACTTGGTGTGGGAAGGAGGAAATAATGATTTACTGTGAAGATCTGGGATGGTTTCATGTGTGGAAGTGGCATTACAAAAGGGGATTTTGATAACCTGGTTCTGCACAACTGATCTCTGGACTTTGGAAGAAAGGGACTTTTACCTCCTCATTAAGAGAGATGCTTAATGAGGAAAAAAAACATTTATTAAATGTTTGGGTTTTTTTTAAATTGGAAAAAATGTGAAAATGTGTTAAATTTTGAAAAGGTGGAGGAAATCCCGAATTCACTGAAGGAAAAGTCAGCATGATTTTTTTCTCAATTACGGTTGAATATCCCACATGTGCATTCCTGCCTCGCTGTAACTGGTGCGGGGTTTGCCCCTCCAAAAGTTCCTCCGAAATTAAATTTATGAGGAGCGGAATAAATCGAAAGGCAGACAGAGATGCTTTGATTTCTTTGTGCTGGCTCCCCATAAATATTAATGCCTTTGCTAGGTGCTGGCACCGTGACACGCCGTGGACGGGGGCAGGATGCGAGCCGGCCGGGCTCTCAGCCTGGCTGCATACAGATGAGCCCCTCAGAGAGGCTGCAGGTGAAACACACACAGAGTGGAGTTATAGCTGCCCCTGGGCAGCAGCAAGGACCTGTAATAGCTGCTTCTTCCATCAGTGGGTAATGCAGCCTTTGTGTCAGGGACCTACTCAGTGGTGTTGCAGCATTAAGGGGGAGAAAAGCTAATGCAGTTTGCCAGAGAAAGAAGGAATTGCTTCCTCCCCACCTAGGCTGCAGGAATGTTTTCCTTTTATCACACCAGCTCCTTCACAGTTTTCTATTCACAGCCTTTGTCATTGTCATCATAAAAAAAAAAAAAAAAAAAAAGGAAGGAGTGCAGGCTATGTAGTATTGAAAATGCATGAGATATGAATAAATTATCGCGTGTAAAAGTATAGATTTAGCTTTAGTTGCAAGAAATAAAGAAAGGGAAACCACTACCAGAAAAATTTTCAGGGATTATGACTTCTTGAGGTGTCATTATTTGGATGATGACACCAGGGGAAGTTTTAAATCACAAGGGTATTGTGGTAAGACAAATGGCAATCTTGCCCTTGAGATTCTGAAGTGTAAGACATAAGAGGAAGTGACAGGAGACAGATAAATGGGTTTTCATGAGGAAGTTCTGATACAATGTGGGTTTATGTGAAAATGCAAATCAGTTTCTTAGTGTCACAAGTAACTCCATATCACAACTGTTTAATCTCAATTCTTTAAAAAATACTTTTAACAGCTCTTAATAAGTCATTATATTAGCTTGAAGGGAATTTATTTGCCTTATGAATTTTAGAGAATCAGTTTAGTTTTGTCATGTAAATAAACCATGAAATAGGTTTTCTAGAGATAGGTAACATGAGTGAACAAATAGTCTCAAGCTTGATGAATTGTATCCTAGAAATGCTTAGAAAGATCCTAGAAATACTCTTATCCTAGCAAGAGGGAAACTAGTGTCTTGGTTTGAGCTGAGATAGAGTTAATTTTCTTCCCAGCAGCTGGCACAGTGCTGTGGTTTGGATTTGGGATTAGGATAATGTTGATAACACACTGGTTTTAGGTTTTGTTAAGCAGTGGTCAAGAATTCTTCAGTTTCTCATCCTGCCCGTCATGCGAGGAGGCTGAGGGGGCACAAGGAGTTGGAAAGGGACACAGCTGGGACTGCTGTCCCAAGCTGGGCAGAGCTTCATACCCTGTGGCATCATGCTCAGGGCATAAACTGGGGGGGGAAGCTGAGCAGGGGATGATGGCTGGGCATTGATCAGCAGTTGGTAAGGAAATGCATCATTTTTTTTTGGTTTTTTTTTTTTTTTGTTGTTGTTCTTGGGGTTTTTTTTTCCTTTATTTAAAATTTTTCTCTCTTTTTTTTTGTTTTATTTTATTCTATTCTTTATTATTATCATTATCTCTTCCTTTTCTGTCCTGTTAAACTGCCTTTATCTCAACCCACAATTTTTGGTTTTTTTCTGATTTTTACCCCTCTCCCATTTAAAGGAGAAATGAAGGAAAACCTATGTGGTGTTGAGTTGCTGACTGTGGTCAAACCATGACAGCTCTTTTTGGTGCCCCTAACTGTTTGAGGTGATGGCAGATGCACTTGGGAAGTGCTGGATAGAATTTATATCTGTTAGTGCTGTTCAGGGACCAGTTGGCGGGCTCCTGTGCTTGCCATGCAGCTTCCCTCCTGTTTGCCAGGGTCTTGTGCTTGTCAGTGGCTGCTTTCTGCTCTCTCTGTAGAGCTGTGCTGCTCACCTCCTTTCTCTGCTGTGCCTGAGAATGTTCTGGTAGCAGCAGTGGGGATGTGTCTGGGCTGGACCAGCAACCTCTGCTGTGTCTGTGCTGGACAGGATGGAACCCCAGTGCGAGCTCGAGCGGGAGTGCTGCGACCTGTGGAGGAGTCCAGGTGGGAGCAGGACACCTCAAACCACCTGTGGCCCATGGGTTGTGCCATTCTGGAACATGTGAGCCTCAGGTAAACCCCTGATGAGGCTGTGGCTTGTAGATAAGACCCTGCTTGGAGCAGGAACAGCCTTAAGGGTCTGCAGTCTGTGGATTAGTTCAGGGTTAAAGGGAGGGATCTTTGGAATGTTAAACCACATGGTCTGGTCCACAGGGATAAGGGGTGGAGATTGTAATGGAAAAACATTTAAATTGTTATGAAACCCAGGATTTGAGCTGCGTGTTGTAAGAAATGCTGTAACACAAGCACCCAAATCAGTGGAGGTGAAGCTTTAATTTAAGCAGTGTGATTGCAGCAGTGACCCAGGCTGAGCCTGGCTTTGGTGCCCAAGAGCCCCACGCAGCAACCACACCTCCTGTCCTGAGTGACCACCGTGACAGATGGAGCTCAAGTCATGGGCTAAACACTGAACAAACTCAGGGAACATTTTATGGGTATTTTTCAGGACTTGTGGAATGATACCTGTGGATTACATCAAAGGATGGGAAGAGGAGCATGTGGTTAATGAGGATCTATTGGCTGGCGTGGAGCGTGAGCACGACATAAGTGGTATGGAATAAAGGCTGGAGAATGTACTCAGATAAAGCTAATTAAAAGTCAGCAACTCATAATTAGCCTATTTTCCCACTTAAATAGGAGATCATGCAATGAATTGTTTGCTCAAATCTTTTGACAAATTATTCGAGAACACATGAAGTAAACAATCTATATGGGAGCTGAGAATCTTAAACTATGGAGATATTTTCCTTCAAGTGCTGAACAGAGACATTTTCTCCAAAGTCAACAGTATCATTGAACTTGCACCTTCTAAGACAGACTGGATTTAAATAACAATGTGCACTCATAAACAACAGAATAATAACGACACTGAATACAGAATAATTCCATAATCACTGAGTACTAAATACAAAACAGTTGTAAATCCTTTGTTTGGATGCACATAGCAACAGCATTTCAATTAAGTTTACACCTTCCTTTGAGGAGGAAAGATTTAGGTACACATGCAACAGAAGTATGAAATATGAGGAAGGTCTTGCATGCTTCAGTTTGTAACTTCCTGAGGGAAGGGGGGGCAAAAATAAAATAATTCCTTCAGATCTTGCACATCTCAGTTCTTTCTGGACTATTAAGGTATGAACAAATTATTATGAATAAATCAATTGGTGCAACATGAAAGGGAGTGTTTTTCATGCCAGCTAAGCTGTGTCTAGACTGCATGATTGAATAGCTGGTCAAAACCAAACAATCTAAAAAAGCTGGGGGTGGGGCCTATCTTGTCTACAACATCACACATAGTTATTAAGAAATAGTGCTTTGCCAGGAGCTCCTTAACCCATAGCATCTCTTTTTGAAGTATCACTTGATTTCATTTTATTTGATCTCCATAACCTCAAAATGCAAGGGTTTTGATTGATGCTTTCTGCCTCCTCCTCAGCCATCCCCACAAAAGATCTAATAATACATTAAAGAAGTTCAGAGCCCCTTTTCCTGCACTGTCTTCTTCTTCACACTGTTTTAGCACTGTTAACTTTAGAACACTTCAATTATCACTGAAGATTCAGAAGTTGACCTAATTGTACTGATTTTTTTTAATTGAGGTTGCAATTTCCAAAGCCTTTTTTTTCCCATTACAAAATCCATCTTTTATTAAGTCTAGTAATGATTAGACATGACCAACTAAAATTAAAACTGAAACTGCTCTGAATAGCTTATTATTAATCAACTTAAATAAACAGTTCACCACCCTGCATATCAGAAAATGCCAGATGGGAGCAGTTACTGTGGTGCTACTGGAATTAGGCAATAACATAATTAGTAGTGGTCACCAGCAGGAGTTAATATAGCTGGATCTTACTGTTCCAAGACTAATAAGCACCTAATGTCTTAGATAATTTCTCCTTCTTTTCACCACTAATGTCTGCCAGGTCTGTCAGCAGCACATTCCATGAGGTTTAGTGAAAAATTCTTCCTTCTTGTTTGTATCAAGTGAGAACCATGAACAGAATCCCTGGGAGGTTATAAATTAGCTCAAAGGGTTAATTTCTTCCATACCTGGAAAAATTTTACACTTCAATCATCATGTGTGTAAGTCCTGAGAAGGTCTGTCCTGTCCCATAATGACAAGTAATACTGAAAACACAAGGTTTAATTTCAAAGAATAAAACAGTGATCAGCACTGAATAGCCTCTTCAAACATCCTATGAATTCAAAGGAGGAAGGAAATGAGGTTTCAAAATGTTCTTTCAAGGACTATGAGGTTAAAGATTATCTATACATCTAAGCGTCTTTCTTTTCCAAGAAAATAAATTTTCCATCATGACCCTGATCCATTCATTCTGCATGATTCTACTTGATTTCCAAAGCATATAACTTTTTGTAAGCTGCATCATTCCCAGGACAATTTTTTTTAAATTTATATTTTCCTATCTATTATTTGCTATGATATTCTGTAAACACCTTTTATTATTCAGCTAGTTTAATATCAAGTACTCATTTCTTTTGGAAAGTCCCTGTTTCATGAAGAGAAATGCCTACAAAACTTCAGAAAAATGTGGAAAAATATGACGGCTACAAACAAAAAACCAAAAATCCCCAACAAATAAACTTACAAGAAAAAGATAAAATATAGCTGAAAGCAAAGCAATAAGAGGATACAGAGACAGAAACAACCTTTTTGAGATTATTAAATCAGGAAAAGATAATTAATTTGAAAAGCCAGTCTTTCCACTGTGCAGCATTTTTTGTGTCACATCTGGATTTACTGTTTGACCATCTAAAGTTGCACATGTTTTCTTTAAAATTATTTGTTCTTCAGCTTCACCAAGTCTGCTCCATCTTTGAAAATTCCCAGTCGAACTGTTCTGCCATTGCCATGTTTTCATCACCACTTCTATCTCCAGTATTCCCCAGGCAGCAATGCATCTCAATTGGGTTGGTGTACAATGAAAAATAAAAGGTTTCTCAGTGATTCTCCTGTCTCTTGTTGATGAGAAATAGAGGCAAAAAAAGTTCCAAAGTGTGTCTCCGGCCAGCTTCTACAGATTACACAAGGGGAGGCTATTCCAAAGCCCAAAGAAGTCAATTAAGAGATTCATTGGCTTTGACAGGCTTTGGAGCAACATATAATGATTGTAGGTTTATCTCTCTGTCTGATGGAGAGTCTCAGATCACTCAACGTTGCGGCTGCTCAAGAGGAAGAAACTATTTGTAAATAAGTGATTCACTGGTTAGTTATGATGCCCTCCCCAAAGCATTTAGCTACTCAATTGTCAGTGGGCAGAACTGATTATACAGTGGCAAATTTTAATGCTGAGCGGTTCAGGGAAACACTAGCCCTGTCTCACAAGTGTATTTCTGAAAGATGATTCCATAGGCCTGATATATCCTGCTTGCATTATTTGATGAGGCCTTTATCTGGCCTTTCTTATTATACCACCTGAATGCTTTACAAGCCTTAATAAACTTAATCCTGACAGTGTCCCTGAGGCAACAGCTGCATGGAAAAAGCTGCCCAAAACCAGAAACCTCTAGGCAAAAGCCTGGAAGAAGATGCTGCAGGCAATCACATACAAAGGAGCAATTGTCCAAAGAAGAAATCTTGCCCCAGAAAAAACTGGCCGTGGGATAGCAGTGAAAAACATCCTTGATCAGTTCAGCTTTATTGGGTTATGTGGCTCCAGTTTTACCTTTCTTTCATCTTACAGATGAGTGTTCCCAGGCTTTTTCATGTCTCCTTCAGACGTCATAAAAATTTTTCAGCTTTGGACTGCAATTTTTGCGGCTGTCCTCCTGCAACCTGGATCTTATAAAGTAACTCATGGAGTTACTGTGAATATCACTTTGAAGCACTGTAGCCCAGTAAACACAATATTGCTACTGCTCGTAAGAGGCTTTGTAGTGGGTTTGCAGAACCTCAGGAGCAAGGCTGGTCTGGCTCACTTTGTCTGAATTCGTGTTCTCTTGCCTGGGGCTTTGTCTTAGGAACTTAAGCTAAAAGAGTGCTTTCGAACAACAGGCCACTGACTAATTTGTTTTATTTTGTATTTGTGTGCTGCACTTGTAGGGTTTTTTTAACCAGATCATAGAATCATAGAATGATAGAATTTCCCAAGTTGGAAGGGACCCACAGAGATAATTGAGTCCAAATCGCAGTTCTGTGCAGGAATCTCCAGCAATCCCACCTTGTCCCTGAGAGCATTGTCCAAATATTTCTTGAACTCCATCAGGACTGGTGCTGTGCCCATTCCCTAGGGAGCTGTTCCAATGCCCAAACACCCTCTGGGGGAAGAACCTTTCCTGATACCCAACCTAAACCTCCCCTGACACAACTTCAGGCCATTCCCTGGGGTCCTGTCCCTGTCACAGAGCAGAGATCAGATCCTGCCCCTCCTCTTCCCTCACAGGGAGCTGTGGCTGCCCTGGGGTCTCCCCTCAGCCTCCTCTTCTGCAGCTGGACAGACCCAGTGCCCTCAGCCCCTCCTCACAAGGCTCTTCCCCACCTTTGTTGCCCTCCTTTGGGGGCTCTCTAAACTCTTAAGACCTTTCTTATCCTGAGGCACCCAAAACTGCTCACAGTGTTCAGGGTGAGGCAGCCCCAGCCCAGAGCAGAGTGGGACAATCCCCTCCCTTGCCCGGCTGGGGATGCTGGGCCTGATGTCCCCAGGACAGGGATGTCCCTCCTGGCTGCCAGGGCACTGCTGACTCAAGTTCCACTTGCCATTGACCAGGATCACCAGACTGCTTTTCCATCGCACTGCTTTCCAGGATCCATTCCCCACTTTCTCCATACACCCAGGGTTGCCCCAGCCCAGGTTCAGAACCCAGCACTTGCCCTTGTTGAACTTCATACTGCTGCAATGAAAAAGGTACTTGTATTCATATTAGGGCTAATTCTACAGTACTATTATTCCTTTCTGCTATAATCACTCCTGGACTACTAAGAATTCACATTAGGCTGTTGATACTTCAACAGTAAGCTCCTGGATCTGCACATATGTAATTTTCATTTTTCATTTTTCCTAAGCAGGTATGCAGGCAATGGGAAGCAAACATCAGAGCAGCTACCCTGCCCTCTGGTAACAGGTACTGCTCAGCTCTGAAGAGCACGATGTTCTCTGCCCAGAAGTTTACAAGAACAGCAGTAAAAGGTTACTGCAGGCATTTTGGTGCATAAAAAAGGAAGGAAGCATGGTATCAGAAATATAGACAGCGAATGAAACAGATTTATCAGATAATAAATACTCTTTAAGTATTTAAGCAACCTTTGTGAGAATGCAAAGCGATCAGCATTAAAAATAATTCTACTACTTTACTGATTTTTTTGGAGCTAATTTATTTTTCATCTAACATGTCTAGAGAATGTTTTAGATATTTGCACCTGCTCAGAATTCAGTCTCCAGTCGTCTGCTCCTACTGATATCTGGAAAACTTCCCTCTCCTTATAAAAGGCTGCTGCCTCAGAAGTGGTCCTTCTTTGTAGCAGGGATTAAGATTAATAAATGATCTTTAAACGCCCTGCTAGTCTGGTCTTCCTCCTTTTCCAGAGCACATTGCTTAATGGATTTAAATTTATCTCCCATTCCTACACAACTCTCACACAGATCTGTAAGTAGGATAAGAAAGTCAGTACTGCAGGACCACCACAGTTCTGGGTGTTACCATTCAATAAACTCTGAAATTAATTTTCTTCTTGTCTTATTGTCTTTCTCATTCTCCTTCAGCCATCACAGACTGATCTCATACTGACAGTTCATACATATTCAAGCAACTACCCAGAAACCACACACTGAATATTTTCTCTCTTTTTACAGTCATTTATTTGTAGATTAGCCTCTCTAAAGAAATAAATAAACATCTGATTTTTTCTCATTTAAATGTACTCTCAAGACCAACTGATCATACTTCCTTCCACTTTGTAGGACTACCTTAAAAAGCATTGCTGCTTTGCAAGGTGCATGAAAGCTGGATGGGAGTTTGGTTTAAATGATTGGTTAATGCCTCATGTACAAAAGGAAATGAGAGCAAACCTTTGCCAACCCCAGTGAGCCATAAATTATGCAATGTACACAAAGATAAAGTGCTGCTGGGCCAAGCTTTTCAAGGGAATGGAAAGGGTTCTGCTGTAAATATAGCTAGGTATATCCATGAATTAAAAAATAACACAAATATTGAAGATGCTGACAAATTTCAGCAACACAGTCTTGTACAACCACTCAAGAGATGTGCTGGACACCAATTTCTCTACAGGCATTTTCACTTCCAATGTCCATTGGAGTGCATCAGGATTAATTGGGCAGAAATGTATCACTAGAAAAGTCCTTCAAGGGTTAAGAAGAGATTTATATAAACATTCATTGAGTTTTCTACAGAAGACATAGGGTTCAGATAAAGATTTCTGTTGTAAAAATAATTTAAAAATGGAAAAAAAGTCTCTGTGAGTGAGATAGTGAGGAGAGATATTTGTGTTAATTGTGATGCTTCTTAGTTTTGATATACTTTGAGAAACTTTTAGGTGACATAATATGTTGAATATTTCTCTGGGATATTCTAAACTTTCAAGGAAAGACACTGGAGCTTACTTTTAATACCATCAAATGTATTATACATTAAAGCTTTCTTGTTAAGGATTCTTTATAGTATACTTCAAAATTCCGTTTTCGAGATGATTTAAAAGTGTTATAATACAAAGTCAGTCACATGAAATTCTAAAAGTGTTCCTGCTAAGCCCTTTTTACTGCTGCTGAACATCAATATGCCTTATTTGAATGTAACTCCAGAAAGTTATTTGTGCTTTTAAAATTGCAGCCAGGCTGTTCAACACAGGAGTGATTTCCTGTGAGTATTTAGAGCAATTGCTACATGTGGATTTGACTCACCTCCTTGCCTGACCCTAAAGAATGAATTAGCATGGTATAATTTTCACTAAAATCCCCAGGCTCAGCTGAATGTCCCTAACCCTCCAGAAATTGCCTGTGCAATTCACATGGGTGTTTCTAACCTTACTCTAAACCATTAACTTAGATATTGATGCCAGAAAAAGGGACGTAGCACAGCTCACTTGACACTAAACCCCTCAATTCATCAGTCTGGGGAATTTCTGGCAGCTGACCTGGTGAGTTACATGCCAGCCTATAGCTACTTTAAATTTAAATATGTTCTATCTTTACAAACTGCTCTTGATGCAATAGCTCTAGCAGAGCTGAGAGTGCAAAAGTGTCTTTAAAACTGTGCTTCCTTCCCCTTGCAAGATAACTGCTGGGGAGGTTGTTATGGTCACTCACAGCATCCATGGAAGTTCATGACCATCAGGAAAAAAAATGAAAAAAATGGAATGCGTTCAAATTCCTCCTAAATATGAACAAACAAAAAGCAACATTCATAAACAACACATGTATACTTAGAGATCTAAAGGGTGGTTTGGGTTTTTTGCAGTTTTTTTTTTTTTTTTTTTTTTTTACCAGAAGAGAGGAAAATAATAAAGAATACTGACTGAAGGAAAAAATGAAGCATGGAAATGGAATGGAAATTTAGCAATTTCTTTGTGGCAGGTTACTTGGGTATTATTCCATAACCACTGAGCAGAGCAGGTATGCTCTCAAGCTCAGTGGTAGAAAAGGGGAGCAACTGGAAAAAAGAGGAAAATCACAGTCTAGGTGAGGGGCATAAAATCTTTGGTAATTCACCCTGTAACTAGTAGCCTTTCTCTAGATCCACAAGGTGGTTCAGCACTAGTTTTCCCCTTCCTGTAGCGTCAAATCAGCCCCATTACATCTGCCTTCAATGAATCCCACACTTCAGAGATATCAGCAAGGAAAAGAGATATCAATAAAATTCAGACATGACAGCTAACTTCAAGTAAAACATATTTTTATTTGATGCAGTGCACTGTCAGTCTGGATGTCCCAATCAAGTGTTTTCAGGGAAACAATGAATTCACTTAAGAAAGAATTTGCATTCATCAGTGGCCAATTAATACCAGTTTCTTTCCTCCCAGCAGGCCTGCAAATAGCTGTGTTATCAACGTTGAGGGCAGATCAATCTGTTAACATTTTTGGAACACATCAGTGGGGAATCTATGAAGATCTCTTAATAAGGCATTTGCAATCACAGATAAATGCCATGCAACAAAAATGAAACATTTATTTATATAAACTTCCACTCTTACCTTTTACCTCTTAAAGCCCACTGCTGCATTCTCCATCTAACTGAGCTAAATCATGCATGAAATAGTATTCTATTTAGTTTAATGGCTAACAGAACCTGAATGCCTACATATACTACACTAGCTTACTTCTGAAAGACTCAGTAATTTTTAATATAGCAAAGAACTGCTCAGTATGTAACCTCAGTGAATAGGTCAGCCTTATTTCCATTATCAGCAAATATATTCCAGAAAGCTGTTCTGTATTATTCAGTCTTATATAATTTCATCTTTTACAAAAAAAAAAAAAAAAACTAAAATCAGACGGCTAAAGCTCCATATTCTCAGATTTTATTACTAAAAACTACCTCTTCCAGCAAGAAAATCTAAGTGTTATTCCACTTTTTATTCTTTCTTCTTTTGAGAGAATAGTAGTCTTTATTAACCATTTGCCCAGTTATCTTAGAAGAAAATATTTCTGAGATACCTCTTTTGATAGAACACCCTTCTTAAAAACTGCACTTTCCCTAAATACACAGCTATTAATGGTACTTTCTTTAAGGATATTAAAGAAAATTTCATCTAGGCTCTTTATTATCATTACATTTAAGAGGAAAGTTTAAGAAAACAAGACCCGTGATGGAATGGAAGCTGTATAAATACTTGGATTCAGCATTTTTATTGCACTCCAATTAGGGAAAAAAAAAGGTCCTTAAGTAGAATACCAGTGAACAAGGAGCTGTGGAAACAGCTTAGGAAGATTTCTCCCCACTGCAGAGTCTGTAGAACAAAAAATATGCACATAAACCTTGCATTAAGATCCCAGAACTTTGTTTGTGAAACCCAGAATCACAGAATGGGTCAGGTTGGAAGGGACAACAATGATCTCACCTGGTCCAAATTTCCAGCTTAAGCAGTGTCACTCCAGAGCAAATGAGACAGGAAATGCAATGGAATTAAAAAAAACCCAAGAAATTATTGATATCTTCAATGTAATATTTTTAAAGTGATATTTTCTGAATATTTTAAGTAACTTTTAAGTAATATTTTCTGAATAATTTTTGAAGGACTCTTATTTAGAACTGGGACAGATTAATCTCTGAAGGAGTCCGTCTTAAAACCTCATTAGGGTGCGTATAAACACGTGTTCCAGAAATTTCCTTGTTCCAAGTATTCCAAATACATTTCTAGATATTTCTGTCAAGTCGTCTTTGACATCTCTGCCCTACAAGCTGCGTGTCCACGCCAGTGCAGATGCCCCAGAGGTAACTGCAAGCTAAGATCAATTATCCTCTAGTGTTGATACAGCTGCACTGCTTTTGGGTTAGACCTTAACCTCCTCACCAGGCCTTTGACTCTCCTCCAGCATCTCCTCAAGCATGCAGAGATTTTAAGATTTCTGGCTTAAGATCTCCTTTTGTTGCCCCCACCTAGGGGACTTGAGGACATTTGAGGTATTCTCAGGTATCCAAAACATAGAGAGGGCATTGGCTGATCTCAGAGGACCTTTGACCTGCAGCTGATTGAGGGAGGGGATTCTCCTCCTCTCTTCTGGCATTATCAGTATTCCCACCTGGAATACTGCATGCATTTCTATTGTAGAAGAGATCAGGGTGAAGGCTCATGAATAAAGTCCTTAATTATTTACAATTCAGACACAGCTTTTTGTTTTCTGATATGAGTGCAGACAGGTAGAAGACAGTGAGCAGAGGACTAATTGTCCTGTAGTTATTTCTCTCAATATTCTTCCATGTTAACCAGAGGTGGTAAGACTTCAGCCTCTCAATTCTGTTAAAATCCCAAGAAAGAAACTCTGGGGTTTTTTTCTCTCTTCTACTGCTGACAGTGTATTTATCCTCTTCAATTCTTCCCACTGAAATAGCCATTCAGTTCCTTTTGAATCAAATGGTCTTATCTCCAAAGTTGATACCTGACCTCTTTAAAATTACTTAAGAAGCCCAAGGGCTTACTTGTTCATTTCTTGTCTTTCAGCCACAGCCAACCAGAAGATGACCTATGTGACTCTACTTTCTGCATTATTTCTACCTCTGCTTCCTCAGAATTTTATTGTCACATGGCATAAAGGCTTTAAAGCTTTCTGAAACAAAACGTTCAAACCCAGCTTCTTCCATCTTCCCTTAATTACACTTAAGATTCAGAACTTTTTTTTTGTGATGGGTTTACCTACCTCCATTTGGCAACATATAGACCTCATATAGATCTCTCTAACATATAGACCTCAGATTCTCAAGGGGTATTAACTCAGGACTGAGAGAAAGACTCCAGCTAGTGCTTGGTAAGAACAGGTTAATTGGCTTCCAAAATTTTAAAAGTCCTCTAGTGAGAAAGGGAATAGTAAACACCCTACGTCCAAGGTAGAATACATGAGAAATAGGGTTTAAATGACAAACAGAAAACACAAAAAACTGGTTTTAACAACAAATTAATTGCTGGTAGCTTCAAGGATATTATTGAAAAAGTCTCCTGCAGCAGTACTTACTTAAATTTTGGCAGATATCCTTGTCAAGGCAGAGAGGTGGCAAATATGATGCTTTTGTAAGTCTCTGACACCCCCTTTAGTTAATATCAAATTATGGTTTAAAATCATTAATTACTTCTCTGAGATAAATGGATTTATATCTAGAGTGAGGTATCTTGGCATCCATACGAACTTTCATAATTTGACCTTAAGGACTCAATTCATAGGCTAAAGAAACTTTTAGATACAGATATTATGAGCTCATCAGATCTAACATTTTTTTAAACAAATAAGAAATCCACTGATACTTTATTCCCTTGACTCAGACATATTTATTGGAGAAAAGAAAAAAAAATAGTGATTAATCTGTAGCTCACCACTAACTAAACAAAACCATTCCATTTCCTTGCTTCTCCTTATCTGCATCTGACCTTGGGTGTCTCTGATACCTGACAAGCAGAGAATATTTTTCATCTACCCTAACTTTCATTTCTCACACTCATGATTGGAGGGGGGAGCCATAATAAACATGAACATTTAATCAATACCCTCGGATGAACCCAGCAGTAAAGCACAGGCTAAATAATGAAGAAATACAATTCTTACTCCTGACGCATCTTTAATTAGAGCTTTACTGCACGACACGAATTACTCCAGTCCTCTGATATTACCCAAGATGCTTAAATGCTCTACAAAAGTATTGATTTTGTTTTGAATGTCAGATCTTGCGCTTGGCAGCTTTTTCTGTGAAACAAATTGGAATTCTAATTAAGCTGCATTTCTCAAATGAGAAGCAGACAAACAGCAACATAAGTGCACAATTATTGGACCACAGTTATCAGCCTTCTTATGGTCAAAACAAGAACAATTTTGAGTAGTACTGAGCAACACACTATAGGCTTTGAATGAAAGCTTTGCAAAGATGAATTTCTGCATTGCCACTGTGTAATTTACCACCAGGAAAAAGATTGGTTGAATGGCTTGAATGTTGCATTATTTTTATTTTTGTTTAAATAGGTTTGGCGACTTAGCAGTGAGAAGTATTAACCTTTGGAAAAAATCAATTGCCATCTCATCTCATCTAGTTAAGAAAAACACACACATGCAAGAAAAACTGCACAGAAACCTGATAGAATTAGTCAGTGAACAGGACCCTCACTCTGAGCTTTTGGCATCGGTGCAATTCAGTAGATGGGCTGTGGCAAGGAGAGATGAGAGTGGATCTAAATAAGGAAAGAATGTCACTGAAAAGCTGAAGGGAAAGATTTCAGCTGCTTGACATGACCAATGAATAGACAACACCTAGCACTTGTTCTTCATGTATTTTGAGCTGCAGGTTTCTCATGTCACTTCATTTGAATTCATTGACTTTCAAGACCTTCTGAGATTGTACAAGATGTACCTGTTAGAGAGTTCCATCTCACGTTCATCAACAAGGTGTACGCCATTCTAACTTAATTTTAAATGCTTTCATCATCTAAATTCATCATCTAGATTTATGTTCAGGTCTGTTGTTGCTACTGTCTTTTTTTTGTTTGACCTTATTTTTTGTGTATGACTTTTAACTAGTTTTCTACACGTGACAAATCTCTTATCATGCCTTCTTTGGTCTGAATAGTGCCATGATCAACACTTTCTTTCAACACATAGAAAGAAAATAGTCTTTGCCAAGACATAACTACTTTAAAATTTCTTTCTTCAGCAGATTGACAAGAAACCAATAGTATAGTAGCCTAGTCCATAGCATAGTAGCATCTATTACTACACATTTATAGGTTTTCAAAAATTATTTCATTTCTTTTTATCAGCATTGGAAGAAATGTTAAAATTCATGCTCAAGGCATTATAACAAAATTATAAAATCCTTCAATTACCCAAATGCCCCTAACTCTGAGTTGTGTTAGGTTTTCTCTTACACATACATATATACACATGCACAGAGATATGCACAGAGTTAAAGGAAAAATCTATGTATTTGCACAATCTACCACATAAGGAATTCAATAATTTAAAAAAGCTCTGACCTCTTAGTAAGGCATTGCACATATTCAGCCAAATGTTACCAAACGTGAGCAAATGTTAGATTCTCCATAGCTACTGCTAATTAAAATCCTCCTAAGCATCAGTGTCCTGACCTAGACATAGCACTCACCACGTAGTAAAGAACACTCCATTGCAAACATATAGGAGCGAAAATAAAATATTTCAGGGAAAATTAAGTTTTGAAATGGTATTTAACAGAAATCATCTTACAAAGGTGAAATATGGAGCTCCAGGTTTTAGAGAAGATAGCTGGCCTCACTGATGAATGGAGGAGGGTAACATGTCCAGACGAGGGTAACAAAGCTGGGGAAAGCTCTGGAGCACAGGTCTGATAAGTGGCTGAGGGAGCTGGGAAGGGGCTGAGCCTGGAGCAAAGGAGGCTCAGGGGGGACCTTGTGGCTCTGCACAGCTCCTGACAGGAGGGGACAGCCGGGGGGGTCGGGCTGTGCTCCCAGGGAACAGGGACAGGAGCCGAGGGAACGGCCTCAGGCTGGGCCAGGGGAGGTTAAGGTTGGATAACAGGTAAAATTCCTTTCCTATTAGTGTGATCAAGCACTGGAACAGAGCAGGGTAGAATCACCCTTTCTGGAGGTATTTAAAAGATGTGGCTCCTAGGGACATGTTTTAGTGGTCAGTTTGGTAGTTCTGGGTTGGTGGTTGGAGACTTACAGGCCTTTTCCAGCCTTAATGGTTCCATGATTCATTAGTAAGAGCCTTAGTATTCCTTGAAAAACATTAATATTCCTCAGGCATGAACATCTTTTTTTTTTATTTTATTTCAAAGCCTAAGGACTGTTTTTTTCTCTTCTACATCTATTTTCACCACCTAGCTTTCCAATTTGCTGCTAAAATTACATGAGTGCAGCAGAATACCTAACCAGACTAGAAGCCTTCATTCCTATAAGTTTGGCATGCCTCCTTTTCAGAGGAATTCATGTTGCCTGCTGCAGAGCTCAGAGACACAGCAATGATCACCAGCCCATGGAGAGCAGCAGAAGCTGTGTAGGAAGCCAGGAGACCGTAGGAGCTGCTGTAGTAATCCCAGAGCACACAAATATAGTGCAAAATCCACTAAATTGCTCCAGCTTTTATTTCAGAGCATCTCATAAAGAAAACTTGCAAATTGGAAAAGAATTATTTTCTGTTTATGGATAACCCATTGTTCTGACCTCTTTGCTTTGAAGTCAGTACTTGCTCCAGGGTGATTCAACGCCATGCTTTGGCTTTGATGTACAATCTTAAAAGCACCATTACAGGCATTTACTGGAAGGGAATACCTTGTTGCCATGGTTACCAGTGCATCACTTGAAATTGTGATATAGCTGGATTTCATCACCATGACACTAATTTTCTCCAGTGCAGCAAGGGAGAGACTAGATCATTACTGTATTAGATGCAGCAGAGTTGAGTTTCCTTCTTTGCATGTTCTTCTTTTCACTTCTAAAGTTTTGTGTGGGTGAAAACCGTGGCTGTAAAGAGAAATCTGTGAGCCAAAGAAAACTCTGCCAGCTATTGTTTGGAGGAAAGTGAACAAATAGGGAGTATTTTTGGCTTTGTTTCTTACTAGGAAAAAAATTAAATGCGGAATGCTGTAGGAAATCAGCTGTCAGACTTACCCCATCCCCACTGGTATGAGGTAATGACAGTCAAATTCAGGGCTTCCCTGGTGATGCTGGGCCCTAATCCAGCACTCTCTGGGCTTTCTCAGGTGTAGGCAGCACGGTGAGTTGCGGTGTGAGGAGCATTTTCAAGATCCCTGGGGCAGGTCTTTATCACAGATCAAGCCAAAGAGAGGGAAGCATCGCACAACTGCACAACCTGTGCATCCCCAGAAGTTCATGCACAGCTGACTTAGAGCAGGGAGTGTGGTGGAATGGTCACTGTGTTGGAAATTGCCTCTAGTTCCACGTTTATGATGACCCAGTCTAGCTGTCCCTGTACCTGCTGCAGAGATGTGAGCTGAGACAGCTGTGATGTCCCACTGCAACACAGATCTGGGGAGAAATCTGCAGGAATTGGGTGTGGGATTGGTTTTCATCTGGGCTGAATGGAAAGTAGCAGCTTTATTCAACTACTTGTCTTCTTTCCTCTTCAGGCTACAAGCTAAACCAAGTTAACTGAAAAGGCAACTTACTCCAGCTGAGGGATTTAGGTGAAAAAGAAATAAAAATCCTTCATTCATCTGGTTAGGGGAGCCTCTGTCAGGCCCCCATCTTCCAAATTAGGCACACATGAAGGATTCCAGCTAAAAGCTCTTACAGATTATTGTCTTCCTCACCTAACTTGTATGTCTAAGTAAGAATCACCTCATCTGAAGGTTAAAGAAGGGGGCAGGTTTCAACAATATCTTCAAGGACCTTCCTCAGGATATTTGCAATGGAGTTACTGTCAGCTACTATGAGAGCAAGATTTACTTTTTCACAGATTCTTGCTTAGTATCATTTGACAAAACTTCTGGATTAGACATTGCTGGCAGGTGCAACGCAAGTGTTATCAAAAAAAACCCCAAAACTTGAAGAGGGAAATGGACACTTGCAGAGCTCACTGTGAACAGACATGCACCCAGCTAAGGTCACTACTCAGGTTCTGAGCAACCTCAAATGAGAGCTACCAAGACCTTCAGGGTGTTTTTTTGTGGCCTCAGACATATGTATTAGAATAGGAGGAAGTGAGTTTGACAACATATTTCAGTATCCACTGCTGAAAGAAACTTAACCACTTTGTCCGGACACTTTGAGGTAAATACAACCAAAATGATTTAGTCTGTAGTTTCAAACAATTTTTAAAAAAATTGCATGTGTTTCTGAAATAATCAATTTCAGGAATAAATAAATTTTTAAAAAGGGTAACATTAAAAAGGAGCAGCTTCATTTATTTCAGTTATAGCATTGTTATCCAGACATATTCCCAGTTCATCCCAGTTTAGGCGGAAGATGTGAGTGGCAATATCCCCAGTGAACTCACAACACACATCTTAATCTGTAGTTTACGGCCAATAGGTGCTGTAACAAAGATAAAGGTCTCTTAGAAGTTGGTAAGTGTCTCTTCACATAAATTTGTTGCTATCAGGAAAGTTTGATCAACTGCATTTTTAATGCATAAATTCTAAAGTGACTGATGTGTGAATGGCTTTTTGCCGGGAGTTTGGTTCAAATTCATTTTTATTATAATAGACCAGTTTTGAATATACTATTTCAATCACATTTTCTTTATGCTTTTAGAACACATATGCCCTATTTTAGTCATTCAACAAAATGAGAGTTCTCCAATTCTTCACAAGACCACTCTTGTTTTTAATATTTAGAAGATCTTGTAGCTCTAACTGACACTGGAAGAACCTTAAAGGAATGCCTGGCTTACATCAGATGGGTATTGCAATATCTGAAATTTTATTTGCACTTTAAAATCAAATTATTCCATTTCAGGAATTAGTGGTTATAATTTGAAAGGTTACATGTACATCTTCGTGTCAAATTCTGAACACATAAAAGTTAAGCTCAGTTTGGAAAACTGTTGTGGTGTTAAAAGTTTAAAGAGCAATTTTTATGAGCTCTTAGGAAGACAGACTGACTTTTCTCTTCTGCTTCCCACAATTAGATGTAGATTTACCAAGCACAACTTAACATCTCAAAGTAGCTCTGTTTCTAAACATAGCCCTTCATTTTCACTTAAAATTCAATACACGTTTCCTGCAAAAATGACTAAAAAGAAAAGTGGCTCTTGTTTTTTCATGTTAATTAATCTGTGAGGCAAAGCTACCATTACCTACAGAGAATGAAAAGTATTGATTTTAATTTGTCCCCTAACAAAACCCCACAGAAGATTTTGATATAAATTCATCCCCTCCCTCTTGACAGCTGTTCACGTTTCTCTAGCCTTTCCTCTTTCTCTCCTGAAATAAGACCTTCAGGTTTAAGTAGTGACTATTCAAGAGAGATGCCACAAGGAAGATCATGACATTGGTACTTTGTGCTGCTATTGAAGGGATTCTGATGACAATACTTTTATATATGTTCATATAGCCACAAGTACATTACTAATATAAAAATAAAAAAAAATTTATTATTCTTGATTTTATAGCAGAAATTATCCATTTTTCTGAACCAAAACCATCTAAATTTTGCATAGTATTTATTTTGGCTGTAATTTTTATGTATGGTAATAGTGGCAGGTATTGCAATTGAAAATGCTTACTTTAAACAACCATATTCAAATTTTGGTTGCTTAAATGTCTTCAATGAAGATTTTTTGGTTGGTTTTTTTTTTGAGGGGGGTTGGGGTTGTGAGGTTTTTTTTGGTTGGTTGGTTGGTTGGTTTTAGTTTTGGTTTTTGAATGGGGGCAGGAGAGAGTGGAACGATTTTTCCATTAGAGCTTTTCCAAAATACCAAAAAATTTAGAAGAAATTTATCAACTAAAAATATAAGGTGATTTAGTAACAAGGTTTGTTAATCTATCAAGGGTCTTTCCTTAAATTGCTGTAGCATAGAAGGCTGCACTAAGTCATTATTTTTATTATTTTAGTCTTCCAGACTAGGATGGTTCTTTATAATACTTTAGCACTTCTCTATGTGACAGATCAGAATACAGCAAGGATGAACAAACACTGATGGAAAGGGAACAGAGGAGATGCTGTTTCTTGGAAATCATTCAATCCTCAAAAAGAAGGTCAGATTCAGGGTGCCTATATTCTATAATTAAAAATCTTGTCAATCCATCCCAATGTCTTTCACATTCACATTAGAGTGCCAAACTATGTCAGACCAGATTATTCTCTTTTCTTTTTCTATTTTTTTTTACTGCTACATAATTGAAACTTGAATCTACTGCTGTGTGAATATTAATGTGCCATTCCAGCAGTTATTCATAGTCCCTAACTTATGATCTTCTAAGGGGGTGTTCAGTCAAAGAGTGAAAAAATAAGACTTTATTTGAGTTCATCTGGGGAGCACAGAAGCCTTTTAATTTTACAGAAAAGAATGAAGAAAAAAACTGAAAAAAAAGTGATCTGTCCATTCCTCAAAGTGTTGATATAGAGCAAGGCTCTCTGGGGTTGCTGACTGGATTTATTGTATGCCACACAGATCAAAAGTAAGTGCAGGCAGGTAAAAAGTCTTGATACCCAGCTGGGTAGGATGGTTTGAGAGCATAACAGACACTGACTGTGAGACAGCACAATGCTTCTGCTTGCCAAGTTAATTAAGTTAGGATTGAATGCCCATGGATAGGAGATAATAATATCAGCCACATAAAAAGGATATGTGATATTGTAGATTAGGCTTATAAGAATGGCTTTGTCTCTCTGACAGGGAGACAAAAATGTGCTGCCACTAAACTCCTGGAGGTGGGACTCCTGCCATACTCAGGAGCGTGCTTTAGTTTTTTTTTTTTTTCATTTATTATTTCTATTTCCCATTCAATAAAACCCTGTGCCTTTGAGCTACATGCAAAGGGAAATGGCAGAAAAGGTGACAAGCCCAGGAAACTGCCAGAGGTGAACTTTTCAACTCACAGGAACATCTCAAGGCAGGCTGTAAATAGGATTACTTTTATTAGACTGCTGCCTGCTGCAGCTGTTCTTGTTAAGGGCCTGTCACTCTGCCATTGAGCCCAGTGCAGTGACAGGCAGGCCAGGCCTGGGGACCCCGTGCAGACCCCAGTGACACCCATCACTCAGGTGGGGCCATCCCTTCTGGTCAACAGCAGAGCATAAAACAGGATTTCAACCTGCTTTACAGAAGATGGGCAGCTGTGGGATCATTTCTCTGACAGGAACATGGGCCATCAGTGCACGGTCAGGGGAACCACCAAGAGCCTCCTCCCCGCTGTGGATCTGCCTCCAAAACTGAGGCAATTCTCCACCAGGCCACAACATTGGCGGTTAAACCCCTCTCTACTTTTAAATTTTTTTTTCCAACACCTCCTAGCCCAGTGCCTGAATTGCAGAGGTTTGAAGAAGGCAATGCTCCGCCTTGACAAAAAATAATCAAGATTTCATTCAAGATCTCAAGTGTTCCCAAGGTCTGGGTCACTACAATACATGTTGGGGGCGTGAAAATAGATTATTCTGAGGGAGGCACAAGGATTAAGGCAATGTCTGCACCTCACATTTATGGAAAAGAAGATTAGACCAGAAAAAAGTGAATAAGGAAATAGCCTCAGGGAAAACTTGGAAAGCCCAAAAGTTGCAGCAAATATTTTGTAGACTGTCTGTATTACTGTTGCTGAACATCTATAGATGTAGAATATTACATCTGCAAGTCAACCTATGCTTCCAAAAGGAGCAATTTTCTCTCAAACTATCATTTCTTACCCCTGAAATCTAAAATACTACATATTTATCTCTCTTTATATATATATATATGCACACACACGCAAACACATCCATAGACATATTCTTGGGGTGGTCCTGTGCAGAGCCAGGAGCTGGACTGCAGTGATCCCTGTGGGTCCCTTTCAAATCAGAATAGTTTATGACTCTGTGGTATATACATATGTATTTAAGCACTTGCACTTCCAGTTTCTCTAAACTTCTCATAAAAGCTCATTTGAAGCTGTTATTAAGGTACCACACCACAGGAGGCTGGAATTCTACCCATGCATTTCAGTCTGTCTAAGCCATCCTTCGTTTTACAGGAGGATTTGGAAGCTGAAGTTTTGTTCCAGGCAAACACTGCTGTAGACACCCAAACTGCATCAACTGAAGTATTTTAAGTGTATGATGCAATTTGAATTCCAGAAGTGTTAGAGGGAAGCTGGGAAGCTGTGGGCCAGACTGCAGAGAAGATCCAACACTCAGATTTTTTTGTTACTCTGCAAAAGCATTTAAGTACCTGTGTCACGGGCAAGCACAAGTTTAAATGCTTTTTTAAAAAGGACAATTCACCTGAATGTGAGGAAAAGCATCTTTAATGTGTGGGTGGCCACAGATGGAACAGAGACCAGAGACTGTGGAGTCTTCATCACGGGAGATATACCAGAACCATCTGGATACAATCCTGCACTCTGGGATGACCGTACTGGATCAGGGAGGTGGGACCAGATGATCCACTGGGTCCCTTCCAGCCTGACCCATTTTGTGTGTGATTCTGTGTAATATACACTTTTAAATTGCTATTCTGTTAAATTTGATTAATGTTACTACAGCACTACAAAATTTCATGGGTTTATAAAATAAATTATCTGGATATATCTTGCAGGAAGCACTTGCAGCAATACATTTCTAATAATACCTTTTATTATTTCCTTTCTCAGAGCGGTTTTTAGGAGTGCACATTTCAAATCATACAAACAAAAAACCATTAAAATGATCTTATAAAAGCTATTATGTTTCATGATCTGATTATACATATTCTGTTTCAGGACAAGTGCACTATTTGGAAAATTATAGTCTTAGTCCAGTCACCTTCTGGAGAAAATTCCTATTTATATTCCTGACTGACATTACCTATTTCTCCAAGTGATTTTGTCCAGTTTGCATGATACAAATCATCGTCTATACAGAAGAAGACCAAGTCCAAGTTCAGTCCTGATTTATCTCCACCAGTGCATAAAAGGGTAAAGAAAATCCATTAGAAACAAGGTTAAAAAGAGGGGAAGAGGGAAAAAAAAAAGAGAGACACAGCATGAGCTGCATGGAAGATAAATGCCTAAGACCTGACTGTCATTTACATTAAGGCAGAATAAAGAAGCTGTGAATGAGAGCTGGAGACAGGCTGTGCTTCTGTTTATTTCTAGCTAAAAATATGCTGGATTTTTTTAGGGGTGTACATTCTCATTTGTTTGTGAGAATAATTTTTTACATTAACAGGAGGGTTTTTGAGCGCTAGGTGAAAGGTTCAGCATTGAACTGAATTTACAAATTCTCCAGCTCTCCAGGATTCACTTATATTTCTCTGAAAGTATCTGTCTATCTCTTCATCACAGGCCTTGCAATCACTGGCTATTATGCAGGGGTCAAGCTCATTCTGAGGAAGGAAAATTTACTGAATTAAGATGTATAAGAGATTAACTGGCTCAGGTTAATTGTGTTTTCATTTTCTCGAGGATTTATCAATGCTGTAAAATAAATCTCTTTGTGTTTTTGCAGTTATTAAAAGAAAATGGGACACTGCATAATAGTGACAGTCATTATCATCAGATCTGAAAACAAAACCAGAGGAGCAATCCTTGCTGTTGGAAGCAAAATCAAGTGGTTGCACATAACACTATAAACTCCCTGCTATTTCTTCATCTTCTTTTTCTATTATCATTCACCATGAGATCTTTTCACTCTTGCTTACAATGCCACCAGGAAGGCATCTCTGCCTGTTGAAACTACTGTTCCTGTCAGCTTTCCTTCCCAGGCCTTGTAACATCTTTTTGTAACTGTGGTTTAAAGACCATCGCACTTCCTTGTGTGGAATGGTCTTTCTGTGCCAATAATTGAAAGCACAGAGGAAGTGAGACACTGGCCAAATTGGACTAAAGGGATGGGCAGGGCAAAGAGGGGGTGGTAACAATAAAATAATCAAATCAGATCAAATCAAATCAATTTCCCCGATTCCTGAAACAGAGGAGGTGCTGTGGATCAACATCTTCCTCATGGCTGAGGTCTTGCCCAACCGTTAGGCCTGGGGGTGCTGGTGCCAGGGGCTGGAATGAGCCCAGGGTGCCCAGGGGGACAGGGAGGCCAATGGCCCTGGGCTGTGCCAGCCAGGCTGTGACACAGCCCCAGGGCAGGGCCTGTCCCTGTGCCGGCACTGCTGAGGCACCTCCAGTGCTGGGGACAGCTCTGGGCCCTCAGGACAAGAGAGACACTGAGGGGCTGGAGCGTGTCCAGGGCAGGGAACGGAGCTGGGGAAGGGGCTGGAGCCCCAGGAGAGGCTGAGGGAGCTGGGAAGGGGCTGAGCCTGGAGCAAAGGAGGCTCAGGGGGGACCTTGTGGCTCTGCACAGCTCCTGACAGGAGGGGACAGCCGGGGGGGTCGGGCTGTGCTCCCAGGGAACAGGGACAGGAGGAGGGAAATAGACTCAAAGGTCACCAAGAGAGGTTTAGATTGGATTATTAGGGAAAATTTCTTCACTTGGGTTATGAAGCACTGGCACAGGCTGCACAGGGCAGTGATGGAATCATCATCCCTAAAAATGTTCACTGCAGCTTGGATGTTAAACTTCAGGACATGGTTTAATGGTGGGTTTGACCGTGCTGGGTTAAGAGTTGGACTCAATTATCTTAGAGGTTTTTTCCAACCTTAATGATCCCATGATTCCCTGAAATACAGGCTTTGAAAAAGCACTTGTGTTTTACAAATACTTTATTGCACACCAGGGATACTCCAACATCAAACACAGGACTTTCCCTCAGCTGTACCTATCAGTAAGGGATGGTGCATACAGAAATGTTGAAATACCAGTATTCTACCCTGCTGCAGAGCTGGGGGCACAAGCCTTTTGTCCCTGCCTGTGATTTTATTTTATTTTCAACCTGAGCTGAAACCCAGAGCACTAACTGGGTCTCAGGCAAAAAAAACAGTACCAGGTCCCAAGGTACTCAGCCAAGGTCACTGGGGGCACCTGATGTCACATCATACGATGAAGCACATTTTCTCCCTTGCATTACACTAACTACAATAAAACACCTATTTAGTGGTATCTAAGCTCATGTAGGAAGTGCTGGGGAGGAGGCTGTACATCCCTCATTATGGTGATGGAGTGTTTACAACAGCAACCCTTTTAGCAATAATGAATTTACTCATTCATAGGAGGACTCCCTAGGGTAAAGGGAGTATCCAGCAATCAAGAGCCTTGAATTTCCTTTGTGCTCACTAAAATGAAACAAACAGACAAAAAATATCCTGAATAGGGGAATAAAAACCCAAATCCAAACAAGGTGTCAATCTGAACACCACAAACCAGCCTCTAAACAGGAAAAGCTGTGCAAGCACTCTGTTCTTGCCACTTTGTCAAAGATAAAACTAGAGCCAATTTAGAATCAATATTAGCTCATTCATGATTGATCTTCCTTAACTTTAATCTTCCTGCTTTAATAGCCCAAAGGACTTTTTACAGTGGATACAAGAGGGGAATGGTTCCTGATTTTAAAACACCTGAATTGTATTCAGACCAGGTCCAATGATCCTCACGTATTGCCCAAGGAGTACAGAGTGAGCAGTTTTGTCATTAACTTAGCTCCATGTTGTGACTGACAACATCAGAAAGCTGAAACGTCCTAATTCAGACATTTTCTTATTCATAAATGATCCGCTGCGTAAACATATGTTGTTTCTCTTCTTAGCCTGAAGTGAATGGAAAAATACATTGGAATGAGAAACTGAAGTATTTATACACAGCCCTAACTGAACATGATTTCCCATAAACCTAGAAAAATAGGTGTTGGCTTTTAGCCCCATCCAGTCCCCATGCTCTCACAGCCTCTCTCTAGAAAAACACTGTAGGATTTCTGTTATCTTACCCTCTAAAATAATGGCTGATTATATTTTAAAATAGGACAATATTTCATAGTCTAAATTGGTATTTAATTTATTTTTTCATTGAATACTTCATGTGGTATTTATCAAGAGTTTCAAAGATAGAAATAAAACCCATCTAAATATAAAAGATTCTTTTGTTTCCCACAAACTTTATGTGTGATTTTATATCTTTCAATACAGCAATAGTTTTCTTCTAATTTTTCATTCCAACTTCTTGGAAATACAACTTTTATTTGGCTAAAAATCTAAAATATACAAATTACACCTGACCTTCAACCTTAGGTGATAGCAGAGGGGTTGTATTCTATTCCCACCTTTCCTTCCCACCTAAGAAAAAAGAATAATCCCTGAAGTATCACTCATTTTTATAGCCTGAAAGAGCATTTCTTATAACTAGTCTAAAGCTACTCAGTTGTGAAAAATGACACTGAGCATGACTGAAAGATGAATTCTTCTAAGAATAGAAAAAAAATGAAAACACAAAGAAAGAAGAAAAAACCCAAAAGGGTGTATAGGAACTTTCCATATCATGTATTTCTATTCTTTCATGGCCTGAAGCTACAAAGCAATGCTTGCATTTCAACAGGGAGCAGGGACAGACTACTTAAGCTAAATATCACTTTTAACTTCCTTTAGAGACCATCAGTTATAGTTGCCCATAAATGTTTTGTAATAGGCAGGCTCATAAATCCAGGTGACAACCTCCCACTGTCAGCAGCTCTAGGAACAGGACACACTTGGAGTGGGTTTTAAAGCACATTGCCCAGGTAATTGCAACAGGGTGATTTGGACTGTTATTTCTTTTCCTCTACTTCAACACTGGTCAAAGAAAATGCATTCTTAATGGGAACACTTTGTTTCTTCTAAGTATTTTATAGTAGGGGACAACAAAGCACTTTCGACAGCTTTTGTATATAATCCTCCCCTAAAGCTCTTTATGCCCAAAGTGACAGACCTCAGTGCGCCAGCTCACACACCTAAACCTCATTATTATTATTATTGCTTGCAAATCAGCCTGATTTTCAGAAGGACTTCCAAGGCATTGTCAGGGGAATGCCTTCAAAGATGTCTCCAAGATGAACAATGTGTCCTCCTCCTCCTTTGTGACTCCCAAGTGCTGCCTGGTGCACATCCAGCTCCTCACTCTCTGAAGTGCATATGGGCCCCTTTACCTCAGCAGTGTTATTTTCAATAATTATGGACTCCAAACTCAGTCCTCTAAGCCTTTTCCTGATTTAAGAGTCCACTTCTGATGATAATAAATCCCAGTCATTACAACAGAAAGAAGATAAAGAGGAATTGAAGGAAATTATTGTTTAGGCATGGGACTTGTTTTCAACAAGCCACAATAGAGAAACACTTTCATTTTGTCTTTGTTTCGTGTTGTTTTTTGCTGTGTTCTTCTCACATTTTTTAGCCTTTCCTATATTTTTCAGACAAATTCCACTTCCAAATTAGGGTGAATAATTGGCTAATCTTTGCCTGAGTGGCCACTCCTCTCTTTCTCTTCCCTCCCTCCCTCCTGTCTTGCAGTGGGGAGAAGCTGAGTTAAATGAAATTCAGCTGAAATTGAACACCCTCATTAGCCTCTGCTATCAGGTTGCCACATTTTTGTCACAGTGACTGAGTGCCTTCTGCTGTTACTATAGCAATTCTGCCCTTATTTACAAAAAGTTAGGCACAAATTACTTAACTTTGTTCTCTATTACTGAGTCGATTATTGGTTTAAACATCCAGGTGCGCAAAAGCAAGAAGAGAAAAGACTCCAGAAAATTTCTCTCAAAGATTTATGAAAAAAAATAATTCTTTTTTTTTGTCCCCCATCTAATTAATGTGCTCTTTCTCCTTGTTTCATATCCTTTTCTACAAGCCCTCTTCATTTTTGGGTCCTTTCTCTAAGTTTGTTTTCCCTGCTTCCTTGAGTGTGTACACATTTTACCAACAACATTAAGCCTTTATTTCTTCCTGAAAAGTGCTGTGGAGCTCATAATGTCTCATGTGACAGAGTTTAATGTTAAATTCAGCGATTGAAGAAACTAGAATTTAATTATTTCAGTCATCATCTGAATAGTCAGATGGGAGCTCTATGGTTACTGCAGGAGAAGACTTTTCAATAACTCTTGCAACCACTTTAAGAGTGACACTGATGGCTGTAAATGATTTGGGAAAGCTGATCTATCAACATTATATTTTGGTGGAAAAGAGAGCAAGCTATTTATTTTCAAATCACAGATTACAGCGAAGAAGTTTGCTGAAAAATAGGGGTTAATGGAAAAAAAAATAGAGAAAACAGTGCAAACCTGGTTGCCTTAAATATTGGGTGCAAAAAGAGTACACTTATAATTTGCCTAAACAGTGCTAATCACATAGAGACATTTTCAGTAATTTGCAGACAAAAAATTAACTATCAACATGTTAAATATGTGAAGTATAAATAATAGCATCAGAAGATAATATGGTGAAGGCTAAGATTTTTTTCTTCATGACGCAGCAACATCCTTCATTAAAGACACATCCTAAACTTCCCATTACTGGTCCTCAGTGTAATCATTGTATAAGAAACCATCATCAGGTGGTCACTAATCGACATTATGTGATTCTTCTCAGCAGAAGATGAGCAATCATCCCACTGTTGTTCTGCTGTTCACCTTCAATGGCCTCTTCATCCTCCTCTTCCGCCTTCTCGTCCTCGTCCTCCTCCTTGTCCCCGTTGTCCTCCTCATCCTCCCCCTCCTCCTTTATTGTGTCAGCAGCACAGGGGATACCTCCTGTCTAAAACATCTCCAAATTGTCTTTTCTTTCTCCTTTTGTCACTTACTCCAACGTTCCCTTTGTTTCCCTTTGTCTTGGTTTGGAAAGACAGGAGTCTGCTAAGGAAGGCAGGAGCCTCCCCTGAAATGGAGAATGTAAACCCTCCCCACCCCTCCGAATTGCTATAATTTTAAATTAAGGGGCTCTCAGGCAAAAATATGGGAGTAGGAAATAACAGTTCTTTAATAGGGAAGAAAACAAAGAATAAAATAAACAATACAGTCCACTAGAACAACACTGACAGAATCAGAACCCAACCTGACCCCCTATCGGCCAGGGTGTTGGTGGTAGTCCGATTGAAAATGTGGCTGCAGTCCTCTGAAGTGTCAGGGGTGGTTCTGTTGGAGCAAGGAGGATCTGTAGAGAAGGATGTATTCTTTCCTCTGAAGATCCAGTGGAGGAAGAGGCAGCTGTTGTTCCTCTGGGGAGTCCCATGGAGAAAAGCCGTGCTGGTGTTCCAGAATCTCAGATTATATCGGGGTAGCAATGCTTGGCTCCTCCCTCTGGGCGGAGCATCTCACAATGGGATGTTATGATTCTTATCAGTCATGCAGTGATATTCAATAGTCTGTTATCAGCAGAGGTCCCCTCCCGAGGAAGGTGTGAATGTGGTCACTCAAAGAGAGAGATAAGGCAAACTGCTCACTTGACAAGGTAATCAGCCATACAGATGGTAATGGAAAACATCTCGCATGCAATCTTCAACACCCTTTCTTGTCTTCTTGGTGACAACTTTGCCTCCAACGGGGGCCTGTCCCCAGGTCCTGAATAGGGTCCCCTGAAGTTATAAATGTTTTATAAAAAACATTTATAACTTTTGAATGCAAGCTATAATGACCAGCAAAGATTATAAGGATTCAGGACAGCAGGGTCAGATGCCTTCATTTAAGTCTGATTTTCATCTGTCCATGAAAATCTGAATGTGCACTTAGTCTGGAGGGGTGAAATTTTTCCCTTTTCTTCTCCAGCCTTCTTTTGTTTCCTAAGCCCACCAATTTTTTGTGCCTAACTTCACTGGTTCAGTCAAAATTTAGTCCTCACTAAGAACAGTAGCTGACATCTCCCTTTGTTCCCCATAACAATTTCTGTTCATGACTTGTGTGGAAAAAGTGCCTTCCTGCCATGCAGAGCAGAAATGCAAATTTTCCAAACCTTAATTATAATTTGGTTTGCATTCAGATAAGTTCCATACAAGCTTATTAATTTACAAAATTTGACTTGAATCCTATTAATAACAGTGATGGCAAAATAATAGCAGTGATGGTAAAATAATAATGTTAACAATTGCCAAAAGTTGTCAAGCTTTTATATAATGAGATAGGAACAAACCCTGGGATTCCACACAGGAATTAATTAAAAAAAAAAAAAAGGACAAGAGAGACAAAGAAGAGAAAATGTTTTTCTGCTTAGAAAAAAAATAGTCTGAGAAAGAAATACTGTTTAATTTATTATCATGGTCTTTTGTGTCTTTCAGCATTCAGCATGCTTTATTTTGCAGAAATGGACTACAAATGAAGAGACTGGAATATGACTCTGTGATAAACAAAAGCATCAAACAGTAAATAGGGAAATGAGAGATAGAATTACAGGTGCAAAGCAATTATTACTGTGCCACAGCATTTCACCTACTAACCATTTTATTCCTGCATATTCTGTCAAAGGGATCAGCACTTGGCTTGCAGATCCACTGATGTTTTCAAGGTCTTTGCATTCATTAGAATTTAATATTGTGAGATTTTACTTTGCTTTTGTTTTTAACCTCTTTTATCCCATTCAACACATTATAGAAGAAATTTCTGTATTGAAAAACTGCCTAAGAAAGAAGAATACAAAGGAATAGGATACATTTTATTGATCAGCTCTATTTTTTATTTTAAAATTATTTCTTTCGAGTCTCTAGGATGTCTCAATTTTTTATATGTGAAGTTTTTGTGGAAATATCAAATTCTGAAAGATTCAATTTTTTTTTTTAATAAGTAAGCCTTAGAAAATACCATTTGAAATATGAATAGTGACCATTTCTCTGTCTTGGACTCAAACTAATGTTAAAAACAGAGGAAATTTCCATCAAGAGAAACTACAAGGATCCACTTTGAATAAAGCATAGAGCTGTAGTCATACCATGGTCACGGGTCATGCCTGAGACTTATTAGGTGCTTTGGTATGAGAATTAGCTATAACACAATACAGCATAAACTTGATCTCTAACATCACAGAAGGGGCTTTATATAAATGGTGATTCACACCACTAGGAGATAAACATCTCCAGAGACTCATCCCTCTGTCCTATTTCTCTCCGCTGACAAAAAAACAAAAGAGCCCAGGGCGACCAGCTCAGATTTAGATCTCTAACCTTTAGATAGCTCAAATGAGATAAGACAAATCCTACCCTTGGATTCCTGCTCTGTGCACAGTGATGGATCAGCGCCCCCAAAGGGAGCAGCCCACAGAGGGGATGTGCTGAGCAGAGCTGGCAGGGGAGGTGAGTGGATGGCAGAGTGGACAGCTCTGACCATCTGCCAGGCTCCTTGCCTGGGTGGCCCAGCAGGAAATATGGACAAAGCAAAGCACCTCTGCCCTTACAGGACTAGAGTTTCCCTGGGTTTGTTTTGCTCAGCAATGCCAATGGCCCAGTTTGTTCAATAATTAGGTCAAAATCAATGCATTTAGAAGAGCCTATGGTATGTTCTATAGCAATGAGGTTCTGCAGCATAAAAGGCAATCTCTCATCTACTTGTTTTTTTTTTTTTTTTTTTTTTTTTTTTTTTTTTTTAATTTTGGTTTTTTTTTCCTTTGTTTGTTTGGGTTTTTTTATTTGTTGTTTGTTTTCAATCTGCTGTACATCCAGCCAGGGAGTTAAAAACAGAATGTTAGAAACATGAATTTTGAAGATCTTCATGAAATAACACAGCATTGGACACACTGACTATTCCTGTTCCATGAGTGGGGGTTTTAATCAAGTAAGAGGGTTTTACCAAGGTTTCACCCTAAGGAAAGCTGCAGTAACCCTCTGTTTCCCTCCTCTACAGGACAGTTATCCCATGTAAAATAGTTTTCAAGTCAACTCATTAGAATTGGGAGTTTTGGGAGAGCAAATCCGGCAACTGAGATGTGCAAACCTGTCTGATTTTAACCATAGGTTAAAATTTAAACAGCACTAGGAATACATTTCAAAAAATATGGTGAATGCCAGTGTAAATTTTTTTATGTGCCAGCTGTCTGTGATCATCTTTGTGCGTGTGAACACCAGAGCAGGACACAGGGGTGCAGGAGGGGATGGCACTGATGGTTCTCTGTTCTCTTGCTGGGGGGTTTTTCTGGTCACTTTGTGGGTATTTTCCCCCAAAACAAGCTTTTTGCTGCTCTATGCTGTGTTTTGATGGCATTTGTAGTCTTTGTTCTGTGCTGGCTGCAAGTGTCACACCGGAAGATTGATCAGTGTGCTGTGACAGAGATGTAGCCTAATGAGGAAGAGTTTTGCTTTCATGATGAGAGTGTGATGCTCTTTATGTCCCCAGGGAGCACACATGGCACTAGTGTCCTCAGCTTCATGGAGCTGTGAAGGAGACACTGCAGCCAGGAGGAATTCTGGTGATTGATAGTTTTACTTTTTTAAAGGGTCAGATGGTTATTTAACATTTATAACTTCTCTTATGGATGCACAAAGATGTATGGAAGCATAAAGTTGTCATGTGTCTTCATGAGAATTTAGTCCTGCATGTAACCTGGAGTTTGGACTTTTAGGTGGTGTTGTAGTTGCTAGAGAACAGCAATATTAACTAAACCAGAGGAATGGTATTTATACTAATAAAACCCAGGCTTCTGTTTTCCCTGTCTCTATCTAATAAGAGGAAATGACCTCAAGGTGTGCCAGGGGATCTTTAGATATTAGGGGGGGAAAAAAATTCTTAATGGGAGATTTTCCAGCATTGTAAGAGGCTGCCTGAGTAGTGGTGAAGTCACCATCCCTGGATGTATTTAAAGACATGGATGTGGCACCTAGGGATGTGGTTTAGTGGGGAACACACTGGTGCTGAGTTAATGGCTGGGCTTGATTATCTTACAGGACTTTGGTCCTCTAGGACCAGAGGTTTGCCAGTGCAAACCTGACCACTGATTGGTTTGGCTATAACTTCCCAAAAAGTTCACTTCCCTGTCAACATACGACACTAGCCTAAACAATTCTGTGATCCTTCTGCACTTTCATCTTCACTTGTCCTTCCCCACCCCTGCCCCCCCCCAAAAAAAAAGAGTGAGGGGTTGCTGTCAGGCAGGTTTCAGGAAAGTATTTGTCAGAGTCCCACTTAGGACATCACCTATCCTCTAGGCATAGAATTTTCTCTGCAAAACCCTCTGGGAGCCCAACTTCCCTGTTACTTAAGTTCATGCTCTTATTTTTAAAGCACTTTACTGCTTAAATTCTTTTTTTCAGATTTGCACACACTAGCACTAGCACTAGTGTTCCCAGCTCTCCTACTAGATGGGCCAAGGCCCAAAAAGAATTAAATGTGGACAAAGATGTCAAGGGCTTTTTAAATACATCAATAAAAACAGGAAAAACAAAGTATAATGTGGGATAATTAGTAAATGGAGAGGAGACCCTGGTAAGAGAGGGGGTAGAGAAAGCAGATTTATTGAATACCTTCCTTGCATTGGTCTTCACTGACAAGAGCAGCCCTCAGGGATCTCTGGCACAGGAGACCAGGGCAAAGGAATCTTACGAGGAACATCTTCCCTAGCTCGACCAGGACTGGGTCAGGGAGCACCCAGGCAAACACAACACCCACATGTCCATTGTCCCTTACAAGATGCATCCAGGAGTGCTGAGGGAGCTGGGGCTGCTCAGCCTGGAGAGGAGCCCCAGCTGAGAGGGAAGCCCATCCCTGTGTGTCCCTGTGTGCAGGGAGGGGCAGAGCAGGGCCCAGGCTCTGCTCTGGGGCCCAGCAATGGCACCAGAGCCACAGGCAGGGACTGAGCCCAGGAAATTCCCCCTGGACATGAGGGAGAACTTCTGTCCTGGGCAGTGACCGAGCACTGGGACAGGTTGTGCAGAGAGGGGATGGAGTTTCCCTCACTGGGGATATCCCAGACCCCTCTGGACACAATCCTGTGCCACGTGCTTTGGGATGACTCTGCTTGAGCAGGGAGGTGGGACCAGATGAACCCAATGTGCCCAGTGTCCAACAAACCTGTGATTCTTAAATTTCTTTCTTAAAAAATCCTCAAACAAACAAACATATGCAGTGAGGATATCTGGGAAATTTATACAATTTCTTTATGAAAACTAATAATTGTTTCCCATATGCATCATATTTCTTCCTGGATTATGAATGGAAATATGTTACTTTTGTTTTGCTTGAGTAAGATTTAACACTTTATTTTCATGCGCTGCAGCCCTGAAGTTCTGGGCAAGGTAAGTAACACATGGGAGCATTGAGATAAGTTTTAAACCTTTTGTTCTGGCTTTACAGAGTGCTGGAAGTACAAGATATCTCCAATGGACCTAAATTTTTACATCTCTCTAAACAGACTGCTGTTAATAGTCACTCTTTGAAAATCTATTTGATCTGCTCAAGACAGCACTGAGCTGATCATTGCTAGTGATTGGGATGTTAATAGATGGAATCAATTATTCCAGTCCTTCCCCTTGAGTTCTAATGCTGTCCCTGTTGGAACTGTTTTCGGTGTCTGCTGACAAGATAATACTATGAGTTTGGCTGCTATAAATCAATTCTCATGCAGCTGATCCCTTTTTTTCAAGTCTGGGCATTGTAAATCTTAGATGTCTCTCTCTCTTTACTCAATTTCAAAGGTAATTTTGCCCTAATAAGACTGCTAAAACAAGGCTCTAATTTTGTGTATTCCCAAGGTATATACTCCAGTCAGTCTGAAATAAGGTATAAAAATGGCATGTACTAACTCAGTCAGAGCCTCAGAGCTGACACAACTGCTTTCATTTTGCTTTCAGTCTGATACTGCTGCATATTAATTTCTCTCTATTTCTTATTTTTTTTTAATAAGGGACATTTTTTTGCTGACTAATTGCACTCCAAAAGGAATTCCTCTTCTGCAGTTATAGCATGAAAAAGAGGAAGGGAATGTTGTTTTCACAGTTCCATGTGAATTCACATTGAATACCTTGAATTTTTTGTACGTTCAATGGCATATGAACATTTGTTTTCAGCCAATTTGTCCTTTTCCCAGCACTTAAAATAGCAGTCAAAAAATGTTGAACACTGAAATTGTAGTCAGGATGAAAATTAAACATACAGTTTTCATCTCCTACTTGTGTTTTGTTCCCCTTCAAAACAATAATTCCAAGAGAAAAATATTTAGACATATGTGAATCAAACCTGAAGAAAAAGTTTGGCTAAAACTTTGTGGTTTTGAAGCCAGTGCAGCAAATGATAGAGTTTTATACTAAGAAAAACAAAGCAGAAATTATTGAGACATTACATGATAAAGAATGGAGTTCTTGTCTTCCATCAAATGTTGTAAAACCTCTAAAATCAGACAGAGATCATGGACTGTTTGCTTTACATCTGTCTTTCTGCCAGCAAATGTTTGCATTTTCAAGACTATTTCAATCATACCATTTAAACTATAGCTCTTAATCCTTTTTTTCCCAGTATGCTTGACAGGATGACAATGATTTTTCTTTGCTACCTGACTACAAGATGAAGTGCCAGTGCTTAATATTAAAGCCTTCATTGCTTAGGCCAAATTAGTGGTACCTCAGTGAGAACAAGAACTAACTGTGAGAAGAGAATTTGACTGCTCTGCACCCATTGCAGAATAATGCAATTAATCCCACTTTTTATTTTTCCCGCTGTTATCTTAGTTTTCTTGCTTATCATCATCTAAAGCCTTTATATTCTGTAAGTTTTACATTTTCTCTGTTGTGAATGAAAAAAAAGTGGCTTCTTTGTCCTATACTCAAAGTAGATTTCCTCAAAACTGTGATAATAAACTCAGTGTATTGTCCTGAAATTGTCACATCATCGCTTATATATTTACCTTCTTCTAACTGACAATGAAGCACGTCAGAAACTAACAGGAAAAAGATAAAGAGGCTGAGGTTTATAGAGAAATTCTATTAAATCTGGTATCTAAACCAGGACATTTTAATGAATGGACTTCTGCAGCAAAATGTGACATTTAATGAGTTTCTTTGTGTATATAGTGCATCACCTCCTGCAGTACCTTGGGAAAATTTCTTTGGCAAAATTTTTTTGGTAGAATAAGGCATTTCCAACATGTCCCGCAGTATTCATGCTGCAAATTTTAGAACTTTATAATTAACCATGAAAAGATTTAATTACTCTTTCCTTTTGCTTGGATGAGACATGAGGACTACAAAAGTGAAAACTGAAAAAATGTTATTTGTATTTAGTATTAATAATATTGCCAATGAAAATGTTGGCCTATAAGCAAATGTGAACAGCACAACTGTCTTGATACAGTCAATACCCAACCAGACTTTCATGGTCCTTGTCAAATGCAAAATCATTATGAACATAATTCTGTTCTTATTGTGAGAAGGGACAAAAAAGCATGAATCAACCGCAGTGCACCTTGATGAACTGCAGAGGTGGAGGTCTCATACTAATTAAAAACAGGAAAGGTAGTCTTAGAACCGAGGCAGATAAATGTGTTTGTTTGTCAGGTACATCTCTTCCACTCCTTGTGCAGACTAATGATGCTGGAAGCAGCATTCATTGTATGCAACAGTTATTTGAGACTAATCCTTATTTTGCTCAGACATATTTTTCATCTTCCCTTGACTTGGAGCCAAGCAAGCATTGTGCTCTGACCTTGGTGCAACAGGCCACAGCTGTAATCAGCTTCAAAGGTGGCTGAAAACTGGGCAAGATTTGGGGAAGAGCTCTCTCTTAAGGAATCCAACAGTATTTCAGCTGGTCAATGAGAAACATCATCTCCGGAGAAGAGAAGAGTTATGGAAATGGAACAAACCAAATCAGGATCCCAATGGGATTTCAAGATGACTTAAATACACAGCAGTCATCTTAGTTATAACTGTAACAGATAATTAGAATGAAATAACATGAATAATTAATCACCTTAAATTCAGAACCTGAGCTTTGAACTGAAGCAGACTTGTATATAAGCATCTACATTGTAACTAAATACACATATATATAAATATATATTAGAATTTTAACCTGAAATAAGGTTTAAAATGGAAGACTCCTTGCTTGACAACATTCACAGAAAAGGAAATACTGCCTATTTTTGGTCCCATGTATGTGGATTGACACCCAAATGCTCTATGGGTAAAACTAGGACGAGGCAAAGGTTAGAATTTACTTACTAATGGTAATGTCAGGTATTTTGTCACAAGGCATTTCACGAAACATTCAACAATTTTATTTTTATTTTTCGTTGTGTGGAAGAGAATTCATTGCTATTTTTGTTAAAGTCTGTCCTGTTTTTTCATTTGAAATGTCCTTTTTTTTTCATAATCTACAATGAATTGTAGGGCTATTGAAAGCATATTTTTTTAAAGCTCCTGATGCTGCAGTAAAATTAAACCCACAAATAATGCCTTCCACTGGATCCCAGCTAGGCTGTTCTAAAAGGTGGGATGCTGGTGTCTGGGGATTTACTCTAAATACCCATGGCCAGCTACACGACTTGTTTGATCAATAGTGTTACACTTTGTCTGTCCACATCCTGGAGATTCAAGCTGTGTCTTTGTTCCTTAATCCTAAATGAGAGTTTGATTCTCCTGTCTTTCCTTCTATAAGTTCATTATGTGTAAAAGTTAAATCTGGCCGTGTTCCTCTCTTTTCTTTCCCTGTAATCTGTGAGCAACAATATCTGGTTTCCCAATGTATCTCTATCTCAGGCAACCTTATAGTTATTGGTACTGGAATTGCCTGTCGCAGAACTCAAATGTTTGGAGTAAGATTTATCCCAACAAGCTTTATGCACATAAAAGTCTGGTGTGTAGTCTAATTTCTAATTGGCAAAGAGATGAAAGTGCCTCCAAAAGCGATTTATCCCATCTCGCCCGCCTGTCTCTAGGTGGGTCGAGGCATCCTCGGGAAATGACTATTCCTTTCAATTTCTTTTAACTACATGGCTGGGGTTGAATATTACCATGACAGCGCTTACTGGGAAGGAAAGTCTTCCACAGGAAAATTACCTGCCAGCTGGCAATGGCACTGGGCTCTAACAGATTGTCACACAGGGAAGGTGAGCGTTTCAGGACAGTGCAGAGCTCTGCAGGCTCCAAGGGTTAACTGCTCACCATGAGCTGATCTTTGCAAGCAAAGTCTCTGTTGACTTTTGGGCTGAGCACGACTGGAGGAATGAAGTTTATTAAACAACCTTAAATTTTCCTGCTGTCAATTAAACCAGGATGTCTGTTCCCAGAGGACCTTTTGTGAGTCCCTTCTTTTGGGACTTTTCTGTGATTTTTGACCCTATTTGTATTTTTTAAATACAATAAATTATACTTTTTAAGGTTACTTTTTAAGTTTTTTCCGTGGAGAATGCAAGCAGTGTCCTCAAAGTATTTAACAGTGGACACCAGGGAATTTAGACAAATGTTTACATTACAATGACCTAACACTAGAATTGTTGAGACAGAACTGTAAAAATGCAGATGCAAATAAAAGGACTACTGACTTCTAGAGTAAGTTTCTGAAAATGTTGCATGGATAATGAGGATTCCATCATTTCATAAGGGACAAATTGGTAACTGAACATGCAAAGAGAGCCTGAAATTAAATATGAAACAATGCTAAAAATGTAGAAGATATTTCACAGACAAGAAAAAATTTGGGCTATTTCCAGAAAGGGAAGTCAGTGGTTTTACAGGAGCTCTGAGATTCCTGCTGACAGTAAGCTGATTATCTCACCACAGTGGTGCTGTGGAAAACGAAAAGTATAGGATCCTGCAAAACTGCAGTATGGAAATCTGATTAGTAGTTCATTCTCTATCTGATGCAAAAGTGAAATCACTTCTTGAATCCTGTGTTCAGTTTTGGGCCACTCACTGCACAAAAGACATTGAGTTCCTGGAGCAGGTCCAGAGAAGGGCGTGGAACACAGGTCTGATGAGGAGCAGTTTAAGGAACTGGGATTGTTTATCCTGGAGAAAAGGAGGCTCAGGGGGACCTTCTGGCTCTGCACAACTCCCTGACAGGAGGGTGCAAGTGGGGGTCAGCCTCTGATCCCAGGGAACAGGGACAGGACAAGAGGAAATGGCCTCAAGCTGCATCAGGATAGGTTTTGATGGCATACCTGTAAAATTTTTCTCACTGAAGAAAAAGCATTGGAACAGGTTACCCAGGGCAGTTGTGGAATCACCATCCTTGGAGGTATTTTTAAAAGTCCTGTGGATGTGTAAGGTCTCCTAGTCAAGATATGGCAAAAAGTACAGCCAGGGATAGCATTAACATTCCCAGTTTCCTCCATCCTCACAGACACAGAGATATATTGGTGTGGGCCCTGGAAAAGATGGATGTAGCACTTGGGACATGGTTTAGTGGTCGCCTTGGCAGTGCTGGGTTAATGGTTGGATTCAATGATATTACAGAACTTTTCCAACCTTAATGAGTCCATGACTGCCTCAGGCAATGCTGTCATTCCTGTGACATGGAAGTGGGATAAGCAAGGATTACCCCTTTGAGGCCCAGCAGGGGAGTTGTTCTTCACAGTGGCTAATCTGGAGTTTGTGTAACTACAGGCTACCCTGGAGAATTATTTCTAAACTGTCTGCCATAAATTGTAAGTAGCTGTGTCTTCAATACAGCTACACAAAGGACTAGGACCACATGGATAAGGGTGTGTGAAAAAAAAACCAGAACAAACATGGTTTAAATGAATGCTCTTTATGTCCTTGTGAGGATTCCTACTACTATGTGCTGCTGGGATTGTAGATTGGATATTCAACTTTCCATGAATCATGGGAGTGGAAATCTCCAGGGAGAAAGAAGGTTTCTGTCAATACAGAGTTCCAGAAATATTTAGGTAGGAAAAGAACTCTGAGGCCATCGAATCCAACCTGTGACCGCTCCCCACCTTGTCACTTTGCCCACAACACTGAGTGCTACATCCAGTCATTCCTTGGACACCTCCAAGGATGTGGAGGTGGACCTCCAGCACCTGGGCAGCCTGCTCCAGTGTTCAACCAACCTTTCCATGAAGAAATTCCTCCTGATTTCCAGCCTGAATCTTCCCTGGTGCAGCTTGAGGCTGTTTCCCCTTGTTCTCTGCTTTGTTCCCAGGGAGCACAGCTCGATCCCCCCGGCTGTCCCCTCCTGTCAGGAATTGTGCAGAGCCACAAGGTCTCCCCTGAGTCTCCTTTTCTCCAGGCTGAGCCTCTTTTCAGCTCCTTCAGCTGCTGATCATAGAATTTACCCTCTAGACTCTTCCCCACCTCCATGGCCTATGAAGCCCTGGTCTCTGACAGCACCTCTCTTCCTTTGCTTGAATGCCCCTAAAGTGCTCCTGTAGACACATGAGATGTCAATCAATCTCTAAACATCCAGGAGAAATACTGATTTTATAGAATATGTTGCACACTTAGTTACCTTTAAATAATTTTTTTTTTTAGACATACAAACTTGGGTTTCATATGCTGACATTTGGGGCCCACAGGGCAATTTTATAGCTGACAGGGCTCTCCTAGTCAAGATATGGCAAAAAGTACATCTGGGGATAGCATTAGCATTCCCAGTTTCCTCCATCCTCACAGACACAGAGATATATTGATGTGGGCCCTGAAAAAGAAATATGTTGCAGCCTATGGAAACAATCAACGACCATATATTTTGCGAGTATTTTATAACATATATTATACAGCATTTGTCACAAGTCCCTTGCACTGTAGTCAGAGCACACAGTAAAGGAAAAGGAAAATATATTAACTTTCAAGGAGTTATTTTCCTGAAATTGTCTAGTCTCAGACCAAGTCTCAATCAGATAAAGCCAACCAAATGTTCCATTGATCAAAGTCTCTCTGAGAGGCAGTGCTATATTCAACATTGATCTCTCATTGATTTAGTGCTATTTAAACAAGGCTAAATTTAAGCTAGCATTTTCAAAGAGATAATCAAGAACAGAACCAAGTTTATTGGGACTCTTAATAAATTATGGTGAATTGAAAAACTCTGTTAACCAAAGCCAGCTTGTTAAAATAAGCCCAGAAATTGTGTCAGACTAGACGCTGACCAGACTAGACAGACCAAACATATTTTAAGCAATTTAACTTATATTCAGTGTTGAAAACTTTGGTTATATTTCCATGAAGATATTTGAGGTTTTTTTCCCATTGGGAACATGAGAGAACAAAAATATATGTAGTGTATTATACACAGAAAAATGGTGGAGTTAGACATCTGTTCTGCTTTACCTCTTCCATAAATATAAAACATCAGATAACAGAAACCAATTCATGTGATGTACTGTAAGTCAGGTGCTATTAGAGTCAAAGTTTACTATCTGCCCTAGTAAATAGTTGCAATAATCTACAGCCTGATACAAGGTAAACCATGGTAATAGATAAGAAGAAAGCCACGATTGCCTCTTACAACTCGTCTCCACTATTTATTTGAATTTTTTTGGATTCAACATGGAAATTTCCTATGCCATCACAATCCAAGGAGTGATTTATATGTCAACCTGCACAAATTCAGCAAAATTAATAACTATTAGAAAAATAGATGAAGAAGTAATGGTCTGGAGAAGTCAGAACTTCTCAGAAGTATTTCCCTAATAACTCATCCTCCGTAATACTAATAAACCAAAAATAAGTGGGAAAGGAATGAAAGAAGTTTGAAGAAAAGCATATTTAGTCTCAGTTTTTAAACCATAAAGACCAAAAACAGCAGCTGGCAAATACTGGAATTGGGTCTTTATGGTTCAGTAGCCTTGAGGAGTCTTCTGACATGGCACTGGCACCCCAGGAATTCACCCTTCATTCCCAATACACTGACAGGTGAACAAAGCACTAACTGTGCAGTAAAGCTGCTAGTGCAGCACACTCCAACTGACTCTGAATTTTACAGACAAATCTTTCCAGTGTAGTCTGAACTGTTTCCATTTATTGGAAGATGGAGATCTATTTTTCTAAGCATTCTAAGATGCTGCTTTGTACAAAACCCACAACAGTACCAGATATAGAAAACACTTAATGATGTGTCTGATTGTATCAGATGCAAACTAGCAATATTAAAAAGCATCAGATGCAAACTAGCAGTACTAAAAAGTTTCAGATTTTCTGAAAAAAAAAATAGTCTTCAAGAAAAATATGTGCATAACTAAAGTGCAACTCTTCTCCATTTTATTTACGCATTGTTTTAATTACCCTTCCTTTTCCCCACCTTCATTTCTTAATGTCTTCTCTAAATTTGTGTATTTCCATTTCAGATCTTCAATGTGAAAATGGTGAAAACTTGTAGTAAGTGCTTTCCTGAAATTTAGGGAATTTTCTGCAACCTTTTTTTGCTTGTACTAATTTGAAGATTAACATATTGAACAATTCTAGTACATTTCTCAGCTGTGGACTCATATTTATCAGTCCACTTTGATTATCTTTAGACATTTCCTAATGGTTGGTGCTATTTTGTCTTACTGGTGATTCTTACATCTTTCATATAGCTGCAGTTAGGATCACAAGCCAGATATTTCCTCCATTCTCCATCAGTTTCTTTGGAATATGTCTCACAGACATTCAGCATGAGCAAAATAGGAAAAGGTTAATATATATAAAGTGTGATAGAACTGATTTGGCAGCTACAGCAAGAAAAAGGCTATGTTTTTATTCAATTTAGTGAAAAGAAAGGATAAAACAACCAGGGGATTATTTTCCTCCCTTTGGTCTGTAAATCCAAATGACAGAAAACAGCATTCTCAATACAGTTCTCTTCCATGAGACTTCACAGAATTATAAAGGCTCTGGGATGCAAAATTTTTCTTTCTTATGGCATGTTGCATCCTAACTTTAACCAGGATAGGAAGCAGATTCTTCTGAAGTTTTGACATATTCACATCACTTTGCACAATTTTAAAAATCACACTCTTAAATATCCATTTAATTAGGGTTTTATTTTTCCCCCTCTACAAAAGGGGACACGTGGCTGACAAGAAAAACCACAATACAATAAAAAATTTCAGTCAAAACAGTTCCTGATATGAACTGGGAAAATACCATCAGTGTTTCTACTTGGGGTTCCAAGTCAAATTTACAAATAAAGAAAAAAATAAAAATCAGACAATTCAGCTGAAAATCCAGAGATATGTGAGTGGACCTGGGGGATTCTTCCTTGTTAATTGCCCATTGATGCTGTTGACCCTTCACACATGGTTTTGGATTGTGACCTTAACCGTTTTTGATGCACAATCTTATCAAATCACATTTGGACTAGCTCTGCTGGGTATTGCAATAGGACTTTTCAGCAGGCGTGACTATATTTAATTCTCTAGAAGGCATTTTTTTTCTTAAGTCAATCCAGTAAGAGAAGAGAATACTTTAAGTGTGATAGTATGATTTATACATCACAGTTTCAAAGGTTTTAAACTGATTGCTGTTTATTTTTGGTTATATTTGGTTTTGATAAGTGTTGTTTAAATGTTGTTGCTGTTAAGCAAAGAGGAAAAGTTGTGTCTTTGGGCTACAAAATCATCCCAAAACTTTGTGAAGAGCAATGAGGCATGGCCAGAACACCATGCTACGGAAAGACATGGTTCTGATTTTCCGTTACTTTAGAGAAAACACCAAAAACCAAGAAAGTAACCCCAAACAACTCACTCTGCTCTCCACTGTTCAGTAACCACAAACCACCTGGGGCCATTTAAAACACCCATAACAGGATGCAGAACTAGTAATTCAAGATATTTAACCAAAATGACAAATAGAAATTATTTAATCTTCCAAAAACAGAGAGTGTGTTGCTATTCAATTTTTCTATTACCATATTCTTCATAAAAATTTGAAAGCTTTGATAACACCTTTCCCTATCCAGCCTGGCCTATTTTCCCCCTTCACCCTTTTGGAACACAGAGTGTTATATTTTTTCCTCTTTCCCTTTTATTTCGTTTGGGTTTTAAGCTGAAATTCTTCCAACTCAGTCCCAGTAGAGAGACAGCACAGATTTTTTTATGGCAGCAGTGCTCTGGCCTGGTTGACAGCCTGGAGATTGGTGAAAGGCTGGACTTGATAGGATGGTGAATCTCCCACAGAGGTCCTGTAAGGCAGCTAATTGTGTCAAAAACTTCTTTGCAGTTATTATGTCTGCATTTGACTGCTAATTATGCTGATGATTTTCACCCTACATTATTGAAATAGGGAGGCCAACATAAACGCTGAGCCAAAATCTGTATATAATCCCCTAAATAACCACAATTTGCATCTCAGAATCTTTAAGGGGGATCAATTCACGGGTTTGAGGAGATTAAGTCTTTGTTGGGCTGTTCACTGTGGTCTGCTGTGTTTTGCTCTGGCTACTTCCACAGCTTTTTGTGAGGATTCTAGGCGCCCACCTTTGCCTTGGTTGTTTGCACATGTTTAACAAATTCTGATTCACTAATGAATTCTTACTGGAGTTTATTAGCTTTGTCAAGAAGATGAAAGGGCAAGGCCAATTAATTCTAGCAAATGTAATTTTTTTTTTAAAGAGAAAATGTCTGTTTTTTCTTTCCCTCTCCCACTTGTCAAAACCCACAGATTTTAGTGAATTTTTGAGAAATAAAATAAAATATATTAAAATAAGTTAGGATAATTGGTTTATTTGGAGACGACTGGAAAACTGTCTATATTCCTTTTACTGTAAAAGCTGAAATATCTTTACCATGACGATTTCATATTAAACAAAAATACAATCTTAACAGGCAATAGAATATGCAAAAATTGAGATTTCTAAGTATTTTATTTTTTTATGCTGCTAGATTGATTTTATCTTTTTTTGCTTAAGACTCCAACCATATTTTTTCATATGAATTATGTAAATAAAAAAGAATGAGTAGCTCTTCTGAAGATTCTTAAAATAATTTGCTGTTGTTAGTGACCTCCTCTGTTTTCCTATTTCTAATTTTGATATTGGAGGTGAAATACAGATTTTTTAAATGTTTATTCTTGTCTTCCTTATCATCTGCTGTGTGGCTATAGAGTTTCAGCTGCTTTTGAGGAAGGCTTGACACACATGACCTTGCTTGCAAAACTTGTGAATTTGATAGCCAAAACGAACAGCTGATATGGGAACATAAAGATAATATGGAAGTTAAAGGAGTCACAGACTGGTAGCTTCTCTCTATTTTTATTTTAAGGAGAAAAACACAGGGCTTATCTTACAGTTTCTAGACCTTCTTTTAGGTGAAATCAATGAATAAAGCAAAATAGGTGGCCGTCTAGCTAGAATAGCCTGAGACTCCACAGAATAAATTTTAAATTTATTGTCCCAGATGAGGTCATACCATATTCATAGAATTAATACAGGTGATCTTAGCAGGGTATTTATCTTACCACCCTGAATAATCTGCTTTCTTCCCAGTAGTATTATTGATCCTGTATCTTTGAAAAAGCCTCAAAAGCTAAAAAAAAAAAAAAAAGAAAAAAAAAGAAAAAAAAAGCTGTTTTGGACTTGACATAGAATAATTACTTTTAATAACCAATGTAAATCATCATAGATTCTTGATTCGATATAGTGACTTCTGATTTACTTTGTCTGATTGATGGGAGAATCAGACCAATTGTATTTGCACTTTAAAAGGCCAGTGGTTTCATTTTCATAAGTAAAATAGAGGGATTCTTATGAAGCAGCTGTATTTCTTTATTTGTGGGTGTTTGTGAGGAGACACCAGAAACTACACAAATGTTGCATTGCAAGCCAGTCTGATGGATGGGTGGTGTAGAGTGCCCTTAATGTGAGATATTCAGCTTTGCATCTCCCCCCCGCCTCATATGTTACCACTAACTTGGTTTTATGCTTCATTATTAATCTGTAAACTGTCTGAAGAACAACAGGAGATGAATGTCCAGGCTGAAATGGGCGGGGGCAGTCATTGATCAAACCACTCAAGACAGCTCCCATCGATTTCTTGGAGATATGCATCCCTACATGTCTGCAGTAATATAGGAATGTGCTGTGCAATACAAAGAAAAAAGAAAAAAAAATAAGAGGAAATAGAACCCCATGTATTTAGATTTTGCTTAGGAGGTAAAAGATTTTATAACATTATATTTTTGTGTTGTGGTTTGTTTTATTGGTTGTGTTGACGGCAGGAAGTTCTGGTGACTGGGCTGCTAAGAGCTTTTTAATTGTGGATTAAAAAGCACTGAACAGAATAGTTGCTACAGGTTCTGTAGGTGGGGAGTTTAGATGATTGGTTTTATGTCTCTGAGACAAGCTTCCAAAGGCCAGCCTTTTATTGTAATGGTGCAAGGCTGAGCTGACTTGGGCAAACAGGCTTTAAATCTTTCCTTTCTCTTTATCAGAGATGAAAAACTGTCAAAAATTTAAGAATTTCTCATTGAGATTTTCCATTACTTAAAAAAAAATCACAAAAAAACCTCCAGAAATTAACCCCAAACAAACAAACAGGAAAAAAAAAATATCAAAAAATAGAGCCTGTGTAATTGGGCCAAAAACCTTTGAGGAGAAAATAACTTCTTTCTGGTCCAGATGCATTTCCTCTTCAGGAATTAGACTGAAATTTCTCGCAGGATATTGGCTGAAATATGGGAATAAAAATAAATAAATAAATAAATCAGTAACAGAAGGAATTGAAAACTTGTATGCAATGAATTTAAAAGGTGCTGGATTAGGCCTAAAAGCTGCACAGATTGGCTTCAATAAAGAAGGATGTATGTGTATATATGCACACACACATACCTGTAGCCAAAAAATGACGAATTGTTGAGAGTTAAAACTGGGGACTAATTTTGGTAATAAAGAGCAATGAATGAGATTAATTAATTTTGTGATACATTTCATTTCTGTCCCTTGATTAATTAATTTTGTGATACATTTAATTTCTGTCCCTTGACAGTGTCTAATTGGGATTTGATACAAAGCTGGGACAGGAAAAGTTAAATATTTCTCATCAAACATTTATGCCTTGTCTCGTTGTATGCTACACCTTGAAATTCTGAGGAATGAGGAATGTTAAAGGGTGGCAGTGGTGATAACTGATGCCTTTGCAAAGCCTCCCCTGCCCACTCCTGTTCAAACATGAATTGTTTTAGAGGAATTCACATTTACACTTTTTCATCATTTCCAACATCTGAAAGAAAATTAATCTGGATATAAGAATAGGGAGAGTTATGTAATAATTTCCTAGCCTGGGAGAAAATGTGCATATTTTCTATACAATGACTAATTTTCATGAATCACATAAACAATAGAGAGGAATATTGTTGGTGTTATGATGTCACTTCCATCTTCCATTTATTCCTCTTCAGTACCTCTCTTGACTCAAAGATTTCAGCTTTGCCTTGCAGCATGGATCTGAAGCACAGCTGAACCAGTTATTAAAACACAGAGTGTTCCGAGCCAAGGAAATAATCAAAATTCCAATTAATGCTGCTGCAGCATAACACCATTGTCATAGTAACAGTGGCATGTAAGTTTACATCAAAAGCCTTGTTAGGAAGTGCCAGTCTAAAAGCAATCAAATCCCTGGGAAAGCATTCAGAAGTTCAAAAGAAACTAATGAAAGAGGCCTTGAGGATGTAATTTCATCAACAGTTATTCTTAGTTAATAGAGGCAACACAACCAGGATCTTCTGTTGCAGGGAGGTTCTGTGGTAAAAACAAATGTATTAGAGCAATTGTGCTGGGATTAACAGAAACAAAGGGGCTCTGTGCAGGAACCAAAGCACAGATTTGTGTTTGGAAAAGCTAAATCCAAACAACAGTAGCAGCATTAGGAAGGTTCTGGAAAGGAAGCTGTATGGACTGAAAAAAACGAGTGGGGAGCTTGGTTTGGAGTGCCTAGAAAAGAGGAGTTTGCAGGGTCTTTCAGACTGAGCAAGTGCTTTAAATGCTGAGCTGAGTGGCCCTTGGGTGTGCCCTGTGGATAATATGCTGCCTAAAAGACTGTCTGATTTACCAAGGAGGCAGAGAGAGAGGAAAAAAGCAGGAGAAAGTGAAATAAACTGGGAGAGCACATGCTGATGTTAGGCAGCATTAGAGATTTTATATTATTTCCATCATGAATTTAAGGAATATGCACCACAGGCTTTTTCCTATCATGTGTTCTATGTGGGTTTTTAATGGGGGAAGTGGGTTGTTGTTGATTACAGTTTGAAAGAAGCTGAAATCCCACAAGAAAAATCATTCTTTAACAGTGTTACAGGAAGAGATAGAGACATTGTCATAAAGATGGATATTCTCATGAGAGTTCTGCTGCTTGCACAAAGGGAAGAAAAAAATCCACACAGGATCAGAAAGTCATTCCAATATCTCCTAGGCTCACGAGGCTGCCAGATTCAAACTGAGATAGAGGTCTTGAATTGCAATCTAACAGAAAACTTGGTCCTCATTTTGAAAGAAATTTAGACTTGCTGGTCAAATTTTGCAAGCTTGGATAGCTAAAATCAAGTGAATGTGTCGCACTGAAATAATCATTGGTTCACGTCCCCAATATGTGCAGTGCAGTCCTGTCAAACCAAAAGGAGACAAAAAAGAATAACAGATGTGAAATAGCATCTAAAATCAGAAGAGAGATGAGAAGTGTAGTCTTGGGAGGAAAGGGGGGATATAAGAGATTCATGCACATTCAGGTAATGTTCTTTTGATCTGCTCTCACTCCTGTATTTCATGCTCATCACTGATGCCTGCACAGAGGGAAGGAAGGATGTAAAACCAGGTAATTAGTTACACATGTACTTTGATCAGTATTGCATTTTTCTTTATCAAGTTGTTTGCCAATGTGCTAAGAGAAGAGAGGGTTCTGTTTATAGCAATTGTTCAGCCCAGTACGTTCCCATGAGTGTTTCCATAATCTCTGAATTTAATCCTGTACTTCTTTAATGATAGATTAAAGGTGATTTGGACTTGATTTTATTTCCATCTCATCAAAGCTTTCTTCTTGGTAAATTTTCTTTATTTTCACGTCCTTGGTCTCAAGCTGCTGGTAACCAGCATGCTTTTGGAGATTATGAGCACTAGGAGAGACAAATAAATGGTGAGTAACAAAAAAGTTGGAATTAGATTTAGAAATTTCCTGCTTAGTGCTTAGATGTTGACTGTTGGTGGCAGTACACTGTCCCCTGTGAAGTGATGTAGTGCCTGTCACAGGGTAGGTTCCCCATCCCTGCCCTCAGCTTATCATATCCTCCTTTTGCCATTCAACATCAAAGAAAGGCAAAAAGGGAGTGAGAAAATTCTATGACAGAGACAGGGTCCTTTGTTCTGCTGGGTGAGCCATTTTCAGGCTCGTATTGACATGGAAATGAGGATATAAAGAGGGCCACGGCTGTACCCACTCAGTTCCCGGCTAGAAGGGAAAGGGGAGCAATACACAATGCAATCCTGTCAAGTCCCAGGAGTGCGTGTAGCTCTGGGTTTGTCCTCCACTGACACTTCAGGGAGCTGCTCAGCCTGTGAGACGTAGCACAGGTCATTCCCCTTCATATCTTGGCTGGGGGCAGCCTTCAGAGCAGGGCTTGTGTGTTAACTGTGGCAATTATATATAGGGACTTTCACTGGAACTTTAAAAATGTGCCCTGCAATCGCCTTAGACAGCAGTCAGCACGGGTCTGGCTTTATGACCCCTCTCCTCTCCATCACAGAGTCCCAGGACACCTGTCCATAGAGCTCCCCACAGCCACCATAACTAATGAGGTTGTGGAGCAAAGCAGAACAGCATAGGTCACTCACTTCCAACAGTATGACAAGTGTTGGTTCTGTATAAATTACCTTGTAGGCATGTTTTGTAGAATATTTCATTATTTTGTGTGGCAGCTTCGATAGCAGCAGTATGGGACACATCTCCCATTAGTAGTGTACAATATATTTTCTTGTCAGTTAATCTTGAAAGCTGGCTACCGTTCCTCAAAAAGCCCGAATCTTTCATTTCCTTCTAATAAATACTTCACACTAAATGCATTATTGCTAGAGAGGAGTCAGTAATCGAATGCTTATCATCACATTTTCCTGTGGCCTAAGACAAAAGTATTTTCTGTAGTGGATGCTAAAGGAGGGCAAGGGAGTAAAATAAGGAAAGGACATCAAAACAAGTGTTAGATTAATAGACCTCTGAGCAGTCTGATCTCCTGTAGACAGCAGAAAGACTGGAAGGCTCTGAGAACTGTAAGGAAATAGAGAGTATGTTTCAGTGGGAAAAACCCCGAACAACACAAACCCAACCAACCAACAAGAAGAAAAGTCTGAAGAACATAAATAGGTAAAGTATCAAAGTATCTCTTTGAATATTTTGTTTATTTTCCCTGTTCTATGTTCTTTACAGTGTTCAAAATGCAAACTTTTAATCCTGGCCCACTTATGCAACTTAAAAGAAAGTTGTTGGGGACTTTGCTCTGCCAAAATTGTTGTTATCAATATTTTGGTAGCATAAATCTGTAGGCCAGGGCAATCACCCACTATTTCTTTGGCAACATTATCTTTTATAGCTCCTTACAAAGAATTAGCTATTTTAGTTGTCTTGTACATGTTCCAGTTTTATATGGCATGCAAGAAAACAGCACGGCAGCAGCTTGCATTATATTTATTCCAAACAATTATGGTGCAGCTGCCATGTGACTGTGAGAACACAGACTTGTCAAAGGTTGAAGTAAATGAAGAAAAATAGAAAGAAAAACACAAAGGACTCCACTAAAAATGACTGTGAGGAGGTGGTGAGTGGAGGCACGTGAAGGGACAGGCTTAGGATATTTGTTTGCTTTTAGCCTAAAGCATTTTGAAGAATTAAGATTCATGTAGAATTCTACAGAAATGGGTCTGCAGATCATTTACCCTGCAAAGCAAGATTTCAGCTGATAACCTCTTATTGACTGAATCTCATCTTTCTGCTTGCCCTCCAGGAAGGAGCGGGTTTGTAACCTTGGCCTCAAACTCTCAAAGGTTCCAGAGATCCCTCTCAGCATCACAAAACAACAAAAGTAATCAACATAATTCTTTCACAAGCCAAGACCTCCCAGGTCTCTAGTGCGCCTGTCCCTGTCAGTGCATATCTCCATCCCTTCCTGTCAGCACATGGCACAGAGGGAAGATGTTGAGGTGTTTTGGTCTTAATACTTCCACAGGTTACAAAAACCACTTTCTATGCCTCCCTACCCTTATTGATAGAAATAAGATCTGTCATTACTCCCACACTTTTTTGTTGCCCATATCATGTATATATGTAAGCTCTTAGGCTGAGCTTCTTATCAAGGGTAAAATGGTATTTTGTAAATTGGGCCAATTCCAGTGTCAGAGGTCCTTGATGAATTGTAGTACAGTTATTAATGAAGGGCGAGGTGGGAAATCTGCCTAACTGGAGAGTTTCCTGGTATTTTTTGACTGCTTAAAGCCCACTAATATATTTAAGGAAAATAAAAGCGAAAAATCAATCTGTTCTAATGTATCTGCCTGTTCATCTGTGTAGTTTTTTTTACATTACCGTCCTATCACAATATCTGAACAGTTTTCACACAAAAAAAAATCAATAACAGTGGTGTTATCTCTCTCTGCCCTTGCTGGCTTTTCTCCTTTTCACTCCTTCTCTCATGCAGGCTTCAAGTTCATCTCCTCCATGCTGTGAGCATTAGCAGTGCCCCTCAGATGGCTTGGCTGAGGAAGGGAACCCATTTCACCTGACAACAAGGTGCCCAGAGAGTGAGATTTCCCCCTTTTACTGCAGCTACCATCTACCCTGATGAGATGTTGTTGTGTTAAGAGCATAGAAATTTGGGAGAAAATAAACCCCTTTGCTTTCCAGATGATTCTTAGAGAGTAGAAGGCTTGGGTGTGGCTGGGTTTCACTTCTGATTAGACCCAATTCTGTACTTTAAGCCTGGTTATATGCAATAAATCCTAGATGCAGAAGTAGTGTGGCTTACACTGTTATTCTGGTCACAATCATGACCACAAATTCCCAATTAATACAGTTTGCCAATTTGACAGTCTAAGTCTGGCCAAGTTCAATAGGAACTTTTATGAACACAGATTCACAAATAGTGCACCTTGTTGAAGCAGCAAGTTTTAGATTCTTGTCAGAATGTTGAGGAAAAATTTAATAGACTTGCAAAATGTAAGTGAATAGTGTTATGTACAAATGTTCCTGGGTATGTTATGATGCACACAAATCTTACACCAAAATGCCATCCCTGCTTTGGGGAGCACAGAGGAGTCTGTAAGGTGATCGTGTTCTCAGCCTCTGCCATGAAGAATTTAAAATGTCAAATTCATGCTTATGGGAGAAGTGGAGGTGAGCCTGTAGTCAAATATCCTGTTACTGCTGTCATGAAACAGGGGTGGGGCACCAGGCAGACACTTGGTGTGTAAATGGTTTGCATTGGATTGGAAAGGATCTTAAAGATCATCTAGTTCCAACCCTGCTGGGTTTATCTGCTCCACTGGACTTCAATCACCTGCTGAACTGAAGCAGTCTGAAGTTTTCTTGTTATTTTCCTTTGTAGCTTTTGTATCTTTTTTTTTCCCCCCTAGTTTGCCAAACTCTCCTGACTTTTGCATTCTCTCTGTGTGCGGCGAGGGCGGCTGTGTGAGCTGCTCAGAGAATAATTATCCTTGCTGAGACCTGAGGAGGCAATTCATCATGTCAGACTAACAATGGATGCAGATAGCACAAGGAAGACTACATAACTAAGCATTGAAAATTAAGCACAGAGTGCACTGAATTTCCCTGGTGAATATAGAATTTGGGGTCGTTATCTCAGATTTTGCTGAATATCAGTGGACTTATTTTGAGGCTAACTGATGCATCACTTTGGCTTTATTTCCATCTGCCAGGAAAACAGAGGATTTATGGCTCTTCCAAATAGCCCATCAAGCAATGCTATGAATAGTATCAAACAGTCTTTTTGCTAAATTCTGCTTGCCTTGGGGGTATGTGTAATTATCTCTTCTGATATATTGCATATTGAATAGTATTTATTTTTATTGTGCTGTGCAATAGTATGTTCCTGTTCCATTTATTGGCATCTTGCAGATAGATGGCAATTTAATATAAATTTGTTATTTATTCCAGAGGAAGGTTTCTCTGAGTGCTTGGATCTGGGTAAATAAACTTCATTTACAGCTCCCATACTGATGGTCTCTTTCCTCCTTTCAGACCTGGCGTGCAGCAGAAACACCCACACCAGGTCTGTGCCTACTCCTGTGAATTCCCAGGCCCCAAATTCAGAATCTGCTCAATTCCATGGCAGGGAGGGATGCAGTTTATATAAAATAAGAGAGTTTTTTTAGGGCTGCATGGAAGAGAGGTGTTAATCAGTTCAGCACATCTGATGTCAATGTAAAGAAAGGAAATAAAACCTGGCAGAGATATCATTTTTTAATGTTGTTAAAGCACTTCAGGTTTTTAAGGGGATGTTGTATATACATATATACATACATACACACATACATACATATGTATATATTTTTATATATATGTGTATGTTTATCTATATGTATGTATGTATGTTTGTGAGTATACATGTAAAAATATACATGTGAGTACATATATATTTTTATCCTTCTTTTAAAGCTTCGATAACTTTGCAGATAAGATGTTTTGAAGATATTTTCAACTGCTTTTCTGTGGGTAAATTCTCCTCTATCATTAAGAAGGGTGGGCGGGGGATTCAGCTTGATAATATTAAAAGATAAACTGTTGTGACATAAATTTCACTTCTATGTAATATGAAGGGTATTTTGAAATTAAAAAAAATCCATGAATAAAAGTAATTTGTGGTTTTCTGACTATTTATTTGAGATTGGACCTTTAAAATAGTGATCTTAGCTCACAAAACTCTTATTTCAGATGTCTTCATAAGCTAATGGTAGAAGTCAGGTCTCTTCTGTCTGTCTTTTCTTTCAGGGAATATTTTCACTTATTTCACAGGAGGGAGATGGAGAAAAGCAAGAATGATTTTTTTCAGAACTTCAGGGTGAAAAAATCTAAGAGCCAGACACTGAGCAAAACTATTTTTTTACTTTTTACAAATGCAGCTAGAAATAAAGTCATTCTCAAAAAATGCACTACAATGGGCTGGTGAATTTCACTAGGGCAAAACCACAACACAAAGTGAGCTTATGATTGAAAGAGTAACGCCTTTGCACTCAGGGACGCCTGCATGTGAATAATTCTGCCAGGGCAATATCCTCAGGAAAATGTAATGTCAGGAGAGAGAATTTCTGCAAGCAGCCTCTGTGCGCGTCAGTACTCACCTGGGCGAATCATTCTTTAAGGGCTGGGCTGTTACACAGATTTCCTGCCCCTGGAAGAGGGAGGAGATGTGTCACATCACTGTCACACTCCTCTAAGGGTGTGAGGGGCAAAGGTGAGGCCGTGGCTCTGTGCTCCCTCCCTGCTGCCTCATGCAGGGTGCTGCCCGGGCTGTAAATCACTACAGCACAGAGAGAAAAGAGAACAATACCTAGAGAGGGACCTCAAGAGTGGAGCCTTGTGTTTGCATCTTGTTTTAAGCTGACAATAAACCCCTTACTCCGGGGTTTCTCGCTGTTATCACAAGCGGAGTTTGTCTTGTCAAGATACCCTTGTGCCAGGGAGGAGGCAGTGAGACAGCCTCCCTTCAGCTTGGTGAAACTGGGAGCATCAAACCCCTGTAATGTCCCAAAGCTTCGTCTGGAGATTCACACAGTTTAGCAGTTCTTTTGCTTTTCACTGAACTGAAAGTCTTCCATGCCTGCTGGCAAGAAATCATTTATCTGGAATTCATGCAGGTTTTCATCTTTTGCAAGAGTTTTCTGTTAAATTCCGTGGTGAGTCTGTGAGACTGGACTGTGAGACTTCATGAAATAACATCAGACCCAGTCCACACTAGATTCCTTCTACTTTGGAAATTTGAAAGGCATGTGAAAAGTTAAATTCAGCTTAACACAACAAGTGATGTATTCCTCACGAAATTCAACAACTGTGCTTAGCACAGGAATGCTGTGGCAATATTCCTTATTGAGGTGTTAAGAACTGTATGAGGCTGGATTAGTTTCAGGAATTGTGCTCTGTGGAAAGCTGCAAGCCTTATAGGCTTGTGTAACTTGCAGGGCAGCTCCTGGTTTCCACACCTGCATGAGAGTTACTGATAGGCCAAGAAGACCTTCATAAATTTTGCCAAAATAATTTCTGATTAAGAGAGTCACCTTTTTACACAGAAGAGTGGATTCTGAACTGGAAAACCAGTGAATAGCCTCAGCTCTAGGTTAGGATACAGAGTTATGTGTATTACAATATCAGGGCCTGCTGTGAAGTAACAGCATTTGCTTAGTGGAGCAGCAGCTCTGAAACACGTGATTTGGGGTTTTGATTTCAGGAAAAGAGGGGGAAAAGAAGTTTCAAAATACATACAATAATGTTTATTGATTCTAAGAAAATTACATTTTTGTATTTTTGAAGTAAAAAGAAGTGCATGGCTAAAATGCTTCAACATACAACTTCACTCTGTGACTTCTGTAATTGCCAGTGGGGTGTAAAAATAGTGATGGGTTTTGTGATGTTTCTAGTTAGCTGTGATGCCAAAAATACAGCTTCAGTCTTGCTTTCCAATTTTCACATTCCCAATTCAGAGAAGTTAAAGGTCTTTTAAAATCGGTTATGGACTGAGTTTAATCTGAGGCCCTGGAACAGTTTGCTTGGGGAAGCTGTGGCTGCCCTGTCCCTGGAAGTGTCCAAGGCCAGGTAGGACAGGGCTTGGAACTTGGGATAGTGGAAGGTGTCTCTGCCCCTGGCAGGGGATTGGACCTCGCAGAGATTTAAGGTCCTGTCTAAATCATTCTGTGAGTTTATGAATCACCACACATTCAAAATTCCGGACCGGGTTGCATTTTAAGTTTTCCCTTACAGATGTTAATTTTGGAAGGTCAGGCTGATGGCCAACTAGCTATTAAAAACAGACATGAAGCACTTGTTTCTCAATTTATGCTTCGAAGTCCTGGTTATAGTCTAGTCTTTATCAATCTTCCATATTGGAACAAAGGCTGCATGGTTTTGATGCATAAAATAATTTGTTGTAGCTGAGGCTTTCTTACCTTCAGCAGAAAACACTCCCTCCCTTCCCAGCCCAGGGAATTACAGGAATCCCCCCCATTTGAAATCATAATGAATTTTATAACTCAGCGTATAGAGGATTTGCTGCTAGACTGTTAGAACATTGTAGTTTACCAACGTGCTTTGGAGTAGTTTATGATTTTGGGAATATTTCATTAGCGTTTCCACTTTGGTGAAGATTGTTCCAATTTTAGAGTAAAGAAATAAAGCTGCCTCAGCAAAACAGCCTTCTATCCCATGTTGGCATCTACATCTAGGTTGGATGTTAAGTAAGGGTTCTATTCCCAGAGGGTAGTTGAGCACGGGAACAGGTTCTCCAGGGAAGTGGTCACAGCAGCAACCTGAAGTGCTTTAACAACATCCTCAGGCAAACAGTTTGATTTTAAGGCTGTTCTGTGCAGGGCCAGGAGCTGGAGTGATCCTTGTGTGTCCATTCCAGCCCAGGTTATTCTATGATCCTGTGATTCTGAGATCTGGGTAATGACTCAACCAACTTTGAGGTTCCAGAAGCTGACTTGAAACACAAAGAGCTCATACAAAGTTTTGAGCTTTTCTTGGTGAGCACTTCACCCAGCACCTAGCAGCTAGCATCATCCAGGGCTGTAAGCATCATCCAAATACAATTTTGTCCTGCAATCCTGAGTGCAGTTGCCTCTTGTTCGCATTTTATTCACTCTGAAGTCCTCCAAGCAGGGAACATTACTTTACATTTCACGCTCTGTGCTTGTTTGTGTCCTGTCCCCACCACTTCTCCGATGTCTCATCATTTCCTGCTTGTTCCAAACACTGAAAATTAATGCAGTAAGTGATGTGCACTCAGAACCAATGTATTATATAAATGGACAGACTAAATGTGATTATTCCTGTTTAACACTGGGGGAAATTGGGATGGAAAAAGTTCAGGAACTAATCTAAAGCTGCAGAGGTAGTGGCAGAAAAAAGAAATGTCAGAATCACAGTTTCAAGCTGTGCAGGCCTTCTTCAAGATTGTAAGAGTCATATTTAATTGATGAGCTGATATAAGATGAAGCAGAGTTTGCCATCAATTACAGAGAAACATTATTGTGTCTAACTTTGCTAGGACCCTGAATGAACCAAAGGTCTGTCAGGGCTGAAAGGTTCCCAGTCAATTCTGCTAGCTTTGTAATTCTCAAACAGAGAATTCTTCTAAACTGTATTTATGCTAAATTTCATGGCACCTGATGACCTCAATTAAAACCTCTCAGAGGAAATCAGAAGTGCCAGCAAGGTCCTGCAAGATGAATGCCTATGGCTTTCTCCTGCTAACTGCTGATACGAACTTGATGATTTTAAAGAAGATTTTATAGTGATGTGGCTGCTCTTTTTTATCGAAGGAGTCAGAATGCCAGTAGTGATAATGTCTCCCTGAATGAGCAGCTTGCTTTCTCTGATCGCTTTCCTAGAGCACATAATAGGCATCATTAGCATCCAGATAAATCTCCCTTTATGGTGCATTTGGGCACAGAGGAGAATAAAGTTGTGTTTTCTTGAAGCTCCCAAGATTATTTCTGTTACAATCTTGGACAAAGGCACAAGATTTTGTAACTTTATTGGGCTTTATTTGACAAGACAGTAATTTCCAGGAATGAAATAATTTCTTAACAATGGATGTAGCTTGACAAAGAGGCATAAAACCTGCCTGCCATTGGCTTAAAAGTATAAACATATATATGTACCATGACTTTTAGGATACAGAAAACTGTACAGTCAAAATCAAGTGCAAGAAAAAGGATCAAACCCACACATAATTCTTATGTTACTGAATAAAGGTACATAGAAGAGCTAGAAAATAAAAGTATTCTTTGCACTTTATGTTGCTCAACGTCATCTTCTTGAAAATATGAAGAAATTGGTCTGTTTTTCTTTTGGCAATTCTAACCCTGCCACGGAGTCTAGATATTTCTTTTAAAAAAAGCCAAAACCACCAAACCTGATTAGTTAAAATGATGGTAGAAGAAGTTATTTCATTTGCTTAGAATTAAAGTCAAGATGTATTGAAGACTTCATAAATGTTTTCATTATTTTAATTGTAAAGAATGATATTTGAACATGTCTTGATTTTGCTTGTGATAAGCAAAAGCCTAGTAAAAAAGCCACTATGACAGGATTATTGCAAGGAACCTTTTCAGAAAGGATGGAATTAAAACAATGTGATTCTGAGGAGAAAGTATTTTTAATTGCATATCTGTTACGATGCTTAGGACCTGAAATTTATTTCTCTAATTAGGATGAAGTTTAGGCATATTTTTAACTCCATTGACCCACAACATAAATATTTTTTGGTTAAACGTAGAGTTTTTTTGAAAAGTCTTAAATCCCCACAATCGCAAGTATGCAGCAACCACAGTCTTAAACTGTTCATTTAATGTTAATCAGAGCCACTGTAATGTGGAGCCAACCAGCTCTAAGGGACATGACCTTATCACAGTGGACAGATGGCAAAAAAAATTTCGAGCCGTGTTAAACCTTTTTCTTCAACACTTTTTTGTTCTTAACATATTTATTGCTGACACCATATATCAATGTTATAGCTTCTGTTCAGGTGAATACGATCAGTTGGCAGCAATGGGTTCAGCTCTGGGAACCTTCCAGCCATTTCTTTTTGAGCTGTTCCTGTAAATTCAGTGTCTGGAAAAAAAAACAAGGAGAAAAAGACAAGTTAGGGAGGGAGAGAGGCTGTTGGAAACCCTTCAGCTCAGCTTAATTCTCATGCAGAGAGGAGAATAAATTAATGCAGACACCATGTTTCCTTGGCTTGGATGTCATATTTTCTTGTGATTGGGAAGATCAGCAGCAGTGAATGATGTGTGGAAGAGAGAGGAGGAAAAGCAGAAAACAGGAAAAAAAGATATACTTGAAAATGTTGAACTGGACTCTGGCAGTACCTGTTAAATGTCTTCTGCATTTGTAGCAGAGCAATGTTTCCCTGCATTAGCACAGAGCCTCTGCTGCTCCTTTGATGTCTGTCAGTCCAGTTAAAGAGCTGTGGTTTGAAGGCACAGTGGGAAACATGCCTTAATAAATGCAGTTGCAACTGGGTCGTGGGAATTTATGGATGCTCTGTGTAACTGTGCAAGCTACAGATGTATTTCATGTGTGTCAAAATTTCCCTCCCATTTCTTTTTTCCACATTTTTCCTCTGTTCTTGAAGACAGAATATGCTGGCGTCTCTGTCATTGTATTTCTGGGATGAAGAATTGTCACTTCCTAACTCCAATTCAGCAAGTCCAGGAAGGGGTTTTCAGGTGCAATAGCACTTTTCTCTTTCATAGGCAGATATCCTCATGATACATCAAAAGATTTTTAAAAGGGACTACATTTTCTCTGCCAAAAACAAGATCAGCTGCAACTACTCTTACTTCCTACTTGGTAAATATCTTGGCTGATATTTCTCTAGTATAAATTTGGCATATGTTCTGCATGAGAATTGTGAATAGCTGTAGGAAAAAATAAGAGAATCCCACCCAGAAAATCATAACTGAGATGTCCTAAGAGCAGATTTACTGGGAGAAGATGGAAGGAGGTGTGAGAATTGCCTGTCTCGGCAGAGAGGAGAACCCACCCTGAGAAGCAGCATCCCTGCAAAGTTGTGTGGTTGCAGATGTATCAGCCTTCAAGTGCACAGCATGTGTTCTGGTCTGAGAGGCTCACAGTAATTAAGTTGTTCATTCAATTAAACTTAATGCGCCAATAACTTTTTAAAATACAAAGGGCCCATACCTTCAAGAAGAAAAAAAAAAAAAAATACTCAGGCTCCCTTTACAGGCCAATAAACCTACAATAAATGCTCATGACTGGAGGCCCAGATCTTTATTTGTGGCCACAAAGCAGCATTTCCATTAGTTTTAGCACAGTCATGCTGATTTCTGTTGGCTGAGGAGTAGATCATGAAAACTCTGGATTGTACTCTTGTGCCACTTGGAGAAGGAGGCAGAGGGCAGTTGCTCTTCGTCACGTTTTGGGAGTCAGGGACCTACTTTTAATCTTAGCTCTAAGTACTATTTAGTTCCTTAAGGCTTTTCAAAACAAGAAAAGAAAAAGCCTTAAGGCCTTTCAAAACAAGAAAATGTTAAACAAACAAAAAAAGTCAAAATTGATCCAATGTGCTCTATATTGAAAGAGCCTTCATCCAGCTCTCTCACTAAGGGCTCCTGAAGAATTATTCAGGCTGATTCTGTAAAACAGGTGAAGGTTTTCTCACTGAACTTTAGTCCTCTAAAAATCAAGGGAATTGACAGCACGGCTGACTACAGAGAAAATCAAAGCACCTGTTTCAAACTAAGTTAATAATTAAGTAGATGCACCTACTTGGATGCAGTAGCTGCACACAGAGGCTCACCTAAAGAACTTATATCAATTTAAGATATTTATATTTAACAGAGTTTAACCACACTCAAATTGAAACACAAGGTATTTTCATCCTTCTGGAGAGCAATTCCACCTCCTCTCTTCCCTGCCCCAAACCTTGGGTTTGTAGAACCACAGAATGGTTTAGGTTGGAAGGATGTTTAAAGAGCATCTGGATCCATCCCCACTGTTGTGGGGGATTGTGAGCTTTGTCAGTTCCTCACAAAGTGACCCAACAACTGATAATATCTCTGGCAATGTAGGGGTACCAACAGAGATATTTTCATTATCTCTTGTTCATTGTTTTTTCATGTTCTATCCTATTTTTTCCTCTTTGTGTCTCTTGTGTAAGGTTTAGAAGGCAGATGGTAAGAAACTGGGCCTGTCTTTATACTGTGCCAGCAAAGAATTCCAGGAAATCTGATCCTACTTTTGAATAAAGACCCAAGTTCTGCTGTATTTATTACTGCTCCTGTTGGTTTTCCTCAGATTAATAATCTTTGGGTATGATAAGAAGGGATCATTCGTCATCTCCAGTAAAACAGAGTGGTTGAATGGAAATAACATTCAGACAGACAGCAGGCCAAACCCAGAGCCTTTGCAGAGAGTTTTCCTTTCAGATGAGAAATCAGTGACCTGGGACATGGAGGACCACGGCAGGATTGAGGGGTGGAGGGAGCTGCTCCTCACAACAGGCTTTTGGGACATGGTGTGACAGTGATTACCCAGAAAACAGAGCTGAGTGCAAAGTGGCAGGGCAGGCTGGGGAGCCGTGGTGCTGCTGAACCAAAACTGAAGGAAAAGGTGCTGTTGAGTGATCTGGAAAGAGGAAATGTGTATTTGGCTGGAATCTATAAAAAATCACTGTGTTTTGTTTGACAGAAGAAACCAAGGACTTATAAAAAACAATATATTCCCATGTAGTGGAAGGCAGGGCAGTAACGGCACAATTGTGAAGCAGGATATGTAAAAATGTAAAAAAACTTTCTCATTTTACCTAAATCAGTAGGAGACAGATATCCCCCTGGATCCACAGGAAGAGACGGATAGAGTCATCCTGGCTTACACAGAGTAGAGCACATGGCAAATGGGAATTTCACAGAAAAGCTTTTTATCTTCCATTTTAAAGAGATTTTGACAGCTAAGTGCAAACTGTTTCGTAAAGTGTCAACTGTCCAAACAGTTTTCCGAAAAGAATAAAACTAATAAAAGACTACAGAAATTAAAGAACAAAATTTTTAACTTGTCTTTTAAATGAAGAAATAATTTCAATACATGGGTTCTTTTTCAGGATTCCATGGGTAAAAAATTTTAGTGGATGAGAAAATTTTCTAGCCTCTTTTTAATTGGTGTAACTATCCATAATAATTTAAAGGTCCTGAATAAAAGCACAGTAAGCCCCAGTTTCTCTAACTGCATACCATCCATAGCTTCTATATCTTGTCTTAAACTATTGTTAAGGTTACAGAACAGTTATTATGCACTTGACTTTGATTTCATAGATGTAAATAAAATTACAAATTTCATTTTTTCCTGGTGGAAACCCTTTCTTAAGAAGTACAAAGCAACTATATAATTGGTAACAAAAAGAATTGTTTATAGCAATTAGTGCTGGAAAAAAGCAAAAGATTCAAGGTCCAGGGAGAACTTAGAGCCCTTTCCAGTGCCTAAAGGAATTCTTCCCTGTGAGGGTGGTGAGACCTTGGCACAAGTTGCCCAGAGAAACTGTGGCTGTCCATCCCTGGAAATGTCCAAGTCCAGGTGGAATGGGGGTTTGGATAAGCCTGGGGTAGTGGAAGATGTCCCTGTCCATGGATGGGCTGGAGGTGGATGATCTTTGCAGTACCTTGTAACCCAAGCAACCCAAAACTTTTCTGTAATTTTATGTATAAGTGGCATAAACAAATATGCACAATTTACTCATTTAGCCTGCCCACACCAGGAGTTCCTTACTGAATCCACTGACCCTCTAATACAGAGCAGCACTAATTACCAAGTAGTGATTGTCTATGATTTTATGACATGATTAATGAGCCTGATTTTCCACTGTATGATTATGGATTGGAACTGCATCCAGCAATTTTGCATGAATTTACTACTCCAACTGCTCAAACTTTGCCTGAGACACACGCGAAATATGCAAAAATTGTGGCACATTTTAGTCAATATATCAGAGTTCAGCTCACATGCAAGAAATTTCAGGGCTGATGTGGAGCACAGCAGAGAATTTGCTGCCATAGGGTGGCCTGCAAGAACTGGTGGCTGCTGAACACTTCCAAAAGGAAAGAAAGATCCTTCAAATCCTTCAAGCCTGCTATGCAGTCACTGAAGATTTACAGGATATATTTTCCATCTTTTGCAAAACAAGGCTTTGCAATAGAAATGAAATTGGATTGGACCAGCAGCTGGTTCCATCAGGCATACAAGCTGAATTAAAAAAAAAAGGCAAAAGAAAAAATTGTTCTCTGTAAGCTAAGCCAGATGGTTGGCAATACAGACTCATGTCAGAGTAGAAATATATATAGCTGATTTGTCCATGCATTTCTTGATTTATTAACTAAAATTGCTAGTGGAATAAAGACAAGTGAGAAACAGTGATGCAAAACCACAAATTATATAAATACACAAAAAAAGGACCATATCAGAGCAGATAGTTCACTTGAACTGATGCCACACACAGCCCAGAGGAAGAGATGCTGTAAATTGTCAAGAAAAATTTGTTAAAAATGTATATACAGCTGACTTAAAAGAAGAAAGTCATATCGATGCCTCAAAAAGACAAAGAAGCCAAGGTAGTAAGATTTCTACACGAAGAGAGAAAAAGCAGAAAAAGAAGTGGCAAAGAGATAAAAGGTGCTGCAGATGTTGTAAACATTGAACTGGGTAGAAAGAGACAAGAGAAGGGCATCACAGTATGGAAAGGATTAAAAAATGTAGGTGTAGAGGAAAGAAACATTAGGAAAGCATTATGTTCTGTGTGTCATTAGAGGTTTGATCAGCTCTCAGGAAACAGCTGCTTCAATGAAGCCCACTCCACTGCTTGTATAATGGGTAAAAGAAGTGGGGAAAAAATATTCAATCAGTAAGAGCTCCATAAAAAGTACTGGATTTGAGTGGATGGTAGATGGAAAGAGGAGGTGTCTGAGCGGTTAGAAAGGAAGATTTTTACAGAGAGAATCACCTGCATTTTGCTAGTCAGCAGGGACTGGTTCAAAGACCAAGGGAAGCATTTCAAACTGGACAATGACTGAAACGATCTGATTTCCCAGCAAAAGAAAAACACTGAAGAGTAGAAAAGATGAGTTGTGCACATTGTAGAGTCTCTGTGAAGGACGACATACAACAAAGAGCAGGAACAACTGAGGACAGGAGACCAGAACATGACAACAATTTTGAACTCATCCTTGCAAAAAAAATGTCCATGTAGTACTGCCCTTCCATAATGATCCAGAATCCAGAGAAAAATGGCTTTTTTATGACAGTGACTATTTCTCAAGTTGGGAATCCTAAGAAGAAAAAGAATGGTGTGAATGGTTTTCCAACAGCTGTGAAAAGTTTTGGAAAAGGAAAATTTAAAAAAAGGAAACCTAAAAGAAGAAGTTACCATTGCCAAATGCTCTCCAACTGATTTACAGCAATTTGATCTGGACTCTAGTGAAGCACACAGCAGCATTATTCTATTTCTGACACCTTCTCCTTTTAAGTATGGAAGCAAAGAACACATCCTGGTAGGTAAAAGCAATATTTTTCCAAGTCTGTAACCTAAAGCTCCACAACCATCTTGGTGAAACTATCCCCTGCATTTAATATTGCACTAAGTCAACCTCCCTGCCAAGGATAATCATGTTTCATTTTAATTGTTTTTAATTATAACAGTAAAAAACCAATACAAAATATGTATTTGCAAATAAAATACTTCAGCTCAAGAACTCTACTCAGCACAAGGAAAAATTCTTGACTCATTAAATAATGAAGATGGGTGGACCATAGGTACAGGAGTAAACTCTGCCGTCCAGACATCTTTTCTCACTTAAACAAATTAATTTTTTAGCATACCATTGTTTATATTGCTTGTTTACATCTAAGTGGGTGTTTACATTTTTTCACATATTTTTAACTTGTTCATTTTTCTCTTTTTCTTCAATATTTCTACTTCTTCCTGTCAGCCCTTCTTCCATCTTCAAGTTAAATTGCATACTTATGCCATAATTTGTCATGGTAGAAAAAGAGAAACTTTCAATAAACCAGAAATGCTTATTATCAAACAGATTCAACAATAATTAGAAGTTGATTTGTGAGTAAAGAATGCAATGAAAGTACCTAGTGCTTTTATGTCATTCATCTCCTTGGCCACTTTTCTGGCAAAAACCCTGAGCCCTTCCCCTGTTTCCAGTGATTCCCAGTTTTCCATTTCCCTCAGTATTCCTAAGCTTATTCATAAACAAGTACCATACATAACTCTGCCTAATTTCTCCTCCCAATACATAAACTCTTCCCCTCTTCTCTGAGCATAGATTTTTTGGCTTATACCTGGGAAAGATTTGCAAGCAATCAGCAAATATGCAGATTTTGATCTGCTATTAACACCCAAATTTAAATGGATGAGGGCTGAGGGTTTTCTACCTTTTCTCAAGTAGTAGCATCCAATATTTTCTTCACTCAGATGTATGGGAACTTGATGTCTTTCAGAATGCTGTCTTTCTCTCAAATATCATTGAATCTGACAAGAACATTAAAGGATATTAGAGGAAGTTAAATTTACTGACAGTTGGACAGGCAGAATGAGACCATAACTGCAGGAAACCTGTCCCTTCAGGAAACCAGGCTAAAATCTGTCACTTCAGAAATGCAAGGTCTGGTTCTTCAGGGCAGCTGAAGAATTCTTCCAGAGATGAAATGCACGGGCATGATGGTGCAGTGCTGGCAGGAGTGGCTGACACATAAAATGATTGCATTTCCCTTCGGAGAGGCCTCAGAAACCTGGAAAAATGCACCCGTGGGAATCTTGTGATGTTCAGCAAAGGGAAATGCAAAGTCCTGAGCCTGGGAATTACTTTTCTCTGTAGTGAAGGACTTCAGGGTTCTAGTGAACAGCAAGTTGAATAAGAACCATCAATTTCCTCTCTGTGGAGTTGCCATAGAAAACCTGAGCAATAAAAAGTCCTCCTCATTGAAAGTATTAGTTAAAGAGAGCTAGGAAATATGCTTTATGTTCACAGATTTATGATAGTGTATTTCTAAAGAATTCTGATCCTAGAGAGGAAAATAATGAGGAAATCATTTCAGCTTTCAATAAAATTTTCCTTTCCATTATACATTTTTGCTCTCAGATGTTTTAAATAAGCAACTTTGAGGTTGGACTTTTTTCTCACGCTGCCTTGCACACATAGGAAAATCTCAATATAATGAATATTTGCTGAGACACTTCATTAACCTCCTTGAAGCCATCTTAAAACCCCTGCTGATGTAGAGAACTGAGATTTCAGCAGCTGTATGCTGAGCTGACACCTGCAATTGTCTTGAACAGTCCCAGGTAACCCCTTCAAGTGGTGTCTTTTTGCTCAATAGGTGTCATTTAAAATTCTGGTGTCAACTACCCTCTCTTTTTCTGCACTTTAGGCAAAGCTAATTATAATAATCATAATAGTAAGAAACATAGTAATAGATTTTCTGCTATTCTGCACTGTATAATTTCAAGTATACTATTTGAAGCCACTCCCATTAACTTTTAAGAAGGTTACAGTCAGAAATTGCAAAAATTGTTATGAGAGAGCCCCTCCAATTGCTCTCCATAATCTTCTGTTCTTCCCCAGACCTATTTTTCTGCTCATATATGAGTTACTGGGTTCTTTCCTCTTCCTCAGTGTCCGGCAGTGACATATTTGCTACTCAGTTTTCTTTCTGTCGCTTGCTTTCTCCTTTATGAGCTTCTAGTGATTTCTGCAATTGTCAGAGACACAATATAAGAATTTTTTTCATGGAATCTCATAATGGTTTGGGTTGGATGGGACCTTAAAGATCATCTACTTCCAATGCCTCCTGTGGAGGCCACACCTACTGAACTGTCAGGTTAAAGCAATGCCATAAGGTCAAAAGTGTTAAAAGAGTTTTTGGACTGTAACACGAGGGGCAAAGCTCCTGTTTACCCTGATGTATTTTGTTTAATTAGAGGTTCTTGGGAAACCCCAGCATGTGTCATTCCATATTTGGGGGCTAGAAAAGAAAGAGCTCCTTGGTATTAACACGAAGGCTCTGACTCTTGACCTCCATATGGAACACACCAGAGGAAAGGTTGGCAGTGATGTCTGTCCACTCCACAGAACAGTCAGACTGACAATTACAGTCTGAGAGCAAGAGAACCCCAATTTTTACATGTTCATGTATTCAGATGAGGCCACAGTGATGCTGTAAATACCTGCATGACCTGAAGGTGTAATAGGGAAACTTGGAAATCCTGTACGAGATTGTTAAAGCCCTGTGCCTCCAAAGCTGGGGAGGCAGAAGAGCTTGCTGTTTGCATGCAAAGCATTTGTGCACTCTGTGTAAGCAGAAGAGCTTTTGGTACCCTCTTTCATTAGAAGATGCAGGGTATACTACCCTCTTTCCAAAAGTTATTTTCTCCTCCTTACATTTGGTGAGTGGTCATAAATCCTTGCTGGAACAGGACCGAAGTAGAAGGATCACAAGCAGTGAGCACAATTTAAGCTTTCTCTGTTTCTTTATGGAATTCTTCAGTTTGAGGGAGATGCATTAAAGAATGCAGCACTCCCTGCTCTAATAAATATTTAGGAACTTGTTCTGCTGATTGAAGAGCTTTGATACAGATTCTTGCCTTGCTGAGAGAAGTTGTGGCTCCTCTGTGACTTCAGGGAGCAAAACCACAAGACTGAACTCCTGAGAAACTGGCAGGGAGGGAAGAAACATTCCCTGAGGGCAATTGAGTGACATTGTGAGTCCAGAAATTATAAATTTTAGTGCCTGCAGTTTTATGGCAATTGATGGTTTATTTTTTTGTTTCCATCACAACCCTCATTATAAGAAAATTCTCCTTGCTACCCTCTTTAGGAGGTAAGTACCACCTATCAGATTCATGGAGAGCCATTCCAGTGAGACCTGGGATGAGATCACAGCTGGCTGATTAAAACAGAGCTGCTGCTCAACAATTTCACCACTTGGGCTTTTGGCTGGCTTGGTGCAAATTGGATTCCTCAGTAGGCCACGTGGCAGAGGGATTCCTATCATTAGTTTCTTGTGCATATGCTTAGATAAAAAAGGTCTGAAATACCAAGTTCTTCTTCCACAAATGGTGTTTTGGATGCTGGGAGTGTGAGGGAGGTTTTGGCTTTATTTTGTTTTGTTTTGTTGTTTGTAGTTTTGGGTTTTGCTTGTTTTGTTGTTTGTTGTTTTGTTTTGTTGGGATTTGTTTAGTTGATTGGTTTTTTGGGTTTTGTTTGTTTTGGGGTTTTGGGTTTGGGGTTTTTTGGCCCAGAAATAATACTTTATCCCAGTTTTCATCTAAATTTAGGAAATACAGGAAAAGGATGTGAAGGAAAAAAGACAATCAATATTATCACACTGGTCTCCATCCAACAGTTCAGTGAGATGTCTCCTTTCAGGACAGGTGTCCTTCTCATGGGTTTTGACCTTCCTGATGTTGTAGAGCTAAGAATAATGACTGGAAATTGTGTTACCATGACATTTTAAATCTAAAGACCATAAAGTTTATCAGCAAGTTCTAAAAAAAAAAAAAAAAAAATCAAAACCTCAATCAAAGAAACAAAAGAAAAAAATTCCAAAACAGGCAAATAAATAAACACCAATCCCAAAACCCAACCAGCTTTGAATATCCAAAGATATTCTGGATGTATAGCTTTAAATGCCATCAAAGTATCTTTTTTTTTAAGCATTGGATGTCCCTGTTGCATTCTGATGCAGCAAAACCTTAATGGTCACAACAAAAATTAAAATGCCAGGTTTACAAGATATAGATACAGAAAATTATAGCCATCTGCATACCTCCATATTAACAAGGACTGCAGATTTTCAATTAGTTGACTGCTGTGTGAAACAGACTTTAATTTTTGGGGAGAAAATATAAAAACCATAACTGGATCAAATCTCCATTGAAATTGTTGGTGATGAGGTCTGAAGTACTAAATCAGTGTGCAGATGAGCCTAGTAGTAAAAAAGGTCAATCTTTTGCATATATATCTGAGTATAAATAAGAAAGAAAGATGCAGTGCCCTACTAATGTACAGATGGCAGAGTATGCCTTGCACAGAATACACAGCACAATATCTCAGAAAAAGGAAGAAGTTCCAATTTTTTACAGTGGACCACAGGCCTGGGAGCTTGCCCTCAGAGAATTAACAAATAAAGGCATAGAAGAAGCCTTGCTATAATATTTAACATCGCATTTGAACCAAGCTGAACTAGCAGGGTACCTTTCACCAAGAAGATAATTGATTTTGCCTGGGGAATATATTAGATCTCATTTGTTTGGACTTCAGTGAAACATTTGATATGGTATGCATAGGAAATACCAGTGATATCTAGGAAAAAAGGGATGAATGTTATAATTGCACAATGGATAAGATGCTGGCTACCTAGACACCCATTATCTTTTTGAAAGCTGAATTGTATTACTAGAGAAGATTTATTAATGGTTTTTCTCCAAGACTATTCAAGACAGGCATTGATGGTGCTTTTTATTTATTTATTTTATTAATTATAACAAAATTCGATATAAAGTCAAATTAACAATATGTGATGAAGGCACTGCACGATGTCTTTCTAGTAGCACGTAAGTGCAAAGTCTGGATTGCATCTCCTTTTAATTTTTTTTCCAATGAATAAATTAATTAATAACAATTCTTTAAGGAAATAATTTTTAAAAAAATTCCAAAAGATGTCAATTACAGCCTTTACTGCTTGTGGGTCCTGGGTCATAAAAATACACCTGTGAACAAATCAGGAAAGGCAATGAAAGGTTTAGGCAAAAATGACAATGATAACTTGAATATAAATAATACTAAATGAACATATCTAGACTGAAAATTACAATGTTTATAGCAATAAAACAAGGGAGATTCAGTAAAAAGTTGCATGTTTAAGACATCAAGAAGACAAATATACCCAATTTTAAGAGGTGATTTGTTTGTGAAAGGGATTATATGAAATGGCTGTTGGAAAACAGGTTTTGAGGCAATCCTTGCTTCTCATTATTTTTAATGTCTCTGTGTCTTACAATTACAGAGTTCTAAAATGTGCCTAAAGAGGCTTATTTTAGAAGACTTTTACTTACTGAATTACACCATGAGAAGTTTTACTGGTAATTAACATGCTCCCAACACTGCCGGAAATTAATTTCCACAGAGGCATCCTATGACTGATGGGATCTCTGCTCATTTGCTGTGTCTGGTCAGCCTTTGGCAAGACATCAACTTTGGGTACTTTCAGTGGAGGCAGAAAAAAAGGCACGTGTTTTTATTTTCTTTTGAGATTAGTAAGGTTTAGAGATCATAGATGAGTTTCACTTTCAATCAAGGCAGATTTACCACCTCTGAAAAATGGTTAAATTATTCAGATTCTTGGCTTAAACAAATGCCAACTTTAGGCTTGATGCTAATATACATTTTATTATCTGCTTGTTTCCTTACTGCTTGTTTGCAGCTGTAAGTCAAATTGGTATAGTCAAAATTATTTCAATAACTCTAACAAATTATGGATGTAATTATTACGGCGTGCATCTCAGAATGCAGCTTTATTTACAAAGGACACAGCGTTGATTAAAACAGCTTGAATTATGCTAACTACAACACTGAGCTCTCTTTGCAAAGCCATCTGAGGAGCACAGTAATTTGAGTTCAAGGGAGAGGCAGTATTACAAGGAGGCTAATGATAATCGTGTTTAAGGTCATTGGCAACTAAAGTACTTACTGTACAGGAGCCTTCTGTCAGAGACAATTATAGTGAAGGGCCTTTGAATGGGGTCGAAACACTCTGAGTGTGTTTCTGTGACAGCTTTGTTCTTACAATATTTATTCTGGTTTATCTGTAGAGCAGTATTAAATTTAGAGTGTCACGAGCCAAGGGGCTCATGCAAAACTAAATTGACAGTATGCAACGATGTGGTGGTTACACCGCAGCCTTTATAATAATGGCACTGCCTTGTTAGATCAAAAGCATCCCCCAGGACCCAGGAGGCAGCACCAGCAGTCCTGCTCACATGGATTAGGAAAGCACTGTTGACTGCACAAAGCTGTCAGGAATAAAGAAAAATCTGCTAGAATCACCTTATTTTCTATCTGGTCACCAGCCCACAATAGGTATTTTTGAGTGGTGTCCCATTTTTGCTTGTTGTGCCTCTATTTTGTTTCATTTCACTTTTGTTTGTGGGGAAGGAGGCAGTGGGTGGGCTACTTTAGCTTATGGTGTTCTGGTGTATCTAAATATCTCCCAGCCTTCAGTTAGTTTAATCTCACCACAAATTCTGTGAATATTTCAGATTCTTTCACAAGCTCTGAACTTTGGAGATTGTTGTTTATATTACCTGCTATCAAATAATGGCAACAGTGCTTGATGGAACCAAAGCAGGCTATCGATATACCATTATATTATTTTTTGTCTTTGAAAATAAGTATATTATTATATTATTGCTTGTTTGCTAAAATCAAGCACAGAACCAAGAGAGGGTTTTCATGGGAACCTCATTTGAAGTGAGCTTGCCTATTCTGTTTTTACAGCAGCCATCTTGCAAACTTCAGTCTTTGCAATTTTCATGAGAAAAATTAACTCACCTGGGTCCTGTCCTCTATGAGGATTAGTCAGAATTGAAAAGAAAGATTAAAAACATAGTCTATCATTTTGAAAACTGCTTTTTAAATTAAGATCTGGATGCACGGATTTAAAAGAACCTTAGTATTTTAATGAAAAAATAAGGAAACTCATAATAACGTTGATTCATCTTCAAACAGGTTTGGGATTAACTTTGAAAAATTGAGATAGCATTTGCAAATGTCTGACCAACTCCATTGTTTGTTTAAAAGTCTTTAGTGCAACCTGATGTAATTTGAAGTCTTATGCTTATATCAAAATTATGAGCCAGACAGTCTTATCAAATAATAATTTCCATTCTTTTACCCCTTTAGAGAAATAAGGAAAATAAGGGTAGATTAGACAATGTATTTCCTTGAGCATGTTCTTCTCAACAGACAGTACACTCAGAAGACATGGGAAGACAAGAAACAAGAAAACTATTTCCATAATGCAATGCAAAATTTTTTTGAATACATTTGCCACCTTCAGTCTTCAGCCAGTTTACTGGGGCTTTATTTAAAACAAAACAAGCTGGGATAGCAAAATGATACTTTGCATCATGGATATTTGAAATAGAAAAATAAAATTAATAAAAAAGTAATTTTCCATCCAAAAACCATAGTGACAAGCATTTGTATTTTCTTTTTTACAAAATCTAACATGAACACTTATTACTTTACAGCAAACTTTGACCCACTTAAGCATCTGAATATGCAGAATTATTCTACTTATTTAATTTTAAGCAACAACCAAGAAAAGCAGTATCTAAAGCACATACATTACAGTGTGCATTAGCCATAGGCATAAAAAAAAAATCAACCACTCCTACTTTAGCAAATTCATACAGAATGCCAGGCAAAAAATATGTGTTTTTTCCCTAGTATGTATAAAAAAAAAGTCAACTACACTTGCTGTTCCCTGGTGAATGAACATAATTTCCCTGTGTTTAAGCCTGAATACTTTTTATACTTTTTATGCATTAGCACAGTCCCATTTACATGGTTTTGAACAGATGTCAGGCTCAAAAATAATACACATGGCCAGGGGTTTATTTTTTCATTAAGCGATCCATTTCCTTCTCCAGTGGGGGCGAATGCGGGGAAAAGAGGAAAAGGGAAAATAAGGAAAACTCTATCCTTTACTGCTTGGTCATAAAGGCTGATCTGGGAGGGTAGAGCCATTTGAGGAGGCCTCGCTGGAAGGTTTTGGGCAGCTCTGGGATGCACACACAGCGCCTGGCATTTGGTTTCATCCCTAATAGTGCCATCTCCTCAGCACTGACTGAGAGGCATTAAATATTCATGAGTTTCTTAAAGGCTTTTTGGGAAGAAAGTGCTAGAAGGGAGCATTAACATGCTGATCTTTTTTTTTACCAGCCTGTGTCAACGAAGGCATATTAAATAATTAAGTCAATCTAAGCCATTTTTGCACAGAAGGAGGTTGAGATTAGCAGCCCCTGTGTGCTGGGAGATGCCACCTTTTCCACTGCCGGTGCTTTTAGGCTAAAGAAAACAAACACAGAATGAAGGGGACAGGTTGAGTCTCAAATAAACAAGGCACTAAAGCACCATTTGTTCCATTTTGTGAGCCCCTGTGTTAGATTAGGAGCGCCTTTTTATGGCTCCAGATGGAAATGTGACCTCGTAAAAATCTCTCCGTAGACAAGACGTTCTCAGACCTCCACCTATGAAAAGGCTCACGCAAAAATTAATCACCCTGAAATGACTTGGTTTGCTTGTGAAAATACTGATTCTCAAAGGGCTGTCCTCCCAATTCCTGCCTCCTGACACCTCGTGTGATATTTTCCTTTTCTGAGCCTCAGAGAGTTGAGGCAGATGGCTCTCAGAATCTGAACATCAGAGATGCTGAATCTCCAGGAGGGTGCTTCGAATGCCTTGGGGCATTTGAATCAACAGGACAAGCATAATTTTAACTGAGTCAAAAATGGGCAAAGCAAACTTATCTGTCATGCAAACACATTTTGGGGAGGTCTACTCCTGCAGACACTGACACACACACACGCGCACACATGAAAAGGTCAGAATTACAGTCTGCAAACCATCAGGCACCCATAGGAATTGTATTTTATGGTTTGAAATTTTATGTCCTCAAAGGAATTGGGCTACAAAATGCAAAAAATTGCCTTGGAATAATTTTTGAACCTTATTTCATGTAGGCATCTGGCTTAGTTTCCATCTTTAAATAGTATTTAACTGCTTGGACAAATTGGGAATATTTTGTGTAGGAGGATTAGAAACCTCTTTGTGTTGTAGTTCATATTTAGAGATTGATACCACACATCAGAAGGTTCAAGGCTTTGATCTGTAAAAAGGAGAAAAGAAATGTAAAATATCTCTCTGACATGGCAGGTGAATGGTTGGGCTATTAGCTGTTATGGATAGATTCAGGTCTCTCACCCTCATTCCTCATAGCAAATTTGACAGCTCTTACAACAGTCCTGAGACAGATTGGAGGAGGGGAGAAATATTAAATGGGAATTGGTTTCCTCACAGCTCTTCCAAATGGTTCTGTTGCAGAACAAAAAGCATTTGAAGTCTATCAACACATTTTTTCCCCTCAAATATATTTTTAATACTTGCTTTATTTATATCCAACTTGTTAATTTCCACATATTTGACTGAGAACTCAACACAAAATCATCACTTAAAGTGACTGATTCCAAGTGGATTTAAACCATAGTGGATGGAGAAAACAAAACAAAAAATAATACTGTATTATCACTATATTAAATGCAAAATAAGCTGTGAAAACTAAAATCCCTGTTTTAAGGGTGATCTAAGAAAATGAAAGTGAAGTTTGTTATGCGGCTGTCAAATCAATCATTTTGTAACCAGGCTGCTGGATGGAGAGGTTGCTTCCATGGGTGTTATTTTAATGTTTTCTAAACATGGGATTACTTCTATACCAGCCACAGGAGCACAGGTGCATATTAATAAAGACTTCCTTTTATTCAGCTTGTGATTTCTATGCAGCATTGTTACCTTCAGCTTTCTTTTTCATTAATATTTAAGGAGAAAGTCACTTCACTGCGATATTCACATTTCAGTGACATCATTCCTGAAATATTTAGAGTGAATAATGCAAGTTTCCAGAAATAGTGATAAATATAGCCTCAGTCTCCTGACCCCATAATACCTGCAGGTGGGGAAATATACTGGAGGCATTTTAAGATCCACATGCCAGATTGACCCCATTTTTTATATCAAGAAAGAGAGACAAACAAGGACAAAGCCATCAGAAGGTTGTCTGATGTATTCTGGCCACAGTGAAGGTCTTTGCAATCGTTTTCTGAGAGAGGATTTGCAAAGAAAGAAATCTTCACTGTGACATTGGGCTAGAACTATAATCTCTCTGTGCTTAAGTTTTGCATCAGAAGTTGGTGATAATAACTACATCATGTTGGGAAATGCGGATTTAGTATTTTTCATAGGATGAGAGGAAAATAATGAACTTTTTTGAGACATGATCTGTTCTGGTTGATCTTCAAATACACCTTGAAATACAGCTTTTCTTTATTGGAAAACTTCATTTTCCTGTTTCTTCCCCTAGAAAGAGAGAAAATAAAATAAAAATGTCTTTTATGTGCCAGAGGGTTTTTTTTGGTACTCCCTTCCCTAACTTTGTCTCATGGGTTTTTTACTGTAGTGCTTGCTACAATCTTTTACCTGATTGTGGTTAAATTCCAGGCATTAATGTAAGAAGTAAAAGTTTAAGAGATGGGTCATCATCCATCCAAGAGGGTCTAAACTTACAGTGCAGAGCTCAATTTGTCTGGAGCTGAAATGAAAACTGAAAATAACATCCTGAAATCTGAATCCACAAATTCTCCTGACAGGGAATATGAACCTCTTCCTCACATTCCTTCTGGTCTGAGAGAAATCCATAGACGCTGACTGGGAAAACTGCACAGAGGACACAGAACTGGGTGGGAAAGCCACACACTGGAGGGTAGAGATGCCATCCAGAGGGATCTGGGCAGGCTGGAGAGGTGAGACTATGTGAAACTCCTGAAGTTCAACAAAGCAAAGTGCCAGGTCCTAAACCCGGGGTGGAGCAATCCCAGGCACACACCCAGGTTGGGTGGAGAAGTGATTGAGAGCAGGAGTTGTGAGAGTGAGAGAAAAACCCAATATGAGTTGGCAGTGTGCACTGACTGCCCAGAAAGCCAGATGAGTCCTGAGCTGCATCCTGAGGTGCCTGGCCAGCAGGTTAAGGAGAGGGATTCTCCCCCTCTTCTCCAGTGCTGCCTCCAGCCCTGGGGCTCCCAACATGAGGACATGGAACTGTTGGGCCAAGTCCATAGGAGGCCACAAAGATGAAAAAGGGACTGACCTACCTCCTGTGTGAAATACAGGCAGAGAAATTTGGGGCTGTTGAGCCTGGAGAAGGGAAGGCTCCAGGGAACACCCCAGCAATATTTCAGTATCTGAAGGGGGCTTACAGGAAAGCTGGAGAGGGACCCTTCACAAGGAACTGCATTGACAGGACAAGGAGGAATATATATATATATAATATATATTCAAACACAGTGAGGGGAAATTAAGGTTGTATATACACAAGAAATTCTTGGCTGTGAGGGTGCTTGGGTCCTGGCAGAGATTGGCCAGAGAAGTTGTGACTGCCTCATCCCTGGCACAGGTTGGACAGGGCTTGGAGCAACCTGGGATAGTGGAAGGTGTCTCTGCCCATGGCAGTGGATTGGAAACTGATGATCTTTGGGTTCCCTTCCAACCCAAATCATTCTAAGGTTCTCTTCTTCGCAACCTGATTTAAAATTACCTTTATGATCAAAAGAACAAATAACACATTTGGGGATTTTCTTTTGTTTTCCTGGTGGCTAACCAAAAAGTGTTTGACTGAAACCTGTTTAGTGCTCAAGTATGCTCAGGGAATCAAGTGGTTAAAGACAAGAAATTCTTGCCCTTACTGCTGTTCTGATCCTGGATTTTTCTGGTTTCTGGGCTCTGGCTCAGTTTTAGCAGCTGCAGGTGTGAGACAGTGTGAAGCCTTTAAGGAACATGTCTTCTGGTCGTGACTGTATGAAGTATTTTGCACTCAGCAACATCTCATTTGGCTGAATAAATAAAAAATTCTAAACAAACATCCTTTGAAAAGGCAAAAAGCTGTGTATTTTTGTTTGTGTTTTGTACTCAGCACTTACTAAATGCATAAATATGCATCAGCATAGCTTGTGGTATATGTGATTAGATGCTACATGGGGAGTTTTGTTGTTTTATAGTTACTGCAGCAGCAGCAGTGGAGCACAGAGTACATGAAATTTGGATAATTGTGGATGGGAAACAAGTAGTATTAGTTACAGATACTACCTTATCCATAAGTTAATCTAGTTTTTTGTTGTATTGTTTGCAACAAGGACTTTAAGAAGAACATGGCTGGAACCCAGTGATATTTTCTGCCTCTCCTCCTGTTTGAACATGCAAGTATAACCCATTGATACAAAAATATGGGGTACTCGTTTTGTGTAATATGAAGCTGACAAACGACCAGATACTTACATAAATCCTGTAAATGACTAAGGGAAGCTTATTTAATGCTCTCAACTGACATCCTCATTACTGCTGCTCAACAACACTAGGCTATTCATGCAATCTGGCTCACATGCCATTGTTTGGAAACCATAAAAACCACAGACAGCCACACGCTGAGATACAATAATTGTCAAGTCTATAGTGCATATTTTCTAGAATTGTTTAATGCTGGCGCAGTGTGTATGCCAAAAAATGCATAATCGAACAGGCAGTGATCTTCATTGTGGCCATCCCTTTGGGGTCTGAGAATTGCTCAAATTCGACCCAGCAGCAGAAAACGACAAAGGGGAGACACGTTGGGACTTCGGACAGAAGCTACCTAGGAGAAATGACAAGTGTACCATTATGTCAGAAGGTTTTTGATCCATCAGTGCAAAAGTTCACTGTCATGTGTGGACAAAATCAACTGCTAGTAAGCAAGGGTGAAAGAAAGTCTTTCAAATTTCAAGTTTAAAGGAACAGATGGAGGTCAGCCAAAAATATCAGTTATTGTCACCAGTCCCCTGAGGTGCCTTGGCCCAGATTTTGTGGATCATTTCAATGATTAATACCCACCAGCAGCTGGTATTACTGGATGATATGAGCAGATCTATTTGGGTTTTGCAGACAGTTTGGCACCTCTTGTTCATTTGTCCAGGATGTATTAATGATTAGTCCCAGGACATCTCATCTCATCCACATCTGGGATAAAGGACAGAGTGACATTCATTGCACTTATTTTTAGAACTGTTCTTTTTTGTAATATATTACAGCAAAAACTAAAAAATAAGGCAGTTCACTCAGTCTGTGCTAAATCTAAGCCAGAAGATAAAGACACACAGGAGCATACTGCCCTGAACAGCAATATTGACCAATGAGCTCCAGAAGGGTTTTAGGCTCTCTGGAAGATGAGGACCACAAAGTCAGCAAAGATGTGAATTTTCCAGCAGCCTGTTTTTGGGCTTTATTTTTTTTTCTTCCTCTACCTGAAAAAGCTGACTGGCAAAAACAGAGATTCTATTGTTTGACTGGATGCTTTTTCTCTGTGAGGAAAAAATTATTCAATACGGCTGCCAGATATGTAGGAATCTGGGACATATGCCCAACATGTGTGGAAAAGAGCTCTACACATTCACAGTTAGCCTGACACATCTGGGAAATGTCAGACTTGCAGAACAAATGATCTGTGAGTCATGGATGTCTCGGGTTGACTGAGCACAAACAGAGGAGGCTGGAAGCAAATGTCCTGCAGCTGCATACCACTGGACTCACTGAGTGTCCCAAGAATAGGCACACATTTGTTTTTGGGGCTAAAAGTGGTGCATGTGGGTCAGGAGATATTTGAAGACACCATGCGCAGTCCCTTGGCAGGACATACCTGACCAAGATCCTGACACAGCACAAATACAGCTCCATTCTGATCTTCCAGGCTTTCATTCAAGCAGCTTTGGGTGTCAGAAACTTCCACTGAAATTTCTGTTGGCATTCATCCTCCAAGGTTTCGCTGGTTTGAACACTTTACCTTTGTCCCAGTCTCGTTGTGACAGTGATATCACACATGCATAGGACTGAAAATGGAAAAGTTATTGTTAGTATAAACCAACAGACCAATCCACAAAGGATAGATTCCTTTCAGTAGATTTATTTTTGTAGTGAAAAAAACCCCCTAACTTTCCCCCTCAAAAATGTTCAGAAAATTTAAATAATAAGAATTAAATTCACTTTTTCTAGGTTACTTACACAGAGGGAAGTAGGTTAGAAACTAGAATGTCTTCACCACTATTTCTCAGTCTTTTAAAGCTAAAAGCTTTAGCTTTCTCAAGAATTAAAAAGCACAACAAATCTGCCTGGTAACAATACCAAACTTTTTTTCCGGTTGGGCAGAAGTGTTGTGTTAACCTTTTTCTTGAAATTGTGTTATTTTATTTCATTTTCTTCCACAGGGGAAGAAAATGAAACAAAGTAATAATTAGTATAAAGAATAAGTTCATCCCTACCTTAAAAAAAAAAAAAAGGCTATTACAAGTATTTTACAGAGCATTTTCTGTCTTACACAGTTAGTCCACAGGCAGAGATAGACAGCCACAGCTGTGGTAAAATTCCATCAGAGAATCAGAGAAATGTAACTGAATGCCTTGAAAAAGTAGAATTTGCATGCAAAATTTTGAAACACAGTAAACCAATTTCTAAACTGCAGGTATGATGGAAAGGGAGAAGGAGTGGGGCTGTGCTGAAAAAAAACCCATATGCAACAAAAACCAATCAAAAAAAGAAAGCACCAAAAAAATACAACCAAAAAGAGAGAGAGCACTCTTGTAATGGTTTGAAGACTTCCAGATAATTCAGAATATACTGGAACACAAGCATGATTTGCCACAGAGGAGAGAAATTAAAGTGAAGTGCCTGTTTGCCCGTGTGTAAACCTAAGGTTAATAATTCATACTCCACAGAGTTGTTCAAGCGAGATGTGATTAATTAATGTTTATAAAATACTTTATAAAAATCCTTGAGTTTCCAGTCTTACTATATATAAATCCATGTGATGGTGGAGATTACTTGTGAATTTATTTCTGCAGCTATTTATGTCTGATTTCATGAAACTACTGAAATTTTATGTTAAAATTGAAATGTTAGCTGTCATCCGATTTTGGCATCTTCCCCTATGGTTTCACCAGTTAGGAAGGCACCAGAAAAGCAGATGTAATTCCAAAAAGCTGAAATGGCTCTTGTAAACACTGCTGTCCTGGAGCAAGACAAATCTTTATAAAGATAGGATATGAACAGTGTGACAGAATATTGAAGTTATTTATACACTATATTATATTCTACATCACTAAGCTTCAGAGATTCTATCCAGAACTAGAAGTTGAAGATGTTTGTGAGATTTATTGTGGACCTCCATAGAAAATATATGTGACAGGATAAGGTTTTTTGACTACTTTTTTTTTTTTTTAATTTTAAATTTTTTCTGTATTAACCATAAGATAAAAGATGTCATTTCAATTGACTGGTAACAGGTTAATTTTTTTTTTTAACAGCTAATGATTTCTCTGGTGTTATTATCTTGGAATAAGAGACTGAATAAGTTAGATAATAAAACCGGTAAGAGGACTTGTCATTTGCTAGATTTTCTAATTAAAACAATTCTTGTGTGGCCCAGCTCTGCACGACTGCACACGTGTCTATGTCTTTTTTGATTTACCTGCAGCTTTAATAACTTATAAATCAATTTGCCAAATTGCAGCCATATTTGATGAAAGAGTGGGTACCTTAGATAGAGAAATTTTAGCAAGGTTCATCAAATTAAGTTGTCAGGGAGAGGAGAGAAAGCCTGCCAGTATTCTAGCTGAGGTTTAGCTACACTTCAAGCTCTGCTTTTCATTGACACCTGACACTGCACACAAGAAACAGCCCAAAAATATTATACGTATGCAATGAAATTTTTCATTTATTCATTCATTTTTGTCCTGGAAGAAATTAAGAGATTAATAAACCAACGTCAATCAATGGCAGAAAGTAAATTGACAAGGCAGCAAGTCTCCTTGCTTCAGCGACAGACATTTTGTTTTGCTTTGTAAGTGGATGTGAAGAGCTGAAGTCAAGGGGGATCCAGAATAAGAGAATTTCAGGCCAATCCAATACCATGTATTGAGTGTGCATGAGAATATTCTAGGACATGGAGGTCAACAGCAACCAAATACCCCATCCCTCTGCCAGGAAATTGATCAAACTTTAAAAGCAGGGAGGCAGCATGTTAATTGTTTACAGAGAAAGGCCCTTCAACTCTTCTAATTACCAAATGATGTCTGAGAGTTACCTAGGGAAGGTGTTTGGAATACAGCAAGTTGGTAAACATTTTGTCAGATCAGTAACATAGAAAACCACATTTCAGTGCCCATGAATATTTCCCATCTCATCTCAATTTCTATTATAGACACAGACAATGCATATTAATATATTTTAACTTAATCTAACATTTACTTATCTTGATGGCATTTTGCTTGCTTATGATGTGTTTTGTTAGCTGTAATGAAAAGGAGTAAAATGGGATGATACGGAGAAAAAAAAAAAGCCCAAAACAGGTGTTAGGAAAACAAGAAAGATTTGACATTCCTGCCGCCACCATGACAATCCTTCATGGACAGGGAGATTGCATTTCCTTCCCCTCCTTTGAAGCCTGGGTCTGCTGATGGGAAAAAAATAACTGTAATGGATTGTGACCAGACATACTCAGAATATAAACTCTGTGTCAATGGAACTGAACTGCTCTCCTGAAAATAAAATGCAAATCAGAAACTTTTGCACAGCCTCCACAATCCTCGGGATCCAGTTTTGGAAATATGCTAGTGGAGTGGTCTTAGCAATGCTGTAGAAGTCACTGAACAGCAATAGTTTAAAACATTCCCAAAGGTGGTGCAAAGTGAGCCAGGATTGCACAGAACTAATATTTGACTCAGCTTTATTATGTGATGTCTCAGACTCAGATCCCTTGCTGGAATTTAATCAAGGTTATTGAACATTTTGGACTCAACAAAATGAGGCTGAAATTTGGAAGTCTTAAGAGATCTGACTCCATATAATTATTTGTATCAGCATTGAAGATAATAAAATATAAATTAGAGTGTTTTTGGATTATAGAACCATAGTATGCTTGGCTAAGGTGATGAGAAAGCTGAATTTTCTCTGCATTTTTCGATTTATTGTTAATTACGATGAAGTTTTGCTCTATAAATTGTAGACACAGAATTTCGAAATGGATGCCAATTTTCTGTAATAATTTATTAAAAAATGTGCAGAAGTGATTCACAGAGGAAAATAATAAAACTATTTCGGAAAGATTTATTGCACTTCACGTGGTGGAGAATCTATGGCCTAAGATCATTATTATTTTGCCTTTCTGCTCCCTCATCTGGCAATGCATGAGGACAGATTTACCAGTGGATATTCAACAGCTAAGGCTTATAAAACACATAGATCACTTGTGAAAGATTGTTTTGCAATGACAAAAAGCATGCTGAGACTCATCTCTTTTCCTCCCAAAACTCTCTTTCATGTTCTCACATTTAAGCACTCTCCAGAGCAGAGGTACACGGACACATTCGGGTGCACAACTGAACTCCATCATGAAAAATCCCATAATGAAACTGTTCCGCAGTCATCAGGTAGAGCTGGAGGCAGGAAAAAAATAATTATAAACTCACAAAGAATTTAAAGAAATAATGATAATAATGTCATTGTTAACAATGAATTACTGATGCTCTTGATCAGGGTTCACTTGTTTTACTTCAAAGAGGAAAATTAACAAGAAGGACTTTGAGGCAGAAATGGCAAATTTAGAATAAAAGTTGAACTTGAAGTAAAGATTTTAAGATTAAATAGACAAGAAATGGATGGGCTTATATAAAGAGCTCTTTGCACAGGTTTCTGACCTTTTCAGACACAAAGCTTCCCACATTGCAACAGGATGTGAAAATTTGCCAAAATCCTGGTGAATCTTCCTCATATAATTTTTCCCAGTTCCTTATTCCCTTAACATTGTCCTTATTTTCTCCAGCCCATAAATAAAATCTAGGATTCTTGTAAGCAATTTTTTTACTCTTTTAAAGCTGTGTCACCCCTGTCCGGCGTCCACTTTTGGCTGCTCTCCTCCCCTTCAAAAATAAGTGATGAATAAAAAAACCCTCATGATAAACCCAGTCAAAGGAAGCTTCGTAAATTGTAGTTGCATAAAGTACCTGCCTTGATTCCTTTCATACTGGTGTCAAGATGAAATCACCTGTTTAGTTTGGTGAAAACAGAGTTAAATCACTTATCAAACCCTTGTTATAGAAGCACTAAATATTTAGACAACATCACCTACTACCAAGTGCTTGGTTTAGCATGTTGGATGAGCTGCAGGAAATATACTAATGAAATTACTGTCATTTGGGAAACAGCCCACTCTCTGGAAGCTTGCCTGGATGATTTGATCTGAATCCAACAAAACTTGGAATTTTTATCTTTTTTTAAACTGAAGCATACAGTAATGCAAATATGTTAATGAACACTATCTTCATAAAAACCTGCTGCTGTACTAAGATATTCCAGGTTGTTCAAGAATTTTCATTTTTAAGTCTGCAGGAAAATCAACTATTTTTGGCCCTCCTACCTGGAATTATTATAGTAATGAAAGTCCCAGTTTCTCAGTTGAGAGTTGAAATGAAGCCTTTGTGCCCAGCAAGATTTAAGCCTTTGTATTATAGTGTTTTTGTCTCACCATATGTTTAGAATATCACAAAAACCAGAACCACCTTGGCAACTTTATTTCTACTGCTCTAGTGAGATAGTGGTTTTATGTAACTGCTGGTACTGGTCAGTCCCTTAATTACAGCAGACGCCTGATAAAAATGAAACATGTTTTTATAACAGGCAGCAGCATCCTTAAAAAATCGTTCTAATCTTCATTTTCAGATCTAACTGTTCATGGTTTTCCCTTTAGGAGGATGCACAACCAGGTAATGTCTTTTGAAACTTTGACAGAAGGTTCAGAATGGAACTACCATGCTCCAAATCAAGGTATGTGAACTGGAGGGTAGCAAATATTCCACTTCTCCTTTAGAATTTAGAAACATAAATTCATGCATCAAAATGCTTGCCCAACTCCTTTGTTTGTATTATGTTTTAATAACTTTCATAATTATCTTAGTTTGGTGTATACCCAGGCTTTGTACAGCAGAGGTCTGGAGCCATCTCAGATGCATGAATCTGGGCCTGTGGTTGGATGAATTCTCTGTCTTAGATCCCCTGAATGAAGAGTAATCTCCATTTGTTATCCCAGTCTGCTCTTCTTGGTCCATTTCAAGAAAGAATAAACACTTTTAGGTGATTAAATACAGAAGGCACAAGCCAAACGCAGGTGCTTAACTCAGAGTTTTAAACAATCCACTAAATTATGAAATGAGCAAGACCTCACACACTCTCCTTGAGCTGTTTTCTGTGGACTAGCTCAATCATTTTTCAGGGCTTTACATCCCATGGTTCATCTCCCAGCACTTTTAATGCTTTGATTAAAGTTTAGAAACCCACTTTGGATAACAGATTTATCAGACTGGGAGTAAAACTGGAATAGACTCAAGCTGAGGGATGTTTACACTGGACATTAATTCTTCCCTATCAGGGTGGTGGGCCCTGGCACAGGTTACCCAGAGAAGATGTGGCTGCCCCATCCCTGTTAATGTTCTAGAGCCCTGACACTTTCAATAGAACACTAAAACTAAAATTCTTCAGCATTTACTAGATAAAACTTGAACTCGATACAAGAAAAACATGCAAAGCATGTTTATAATTAAAAAAAACCCCAAACTTTAATATTTTCAGTCAAAAAGTAACAGATTTCTAGTTAATATATTGATTTCATGCATATATAATTTCACATTTGTAATTTTTATATCTGATCTGCAAAAATTGTGTTCTTAAAATCATATATGTCAGAATGCAAAATTAATGTCTTCTATATTAAAACAAAGAAAAATTCTCACTGAACAGGATATTGTAACAGAAAACCTTCAAGAAATTAATACTGAAATTAATTTTACTATCCTCCCTCATTTTTCACAAAGGGTTTCCTATTGAAGTGGTTCCAAAATCAAGAACTGACTAAACCTGAATATTCTAGCTTCATTCCTATTCTGTAAAAAAAAAAAACCAAAAAACCTTGCTATTTTATGACTCTGTTGTATATTTATGTTGTTTACATGTTTGGGGGATTTTGAGGAACTTTGGGGATAAATAGCAGAGTATATTTTTTATTTTATTGGACAGTGGCCTTATTAGACTCTTGTCTTGACCTCTGAGAAAAGGACACCTTCGAGTAACAACATGGTCTTGTGGGAGATGCCCCTGCTCGTGGAAGGGGATTGGAACTTCATGGTCTTTAAGGCTCCTCCCAACCCAAAAACTCTGTAATCCTGTGATTCTATAAAAAGTGACCATTACAATGAATTTCCTGATAATTTTATAACTGACTTTGAAAAAGCCCTAGAAAACAGAGTTTGGAGAGGATTTCTGAAATACCCTTAAATCTTGGATTGTACAACCCACACAAGTAATGCTATGTTTTTGATTTCAGTGCTTAGATGAGGCAATTAGAACTAAGGTAAAATAAACATAACTGGAGAACAGCATGCAGTGTGATCCAAAGCTGGTATGGAGCACGACCTCAAGATTCATTCAAGTAAATGAATAGCTGCTTTAAATGTTTTTCCCCATTGGAGAAGGCCATTTTTGTTTTTTTTAATGAGCTTTCTCAATGCAGTGCTTCTTCTAGGCTCTGTAGTGTTAATTTTCAAATTGCAAACTCAAAGGCTTCTCGTATTTCTTCCTGATGGTCCATAGAAGCTGAACCTCCATCACATCTCAGAGCAGCTGCCACAATTCTCTCAAATTTATTTTGTATTTACAAGGCAGCAAAAGACATATAAACATCTTTGGAATGGTATAGTGACTTGGAAATATGTCAGTAATGATTTTGTGGCTGCACTGGTCCTGCACACGTGTCACACAAGCACTCAAAGTTTATTCAAGGAGATGCTGTGAGAAACATGAGGTAACTTGTTCCCTTTGCAGTGGGAAAAACAACAGTCTTGGGGTTTTTGATACTGATTATTTTAGAGTGTTAGAGTATATGGACCATGGCACAGAGCGGGTGGATATATATGGCCCTGTTTGTGAGGATCATGAGGTTCTGGCACATTTGCCCAGAGAATCTGTGGCTACCCCGTCCCTGGAAGCATTCCAGGCCAGCTTGGGTGTGGCTCTGAGCAACCTGGTGTAGTGGAAGGTGTCCCTGACCACGACAGGGGGTTTAGGATTAGGGGATTAATCTCCCTTCCAACCCAAACCACTCCAGGATTCTGTGATCTAAATCCTCTCAGAGTTTTGAGGATAACACCTTTTCAGTTGGGTTTGGCACTGTTTGAGCATTGGCATGGGTCAGGAATCATTCCATGTGAGCAGGACACAATGAAACACCTTCATATGTTGGGGTTTTGTTTGTCTCCTGTGTTCTCTCATGTACCCATCTGCCCAAGAATCCCATTGGGATGCCTCAGGGTGCTGTGCAGAGCTTCTGGCTTCTTCTATGGAAAGACTTGTGTCCCTCAAGAAGCAAGAAAATCTATGGAAATCAAGCTCTAGAGGTCCAAATGCTGTTATCTGCAGAGAAATTTGTGAACTTATATGACACTTGTGTCTATTCTGCAATTGGATAAAAAGAGGAAAAAATGTGTATCTCAAGGTTTCTCAGGAGGGTGTTGTGCAAAATTTAACTGGATACGAAAGGTTTAGCCTTTTGCTTGGATTGCCAGAGTTTACAAGTTCAAAAACAAGTTCCAGAACAAGTTCAAAACCAAGTTCCAGAACAGTTTTATTAAAGAGTCTTAATTGAGGATCACTGATTTCTCAGATATGACTTCTGACTCAGTTGGTTTCTACTGAACAGTGTTTGAAGAGGATAGACAACATGCCTGAATGTCTTTTCCTCTTCTTTCTGGGAATTCTGCTTCGGTTTCAGCATTTAGTTGGGTGCAGTATGAAGCATAAGTTTTGCTGTATTGTAAACCTTTAATTAAGGTAAGGGATTGTGAAATATTCCAAAATGGGGTGTCACAGACATTTCTTTTATGAAAAATCCTCTCTTAGGATTTTCCTGCTGAAGCTGAGAAGTTCAGCAACCAGACATAAACAATAGGTTATCTGCTGCTGTGGAATGTGGCAGGTCTGCCTGGATTGGCCCAGTTGGGATGTTTGGGGTTGGTGACCAATCCAGAACTGAGATCTCTCGGACACAGTCTGGGAGAGCTGGTTTGTTATTGATTCTTTACTTTCTATTGTTAGGTAGCTAGCAGCTTCTGGAAACTCTCCTTTCTTTTTCTTTTTAGTATAGTTATAATAGATGTATATATCATAACTTAATAAATCAAGCCTTCTGATCATGGAGCCCATCTCGTCTCTTCCTTCACCCTGAAACCCTTGTGACCACCGTCAACAATGGGGATCTACAGAAAGTCTCATCCTTTAAGAGGAAAACCCATTGTAAATGATACTCATATTAACCGAGCACTGCACATGCTTAAACCCAGAAACTGAACCAAAAAATACACCACAAAATATACTATGAGTTGGTTGAAATAAAATAAACCCCTATCCTTTTCAACTTATCATTTTCTAAAGATAAATGCAATTTATTCTTATTTCAAATCCAGGCATTGTTTTGTAGGCAGCAGCCCACCAGTCCTCTGCAGAAATGTGAAAGCTGGGGAGAGAAATGATCTATTAATCTGGGACAGTTCTTAGTAGGACAAGACATAGTGCTTTATCTTGTCTAAATATAGGTGACCTAAATGTAAAGGCCTTTACCAGTTCCCTTGCAAACCTCGCCTACCATTTAATGTGTCTCAACTGTTGGAAGTTGGCCAAATATTGAACCTCTATTTACTTTTTTGTGCTAGTGCTGATTAATGTACATACCCAAAGTCATCCCAGCAGACTCTGCTCTCTCACTGGCATAAATTTTTTACAGAGATTAAAAATACCTAAAATAAGTCACATGCAAGTACTGCACTAAGTGCCAATATCTTGCTCATCTACAACACGAATTTGATGCACTTGAACAAATTTAGTACTTATTTTAGGCAAATACGGTCACATTAAAATGATACATTTAATTTAAGCAACTTTTTCTGGATTTCTTCGCAGTGAAAAGAAGAGAAATATGATTTCTATGTTTAGGAAAATAGTGACTGAAAGATACCCAATGGGCCACATAGAAAATAGATGTTGTGGGTGTTATCAGTGAAATTATGAAGCATATGGTCAATTTTTTTCCCCCTCTGGTAATACAAAGATGTGAAAAAAAATCTCCCTTATTTTACTATTTTATTTCAGGTGCAGGCTTCATGACAAATGGGCACAGATAAAATGCTGGGGTTGGAATACATTATGTTTTTGTATAAGTGTGTGTCTCTGAGGCTATTTGGGGTGTATAGGGCGCATACTTTCCAGTCACATAGTGCCTGCCCTGCTCTGCAAGATAAAAAGAATACATACAGTTCCAAAGTGGTAAGAAAATGGTAAATTTTATTTAACTCTACCATTCTAAGATGTTCTGAAGGGGAAAAAAATGTCAAGAAGAGCTGTTGCTGCCTGTTTGATCAGCACAGCTCAAGGATGTTGGAAAGGGAATCTGCCTTCAGATGCCTCCCCAGGGGTGATGGTTCTCCTACTCCAGCTCACACCTACCCCAGGGGAAAGGACCTGCTGCAGCCCAGGGTGTTGTGATGGATGAAATTCCTCCTCCAGGCTCTGACTGGGTGAGACCCACAGGCAGCCAACAGCAGGTTTGTAAGGCAGAGGTTCACCATTCACCCGCTGCTGGTGAACCATTTGGCAACAGAAGAAATACATGGGGCTGCAGGTTCTGTGCAGTGTCTGGGAGATGCTGGCCAGGGAGGACAGGCTGCTTCAGAACCAGGCTGACAAACAGCACAGTCAGTTTTATATCAATTGACACTGATTTTTGTCCAGGGTGAACTGAGGGCTTCTAATAGTGGTCTTCAACTTGCTCTTAATTTACAAAATCTAACTCATGGTGGGCAATCTTCAAAGTGCTCAGACCTCCTTATCTACTAAAAGCGAAGATCTTTTTGTGACACAATATAGCTTCTCCTGTCCCATCTCTTTGGACCACTGTGATTCCCTGTAAGGATTTTTATTACTCAGTGACAAGTGGATTGAAGAATCTGTCAGGTGGAAGAACAGAGATGGTAATGAGTGTTCTCAAATTTCTCTGCAGTCCCTGAAGGTCTGTCCTTGCTCAGAACTTTTATCACAGCAGTATTTTACAGCTTCTATAACTTAAGTCTTTCTGAAGTTTTTTGTTGGCAGGTATAGCACATTCTCTTAGGCTTCGTGGTTTCATCTATTTTTCTTCTCATCTTTCATCCACATCATGGTAATCAACTCCTCACAGGTCAAAAAACTCTTCAAAGTACTCCTTTGAACATCTGCCTCCTTAAAGACATCCCTGCTGTATTCTCTGATAACTTGGATTTCATCCAGCTTTGCTAGATAAAGACTTAGGAGTATTCAGTGAACACCCTATTAACTAAACAAGAGAGCAGAAAAAGGTTCCTACATTTTTCACTAACATCTGGTCTGAGCACAGTGGGAGGGAAAAAGCCAGCAGCGAAAGATCTGCATGCACTGGTTGCAAACTGGTAGCTGCTCTCCCAGATGAAAATATATATTTGAAGTATCATTTAAAATCTTCAGCAGGGAGCTATCATGCCATCTTTTATATTAGTTATGAGGCATACAAATGAGGGTTTTGCTGCTATCCTTCCAAAAGTACAAAGCTGAGCATCCTACTTCTCCCCCAACTGTACTTTTGAAAGAGCTGCTTTTAGTTCCTGAACCAAGGGGACACAGCAAAGACCATAGAGAGATTTGGTTTTTTAAGTGTCTAAAGAAGTTTCAGTGAGGGACCAACTTATTCCATAGTCAGGTTCAAGCAGATTGTCATGAGAAACCTGAGAGAGGAAATACAAACTTCCCATTCACTTTACTGAGTTTTGGTATTGTTCCCTCTTGCTCAATTTTCCATTATGTGCTGTTTTCTTTTTATTTTTTTATTTACATTTAAAAGTTCCTAAACCCTCTTGCATACTCATAGCAGTTGTAACTTCTGTGATCTCTCCACTTCATTTTCTAAGCCAACCAGATTTCATGATCCACATGAAGGATGAAGCAAATCATCATCAATTTCTGTTGTCTTAGTATCACTCATCTCATCTTAATATCCTCCTCCAAACTCCCATGGGGGGTGCACTTGAACCAAATCTCTGGAGCTTGCCTTATATCTTTTTTTCATTTTATCTGCTCTTGGTCCCCTTCTAAAAGGTGTTAAGTCTCACCTAGAGTGGAGAATTCTGCAAGGCTTTCCAAGTTCAGTAGAGGCACACGTTGCTCACTGAGGTGGTAGATGGAAAAATTCAAGGTCAGGTTGGACAGGGCTCTGTGAAAAGTAATCTGGTTGAAGTTATCCCTTTTTACAGCAAGGAGAGCTGAACTAGATGACTTTTAATAGTCCTTCCAACACAAACCATTCCATGATTTTATGATTTTCATACATTTACTTATGCTTTATTCCCCTCTCCTCCTTCTGCCTATCCTTGTCATTACTAATAGTCTGTTTATTCTGAATTGCTTAAATTGGCTTGCTTTGTGTTATGGATTTTGTAAGTTTTCAGAGACAGAAACCTCATCTTCCTCTGTGTGACTGAAGTATATTCATTATCATGGTGTAATGTACAATTTTGTTCTGGAGACAGATGTGAATCAACCATCAGATTTTCCACTGCCTTCAGAGGCGCTACCCACTTATGCTGGCTGAATGCTTCATGTGTTCAAGCTTATTCAGTCCAAGTCCTACATAAAGAGGCATCTGTGATTAGTCAGCAGTGTCTAGCAGTGGAGGCAAATTCAGTTTTTATTCAGAAAGCTGAGTGACTTTGCAAAACTTTACCAGGGAAAACATTACTCTTTCTCCTCAGTGTGAGCATTAATGAGAAATTTATGAAGAAGGCAGAAGACTCTGTGTGTTTGGTTTGTCAAAAGCATTTGAGGCTGCCTTTTAAATAGCTGGGGTTGATGCAAGACAGCAAAAGAAATAAAATTATAGGATTATAAAATGGTTTGGATTGGAAGGGACATTAAAGCTCATCTCATTCCAAACACCTGCCATGGGCAGGGACAATACCTTCCACTAGACCAGGCTGTTCCAAGACCCATCCAACCTGGCCTTGGACATTTCCAGGGATGGGGCAGCCACAGCTTTGCTTGGGAACCTGTTCCAGAGCCTCAACACCCTTGTGGTAAAGAAAATAATTTCTTCCTGTACCTGAATCTATTATAAACCTACTCTGTTCAATTTAAATACATTTCCCCTTGTTCTGTCGCTTTCATACCCATGTAAAATGAAAAAGAGTGAGCTTATCTTGATAGAGGTGAAAACAGATTGGTTACTCTCAGTTTTGGAATTGCAGAGAGACAAATGGAAGGAACTGCATAATAAACTTTTGGAATGGGCTAAATGAAGTCATAACCATGGTTTACAGTATTTTGTCATGCATCAGTTTTTTAAAATTATTTAATCTATTAGTTATTTAATCTATTAGCTCTATCCTGATTTCCTCTTTCCAGGAAAAAAAATTTCAAACACTCTTGTTTGAATACAGGAATAGCATAAATATATAAGATTTTCTCTGAATGAATTTCACAAATGTGCCTTTCTCTTCTATTGATTTTACCTAATCTATAAGGTAAAATGATATGGAGCTTTTTTATACAACTAAGGCAATATAATATTATTATAGGACCTGCTTTACTTTACCCTCCTAAAATTATGTTTTTACTGGACTTCTGTTTCAGGAGCACCATGAAAAATGATGGCTTTCTAGAGTGTTCATGCAGTTTTTGAAATAGTTGTAAGTCCAAAACCACTGTAAAAAAATGATGCATGACAAAGTAAGAGAATGGGAAGATCTAATTGTCACATTAATTATCTATTGACAGAAGATATACAGCAGGTGATGCAATGGCTTTGGATGTTCTTGTCTTTATTACCTCTTGGGGAAAGAGTTCAGATCATGAAATGAGTTTGGTGCTCTTGAGTGGACATTTGTCCTCATCACAAAACAACCCCATAATTCAGCACGATGTAACGAAATTGGAGAGCTCAAATTGAGAAGGTTTAGAACCAAGAGCATCAGGGAGTGATAAATCAGGCTAGAGGTGCAGGGCAATGCCTCTTGGGGTGACTTTCACAGTGTCTGTGAGACAATGCCATCCCCATTACAAATCATTTTGCCAGGCAGACATCCTAACTCCACAAACTTGAAGGAACAGATCAAGCTAGAAATAGCACTAAAAGGGAGCTTGATGTGGTCTAAGTCACTATTCCATTCAGCTGCTATTAAAAGTTATGAGAACAGTGATTTTCATATTTCATTAAAGATTTTACCATTCCTCTGCTAATTTTTAGGGATTTTTTTCAGAGCCATAAGCAATCTTTGATGCAGAACAGTGTTTGATGCACACTTGCATAAATAAGAGTCCCTAAAGGGAATGTCTAAATATGGCTAACTGTTGTAAGTATATTTAATTGAATTATATTAGCATAATTGTTCAGGTTAGACACCTCTCTTTCAATTCTTAGTACAAATTCAGGCCCACACTAGTGCATATACTTAGCTCTAGGAGCTAACCACAAACTTTTTGTGATTTATGTGAAATCCATGGACAGTTTTCAGTTTAATGCTGATCATTATTTCAGGGTCACCATCTGAGGTGGCTGCAGTAGGTACCTTTGGTTACTCTTTCAATAAGAAGACCCACTCACAGCTATTTTGCTTATCACAAATTTCACACCTAGGCCACCAAGAGAAACACTCAACATCGGAGAAGAATTTGACACAGTTGTGAAGTCTAAATCTTCACTGTGAGACTAAGCTTTGCTTTCTGCATGGTTTTTTGGTTTTTGTTGGTTTTATTTTCCTATTTATCATGATAGAGAGAGGGCTCTATATCTAAGCCTACAAATAAGAGACATCCAGAAACTATATATATTATAGTGGATGTATATTGCCTATATATTTATAGATATATTATATATTTAGTGGACAAAATAAAGATAACTAGTTATTTTCATTCTAGATATGCATTCTTACATCTCAGTCTCAGAGTAGACACTTTTTGGGTGTGTAAAGAAACTATTTTCAATCATTTGTAAAGACAGATTGCAAACACAGTTATGAACTGCCAGGAGGGTACTGCACAAAAGTTCTAAGGCTGGTATGCAAAAGCCATGTATAAAGGAAAACTTAAGTTCTGCAATATTCCACTTTGACTTACAGCCTTCCCCAGATCACTTCTCAACTAAAGGCAACATGTGATCTGCCACAGCTGTGAAGAAGGGTAATTAACTGCCATATATTATGTATTTGTGAGAGACACCAAGGATACTTTTGCAAATTGTTATTACTTTATTTTATTTATTAGCTGGCCTTAATTATATTCCTGTAGGAACCTGAATTATGGTTCAATTGCAGCATGGTCTGACGGTGGAATAAGTTATAGCTGCTACCTTCATGGGACTGTAGGCAACACAGCAAAATAAAGTGATCTGTTTCCTTCTTCAAATCCTCCAGACACGATTAGATGAGAGAATAGTCAGACACAGAAAAGTCCTCAGACACGGAGCTGCTGTTTTTTTTAATTCTCTCAGCTAGGTCTGACAGCTAAATACAATATTCTGTGATGCAATCAAAATGATTAATTAGGTAAAGGAGCTGCACCCAGCCTCTTGTGCAGTTATGACTTATGTTATCCTCACTGACTCTAGCCTCCATCAGCTCTGCTCAATTAACTGAGGTTAAGCATTATAGATTATTGAGGAATTGGGTCATGGTAAATCAGAATTACTTTCCCAAATTAGAAGTAAAGGATGGTGAGGTGTTTCAGAGACAAGGCTCAATGCCTAGCATTTGCAGAACTATTCTCTGCTGTTGATATCAAGCGGAAAAATCTTTACAGATGGGGTTTATCCATGAATTTAGACATCAAAATGTTAGCTGGGAGATTGGCTGTTTTTTGTGGAGGGAAATAGAGTCACTGGAAAGAGACAGCCAGTTCAGGAGGGATTCACCAAATGCTAACCATCCATGTCATATGGGAAAAGTCACCAACATCTCTTTCTGCATTAACCAAAGAGAGGATCTGAATGATTGGATGTCATCATCAGGTTCTATGTGATCAAAGTAGAGTGAGATAAATACAGAATTTTCTGCCTAAGATGTATTCAATGCCTGAAATTACTCATAGAAGATGTAACAGAATATCCTCAGAGGGTATGAGGCCTCATTCTTCCTGAGAGGCTAATCTGGTATCAAATACCTTTCAAAATGAGCATTTCAGGGCTGGTTGTTGAAGACCTGCAGAACCTGGAATTCTCATGGGCTTGCAAGATCTGAGAATATGGTGATGCAACCTGTGTCTGCTCCACTAATGGAACATATCCCAGGAGACACCTGAGCACATCCTTACAGCCTAAATGTTAGAATGATGCCTATCTTGGTTTCAGACCACAGAAGAGCAGCACTTTTTTGACCGCTTGATCAGCATGGTGCAGAACCTGGCACAGTCCAGGAATCACTTCCAAGAGCAGGCTGTGTGTGGTAACCCTGCTGTAAAGGCCAAAAATTTTACCAATATGGAAGGATGTTGCTCTGTACCAGATGACCTTATTGCCAGTGAATGGTTATATTTAATCAAGTTAATCCATTTAAGACTTTATTGTGGACTGTATCTATGTTGTTTTCTGCAGCCTTTCCTTGTCTTGCAAACTGACTTGAACCAAGGTACCCCTAAAAATACAGACCCAAGTTCATGTTGATATTATATGTCCCTTAGTGCTAGGGTGTGAAATTGCATAACCAACACTAAATGATTTTCAATTGACTCAAAACCCAGGCATCTGCCTGAAAAAAACAAAGACCATTCCTCAAGGTTTCTCAGGGTGGTAATTTCTATGCTCTCTTACACAGGGAATGACTGCTTCGTTCCCCCCTATGCCCTGTGCAGGATTGGAACAGGCACAGATGTTTCCCCTTGTTATTTATTGTCTCAGAGCTGCCATCTGTCCAGTGCAGCCTCTTGTTGTCCCTCCACTAATACTTAGCTCATAAACTCTTTGGACTAGTGCATCTTTTTGTCTCTAGGACACTTGACCTAAAATCTCTGTGGCATTACAGATAAAATAATAATAGCAATTACAATGGTGCAAATGCGGACTTCAGCTTTCAGAGACAGGACACAGAAAATTCACCTAGAAAGGGTACATGTATTTGTATTCCTCCAAAATAATCTTTATCAAATAGCAATATAGCCACATATATCTAAAAATGTACAGCAAACCATTACTTTTGATGAAGGATTTTTGGCAAGTCACAAAATATGTCTGGATTCCCTTGAAAAGAAGGGAGAGTGGAGAACAAAGCATTAGATTTTAATGACCTAAAGTTATTCACAATACCATAATCTTTCCAAATTTTACAGAGGGGAAAAAAATCCACTTCCACACAGACTATGCAAAATATAGTTGGTTGAAACTCTGCAAAATAATCGCAGAAGAAAAGTGAAAAAGGAACATTTAATAAAGATACATATTTTTTTATATCAATTATCACTCCAAGACAGACACAAATGACACTGACTACTAGTATGGCTCCATGGAAATCACAATCTTTATTTTTGACAAAACTTATGTGTATTCTATCTATAAAATTTATAAATAGCAACAACATTAAAGGAACTCTGGGGGGGGGGAAATGTTTAGGAGCATATATTTTACTTCATGCCAGCTTTAAAAAGGAATATTTAAAAAGACTTATCCAACTGCTTAATCAAGTGGTTCAGTTGGATGGTCAAGGACTGTGAGCAATGGTGACTGAGCTGATGCAATTCTCTAGTAAGTCAAGGGCTGGATGCTACATCACAGATGCTATTACATGCTGGGACAGAGCTGCACTGCTCCAGGGAGGGCTCTGGGACTCATAGGACAGACAGAGCACTTGTGAGCTCCTTGATGGGACAGGGGAGGGTGACTGATGGCGAAGCACAAGGATGCCCAGACTGGTGGTGGATGCCCCATCCCTGGAAACATCCAAGGTCAGGCTGAACAGGACTCTGAGAAACCTGATCAAGTTGAAGGTCTCCCCATCCATTGCAGGTGTTTGGCCAAGGTGGCCTTTAAAAGTTCCTTTCCAACACAAACTCATGTATGACTTTAATGTACAGCATGTCTGCAGAACATGGCACCTCTGCCAGCCAGCTCTGGTAAGAGGAGACGGAGCAGTGCCCCTGCAGCCTCTGCAGGGCTGGTGCACGACTTCTACCCTGCTTGCAAAACCTGCCTGCTGTCTGGGCAGGACGCAGAGGGGATGGGGCAGCACGGGGTCAGAACTGCGAGTGCTCAGGTTCCCTTTGGGCCTGGCTCTCAGACACGGTCACACACAGACACGGGAGTGCAGGCCGAGCACACGCTAACCCTAAACCTACATGTGAACGCAAAGCTGAAGGTCCCATCCCAAAAGTCCTTAAACAGTCAAAATGTCCATTGAAATCAATGCCATTCATTCCTGGGATGGTGAAATGACCTGTGCATGCAGAGGAGGAGGCAATAAGTGTATCCATAGTCCTAGAGCTGGTGGAAGCTGGTTCAGCCTTGGATGCTGGCATAACTCATAGCATTTGAAGACCAGCCATGGAGCACACGTTAAAAAAACACAGTATTTTCTCCACTCAGAGTTGCAGAAAAGGTATGAGAGGGAATGCTAAATGACACTACAGAACAGAAGAGTCACAGGGAAACCATTAATTGGGCCCTCAAGGAACAACTTCTGCATGAGAGCTGAAGGGAAGGAGCTCCAGGACCTGTCCTGGAAGATGCTGTGTCAATGCTGCATTTTTGAATTATTACAGGTTACTGTGGTCAGCTCCTGACGAGCGGCTCATAGAGAATTGCCATCAGGTTGTACTTTCCTTTTTTTTCTTCAGGGATCCCTTCAGTTTCCGCCACAGACTATCCTTCCTCTTCATCTTCTTCTCTATCATGGACAGTGAGGACTCTTTCCTCCGAATCTCTCTCACTAGTCCATGAAAGACATCATCGATGTAGAAGCGGAGGGCAGCTGAAGTCTCAAAAAAGGAGCAGGAATATTCTCTGGCTAAGCTCATTCCTTCTTCAGTTGAGACCTACAAAGAAAAGAAAATTCCATAAATATTGCCTAATGCACAAAACATTAATCAACATGAGAACATTACAATATATATAGTCTGACTTCTTAGATCCTGCAAATCTCTGACCAGGAAAATAATCTGACAGCATCCAACAGATGAGATTCAGGGGTGAAAGGATCAGGCTGAATTCATGAGGTGTTTGAACAGAGCAGACTGGCACTATTCATTTGCTCAGGTATATTATGTCTCTAATTCTGATGCATCAATTTTTCCATGTATTTCCTCTCTTTAGTACAGTAATCCTTGGTTTGACAGTGCTGGTACTTTTATTCTATAGGTTGGAATGGATGACTAGAAAGACTTACACAGAATTAAGGCCCTAGAAAATCCTTTTTGAGCATTAACCTAATCCTGGAAGCAACTTGACTCTTTAAGCACACCAGCTTTCATACCCTAATATTTTTCAGTCACATTAATTTCTGAGCATGCCTTGGAGTGGTTTGGTCTTTGTAGGCCTGTAATCCTATCACTGAGCTCATACCTGAGCTGCATGAAGATCCAAAATCTATTTGTTTTTCAGCTCATCTTCCCTAAGTGGCTTTGTGTACTTACTGCTCTTGTAGAATGTGTGGGAAATGTGCCTGTATTTTGAGGAACTGACGAGCCTAGAGGAAAACAACACAGCTCTTTTCACTGACTTCTGAAGCAGAGATCATTTTTTCTGAAATTTCCATATTGGCTATCTCTTGGCATTTGACCTGCCAGCCTGCTAAATGGAAGGGTGCTCAGCGTGCTGATTAATGTGTGCATCAAATAGAGCTTAAATGCTTATTGTAAGGCCTGCCACTGCCTGACAATTAAGGAACTTTTTACACTTTGAGAGTTCATCCAGTAACATGCAGGAGGTCCACAGAAAAACACAGAACAAACCCTGTGAGCTTCTAAATGTTAACCCAGCTTCCCACCCAATAGACTGACCTTTCTTTTCAGTATTCAGTATTTGGACATAAATCTGAATAAATGAATTATATGAATTGCATGTATGGTGTACATTCAAATTCTAGGTCAGAAATCCCAGGCTTTGTTTTTATTTACATTTGCATATCATGATTTATTCAAGTAACTTTCCAAACATCTTTATGAAAAGTCAAAGAAATATTTTGAGATGGCCTTGTGAAAGGCTACATAATAGGCTATGGAAAGTCTCAATTGCTACTGTCTGCCACAAGACTTATCTTGGTGTTTTGTTTTAGTTGGGTTTGTTGTTTTGGTTGTTTTCTGATTTCTAGCTTCATGCACTCAAAATGCCATTTATCCTTATTAGGGAAATAAAGCCATGTGACTCAGGATACAAGTACTCTCTCTCATACCTGCCGTGACGAAAATGCCCTCTATGATTAAATTATGACTCCACCTCGTTGCATTTATTCCACTTATCTGTAAGGCTGGAGATGGTAAGAAACAGGATTTGGGATGAAACAGAAAATTGATTCATTCCAGCCTGGAGATAAATCTGCACAAGCATGTACCTGCATAACGCAGACCTCGGAATTTCTCACCACCCCCTTTGCATCGAGTCACAAACTTTGGAGCATTTGCAAGGATCAGGCCTCTATGCTCCAGGTACAATCTTAATTTAATTAAGAATTTTGTGTGGGTAAGCTGGGAGGTTGTAGGCCAACCTGAATAATACTTCCTGACAAAATAAAAGATGGTTACCACTTTCCAAGTGCTATAATTGCCAACCTTTTTGGAAAGAGATGGGTAGCAATATGGTCCTTGTTTTTCTCTGGGCAGCTGTGTAAGCAAAATGCATGATTCAATATGTCTATTGGGCACCATTGAGAAATTGATTGTCTGGATAGAAGACTATTTTGGTTTATTTTGGACCTTATAATGAAGGTTTTTTTCCTTGCTATGCCTTATCTGAGCTGAAGGAAGATTTTTTTTTATTTTGTCAAAAATGTTGCAGTTCTAAGCAAATGATTGCACAGAGATGCATTTCAATGAAGATTTCATACATTCATTACCTAAAAGGAAGTAAAAATCCACATGAACCAAAATATCCTTATGTTAAATAATGGCAAGGTTGTAAAAATAATTAGGGTGTCAGCACAATAATACTCTAATATAAAAATTGCCCATTCCTTTTCTATGTGAATTTCTAGTCTTTACCCCACTTTGCTCCTCCTTTGTTTGACTTTTTCTTTGTTTTTTGGTTTTTTTTCCTTTTGTCAGACTAAAAATATGTTTTCTCCATCCTACAAGGAAGAATATCTGCAGGGAAGACATTCTATGCTCTGCAATGAAACAAGACTGTTCAGAGCTGTGAGAAATGGATAATACTCAGGAGAATTAAATCATGCAGAAAAACTTTCTCCCCATATCTTTGTGGCTGGAAGTTAGCAACTTGGCCAAACTTAGCTGACTTTCTTTAAAAAGCAAGAAAATTTGGTTTTGGACTCCAGTTGCCTGCCAAATTACAGAGAGAGCATTAAAGTTATTAATGGTGATAGTTCATTTCAAAGCATGGCATTTTTCTTAAGTCTTGCCCTCAGGAGCTGACTAACTGCTTTGGTGAAATTTTAAGACCTAATTCAGCAGGAGGAGGACACCTGGCACAAACAATTTCAGGATGATTAGCTGATGTTTCTCAGCTTCAAGGCTGAAAACATATTTTTTTAAAATATAACATTGTAATAATTATCATTACTGCTTCCAGCACCAATGAATATAACTATAGTAATTTAACTAATATGTTTGCTGAAGAATCTGTAAATATAAAGAGATGTCTAGAGAAAAAAATACACATTTTTCTCCTGCTTCATCATTCGGTCAAGAGGCTAGACACCTATGGAATGAGAAAAAAGGGATAAAGCTTGATGAGGTGACTGAGGCCCACATAATTACAGGGATTTAGCCTGTTCCCATCTTATTGCCAGAAGAGAAACGATATTGTAGAAATCCATCCCAGATCTGCACAGCCCAGGGACTTGTTGACAAATTGCAGCTTCCATGGGTCTGTATCAGTGGAAGATATGATCTGTCAGCATGGCACGGACAGACAGGTCAGGGAGAGAGGTCGTTCTATTGAATATATATCTGGGAAGCAGAGCTTTATATCTCATCCTTAGAGTAACCCCTCTTGATTGAATCTGGCATTGTTTGCAAGAGTATAATTCTGGTCATATTGATTCCAACTTAGCTCATTTCTGTGCTGCTAAACCTCAAGAAGGGAATGAATGTGGAAGATAGGTGTAGTGAACATAATGAAAAATGAAAATTTCAGAGCTGTCAGAAGCTTCCTGAGTATTGTTCAAACTTTTAAAAACTGTGATTTTCTGGGTGGGTTTTTGGTCAGCATTTACAGAAGGGCTTGAAGCTTGCAGCACAGCCAATGAGCAAGATATCCCAAATCCATAAAAGGGGAATGAAGCCTCATGGATATGATGTGTTAGCGGCTGAAAAAGTCTTCTTTTCTAAGTGCAGGATTCTGAATGCCCTTTTCTGACAGCACATGTGAGTTGAGAAGGAAGATATACAAGTGACAACATATAACTGAATCTTGTCTAGACAAGATATACCCCTTCCAACAGCACATGAACAGCACACAGGACTGTAGGCTGAATTGGGAATTTCTCATCTCTGCTTAGCTGAGGGCAGCTAGAACACAGCCCAGCTTCCTCCTGAGGGGAAGCACCGGCTGCAAACCTCATTATATAGCATTAGGATTCTGTTTGTGGCTTTTGCAAACCTCCCCTGGAAAATTACAAGTGTGATTAAATGCAATGCTGACAGTCCATGAAAGCTGTGATGGATGAGCTGCCATCTTTATGACAGTCAGCTCCCCACTAAGGTCAGCTCCTGCACAAAACCACCTGGGCTGGGGGGTGGGTGGGGAGGCACTGGCAATCACTGGCCCCCATGGGCACACAAGAATACACGAATACTTGTATCTGAGATGGAAAATGCGCAGAAATTAAACAGATCAATAGTCTTCCTCTGCCCTTGGACTGCCAGGTGCTGGAAAATCTCCATCAGGATCAGACTATATTGTGTTCAGCTTTGTTGCCTCCTTTGGTCATGGCAGCATGAGAAGGATCCCAAAGTGGATTTCACTGATGGAGATTTCGCTATCAGAGTCAGCTGCTTGGCTCTGGATGAATTAGTGGGGGTCTTCAGGCAGGGAAGCAATGCATTTCTGCTTGTGCATTTCATCACTGCATCCATGAAGCAACATGGTCTACTTCAGATGGCTTTTGCAGTTTTCCTCTCATAACTGGGACCTCTGGATTGGCATGGAGAAACCTGGGAGCTGCAGGTGGAGTGCTAAGCATTGCAAAGATTTGCCTAAATTTTTGTTACAGACTTCTACTCTGGTTGTCATCATATAACTCAGTTATATAATTCTGGATAATTTTATATCCAAAAACCTTGTTCTGTGAGTATTTTTTTTCTCTGAAGGCACGTGGTCTAGATCAGAGACAGAAGGGTATGCATGTTGCTTAACAGTGTGCTCATCTAAATTCCACTGAGGGAAATAAGAGGAATTTCTGTTGGTTTTGATCAAGATTTGCATTTTTGACAGTCAATAATTTATGAGAGTTGTAAGGAAAAATAATGAATAAGGATGGCAGAAGCATATCGAGCATCCTTGTTTGCACCAGTAAACAGTAAATAATAAAAGGAATAGGAAAAGTAATGAACTGGAGAAGGAAAAATTATGAGTAATGTCCAAGAAAGATTGACATCCTTCCCCTTCATGTCTGGTGGTTTTTTTTCTGTTTCTCAGTAAGTCCCATCCCAGAAAAGAAGAACCAGGTGCCAAGTTGTTTATTAGCACCTATATATCGGTTTCAGGCAACCAGAAAGAGTCCACACACATGTTTGGGTCCCTCCCCATCACAGCCCATTCCATTGGCATATCAGAACAAATACAATAAGCTTTTGCTACAGGTGTAAACCCATAGCATATTAAAGGAAAGAGCTGTGAAGATCAAAAGTATTCACATTTTTCCTCAGTCTCTAATAAGTAACTTTGCCAAAAGAAAAAGAGAAAAATCAATCTTATGGGTCTAGAAAAAAAATGCCATCCTGGACAACAAAATGGGAAAGAATCGGTGTTGACTGACATCAGCAGTGATTTTTTTTTAATCCTAGCACTGACCACCAATTTTATGCCTAGAACAGAACACAGAAAAACTGTGTTTTCTCATTAATCAATGCAATCACAAAGTAATTTAAGTTGAAAAAAATCTCTAATATCAAATTCACTCGTTAATGCAACAGTGTGAAACCCACCACTAAACCACGTTCTGAAGTGCCACTTCTACCCTGCCTTCTGAACGTCTACAGGAACAGTGAGCCCACCACTGTTCTGGGAAGCCAGTTCCAATGCCTGACAACCCTTTCAGCGAAGACATTTTTACTAATATCCAATCCAAGCCTTCCCTGGTCAACTTGAAGCCTTTTCCACCCATACTACTGCTTGTTGCCTGGAGCAGGGAAAAGCTCTTTATTTCAATGGATAGGCCTGTGTCCAGCAAAGGCTGAGCTGGCTGCCTCTATATTGCCACCTGCCTTTCTTACAGCCAAAGGCATTCACAGTAAATATTTGAATTGTGTCTTGAGAAACATGTGGTGGTGCAAACCACTAACCAAAGAGCAGCTCCATTATACCTACATCAGTTTTGACAGTTATTATTTTTTTCCTTTGGACAAGTATCAAGAGGCATGGTGGCAGAGACTTCCTACAGGCTGGAATAGGGATCTTTCCAAGTGTGAAATGCTATTGTTCAGGTCAAAGCTCAAACACTTAGCTATTACAGCAGTGTCTGGGGTTTAAAACATGAGCAGAAACATAAAAAACCCAAGAAAAATCAATCTTTCTGTCTTCTTAAGACAAGCCGCACTGTTGTTATTTGTTCACATAATGCATGTCATGAAATATCTTTTTAAAAGAAAATGAAAGAAGTGTTCCAAGGCATTTTACCCTTCTTCAGATCTTTGCACTTAGAAGCTGCCTATCATATTCTCGCCACTGAGCACTGACGTTTCTGAAAGAAGGGGGGAAACCAAGATCAATTCAAAATCAATTTAGTCTGAAAAAAATGTTGAAGACTAGAGTTTGTGTGGAACCAGTGTGACCTTTTGTGGCCAGACATTCAATATGACCATGTTTCAGGTCTAAATATGTGCACAGAAAATTCAAATGTTAAATGGAAATCCTTGTTGTTAAAACCTCTTGTTTCTATCTCCCTCAACATCAAACATTTTGCAGAATTTTAACTTTTAAATTGAATTACTGCTTAGAAGTATAATGCTGAAACTTTTTCTTCTGAAAACATAGGCATTTTAACCTTCATGCATGGTTCCCTTCCCAAATGCAAACACTGCAGTTAACCATTTGATTTGGCCATGAATCCCCTGGAGTTCCCAACTAGTTTCTGCTGTCACAAACCAGCATTTTTCATTAAACCAAGCAAGTACACCTTACTTTTTCTCCTCAGTCCCTGGGTAAGAAATTCTTTTCAGGAGCCTGCACAGTTAATATGTAACATGGCAGAGAAACTTTAAAGGAGAATTTCATATCAAAGCATTCATGAGAGAACTTACTCTGACTTCACGGAGGCAATTCTGCAAGCTCAGCTTTGCTAGCATTCTAGACTGAGTTAATTATTATCGTGAAGAATTATTTATTATCATGAAGATGTTGTAATTAGTTCTGTTCCTCCTTCTCCCCCTCTAGAGTGGTGTGTCTTCCAAGAGTTCTCCTTTTAGCCTTGTCACTCTGCAATGCTTTTTTGCTGGCTTCACACTAAAGCATGTTTGGTGACCAGAATGGGGGTCCTTGAATGGCCACGGGTGTAGGCAGGATAAGCAGACTGGGCCAAGGAGAAGATAAAGCCTTGCTGTGTAAACTTGTGCCCTGAAGAGCCTGGATGCCATGGAAATAGCACATGGCCCAGCAATGCGCATCTCATCCCCAGCTGCTCAGCCTCTGAAGAAATTCACATTACAAAGGCTCAGATATTCCTTCCCTTCCTGTAACTTGGTCTTTGCTTTAGGGAGGAAGGAATGGACAGGAAGGAAAATGCAGCTTTAACAACGCAGAAAATAATAAAATTGTCCAGCTCTTCTGTAATGATCTTTGTGCATTATCTTTAGTGGGTGAAGGGTGGAGAGTGTGGGATGGTAAAATTAATTGGTCATTTTTCAAAAGGAAAGCCATTTAATAGTCTGGACAAAAATAAATTTTTAGACAAAACCAGAAAGATTATCTGTTCTAGATGATGTACTTCTCACCAGGTTAGTCACAAAGGTGTGACAAGAAACACTACTTAAAATCTGTTCTGAGCACAGAAGAAGCATGTTTCTATTTGATCCAAGAGAACAGCAAATTGTTAAGGGGTTTTGAAAGAAATCTGATGAAGCATCACTGAACAATTGTTCTTATGCAATTTACTATTGACCCTGTTAGATTAGACTGACACTTTCTCTGTTTTAGTAATTTCTACACTCTTGCAAGAAAACTCTAAGCTAACACTACCTATTTTATTTAAATATATCTCTCATGCATTTTCATACATAAAAAAATTCTAGATTCCATTTACACTTGAATAATTTCTGAATATTTTTAGCATCTTTTGTGATGAAGATTACTAGTATCTGTCTAGTCTTTCTCTTAGTTTTGGAATTTTATTATTTTCCTACCTTTTGGATCCAGGATATTCTTGCTACTTCTCTAGGTAATTTCATTCCTGCTTTGGGCAAAAGTTTGAAATAAGGATAAACATCCTTCCTGCAGTTGCTTAGCTGCAAATCTAGCAAAGCACACGTTTTGGTGTATTGTTTCCAACTTATGACAATGTTGCTTCATTATTTCACAGATGCAATGCTAAATAACTGAATCAACATCTCATTTCATGCAAGAACCAGTGCAGAATCAGGGTGCTGTCTGCAGGTTAGAATTTTGACGATATTCTTCTCTACTACAGACTGTACCCTTTTGACTTTATCTTGTCAAAATCATGATTGATGTGTGGTTAAAGCATCTTTACATCAGGAAGTGTTTCTAAAGAGATGGCCTCAGGATCTGACTGAATTGGATACTCAAAGCCACATGATCCTGCATCAGTCAGCAATAGCTCTGGGTCTAATTTGAAGAGAATGTGGAAGTGTTAAATCTTTAGCATCTGTCTTCAAGATGAATAAGTTCAGGTCAATTGCTCAAAGCATTTTTCAGAGAGCTGACAATCGTCTAAATTGTCCATCATCTTTAAAGGTTCTTTGATTGCAACGCTCAGCTGAAGACATAGATGGCCATAAGATGGTTGCAAAAAGAAGACATTTCTGCATCAGTTTCACATGGACATCTGCTGGTTTTAGTAAGGGAAAAAATCTAGGAATTGCAGTGCTATTTTCACAAGAAAGGATTTTTTTCAATTTTTTTAAGCAACAAGAAATCAATTATCATCTGTTACCAGCAGACGGTTGTTTAAAAAAAGTACATATAAAAGGAGGTGCAAATGTACATTTTGGACTTCTTTTTAGACAAATAGAAAATTAGTGGCATTCAACTCTTATTTTAACACTGTTAGTGGTTTCTATTGCTTTGTGAGCGCAAGTTGACTATCAGTCCAGTAGAGACAGCCTCCATATCTTTTATCTATCTGTAAACTCTGTAAGGTATTTACAGTTATGTGTTAGGCATTAAATTCCCACTCCAGTTCTTCATCAGGACACAAGCACTAAGCACACTGGGGACTGAGTAAATAAACTTAATTCCTGGTAACCTTTGCAAATCTCACTGGTATTATATAACTTTGTCTCTAACAGCAATATTTTGTCCCTCAATTGACAAGAAAAGATGAGACAATAAAGAAGGAGTCAGTTAGAAGGGAAGATTGGGGGTCTGCTTTCAGTTTTCTATTTTCCTCAGTCTGCCAAAGACTGAAAAATGTGATTCAAGAAATTTTAAGTGAACCAGAAAGGAATCTGGTTCACTTAAAATGCACCTGGTTCACCTAGATGCAAATCAAGGAAGAGGAAGAAAGAGATGTATATTTATTTGTGCATGTTTATATATAAATGGCTGCAAACAAGAACTTTAAATTAAGGAATAAAAAAATTAACACCCCACAACCAAAGTATTAGTGATTGATTCACAGAAGTAGAATAATCTTTTGAACTAAAGTAGCCAAAGCCTGTGGTTAGCTAAATGTCTCATTTTTAGACACATGGACAAACTACTGGAATTAAGTTCTGAACCTTTTGCCTGAGCTGGATATGAGTTTCCAACACTGGAATAAAAGGGTCAAAAAAAAAATGCAGTAAAGAGTTTTGTTTGTCTTAACAGCACACACTGCTTTCCATCACTTTTGAGTGCTGCACACATATATTCTGGTCTACAGTTTTCAAATCTAAACATACTCTCAGATCCAGACTGCAGGCAGACAGGGAACACCATCTTAAGTTTCTGGCAGTAAAAATAAAATTGCAAGAAACTCTCCTTCCTCCTTGCATTTCCACTCAGTTGTGGTCTGCTGGGATTCAGGGATCCTGTCCAGGCTGCTGAAGTGTTTGACAGAAGGGAGGCAGAAGAAGAATTTGCAATAGATTTATAAATACTTGGACTGAAATAGATTTTTTTTTTTTTAAGAAATCATTTACTGAAGCAAGCACATGCTAAAATATATGAGGTATCAAAGTGTCTTATGCATAGTCTACAGAATAATGGTTCACTCTTCCATCTTTTACTTGAGTTGCTTTTTAAAGGAAAAAAGTTAATCAATCTAATGAAATGAAGATTTACATGAGTTTCTTTTTAAAGGAAAAATTACTGGTTGCAATGATATGGGGTTGAGTTGTCAGAAAATGGGAGTGGTGAATCATTGTGTTTGTTTGTCCTGGAATGTGTAATTAATTTTGAGGGTTTAGTAATTTTGAAGTTTATTAGGAAGGTCTGTCAAACAATCTCATTACAGGAAATATTGCAGAGTGTCTTTATTAAACTAATGGCATTGATCTTCCCCATGTCAATACTAATTCAGGGAAAATTTTACACTTTTGCAGAATATGAATTGACTGAAAAAATTATGGGAGCTTTGTGGAGGCTTTCTTTTTCAGCTCCTTTCCAGTGTGATGAAAGGAGAGCTTCAAGGAAGAGAAGAGTAGTTTTTTGTGGTCAGGGGAACATTCGAAGAGAGAGACCCATGATACAGGAATGTCAAACCAGGAGTGACAGCTGAATAAGGAGCATTAAGCTCCATCATGTGATGACACCTGCCATGTGGACAATGCATAACAAAAACTTGAGATTGGGGAATAGCACGTAAAGGGGATAAAAAGGAGACATGAATGTGCAGAGAGAGAAAAATTAAAAGTCCTAAATGGTGGGTAGAAAGAGCTGTAAGAACACATTTAGCTAATTAGACATAGCAAGCTCTCTTATTGCTAACTTTGCTTAAATTACCTCACTTTTGCAGCATGCTAAGATCATGGAGTGGGATGGTGTCCATGGAAACTTGTTCATGTATCTGTGGTTAACCTGTCCTGTTGGCAAGCTCCTTGTTCAGGGGGAACTTTCTTTGGATTACACTTCCATGGTTCCTTCCTGCCCATGGGTTTTGACTTGTAATAAAACTTAGAACCCTAAAGTAACCAAAGTGGCAGCTGATAGCTGGCAGAATCTTAACTTTGTGTAATATAGCACCAAACTTTCTTGCTTACATCCCCAAGAAGTGTTGGATTCTTTACTAACAGAAACTTGAGCAATGGTGATGCTTAAGGGTTAATGAGTAGAGTTTTTTCCTAGATTTTTTTTTCTGAAGCCAAACGAAGAATACTTCTCTTTATTTATTGCCTCAAAGAAAGGATATAATAAGCAAAGAGAGAAGCAGAAGAGTGAAGGTGGAAGGATGGTGGCAGGGAGGAAGACAGATTACATCTTTATTATGCTAGCTTGAGGGTAGAATGAGAAAATAGAGTCTTAAGAAACAAAATGGAAGAAATTCCTTGCTAGAAGCATCTGTTTAACCTCTTCTATCTGTGATGTATCCTTCCAATTATGCAGATACTCTTTATATATAAAAACTACTATGCTAATACACCCTGTGAGCCCAAATCATTATTATAACTGATAAACTCATATTCTTACCCAGAGCAATAGACTTTTCAGCCCAGCACTGACAAAGCTGTAGCTCAGTTTACCCAGCAACATGTGTAAATATGCATCTGCACACACAAACACGCACAGACCACAAATGCTGCTGGGACCAGGTTGAACCTTTTCATTAAATCTGGCAGACAAGGTTGGCCTTTCAGTAAAACCTCAATGTATATTCTGACAAAACACCATTCTAAAGAGTCCCTTCAGCACTGGGAGGCATTCAGCATTAGATCCTCTGCAAATTATAAATGGTTTCTGACATTTATTTATTTCCCATGTTTCATGCCACTGATTCATTTCAAGCTTTCAGTCTGGAGAGGCTCTGGAAAAGGCTGTGAAAAGGTGAAAAACACCTTTCAGAATGTGAAGAAAAACATTTCAGAATGTGTAGATGCTGCAAGCCAGGATACCCTTCTCTAAAGGGTTTTTGGAATTCTTTGTAAAGGAAAAAATGGTGGGCTGTAACCAGCCAAGTGAATAACTTCTTCTGCATCCCTCCATAGACAAAAAAGTGAAAATGAGAAAAAAATGTTGAAAATTAAAGACAGGAAACAGATAACACAGAAGATATGATAAATAATGCTATGAAAATAATACATTAGGTTGCATATTCAAATAATACATTAAAACAATAGTATTAAGAGTGTGGTAAGAAAGATATAGTTTCTCAGGAGTATCTGGCTGATCAAATATTATCAGTATTTAATCACTGATAGTCCCAGTGGCTCCTACATAAATCTGGAACCTGTGCAGGTTGACTTCCATGCCTGAATGAGCAACACCAGAGCTCAGGCTATGGAGTGAAAATCACAGAATCATCATAGAGTGGTCTGGGTTAGAAGGGACTGAAAAAAATCATCTTGGGCAAGAGGGGCAAGACACCTTCCACTAGACCAGATTGCTCCAAGACTCTCACACTTTTTTTGATGCAGCCCAGGACACATTTGGGCTTTCTGGGCTGCCAGGGCATGTGGCTGGGTAACATTGAGCTTCTCACCAACCATCACCCCCAAGTCCTTCTCCCCAGGACTTCTCTCAAACCATTCTCTGCTTTGCTTGTATTTCTGTGTTGGATTACCCCTGGCACTTGGTGCTGTTGAACTCCATGAGGTTCACATGGTCCCACCTCTCCAGCCTGTCCAGATCCCTCTGGGTGGCATCCCTTCCCTCCAGCGTGTGACCTCACTGCTCAGCTTGGTGCCATCAGCAAACTTGTGACAGTGACAAAGACAGATAACAACACATTTGGGATTTTTTTTTCCAACAAGCTTGCTTACTTTTCCCTAATGGCTATTTTTCTCTAATTTTCTTAAATGCATAAATAAGAGTAGATTTGGGGGAACAAAATTGCTGGTGCTAAAAGCAACAGCTGGTGAAAAACACTAAATGCTTGAAGCCTTAACAGTTACTGACTGTCACCAGCAATTCAGGACGTGCTATCACCCCATTATTTTTTTACCTGTAGAAATGAGATGAATGTTATTAAACAGATTGGAAAATGACAACGGCCTGGTAAAGTTTTGTTTTATGTGGTGAAAGGGATATTAGTAGGGCAGATATAATATCCTTGAGAAAAAGATGTGGAAAAGTAAATGTAGTCCCCGTTTCAGAAAGAAGACGCAGTTGCTATGGTTGATACATATTTTTTAAGATGTAATTAAATATTTTCTGCTAAAAGATGTATAGAAATCAGAATCACAGAATAGTTTCGTATGGAAGAGAACTCTGTAGATCACCTGATGCAAGTTCTTGCTCATAATGGGTCGACCTGGGACAGATCACTCATGTAATATTCAACCGAGTTTTGAGCTTCCTTTTTTTAAGGAAGGAAATCTCACAGCCATTTTGGAGGTTTGTTTCACTGGCTGACCACTCCTGTGAAAAAAAAAGCCCAAACAAACCCCAAAAATCAAACTGGTAATTAATCATATTTTCTTGTTCTGCAAATATTTTTTTTTTCTTTTCTCATCATTTCACTGCCCATCTCCATTGGTTTTGTCTTCATTCTAAGACTAATGAGATTCCCTTCAATCCACAAGCTCAGATGTCTCAGACTTTTCTGTTCCTCTTTTAAGCTCTACCCCAAGACCATCTTGGGGATTTCTGCTGAACTCACTTCACTATGTCAAGTTATTTCTGGTGCTGTAAACCCCTAAACAGGCACAGTACTTCAGATACACTTCTTTGGCTACAATAACACTGTGTGAGACTGATTTGAAAGCCTTCTTAGATTGAAGGGAAACATAATTCATTTATTTCATTTGCAGAGTCAGTCGTCTGGTCATGAAACCCATCTCAGAACTCAGGTTCTCAGACAAGATTTTCCTTTTTTAAATCCATGTTTTAGATGTTCCCAGGCACTTTCTTATCCTTCATGTGCCTGGACATGGTGTTTTGGGAGGGTTTGTTTCATAAACACACCATCCATTTCTTCTGGAGGCAAAAGATACTGAAAATCAGAATAATCGATTTAGCTCTAACAGGTAAACTGAGTCTTCACTCACCAGCTGAGATCCTTCGCTTCAACCTCACTGAAGCTTCTTTCCAGGATGCTCAAAGAATGTACATAAAAATGCAACCGATGAGTTAAGATGAGCATAACAAGGGACACCTCTGTCCCATGTAAGTAAATACAAGCAAAAGTTTGTACAAATTAAAGATTTTGGACCACAATCTGAGTTTTTGTGCCCCTGGATTTCTGCTTTATCCCTTTCTGGTTTTTTGCTTTTCTTTTTTTCTAACTATATATCACGCTTTAAAAACTTGATTAGGTACTTCAAACCCTTTTTTCTTAATAGATTTTTAATCAAAAAGAGTGCAAATCCAGAGTAGATTGCATGTTGTCAAGGAAGGCAGGCCTTGATGGCATGAGAAAGAAGGTCTCACAACCTGAGACACAGAAAATAGAGTAGAAGTACTCAACTCTCCTTTCCATATGGACATGAACAAATAAAGCAAAATTCCTGAAGCAAATGGAAAACAAATGCTGTTTCACCTTAGTCCAGACCTTAAAGAAACAGTCTGGTAATGAGCAGTGACCCATCTCTGAGCAGATGTTATACCTGCCCATAACAAATAAAAACAGGGTAGGAACAGGGACACAGTGAAAGAAAGGAAGAGCTTTTAGCAAAGATGGTGTAAGATGATCCAAGAGAAAATTTGTTTTATATCCAGAATGACTGCACCTTTTCATCATATACAGCTCTGGACACTGAGTTTTACCCACATTAAAAGGGTTGATTTGCCCTTGTTTTCCTATGTACATCTGACATTTATGGCAATGGTTGTTTTTTCTCTGATGTCTCTGGTGAAAGATGAATGAGTTTGATCTCTATCCACCTTTCAATACTATTTTTATTCTGGAACATACACTAAACTTTGGGCTCCATAATGTGACGGTGGGACACACTGTATACTGCAGAAAATTTGTATCTATGGGATGAGTAAATGGCTTAAATGAAAATTACACTACAGCTCATCAACAACAGGATTTAACAGTTTTCAATTTCTTTGGTCTTCTAGGGATTAGATGTCTGATGTTGCCTCACATCCTTTTCAGTTGCTGGTGTTCTCTGCATTTGTAAGTCATGCAGTGCTGTGAAATCAATAAGGTTACCCATAGAAACTACAAATGTTTAACGCTGCCCATCAGTTGTACGAGTTTTCTTGTATTGGTTAAGGATCTTTTGAGCTGTCTTAGGTGCAGCCCATAAAAGAATTTCTGAGCTGGTTCAGAATTTCTGACCTGGTCAGCAAGTCAAATACACTGGTAACAGGAGAGTGAGAGATGAATATCAGTGACAGGAGAGGAGAGGAGAGGAGAGGAGAGGAGAGGAGAGGAGAGGAGAGGAGAGGAGAGGAGAGGAGAGGAGAGGAGAGGAGAGGAGAGGAGAGGAGAGGAGAGGAGAGGAGAGGAGAGGAGAGGAGAGGAGAGGAGAGGAGAGGGGGAGAGGAGAGGAGAGGAGAGGAGAGGAGAGAGAGGAGGGAGAGGAGAGGAGGGAGAGGGAGGAGGGAGAGGAGAGGAGAGGAGAGGAGGGAGAGGAGAGGAGAGGAGAGGAGAGGAGAGGAGAGGAGAGGAGAGGAGAGGAGAGGAGAGGAGAGGAGAGGAGAGAGGTTTGTGCTCCATATCTTTGTCAGTGTTCTGGAGCTTCTGTACTGTCATGAGTCAGTCAGTAATCGTCACCTAACTTCTAGGCAGAATGTGTTCCTTGCCAGTAAGCTGCCACTAGATATTGTTCTATCATTGTCCTTTGTTTTAAATGGTTCTTCCTGACAATTCTTTATGTTCCTTCACTTCTTATCAGCATATGCGTGTGCTTTTATCACACTTTTTCTTTCATTTACCTAAGCTAAAGAAATTAAACTTTCTGTAATTTTCTACGATAGGACCAGCCTGATACACATGTTCTGCATCTGTTCCAATTTGAATTTTCCATCATCATCAATAAACAGCTACACTTAATCTTAACTGGGTTTTCACTTGTATATTTTATAATACCTTCAGTGCTTCCATGTTCCTGATAAACAAATCACTCCAAATGCCTCTTCTGAAGTGGCATTTATTTTATGCAGAATTTCATGATGTTTGTAGTTTATAATCACCCAGCATGTGGCTGATATATCCAAGATTTCTCTCCTGCCTCCAAACTGATGTGTTATAGTAAACAGCCTTGCTATTACTCCTTAAGGACATGGCCTTGCACTTTTTACAATTGCATTTAATTCCACTTCTATCACTCCTCTGGGTCACACAGCTTTTCCTCTTCAATAATCCTGTCTCTTCTAGATAGAAAATGTTCCCACTTTGTGTTATCAGCAAATTGTGTCAGAACCTCCTGCATTTTTATGCCTAGGTCATTAATGGAAAAGTTAAAGATCAGCAAATTGAAGGGTAATGCCTAATATCCTTAGGGCTAGATCCAGTTCCAACTAGTGGGGTCAGAACCAAATCCTCTCCTTCTGAAACGTTACTTAAATTTAAGAATGTGTGTGGTTTTTATATGTGTGCAATCCAGCTGTCATAATTTTTTTGCCAGTAAATCACCCATTTCTGTTGGCCCATCTCAACTAACCCATCTGTTACGGTTGTGCAGAACATAGTGGAGAAAAAGCTGATTTATGAAATGCTGGATGACTCTCCCTATTTTTATTAATGTGTGATTATAACTTCCCAGCTACATTGAGTGAAAATAGTCTAATGGCATTGCTTTCCACATGAAAATACTGAGCTGACAGAGACTAAATGCTCCTTGGCAAGGAGCCACAAAGCTGTGTTGCTCCAGACACCCCACTCTGAGAATAGCCCTCCATTTGGCTCCCAGCACTATGGGGGGCCTGGTTCAAGACCCAGGCTGGTCGGCAGCACAGCTTTAATTCCAATAATCCAATGCCTTCAGGCTTCTCTGTGAATTAACTGCACAGGCTTGCCATTTTTTGGAGATGGGGATGGAGCAGATGGGGAGATGGAGAGGCCAAACTGTTGAAAGTCAGTGATAAGGCGAGGGTGGGGAGGAGGAGGAAAAAAAAAAAAAAGGATTGGGGAAAAAAAAAAAAAAAAAAAAAAAAGCCGTGAAAGACAACCCTGTGGTTTGTGTGCTCTGCATTGCCACCTGCCAACCCCAGGCCTTCTGATCTCCTCTCAGTGAACCGTAGAGGCAGCAGTTGGAAAGATCAGATATACGCTCAGGGCAATCTGTCAGAAACAACTCTGTCACATTCCCCAGCACTAAAACCCACGGAAATAAAATCTATGTGTTTAAAGCTGTGACTACCCCATATATGTGAGAAGCACTCTTTTAACACAGAAAGAAAATCCGTGAACACCGCTCCAGTCCTGACATTTTTTAGTTTTTTTTTTTTTAACATTATTAAAATATTAGCATTTTCTTTATCTCCCTTAAGCATCTCTACCATGTTTGTTTGCCTCTGGCAACACAGTTGTAATGTTGTTCTAATTACACTACCCTGAATTCCATTATGCAATAAATGAAGTAAAAAATGGCAGAGCAACCCAACAAATAAATCCAACAGTTATGGCTAAGTTATTTAAATATATTATTTTGCCACTTTTTGAGACACTACCATCCAAATTTGGGCCAATATTTGGCTATACTTCATTTTTGCTAAGACATAAGACAGATAAATAATGTGTGTGTTTGTTTTCTGAAACTAAGTGTTGCATTGTTTTGTGGGTTTTTTTTAAGGTATATTTAAGAATGTGAACACTGTCCTTGAAGTGATAAAAAGTCGTGAGCAAATTCCTAGCATGTTTTTTTGTTCTAGAACACTTCCATGCACCACATATAATATGTGGTATGGCACACCTCCTTTCAAGTTCAGAGCACTCTGTAGATATCAAATCAAGTTTTACATCAACCTGTTGCATATGATGGTCTTATAATACCTGTCAAATGTAATTATGAGTATCCAAAGCATATTTGGATAATGAGCATTAGATAGAAGGAAATAAAATAATTTTTGATCTATACAGTGATCCTTTAAAAAAATAAATTAGAAATTAGCTGTATTAAATTGAGCATTCCAGCTGCAGTGGCGACCACCACAGTGAAGCAGAGTACAATGTCACACCTGTTTACCTGAAGAGTTAATGGAATCCCCATCTTTATCTTTATCCCATGGGGTGGATGTCCTACCACGTACTAAGTGGGGTATTGGAGTATTTCCTTCTCCTTCAAACGTCGTTTTGCCTGGTTCACCCCCAGGAATAAACCTGGCATTTCATCTGGGCCTCTGCAATGAAGCCACCTTGAGCTGGCAGAATTTGCCAAAGCTGGATGGTTTTTGTTGGAGGGAATACAGGAATTATAATGAGGTCAGGGCTGGAATGTACAAGGCTCTACGCCAGGATGTTTCCACAGCATTTTTACAAACTGTGCTGGTGTATGCTCAGGATGGTTCAGTGAGTTCCAGTGCTTCTGTGATGCCTAAATAGAGTCACATCTTTTGAAAGATGAATTTAAAAGCCATCACCCAAGCAGTTTAACCTCCTTGCCAGTCCTTGCTACACTGTGTTGTCCCATGGTGCCCAGAGATCCATAAATCTACTGATTGACCACACTATCTAATATAGTCTCAGTAACATAATTCCTTTTATTTTGTGCTAGAAAGTAGCATATTGCTAAAATAATTACCAAGCCTAGCCATTCTTCAGAATACCATGCCTTCTGAATAATTTACCTTCCCTGAAATTCATGCAAGGTGAGTTCAGCTCTGTGAGAATATAATTACAATTCCTTCTCATTACTGAAGCAAAATTTAACAGGCATTTTCAGCGTATTATATTGTTTTTTAATTTTTTTTCCAAGTGCCTTGGACAGTACTTTCAAAATTTACTATTTTGAGTATCTCAAATTGTTAGACTGCTGAACCTCTGACTGGTCTTAATTTTCAAAGGTCATATTCAACTGCCTGCTCTAGACAGAAGATGGTTTCTAAGTATTCCCTGAAAAAAAATCTCAAAATCTATTGTGCATAGATTTTTTCCCCCTCATTTACTCATCGGCGACTTAACTTTACTCCCACTACAATTGTGTTATTGACCTGTAGTACTTAAGAGCGAGGCCAACAAGAGGTGTTTTTGAAAATCAAACCACATATCACACACACACATCATCAGAATAACTTTAAAATCAATGATAGCCATCAGTCACCCACAGAAAACCTAACTAGCCAAAGGTCAAAAAGACAGTTGAATTTATTTGGCTGTGTGGTGCCATGTATATTGTTGAAAAAAGTAATACAATGAAATTATTAGGTAGCAATTTTGTAATTTTAAGTCTTTTATTAGAAAAGGTTTAACCTTTACCATATTTTCTTTCTATTTTATGTGGTCTTTGTGATGCATTAAGCTAAATTGTTTTTTAAATAATTTTAGTTTTTACAGGCTGGTTGTCCTCCCCACACCTTTTTAGATATTTGGTGTCATGCAGCACTAGGAAAAAAAAAGGAAGAGTATTTTAGAGGTAATGTAGATCATATCTGGCTCTGCTTAGTTGTTCTTACATATAAACATGTCACACTCCATTTCCCATTGCCAGTAATTGTGGTTATCAGATGAAGCAGTCATCAAAAGGTGTTTTATGAGACATTGTGCTTATAGAAAGTAAGCTGCTGCTTTCTTGCTGAAAAAAAATCAAAATTATCTATTTTATGTAGCCTGTCAGAGTCAATTTCTTAACAGTCTGTAGATCTGCTTTCTAAGACTTGCAAAAATCACCCTCAAAGCCAAAGCCTCTCTCCCACAAAGAAAAATGTGGTAAATTTTGACCTCTATGACTGTGCTTACAGCAATAACAATAATGATCCCAGTAAGTAGCCCTTTCCACTGATGCACTTTTCTCTTTTGGACTCATTAAGCCTCAGATTGAAGCTATTTATTTACTATGGGTTCCTCTAGTCAAATATTAAATAGAGTTGCCAACAAATTTATAATCTGCTTCAGTGTTTTTCTCATTAACAGAGTCTCAAATGCACATTGTATATGGACATAATAATATATAATATTTTCAGGCTTTAAAGTACAATTAACTAATAAGACCTCCTTCAGAGTAACACAAAGGCTCTACACTTTCATTTCTCCAGTTTCATCTCAGCACTTTAAAAAGAAGGAAGAAGATTTGCAGTTTCTGGGGTGTCACGCTGCAGTGGTCAAGCACAGCAGAGAAGGCTGAGCCTCTTCTCAAGTTTGAATGGGCTTCAGCTGCAATTTAATTCAGCTTCCAGGCATTGCTGCTTGCTTCAGTGCTGGATGTAGCAAAGACTTTGCCCACATTTCTATTTCCCCTGGGGGATTTAAACTCAGAAAGCAAGCTACCCCCCAAGCTTCTGCTTAATAAGGCAAATAGACTGAGCTCTTTTAAGTGTCTCATGGTAATATGTGTCCTTCAGGCCTCATCCCTGGGATGATGATATATATTTTATGAAATGAAAAAATAACTTTTTTTTTTTGACCCATTCTAATTCAATACAGCGTGATGTAGAAACTGTTCTAGAAGTCAAAAAAGTACTCCTTCCAATACTACTTTCCAGAGTAGTACTGGAAAACTGAAGTAGGGACAACTCAATTCCAAATCAAAGCACAGTGTGAAGATGGGTAGATCTCTTACTGCTGTAATGTCTGGAGACTGTACCTGTGTTAGGATTTCATACTCCATAAGAAGACACAGCCTTGAGACTGGACAACTTGGTCTTCAGAGGCCAGAGAAAAGAAAAATGAGCAAGAGCAAGACACAAAGAGAAAAACTATCCACTTAATTCACAGAAAAAGGTCTATATGAAGGCAGGAAATTTTAAAAAATTTCTCCTCACTCCTTGTGGAGCGCTCCACTGGCTTCCATATTGCTTTAAATTAATTTGTCACTGTGTTCTGTAAACAGTGTTTCACGAGATTAAGATCTCTTTATCTCAGTTGCTGTGCTGGTGTATGGCCCTTTGGGTTTTTCTAGTGCACGTGTCTGACTTTGCTCTCTGAGATGCTGCCTTTGGTGTTGGCGATGTTCCCTGCATTTCTCTGGAGCACAAATGAGGAAAGCACAGAAGGAGCAGTGGTGATTGACTATCCTTTTTCACCAAGGCCAGTATCTTCTCTGCAGTAGTAGCCAGCTGATACTAGAAGAGGACAATAAATACGCTGGCTGCATCACAGCACAATTTGTAAGCTGAGGTTTTTCTTCATTTTTCTATATAATGTGCTATATACACGTTGCTCTTGATGTGTATACCGGAGATTTTCTTCCTTTAGTCTCCTGCTCAAATCCTTCGCAACCACTGAGGTGTGGGAATAGCTTTCAGGTAAAAAATGAATTCATCTTTTCCCAGCAGTAATAACTGTTTTTTAAAATATCTACCAACTCCAGCTGCTTGGTGAGCTGGTGCAGGGGACTTCATGAAATTGCTTATAGTGGGCAGTATCTCCATTATCAAAATCTTTCAAATGAAAAGAATGGCAACATTTTATTGCTAATGTGTGGCCACAAAAGTTCCGTCCTGTGACTACGTCAGGCAGCCCCTGAGGCAGGGAACAAACTGTGCTAACCATTTTTTGTCCTATCCAGACTGTCTGTCAGCTAGAGTTTTTTGTTTGAGAAATTACTTTTCCCATCTAAATCTATCTCAATAAGTAAAATAGACCAGAGACTATTCTCTAACCCTAGATTTATGTAGATAAACTTCCCCTGTATCCCAAAGAAAGGTCCTTTTCTCTATAATACCTCTCTGAAGTAGCCTGTAGCCTTGCGCTCCTTCAAATCTCCCATGGACATCCTATTGAGAGTTGTTTTCCTGTGCATCATGGTTTTTGTGTGCCATGGAAAGCCTTGGATTTTCGTGGAAGGTGTTTAGGTGGCTGTAATTTGTTGCTTTCCTGCTGCTCAGGGCTGTTTTGGGGCAGAGGGGACAGAGGAGAGCTGCAGGCATTGGGATGGCTCATGGTTATGTACAGACTCACTAATCAATCCATGCAAGATCTCTGAGAAGTTCTCAAGAGTGTCTTCCACTCAGGAGACCTTGAAATTTATTATTTTATTTATTATTATTTATTATTTTAAATGTATTGTTAATTGCTATTGCTTTTGTTATTATTATTGCTCATTTATTTAGTTAAAAGCAGAGGCAGTCCCTTTTTGTGGAATTAACTGTGGACACTACTATAGACTTTGTTTCTACCAGGGAAGTTTTTGTGCCTGGTATCTGCAATTATGAAGCACATCCTTACTTTAAGTCTCTGGCACTTTTCCTCACTCCAGGTATGCACTATCAGCTGTTTCCCCTGCCTTCTTAAAGTATTTTTGTCTTATCCCTACGTTCACTATAAAAACAGGTGCTGAAAGCTTAGGAATGTGCATTTTACAGCTACACTAGATTTGATAGTTGCTGCACCAGATCCATTTAACATATGAGACTGAACAACCAATATCCAATAAAACTGATAGAATTATTATTTGTTGCACTTTTACTATGGCAAAATATTTCACAATGTGCAATATACCCTGATTCATATCCTGTCATTTATCAAGAGACATCTTCTTCTAAGACCCTGTTAACCAGAAAATAAACCCTTTTTTTTCCAGTTTATGAGGAGTGAAGCATGATAAATAATAATGGGAGAAATAACTGTCAAGCAATTTACAAATGATATGTTGTGAAAATATGGCACCTTGATGATTTCTCCTAGGAAGACATATGCTGCAGCAATACCATGATGCAGAAGGTCCTTTTCTTATTGGGAGTAAAATGATATGGGACAAGTGTTAGTTTAAAGCTCAAGTTCAAGCTCACAGAAACACAGAGTGATTTGGGTTGGAAGGAATAACAGTAGGATCATTCTGATCTCAACTCCCTTCTCAAGTAGAGTCATCCCAAAGCACGTGGCACAGGATTGTGTCCAGAGGGGTCTGGGATATCCCCAGTGAGGGAAACTCCATCCCCTCTCTGCACAACCTGTCCCAGTGCTCGGTCACTGCCCAGGACAGAAGTTCTCCCTCATGTCCAGGGGGAATTTCCTGGGCTCAGTCCCTGCCTGTGGCTCTGGTGCCATTGCTGGGCCCCAGAGCAGAGCCTGGGCCCTGCTCTGCCCCTCCCTGCACACAGGGACACACAGGGATGGGCTTCCCTCTCAGCTGGGGCTCCTCTCCAGCTCCCTCAGCCTTTCCTCAGCAGGGAGATGCTCCAGGCCCTTCCTCATCTCTGTGGCCCTCTGGGCCCACTCCAGGAGCTCCATCTCTCTCTTGTCCTGAGGGGCCCAGACCTGGGCACAGCACTGCATGAGTCTAATGCCAAAAACAATGTTAAAATCATAGAGTTTATTATACCTGCTTGTGTTAGGTAGCCAAGAAAAGTTATGCAGAGATGAGTTAGGAGGTGGCTGTGTACTCTAAAGATTTTGAAGGTTTCAATAGGCAGATGCTACACCAGATCTTGCTGTGTGCCACGAAACTGCCTCTCCTCTCAGTGCGTTTGCACTTACATGTCCCTTAGAGTTTGCACAGTGCTTGGGAAGGGCTTTTCCTCTACATCAGAAAAAAAATAGAAGGAAAACAAATAAAAACAAACAAACAAACAAACAAACAAAACCACCCCAACACCAAACCAAACCAAACCAAAGAACCAAACACCAAAACAAGAAACCCCAAAACAACAAATAAACCCCAAAAATAAAGAAAAAAAAATTGCTTCACACAAGTTTTGAATTCTGTCCGCCCCTATTTTTGCCTTGAAGAAATATAGTAAGTGAAAGTGAGATCCTTATTCTGGATGTTTAATCAAATTATACAAGACTTTTTTGTACCTAAATAACAAAAAAAAACTATTTCACTTATTCATATTCATATTCAAATGAGTAAAATTCTTAAACAAATGAAACATGAAGCACATCAATAAAAATGCACATTTAGGATGTGATCTGGATATCTGGAAAACATTCAGATATTGGTAGTCTTAAACAGGCTTTTTGACTATACTCTAATACTAAATTCACTCTAAGAACTTTTACAACCTCTTTATTGCAAACATGCAATATTATACAATTTTTTAAATGTGCTTACATACACACACACACACTTTCAGGAAGAGGGAGGAAGGGAGAGAAAATGAAGGTGAAAAGCAAGGCAATGGAAAAGTAACTAAACAGAAAGCAATTTGGGTCTTGCTGAAATGTTGGAGGTGGTGCTTTGTATCTGTTTATTGCTTCCACAGTATCCAAGCAGAGAACAAGAATTAGCTTCCTCTACCTTGCTTAGTGGTAATTTTCAAATCATACTGAAGATAACTTGAGTTCCCCAAAGCACAAGATGATCCTGACAATTTACCCCTACAAAAAAGGTGTATGACCTGAAAGCACAAAAACAACATTAGAATCTTATTACAGACTTGGGACCACTTTGGGCTGTAATGCTATTATACAGATTCTTTTCTCTGCAGGATAACAGAGAACCAAAAAAATACTATCTATTGCCTTCAAGACTGCAGTACAGCAGAAAGGAGAAAAAAAAACCTCAGCAAAAATGTACCTATATCTCTGTAAGAAAGTAAGCGTTCATGAAGGTTTCATTACCTATAATTTAATATATTGAATAAAAAAGACTTAGATAACGAAGGAAAAAACAATTACAATTTCTGGATCCTCAGCCTGGTATTTAAGTACTTAAATTTTAGTGTGCTTCATTATTTCATTTTCCTCTGTCTTTCAGAAGATGTCATTTAACATTTTTCACTTAAACTTCCATATTTCTGCTTTATGCATGCAAGGTTATTTCTGTACTGTAGAGCTGACCATGAATTGAGCCACAGAGGCCTTCTGAGATATAGAATACTTAGATTAAATTTCAACTAGGGTTCCTATATTGAGAATACCCTTGATCCAGAATACATAAAGAATGCAAATATCTGTTTTGATCCCATGACCTTTCAGGACTTAAGTAATTTAATAGCATAATCAGCTCTGGCTGCCTGTATTTATTAAGAACAGAACAGTGAATTCACCTTACACCTCAATTGCTCTTTTAAGGACCCAAGGTACCCTTGTACAGGTTTGTAAGCTGCAGTGACTTCATTCTTAATTGCATATAATATTGAAATTATTGAAGAAATTATCTAATCTAGGCAGAAGTTCATCTCTATTTATATCTTTATGAATGCTCATGAAAATAACAACTGTCATGTTGTTGTATCCTGAAATATCAAATCAAATTTCTTCATCTGGGTGCAAATAAGTGGCTTTGCATTTCTCAGATTGTTGTATCTAAAAATGGGGTGCTTTGCTCACATTGCTGGAATATATCTAATTAAGTAGATGGGGAGCATGGAAGGGAAGGGAAAGGAAAGGAAGGGAGGGAAGGGAAGGGCAAAAGGGGAAAAAAGGGAAAAAAATGAAAGAAATAAGAAAAAAAAGAAAAAGAAAAGAAAAAGAAAAGAAAAATATAGGAGAAAATAGATTCTTTTTAAGATAGCTTAGGAGGTTTTATTCACCATTTTTATTGTATGTATTTTTAATGTCCTTATGTCTACTCAGAAATTCATATTGAAAACCAAGCATATGACTTTCTTTGTTTTTATAATTCCAATCTTCCCTTTTCTTTTATAATTAGCACTTAATATGCTTCATCCAACATCCAGCCCTAGGAAAAAGGGAATAGATCTTGTAATATTTGAGACAAAAGAAACACAAATACACTTCTGGGGCTATTTAAATAATGGAAAAAGTTAAAATAATACGTGCAAGAATCTTGACCTGTATCAGAATATATTAGACTAGAAGTTTACTAGAAATGCACTTTGCAGTTTTACTGGAGATTCTTTTTCCAAATTAAACAGGTTTTAAATTTATTTTACTGATCTTCTGGGATGAACTTTTATTGTGGGGCTGTTCTACATCCATAAAAGAGTACAAATACATCTTTCTTGCACCTTTGAAGTTAGATTCCTATTGATCTGCTCATATTTATGCTTCTGCCACACACATTCATAGTTTTTACATGTATTGGAACTGTTGCTAACTTTCAAGTTCTTTCTGACATGGTTACTTACAAAAGCAAATATAGAACTTAACTTGATTGAATTTCCACCTGGTTGTTAGAGTAAGGATTTTGCATGGGTTTTACATAAAGAATTAATATGGATTTCTTATCCTATCACCTTTGCAATATCATTCTAAAAGAAATTGAAATTACAGCATGGAGTAATGAAAGAAAAAAGTTATCAAAGTTGTTAACTCTAAAAACCTGACTGCTGAAAAACTAGATTTCTTATACTTTTGGCTGCACCTGAGAACATTATTTATTTATCTGAATCTGAAGAACTTCTAGTTAAGGGCAGGATGAAATGGACTTGATGATGTTGCAGATCTTTTTCAACCCTAGTGATTCTATGCTGCTTTACTGTGCGGGTGGTCAGACAGTGGAAAAAATCGCCCAGAAAAGTTGTGTATTCTCTGTCTTTGGAAGCATCCAAAACTGGACACAACCCTGAGCAGCCTGCTGCAGCTGAATCTGCTTTGAACGTGGATATTGGTCTTGATGATCGTCAGAGGTCCCTACAAGCCCTAAGCAGTGACACTGTGACTCTATGAATAAAATAAAAATTATTTTAAATAAATTGGTCACCTGTTCAGAAACAAACATGTTCTATTATACCTCTTCATACTCTTTAGAACAATACCTGAAGTAGTAGGTCACTGCAAGGATAACTGGCCAAAGATAAAGCTTCATATTTTATTTTTTATTCCATCTGAAAACAATGTGCTCCAATTGTATCTGGACACAAAAAAGCCAATGATTTTTCCACAGTGACAACAATATTCAAGCCTCCTGAGCTATGATGATTCCCATATTCTATGTTTTATTTATATGGAGATGCTTTTGCAAAGTAAATATGTCATGAATCTGAAGACACAGGATAAATATGTGCAGAACCAGAGACTAGTATATATTTGATGAAAATAACTTTTCAAGTCTCAGGGTAGATTTGAAATCAAAATCCCAGAGAGCATTCTGCTCAAGTGCTGTACTGGAAATTTACAGTCTGGAATTATTCATTATCTTTGAAGAATGTAAAATTAGGGATGGGCCACTTGCAAAGAGTAAAACTAATCTAGTGTGAACAAAGAGATGGATTTTTGGGTTCACAAGGTAAGAGGAAATCTCCCATTAATTTTGTTAATTTACTGCACTAGCAAGTGTCATGCATCTTGGTTCATTTCTACAGGGAATACAGGGATGTATGACTTTGGCAGATCCAGTTTAATTTGCTTGTATAAAAAAACCCCATGGTTCAGATATGAACAGTGACTTAAACACAGCAGTAACACAAATGCACAAGTTATAGAAGATAATCTGCATTTCAGCAACATATGTGCAAAAATCTCAGAGAAAATCCCAGGGACCTCAATCCAAATAGGATAGGCACACGTGAAAAGATGTTGTCTCTGAAATTAAAATGTGTTTGTTTCACAGCTTTCACTGTGATTACTGAGGAAGAGTTAACAGCAATGTTCAGCTGCACAATTTGCCTGAGTTTTTCACCCAGTGCTGGCCAGGGTAAACACTTCCCTTGGGAATTTACACAGAGTGATTTCCCAAGGAGTCAAACAGAAAGTGAGATGAAGAAAACACTTAAGTAACTGTACACAAGGCATTGACATTTCCAAAGGTCTGTTGCATAGGCTTTGCTGTTCTTTTCATTGTTATCACTGACAGAGAAACTACCGAGATGAACAAAAAACGTTTATTCAATAAGAATATATTTGTTATTGCTTTTCTCTTAGGTAATTCACTTCCCTCTTTGCATTCTGTGAGTAATGACACTTTTTATCTCAATCAATTCTGAGACCTTTTTTCTATTATGTATGACTTTTGAGTTCACTCTCTAAAACTGTCTTCACCCTTTATTTTTCATAAACGAGGGATATAGATTAGTCCTATTCTCTAGCAATGACATTTTTCTTGTCATTTGTTTTCCATGAAGCAATGTAAAACTTTCAGGGTATTACAAGAATAGATTAATATATAATTTTGTAAAATTACAATTGCTTAATGTTTTAAGTACTTATGAAGTACCTGCTACCATATAAGCTAGATACGAAAAAAAAAAAAAAACCAAAACCAAAAATTATAAATTATTTTTAGAATTCTGTGTTTAGTGTATTCAGTTTTCAAATTAAGCAAGAGAGCATATGTACCTCTCATAACAAAGAAAATAAAGGAAAAAAAGAAAAAAAAAAAGGAAAAAAAGAAAGAAAAGAAAAGGAAAGGGAAAAGGAAAGGGAAAGGGAAAAGGGAAAGGGAAAAGGGAAAGGGAAAAGGGAAAGGGAAAGGGAAAGGGAAAAGGGAAAGGGAAAAGGGAAAGGGAAAGGGGAAAGGGAAAGGGAAAAGGGAAAGGGAAAGGGAAAGGGAAAAGGGAAGGGGAAAGGGAAAGGGAAAGGGAAAGGGAAAAGGGAAAGGGAAAGGGAAAGGGAAAGGGAAAGGGAAAGGGAAAGGGAAAGGGAAGGGAAGGGAAGGGAAGGGAAGGGAAGGAAGGGAAGGGAAGGGAAGGGAAGGGAAGGGAAAGGAAAGGAAAGGAAAGGAAAGGAAAGGAAAGGAAAGGAAAGGAAAGGAAAGGAAAGGAAAGGAAAGGAAAGGAAAGGAAAGGAAAGGAAAGGAAAGGAAAGGAAAGGAAAAGGAAAGGAAAGGAAAGGAAAGGAAAGGAAAGGAAAGGAAAGGAAAGGAAAGGAAAGGAAAGGAAAGGAAAGGAAAGGAAAGGAAAGGAAAGGAAAGGAAAGGAAAGGAAAGGAAAGGAAAGGAAAGGAAAGGAAAGGAAAGGAAAGGAAAGGAAAGGAAAGGAAAGGAAAGGAAAGGAAAGGAAAGGAAAGGAAAGGAAAGGAAAGGAAAGGAAAGGAAAGGAAAGGAAAGGAAAGATTTAAATGTGTCTTGGTCAATGTCCAAATACATGAATGTTTAACTGTTAAAACTATATTTTTTTTCTTAATATTCCCCTCCCTTTCTATTTTCTGTGCACCTAAGAGTTTTAATTTTCTGTTTTCAGTGCTCAGTCTGGCAGTCAGTCTGGTGCTTGAGGCTGTACACTCACAGGTGGACATGCATGGTGATGGAAGGTACTGACCTAAATTACGTGGTTCCAAGAGTTAATTTCAAATCCAAATATGGGATTTTATTGAAGGATTTAATTTTCTGGCACCAGATGTCTGCTAGGAAGATCCATCAACTGAAGTTAAGTATGTTTATGCCATTCCAATGATCACCACTTTGATGAAGACACAGACTGCATAACTTCTCATTAAAATCAGTAGTTGTGACTGTCCTTCCACCTCCTGTGTTCTATCCCTCCTTATATTCTTCTTGTTCCTTTGTGAATGCTTCAAACCTTTACCTCTGCAGAAACCTCCCAAACCTTACAGCCCTTCTGTCTCTTATACTCTGCCAGTTTTTCTACCCTGTGAAACCACTGTTTCTGTTTTCTGATGTTTTCCACTTACTATTGACTAGGACCAGTCACATTATTCAGTGTAATTTGTGCTTGATGCACGTAGCCCGTCCTCTACTTCTCTGCTTGCAAACACATCCCAAGCAGAGTCATCATTTGTCATTGTACACCAGCAATCTGCAGCCATCAATTTGCAAGGCAAGGTTTGTTCCTGAATTGTTTATCTCACCAATTACCTGCTTTGAATTCAAGGAATGTAATTTCTAACCTGCAGGAAAGAGACTGAGTTCCAGGAGGAAAAGTTCTGAGGTCCTTGGTCTAGGAATCTGCATTCCAGGTCTCTCTCTGGGATAAAAAACTTTTTGCTGTTACTATTCATATTTATTCTTAGTCAAGATGGCAGGACTGAACAAATAATTTTTCACTGAATCTTGCCTGACATAAATTATCAGCAATTTTTATTTTATCAAATATATTTTGCCAAAAAATTAACTGTACTTTTTTGCCTTTCTATTGACTAAATAAAAAAAATAGGAAAATAAAACTTCTTATTCTTTGAACATTTATTTTACTTCTTTGAGCTTAAGAGAATAACCATTTAAAATCAACACCTTAAAAGCTTTTAAAGCCAGAAACTGGAATTGGAATTCCTGAACTGGAAAAGCATCCACCTGGAGTTCACCACATTGCAATTAATTTCCTATAAAGAAAATCTGTCTGGGAAACATTTAGATATGATTATTTAGAAATAATTATTTCCAAGTAGTGATAGAACACTCTGTTGTGCTTTCCCTTCCTTCTATAAGGACACACTGTGAGAAGAAAATATCTGCCAAAACAAGCAAACATATCAGTAAATAAAATCACCTGGGGAAAGAAATGCAAACAAACCAAGACATATCACCGTATCAAAATGTCTAAAAATTTAAATTGCTTTTAAACCCATTCCAGCAAAACAATTCACGGTATTATTTTGTTGCAGAACTCAAGGTCAACCTTGGACATCTGAAGTCAAGAGGATCCTGCATATATTAATTACCCTTTAAAACAAACTTGTCCCATAGCTTCAAGTAGGACTTACTGCCATGAATATTTTTAAGTCACATTATTCAGGAATTATTTTTCATGGTGGTATTCTTCTGATCAAATGTTTATTTAATAGAGAAATAAACAGTAGAATTAGTTTTAGAAGGTTCTATGTGAAATAAGAGAGGAGAAATCAGCCCTTTTAGGATGGGTTTGATCCCATCATAAAATACTCATCTAAATCAGTTAAAGAAGTGAGTTTAGTACAGAAATGTTGGTCTCAGTGAAATGGGGTGATTGCTCATGCCTCTGCAAACAGATTTAAACCATCACCCCAATTTCCCTTCTTCACTGTACACTGCCATCCTTTATGGCACTGCTTTGAACTGCAGTTCATAACTTTGTTCCTGTCCTCTGATTTTCTTAATTTTTAATTTATTTTCTGAGAAATACTAAATAACTGACATTTCTAAAATATTAGAAATCTTCCTTCTGTACACTTTGGCATGAAATCTGCAGTGAAAATAAATATATTGATGTACACATGTGATCAGAAAATACAGAAACAACTTTATTTTCTTTGTTCTATATCATACTGCAGATAAAAACATGTATTTGATGGTCACACACGTGCACAGACCTATGTATATTTATTTTTCTCTTAGTTGTTTTTTATATAAAGGCACTTAGAAGAACAATCAGATATGTCTTGACGGGGTGAAAAAAAAAGGGAGATTTTAGTTTTACAATGCTATTAGCTTCTCTGATGAACTTCTAAAGTAATCTAGGAAAGACATGTTCATTAGAGTCTCATTACTTGGCTGGGTAATTGCTGTTCGTATCAGAAACACAAATCACAAGAAAGGCTTATTAAAACAACCTATTAAAAATCAGACAGACAGACTGCTCTGCAGTATCTGCCACTAAGTCAGGTAAGTAGTCCCAAGGAAATTGCAAAATTGGAAAGTCTTGTTAAGAGTATTTTGTTGTCTTTTTGCTTTTAAGAATAGAGCTTTTTCTTCCCCTACTATTGTCTGTTTATGAATAACTTATCTAGCGTGCAGTGAGTCAAAAAATAGGATATCTATCATTTTCTACAGCAGATAATTTCATACACTAATAGACTTTGGTGCTAGGAACTTTATTCGTGCTGCTTAATCTTTCTTTTTCTTGGTTTCATTCTCTCATTCATTAACTCCTTTTACTCTTATCTATCTGCCTGCTTTAAGTGATCATCCACTGTCACAGCTGACCACTGCACATCACCTCTCCTCCTGCTGACCTAACCTTCTCTCTGTCCTTATCCTCTTAACAGGTTCATATTTAACAAATATAGTTCTGATCCAACAAAGCAGATAAACACTGATAAATGTTAAGGCACACTCTTGATATTCCTTAATAGTACGGTGATATTAAGTTTTCTGGTATTTTGTTCAATATATCTATAAATTAATTATATTTAATTAATTATAGGACATTTTTTTCTGCCTCTCCTCATTAAAGAAATTAAATCACACAGTGCCAATGACCCTCTTACCCAGCATTCCACAGCACCACCCCAATACTTTAGTGGGTGAAGAAGACACATGGCACATGTAAAATCAAATCTTTAACTCAAAAATCCACAATGTCTGCCCAGAAAATACCAGAGGAACATTCTCTTCGTTTTTTTTTTTTTTTCTTCACATGTTTAGTGCATCATGGCAACATTTATAGGCAATGTAATGATTTTGCAGTCAAACTTATAAATATGCCACTGTTGACAGCTTTTAAATGTTTCATCAGTTACATACTAAGATGATGTGGAAGGACACATTTGGTAAATATTTGATGAATGTCATCAAGGGCAGAGTTACATTTCAAAGAGTTTTAAAATCAGTAAAAGAAAGTTGTAGGATTTTTTTTTCCAGTCACAAATCTTCTACTGTATAAAAGGTACTAAGGGGTACCCTAGGAAATGTTTACAAAGACAGGTGTACATTACTAAATTCATGCTCCTTCATCAGGAAAGAAAACACTGTTATTTTAATCTCACTGGGAACTTTAATGACATTTTAAATGACAGAGGTAATAAATATTCTTCATAATCTCATGATAAGAGTTTTGTGTGACATTAGTTTATCATCAGACTAGAGGCAGAATTTTACTAATAAACTGTTTCTGTCCTGATAAAAACGTAGTAAAAATAAGAGAAATTTGAACTTTCTTTTTAATTTTAAAATGAACTTTTTTTCCCTGCAGCAAACAAGTCTCAGTTATTTAAATAAGAGACCTTGTTACCTGTTAACAGTCATTATTTGTAGGTAAAAATTATTTTAAAAATAGCTATCACAGATTATAATCACATCAGTAAAAACAAAAATTGAGTGGATACAGTTAATGAAGAATAAGCTTAAAGATCTCAACAAGAGATCAATAAAATTAATTAAAATATACAAAGTTTAATCCTTTTGCTATGGTTCATATTCAGGTATTCCACTAAGGTTATGTTCCCTTTTTCCATAGTCTTATCAATTATGTTTGATTTTAGGAACGTAATATGAAGAATTTTACAATGCATGTTCTTAAGTAAAAAATTAATATATGCTAATTTCTCATATGTCAACTTTTGTATATAATTATGTACCATATTTTCCATGATGTCTTAATTCTGCCCATCTATCTGCCCATTCAGCCTCATTATCGGGATCAGTAACACTACCTCAGCTGAATTACTAATACTTGCTTACCTTCTAAAATTTTGGTAACCATACTTGACAAGGTTGTTGAATGGAGACTTCTCCCTTTTGGAGAGCCATCTCTACCAGTGAGGAGATGTAGCACCAAATTATTCTACCACAGTCCCAGGCTCTGCTGAGGATCTGAGGTTCTTTCTACTGCCAGCAGGCCTCAAAACTGATATGGAAAGACACTTGAAAAGTGACACAGCAAAAGAGACCCAAAATGTTAAAAGGGAAGAATGCCCTGTGACACTCCAAGACCTATCCATGGATCTGCCTTCATGCCTTATGAAAAAAGGTCATTTGGACTCTCTCTAACTCCGGCTGCCAAGAAATAAAAAAATGTTATCTGCAAGCTCTTGTTCAGTAGGTAGACATTAAATTTCACCACAAATGGTATTTTGCAATAATTATTTGACTAACTCAAGCAGCTACTGTATATAGTGCCCATGGTTGAAATTAAAAAGAGACAAATTGAAATGAAAAGCTGACTCTTAGCCAAAGCTGAAGGAATGCTGCTGATACCATCTGCTAGTACAGCCCACAGGAACCAGGAAACCACAGAATTAGCTTTATGTGAGGAATTATGTTTCATCTGCTTTTTAGAGAAGATTAACAGGAGCCTGTTGTCCAATTGCAATATCAGTACCCATTTAATATCACTTCTGATTTTCCTAGGAGTGATTTTTAAATCTCAGTTGATAAGTATAAATGCTTTTTTCGAATGACATAACTCTTGCTGCAGTGAAAACCTAGAGGAGAGCGGTTGTCCTGTAAATTTTCCAGAAGTGCTACTAATGATCCAGTCCTAGGAACCCAAAAATTATTAAAACCCTGAAAACTGTTATATGTGAGAATGAAGGTGCTATAGTTTTAGAGGGTTTTTGGTTTTTTTTTGTTTATTTTTATTCAAGTCCAAATAATTTCTTCAGATATGAGGTTCATTTATACATTAAACATGCAAAAGATGATTAAAATATTTTTGGTAGACTGCAGTGAAGTAAGACAAAAATAAAAAGGACTTTTAGTTCTATATCAAAATCATAGAATAATTGATTCCTTACGATTAGATAAAGACTTCTAAGACCTCATCACTGCCAGGTACACTACCAGCACCTGTTCCTAATGTCACATCTACACATCTTTCAAATCTCCCCAGAGATGGTGACTCCACAACTGCTCTGGACAGCCTCATCCAATGATTGGCAGCTCTTTCAGTGGAGAAATGTTCTTTCAGATAAAATCTAAACCTCCTTTGACATGACTTGAGATCATCCCCTCCTCATCCTACTGACTCTCCTCCTGTCCCTATTCCCTGGGAGCACAGCCCGACCCCCCCGGCTGTCCCCTCCTGTCAGGAGCTGTGCAGAGCCACAAGGTCCCCCCTGAGCCTCCTTTGCTCCAGGCTCAGCCCCTTCCCAGCTCCCTCAGCCTCTCCTGGGGCTCCAGCCCCTTCCCCAGCTCCGTTCCCTGCCCTGGACACGCTCCAGCCCCTCAGTGTCTCTCTTGTCCTGAGGGCCCAGTGTAGGGGGATAGATCATAAGTAAATAAAGGTAGTGTAGAAAGTAATTTTACCCCTTAAAGAGTTGCAGCTGGGTTAATTATTAAGGATTAGGAGTAGGCCTGATATTAACAGGCCACACCTGTAGCCAATCAGAAGAGTGTTATAAAAGAGTGGATTGGTTGGTTGTAGGAGAATGAGAGTCAGTTGGCTACTGTGAGGGCAAGGAAACGTCAGTGCCTAGAGGAGCTGCCTCTAGGAAACATTGAGGAGGTATGAAACTCTAGCAATATGAAACCCTTGCAATGTAATGATAATAGAACCTTTGTAATGTAATGACAACAGCCCAGAGCTGTCCCCAGCACTGGAGGTGCCTCAGCAGCGCCGGCACAGGGACAGGCCCTGCCCTGGGGCTGTGTCACAGCCTGGCTGGCACAGCCCAGGGCCATTGGCCTCCTGTCCCCCTGGGCACCCTGGGCTCATTCCAGCCCCTGGCACCAGCACCCCCAGGGCCTTTCCCAAAGGGCCCTTTCCAGCCCCTCTGCCCAGCCTGGGGCTGCAGGGAATGGTGACGCCCAAAGCAGGACCCAGCTCTTCTCCTTGCTGCCCCTCACACCATTGGCCTCAGGCCATGGATCCAGCCTGCCCAGGCCCCTCTGCAGAGCCTTCCTGCCCCCAGCAGATCCACACTCCCACCCAGCCTGGTGTCACGTGCAAACTGACTGAGGGTGCACTCACTATTGTCCAAATCCTAGACAAGAACATTAAACAAGACCATCTCCAATACTGATCCTTGAGTGACACCACAGTAGCCTGCCACCTACTGAATTCAATTCCTGTCACCTCCACTCCTTGGCTTTGACCATCCAGACAATTTTTCATGGCACAGCTCTGAGACTTGGGAGCTCAGATGTGTCAGCCTAGGCCTGCTTCAGAGAGAGTAATGGTGCTCTGTGCAAGAATATAAAAATTACTCCAGTGATTTTGGAGACCAGCAGAACATTAATATGAAATGTATGTGATATAAGAAGAATGGGAATAGCTCTAGCCATACCTATGAAATGAGCAGAGGGGGTGACTGGAAGAGATTTTTTTACTAGTTTTATTATGGAAGATGTAAAATGAACTCTACATGGGCAGAACATTTCCAACTAAATGTCTGATGTTGAACCTGAACCCCAAACTCATGGATTCTGTCTCTGATGGCCCTGTGATTTGAAATGGGGCCTGAATTATGAGCAAATTTGGATATTTTCCTTGGCCTTTACAGCTACAGAAAACCTTCTACATCGTTCGGCTCCAGCACAGGGAGTAAGGGTGGTTTATAACATTTAATGTTGAGATTTATGTTTTTCTAGCTGTGCTAATACCATGTGCTTACCCAAAAAAGCAACAGACACAAGGTAAAGTGTGAGCTAGGCTTTTTATATCAATCGTTGCCAGATGCTGGTTTCTCAGCTAAATGAGAGTCCCTGCTAGCTCCACAGTCGGTTTTGCTAACTGCAGTAGCTCTATGGGTGTGTTTTTCTTCCAGAGAAAGGCCCTAAGGCTTGTTTTGGTATTCCCTTGTGTTGTGCTTTTTGTTTTGCTTTCTCTTCAAAATTAAATTCTTTTCTTAAAGGTAACTGTACTTCTTTTACTTAATTTTTACTTAAAGGTAACTGTACTGTGTGGGGTGGGAAGACTTTCAAAAATCATCTTTTGGGGTGTTTCCCTTCAGGGAATGTCCCAAGCCATTAGAGATTGTAGGATAAAGAAACCTTTGTGTTATTCATCTAGAACTGGAGGTGGAAACCCTAGTGGTGCTGATATGGGACAAAATAAATTTTCAGCAAAGAACAGTCGTAATTTGCAGAATCACATTGTACTTTTCTAATAAATTTGCACATAGAAACCCATCAGGAGTTAATCCATTTTCTGCACAAGGTCTGCATTCCCATTGCACTATATTTTAGAGAGAAACAGGACAGGTACTAAATGAGAAAACTTTCACCAAAGGAAATGAGATCTAAAATAAGGCATTGTGTCAAGAATAGGATAAATTCAGGGCTCCAATGCAGTCGGTTGCCAAATTTTGTAAATTATGAATTAACTAGCACAGCAGAGCTTTTTGTCTGCTTATTCTCAGTGCGAAAAGATCTCTAGCAGTAAGAGACAGGTTCCTGACTTCCATGCTGTATAAAGAGACCTACAACTTCAGCACTTACTAACCCTGCAATTTATCGTTTATTAAAAATGTTACCAGTGACTTTTTTTTCTCGCTGCTCAGAGTCTGGTCAAGATATTGTTCTTACCCACAAAAGATTTTTACCTAATGTACAACCTGTAAGATTAATATCTTTGTTCTCTTTTATGGACAATACACAGTTTACTGTTTATTTATTACCAGAGTACGCACCACAATGCCTAAGAATATTGCTGAAACAATATAACTGTACTGTACATTATTTCTGAAGTACCCAGTTCCTGGATTTCCATTAAACAATGAAACTGTTTACAATGCCAATTACTAACACTATGATATCTTATTTCAGATTATGTTAATCACAGAAAATTTATCTCCGAGTGTTACTCCCTGGTCTGGCAACCTAATTGACATTGTACCTAGAAAAATTCCTAGTTCTCTTCCTTTTGAACATATTCTAGAAGCTGCATAAAAATATATAACAATCAAAGTATTAAATAGGGAGATAATACCTGACATTTCAGCTCCACTAATGCGTAGTTATAAATCAGATAATTTTATGTCTCAGCAGAATTATTAATCTGAAAAAAATAATTTGAAAGAGTGGGATTTTAATAATGATATTCATATTAAATTACTTTCTGAGCCTGACCTCATCCTAACACCGCTCTAAATATTTTTTAATTTTTTAATTAAAGAAGACTGCACAAAAAGAAAGAAGAAAATCAAAAACCTGAAGAGCATCACATAACCACAGGGCTGTAATTTTTATGAATAGGGTACATTGCTGTTTCAGCAGGCTCTCTGTGCTACTTTAAGCCCATTCAATACTTGGAACAGGAACTTCTCATCACGCTGTGCAAATACCAGGTGTGGAAGATGGGTTCAGTTTAAGACAGTGGGACTCTTTTCACTGATTTCAGTGGAGTTGGGATTTCTCCCCATGAATTCAGCTTTTATTGTCTTCTTGTTTTGACTTCACATACACCCCAGAGCGAGGGTTGATGTATGAGTAGCATTTAGACAGGAGTAGCCTCTGGAAGTATCATTACACATCTAAATCATAACATCTTTCCTGTTTCTTCCTTGCTTTAAGGGGTTGTAATTTGCTGGTCATCTACAACAATATTAAATTGTTTTACCCATCCTGCATACAGACTGAGCAACTCAGGTCCTTTACACTGAGTAGTGCAGATGCAGGTTTGTTTCAAACTTATTTCCAGACTGTTCCTCATATGAGCCATTTTTCTCTCTGGGGAAGGAATAAGCAAGCTCTACTTGCTTTATGTAATACAGGCTGAAAAGAAATTTCTATTATTTCTAGTGAATGCCATGGGAAATGCAGCCTTATTCAGTCTCCTCCAACAAAACTAAAAGTCAGTACTTCCTTTACATCAAATGCTATGCCCAACTTAAAACTGAACAACATTGTTGTTTATTTTGGTTTTTTTTTGTACCCACTTCTAAGGATTTTCAGTGTTTCTCACAGGTTCTTTTTACCCTGTTTTTTCTTTTTCCTGGGTATTTTTCCCAGGAAAAGGGAAGTTATGGGAGGTAATTACATTTCTAATCAAAATTTGGGCTTCAAGGATCATAACAAATTTCACAGTTTACATTTTCTTCAAATGGTCTTGCTGAAAGAGCTAGACCGAAATCCCTAGAACTGAAACTATAGGACCTGCAAAATATTATGCCTGGGTTTTGAGTTTTGCTGTATTTTCTCTCAGTATGTTTCTTAGCCAAATATTCAGTCTATAGATATTAGTTTTAAATACCTCTTTGCTTCACTCGAATTCTCCCAAAAATATATAGAACAAATACAATAGCTTAAAGATAGATAAAGAATTGGGACAAAAAATTCCGGGACCAGTCTCTCTCCTACTCTAAAATAATTTCCGCAATTTAAAAAGCAATGTTTTTCAACATTGGCTGCAGTTACATAATTTCAGGAAAAAAAAAAAAAAAAGCAAAACCAAACCAAAATCAAAACAAAAACAAAGTAAGAAAGTAACCAGGACTGATCTTTCATTAGATATAGAAAAAACTTCCCAAGAATGAATGAAAAATATGTGAAAATTTTAAAATTACTTTTATGTTTGTGGATCTGGTAGAAACTCCTGCTTCAATTCCAAATTAATGCAAAAGCTTTATATGATATGGAAATTACTTCAAAGGGAATTGCAATTCTACCCCAAAAGATTTCCTTTTACTTGATACTCTCTTTAAGAAGAAAAATTGCCAATTTCAGCACACTGAGTTCCTAATTTAGAGACTGAATCTAAGGTAGGTAAATAGGATCAATAACACCTGTCATGACTCACAAACACGTGATGAAATCTGTCCTATTTTAATCCTTTTGCATCTGAAATATTTCCAGTCTCAAGGAGTCATGACATCAGTAAATATGTAATCTACGTTCATGTCTCTCTTCAATACTGTAACAGCCAAAGCCGCACTGAAGAGAAACATTTTATTCAATTTTGAAGTGAGGCACCTTCTTATAATATTATATTTATTGAATACAGTGTCTTAAAGGGAGAAGAATGGAAGGTGTAATTTGAAGCCAGTGCTGGGGTTACCTGAACTATGCTTAGTACAGAAGCAAACAGGAGAGCAGATGCTCTTGGAGAATGATGTGGAACTTCAAACACCGGGGATGTCTCCAAGGCAATGCACTCCAAACTGACCTGATATTCCACAAGTCTTGTTTCAACAACATGGTTTTATTGCATGTTTTGGTATGTGGGACTACACTGACAGTCAGGTCCTTCAGTATTCTGTGAAGGCATCAAAAGAGCTAAAAATGAATAAATTTCCTTTTCATCTCCTGTGTGCATTCTGAGGGTGTTACAGAAATGATCCTTCTGTGGTGGATGAGAAGGGTCTCAACATGGGTTAAGAACCTAACATGAACATTTATTTAAAAGAAAAAACAAACATACAACTTCAAGCTTGCATATATATTTCTAGTAATAGAAATAAATACCTACTATTTGAAAAACTCTCAGCTGGTAGTCAGTCTTGCTGGATGAAATTTTTTTAGAAATGCTGAAGCATTTAATGCTGCAGCATTTAGATTACTTTGACATTCTTACAGATATTAACCATGGCCAAAAAACATGGCCACAGTCCAAGTGAAATAAATTACATCTTAGTCATAACTTTTCATTTGGATACAACACTGTACTCCATGGCAATGACAACAACATTATCAATGCCATATGACAGCTATCTTATAAGCCTGCATATGTTCTTTTCCTGATACATTAAAAATTCTCACTGGATTTTATCCTCTTCCTGTCTGACTAGGACAAAAAAAATTGAAATTATTTTCTATTGTACTCTCAAAGAAAATTTTAAAAAAGGATTCTCAAAGACAAGAAATTACAGTAAGTTATCAAGAAAATCTACTTTGTATATTGAAATTCTACCATATTTTTACTTCTAACATATCTAGCATCTTTTCTAAGTAGAAAATATATATGTTTGATGCTATGCTTGTTTAGGTATGCAGCTGTGTATTGAATGGCTTGTAGCTGATGCCATATTGGATGCAGTACTTCTGAAAAAACAATCTTGACATGTTTGACATAAATTAGTCGTATAAAAGGCATCACTGCTAAACTGTCTGAACATAAAACAAAGTTCACTTAATATTGCTGAATGAGCTGATGAGGTGAAAGTCCTCTAGGTGACCTTATTCCATCAGTAAGTGCAAGTAGGGAGAGACCAGGCTAGAAGCAGAACTTTCAGATCAACAGAGTTTAATGAACCCAAAATAGGGTCTGGTGCTTCATTTTGGGCAAGGTGCAGTGGCTTTAAAGTCAGAGGGAATCGGTAAAAATGATAAGAAAGAAAATCTTCTTTCTGAGGGTGCTGAGGCCCTGGCACAGGTTGCCCAAAACAGCTGTGACTGCCCCATCCCTGGGAATCTTCAAGGCCAGGTTGGACAGGGCTTGGAGCAACCTGGGATAGGTGAAGGTGATCCTGCACATGGCAGGGAGTAAGACGATCTTTAAGCTTTCTTCCTACCCAAACCATTATATGACTCAATGATTCTTTTTTTCAAAAGTGCTTGTAAATCAATGGCAGTTCTTGAGTTCTGGGCATATGGGATTTTTCACACTCTTTAGTACTTAACAATGTGAAACTTATAGTTAAGTCTGTATTGATATATTTACTAAACAAAATCTATATCTTTGTATGTGTGACCAGGATAATCTGATAGAATGTCCCTAAAAGGAACAAAACTCCATTTCATACCTGCAGCAAGAGGCTGCATGAAAGGCTGTCTGAATAAGTTCAGGGTTGTAGATGTGCATACTTTAAGAATACCTTGCAAATTGAATGATATCTTTTATGTCTGTCCACCTGGAAATTCAGAACCAATTATTGGCTCCTTCTCTAAGTTCCTTTTACACTTAGGAGAGGAGCTAGATACAGCGGACCCATGTGCACCACCTGTTACTGCTTTTGGAATCTGTAATTTTGGAATGGTTTGGTTATTCTCTGAAAGTGTTTATCTCTATTGATTGCAGAAAGGATCTTCAAACAGAAGATTTGCTGAGACTTATTTTTAACCTTCTTAAATGTAGCAGCATGAATTCCAATTTGGGTGTTTTAATATTGCTTTCCTGACAAGACAGGAAATAAGATAATTTAAGATGCTGTAAAATAATGCAGTGAAAATACATTTTTCAAGGGTCCAAACGATGGGCCATCTGATTTTTTTCCAAACCACTTTAGAGACACATTTTTACTTTGTAGCCCTGCCCTAATTCTAAGAGAAGTTGCTATCTGCTGACCTCAGTCACATTGGCTCATACTCAGCTCCTTTCAAAAATTTCTGCAGCCAGGAAATCAGCTGGCATCATATTTAAGTAAAATAACTCAAAATAACTGAAGGGTATTTTCAGAGCATTAAAATCTGATTTATTTTATAGAAGATATTTCCTTTTCTTAAGTAGCTTTCTTAATGTGCTTATTAATTTATGTCCCCTTTCTATATTTTGTAGTCTACATTCAAAATTTTCTGCTTTCCCTTTTGTTTTGTTTTGTTTTGAGGGTTAATCACTGTAACTAGAGCTCATCGAGTCCTGAAACTAAATGTAAGTAACAGCAACTGACTGTTGGACAGAATGAAAAAGCCTGATTTTACCACGCCACACTGAACAATGTGTTACCTCTGGCCCATGTATTTAGCACCAGAAATCATTTTATTTTCTGCAAAATATCCCACAGGCATATTTAGTTTTCACAGGAGGCTGTTACGTAACAGCAGACAAGGCATATTCAGATAGCTAATGAAAGGAGTCATGCATTAATTCTGTTCTTTCTTTGCAAAAGCAAGACTAGCATCAGTTCTGGTCCAGGAAACATGTAGCTGTGGGCAAAATTTCAAGTTAATGTGCTCTTCAAAGAGGAGTTGTGTTGTTTTTTTACCAGCTAAAATTGTCTATCCATGTCTGACTCTATAGCTACCCTCCCAGGGGATCAGGGAAGTGGCTCCTCATGTATAGCTATTTCACAGAAAAACTTTCTTAAGACAGGCAACTCAAAAGGCAGAAGTTAATCTTAAGACTAGGATAACCTAGTTATCCTAGAGACCTGTGTGAATCTCTAATGCATCTTGATTTTCTCCTTTTTTTTTTAAAACTTCATTTTGTACACAGTAGCAGGAGTAAATGCTTGGAGGGATTTTCACAGTTTTTATAAGAAAGACTATGACACTTTGCCCTTCCTCAAGAAAAACATTGTCATATGATTTGTCATGTCCAAAAGATTCACAAAAGGCATGGCATGGCCTTAAAGGACAAATTAGAAAGGACTCAGTTTGACTGATAGGAGGAAAGCAGCTTTTGTTTGCCTGACCCACGTGAAGTATGGACAATGAGCCAATGTAAAGGTCAGTGTGAACAACAGCCATGGGGAATTCCAGCCTTCCAAAGACAAAGCACTACAGCCAGTAGTTCTGATGTCTGGACAGCCTGAAATGAATGGAATGCTTTATGAAACCTGTTTTATACTTAGCAAAGACTCAAGAGACAAACATGTTTCAATGTACTTTTTGCAATTTTTCTTTTTGTTTGCATCACTTGTGGCACTTTAGGTCAAAATAGCCTTACTGATAAAACTATGTGCTTAATTCTTGGCTATGTGTAAGTCAGATATCTTCAACAATGATCCTAATTCACAGAGAAGGAGTCAGTGTTCCCACAAGCATGTCCCAACTGCTTAGTCACTATTTAGGCAACCAATAATACTGTTCTGAACTACCTGGAGAAGGAGACAACTATAAACTATTATCTGTGGAATGTGTGAACATATTCATAGCATAGAGTTAGAAAAAAGACAATCCAGAGAATATTTTTTTATTTTATTTTATTGTTTCGTATGAAGAAAAAACCTTGTTTGGGGAAATTCAGGCAGTTTTAGTTATCTTTCAGATACTTGTGTGCCATGGAATGTAAATATCCTTTGTATGTGAGGTCACAAAAATTCACTTTAACACAGAAAACTATAAAAAGCAAAATAATCTCTGATTATCTTTCTTGTCCCCAAAATTGCCACAGAATCACAGAATGAACTAGGTTGGAAAAGACCTTTTGAGATCAAGTCCAACCTATGGTGTAGCACCTCCTCATCAAGTAAACCATGGCACCAAGTGCCACATCCCAGGCTTTGAAAAGCACATCCAGGGTGGGTGGCTCTACCACCTCCCTAAGCAGATGATTCCATCGCCCAGTCACTCTTTCAGTGAAGAATTTTTTCCTGATGTTCGACCTAAACTTCCCTTGGTGCAGCTTAAGATTGTGTCCTCTGGTTCTGTCAGTTGTTGCCTGGTAAAAGAGACCAACCCCATCTGACTACAACTACCCTTCAGGAAGGTGTAGAGAGTGGTAAGGTCACTTTTGGGTCCCCTTTTCTCCAGGCTGAACACCCCGAGCTCCCTCAATTGTTCCTCACAGGGTTTGTGCTCCAAGCCCCTCACCAGCCTCGTTGCCTCCTCTGGATGTGCTCAAACATCTCAATGTCCTTCCCAAACTGATGAGCCAGAACTGGACACAGCACTCGAGGTGTGCCCTCAGCAGTGCTGAGTACAGGGGCAGAATGACCTCCTGATACAACAGAACGGCTGTTCCTGATCCAGGCCAGGGTGCCATTGGCCTTCTTGGCCACCAGGGCACACTGAAAAAAACCAAAGAAACCAACAACTTCCCTCCCCCCCACCAAAAAAGACCAAAAAAACCCCAACTTTTTTGCACCTAGCCCCAAGTTTATTGCACAAGTGGGATTTCCAGCCCCCACTTCCTGCAGCCCCTCAGCCCAGGGATGTATGTCACCCACTTTAGTTGCAATTCAATGGTTGAATAAACTCTATTACTGCTTATCATAACTTCTGTGCCTGTGTCATCTCAAAGACAAACTTGGTGATGATCAGGTCCCTCGTGTGTCTGGTTCATTGGAAAGTGAATTGGAACATATGACCTCTCCTTAGGAGTACTCAAGATTCAATTTCAGACATAGCAGACAAGTGTGACAAATAGTATCCTCATCTCATGATTTTATCTCTAATTATTTGCTTGCAAAATGCAATAATTCATTGTGGACCCACACTTCAGTAGTAAATTAATACTCCCACACCCTGTGCTGGCTCAGCTCTTGTGACTATGAGACCAGAATTAAAATTCTGACCCACATCTTCAAATACAATCCCATCCTACTCCCACTTCAGTAGCTTCTTCAAGAAGGTGAATTCATTATGTATTCTTTTATGAGAGGAGATGTAATCTGAGTTACAGCCTGTCAGTTGTCCCAAAGGGGAGCAAATATAAAAACAATATTTTTAAGTTTGTCATATTTTTACAATAATTTTCTTATTTTTCTTTTTGCACTTTAGATTTTACACAGAAAATGTGTATTGGATTCTTGAAGACCAGCACATAGTAACAGTGGAAATAAATATTCCTGAAAGAACTTACATAGCTGAAGTTTCTTTGCAGGTTGTAAACAACTTAAATATTGCATGGCATGTAAAAAGGCACAAAAAAAGGAAATCAATTCCAAAACTGAAAATGAGAAAAACAAAATCCCAATAAACTAAATTAACAAAAATCAAGAAGGGCAAGTTGGTACTGGTGACCTTAGCTGACCTACATTAGAGGGTAATTACTGCCCAATCAATAGTCCTTATGCATAACTACGGACATAAATGGTCAATGGAAAGTGGTAAAGGATGGTGATCAATAAACATTACAGTCTGGCATGCAGTTGTCCAAGAAGTGGGGGAAAATTATTACTTTTATACTTTGGATTGCCAATATACCAATCAGGATTCATCAAAGTTTGGGATTTCAGCTTTTTCCACAGTATACTACATTATCATTCTCTTTTAAATCCTTCCCATAAGACTGACTTAAGTGACCTGATTACAGCATGGCTGCTTAGTGACCAGCTTCAGTGCAGTTCCAGGTTATTGGCCTCTGAACTGCCAACATTCCTGAATAACACCTACAGATATTGTCCTGGTGCTTGTGAAAATAGACATGCTCCTGTCAGCAGTTTTGAGATCAGAGTCAGATCAAAATGTTTCTTTGCCAGGACAATAGAAAAGAAAGAAGCTCTCTTGAGCTTGAGAGCATTTGTCGAGATGCTGAAACTCCTGTTGATGGGTGATATACAATTTAAGATGTCTGAAACAAACTGCAGTAAAATACCTGATGAGGGAACTTTTTTTTTAATGGAATCGAAGCAATCTTGAATCTGGCCTTTGATGAAGACCCAGGGGTGTAAAATAAGTTAATATTTCTTCCTGATCACTGCTAGTGAATCAGTCATGAGTAGTCATTTGGAGTTGCACATGATATTTCAGAAAGTATTCCTGATTTTTAATTTTTGCAGTCTAATTTAGATTCACTGAGAGACAGCAGTCAGTCAGCTATGTAATATGAAACATAATTTACCACAGCTTTACACATATGCACTCCTCCTCCTACAGTCTAAGAAGACTGATGAAAATTATCCCCAGGACATGTTTTTTTATAGACAGCACACAAACTTTTGCACAGGCAGTGTTTAGCTATTCCTTGTGATCCTGGCTAGGATCCACTCCTAAATGTATGGTTCATCTGAATAAAAAATAGAAACCAAAAATATTCACATAGAAGAATTATGATTTTGGAAATTTAGAGCTGGATTAAGAAACTTTTCCCACAGAAATGACAGATTTACTATATTAGTAATAAGGCAATCTGGGCAATGGACATTTTGAAAACCTTCTCATGTACCTTGTCACAAAAGGATCTTAGATGATTCAGAGTAGATGCACTACTTTAAGTCAAGAGAATATACACCCTTTTGATCCCTCAAAAATTAATTTTTAGAAGAATTTAACCAATTCAAATAGCCAAATCACCACAAAAATACTATAAATAAAATTACAATGCTATTGATAATACTGCTTTTAAATCCCATCTCTTTGGATGCCCAGAACATATTACCCTGATTCTTTAGTTATATTAATAACATATTCCGTATTCAAATTGGTGAAGGTTGATCCACTGGTGTGGTTCCAAGATCTTCAGCAGGACAAGTTGCCTGCTATGGAATGAGTTACAATGTTCCAATGTCAAACAAAGCTAAATAAGTTTACCTTCTTCCTCCCACCTGGTCAGAACAGATGTACTTGGATTTCAGAATATGACAACTTTGATGATCACCCCCCCCCTTCCTTTGACTTTCCCATGATAAATTTTATATTATGAATAGTCAGTTTACATCTGTGAAGCTCAGACTGACACCAGCCTCTGAATCATTTTACCCTGGGGTAGTGCTGTGGTCTCTTCTACCGTGACGCACATTGTCTAAATTGCTTGAATATGTTTATGCATAGCTAATGCATTGTGTTGTAAGGAATAACGTTTTGGCTACACATAAATCTGCCTTTATACCTGATTCCATGACAAATGTGTTAGTGGCTTTGGCACATGATTTGTTTGTACCTCAACACAGTGCACAATTGGCAGGCAGAATTGTGGGTGACTGATAGCATCATCCTTGGATGATTGTGGCCTTTGATTAAAACACATTAAACTTCCTCTGTGTGCTATTACCTGTCTTGGGATTGATTAAAGAGGTTATGGTGTGCTTTCTTGGGTATGGATATAAGCCTAATTACTGGCAGTTCTCTTTGGAACACCCATATGAATGAAACTGTTTGACCACAATTTACAAACTTCAGTTCTGTGACTTTTACTCAGTAAAACAGAACTTAGTGCTGGAAAGCCAACAGGACTTCCCTGAGCAGCCTCAGACAAGCTTCCATGAGCAGTCTCCCCCTGCTTCCATGAGCAGCCTCAGACAGCATAGCAACTGAGTTTACTTTCATCTGAAAAAAAAATGGCAGAGATTTGTGTGAGGGTAACATACACATTTGATGGTAGCTCCAAAAGGAACATGATGGCCTGAACCGTGGCAATTTTCCTTGGAGCCAGTGAACAGACCATGGGGCCTTTTCTTTCCTGGTCTAGCCTCATTCTTCATCCCTCACTGTGAATGTTCATGCTTCCAGCACTGAAATGTCCTGTTCATTCCATGGCATTACATTCAGCATGGCCTCAACTATTCTATTACCTAAAATTAAATTTTATAGATCCATATATGCATGTATCTCTCTGTATATATACTACATGTGTGTGTGTGTTTTGTGTTTAAATAACAGCTTACAGATCCTCAGACAAGAAGGATCTGCATGTTTTTTTATGCAGACTTGCCAAGACAGATAAAGATTATCTTATCATCCTCCAAGCATTGGCAGAGTCTTCATCAATAACAAAGTTCTAGGTGTGGGTTTGCTGAAGAGCCAAGGCTGTGATCTCCTCTGTTGGCACTGACTGCTGTAGTGTGCTTCCGTTACTCTTCTGTGACTCTGCAATTTCAGAGTGTCTTCATTCTTACCAGGACAACATTCCTATCTGTCCACTAACTTAGTTATTAGAAACAGATCATAGATATTTATAGCTTAGATTAAATTGAGACCTTCAATGTAAAGGCCATTATGATCAAATGTGACAGTACCATGAGAGGGCATTATCTAATAGTCTGTAATGTGTGACATAAGGAAATGTGTGTCCCTTGAGCATTTATGAAGTAAAATCAACCCTCCCTTCCCTACTTTCCACGGATCAAATATATGTGCCTAGCTGCAGATGAGTGATAGGGGAAAGCCAAAGTATACAGACTATTAAAATGTTCTATCTCCTTTCTTCTGTTGCTCTTCCTAATTGCTGTAATTGGATAATGTTCTGGGAAGTATCCTGGTAATAGAAGAAAAAAGGGAGGTGATAGCCCTCACAACACATGACATTATCTGAAAACTGTCAAATGAGAGTGTTTCTCTCAAGGAGTAATACTCCCTTTATTTGTTAATATTTTCAATGCAAGGACCAAATGTTTTGTAGAGAAAAATTAGCCTGGAGGTCAGAACTCAGGCAAAGTAAAAGCAAACACTTTTACAGGCCAAATGTTTTAATTGTGTTAAACACTTCTGTAATCATGACTTGCAGCATTAGTTTTTTCTTTAATTTTTCAAGATTACTGCTCAGGGGTAGCATTGCCTGATCACAATGTGCACTTAAATGTGTCCTAACTTTGTTCTTTTCTTCATTGAAAAGAGTCATCTTTGTTTTTGTATGCAAGGAAATATCACACTGAATTCCTGTATACTTTGCACCCCAGGAACAGTCAAACAAGTCACATACTATTGAAAGAGGTTAAATGTCCTCTGCATAGTCATAATTCACCAAATATATCAGGCAATAAAATCCTGTGATAACTCACTTTTCATGACAAACCCTGTAATGAGAAGTGAAAATGGGAAAAATTCATCTATTCACTTGACATAGATTGTAACTAGAAAGAGAAAAACTAGACCAGAATTAACTCATTCCTGCAATGACTGCACAGCTGCAAACAGACATTTCTCCTTGGTTGCCTTGTTGACTTTTTGATTTATTTACCTTTCCTTAAAAATTATTCTTGAATAGCTTCCTAGCAGCATTACTAGAGAACAGTAACTAAAAATGAATAAAAAGAAAAATCTCAAAGTGTCCACCCAGCTATTGTCTATTTCCATTGAGCAGAAGAGCAATGCAGAATTCCGTTGAATTTAAATGCATAATTGAACCACTGCCTAACAGTTATTTCCCCTTTAAAGAAACCTGATTTATTTTAGAGTTTATAACTTACTAAACCCACATATGCTCACCTATCACAAACAGATAACTTCTCCCCATTTTATGTAGATACTGTAGGTACAGAGCACATGATACATTGAATAATGGACTGCAAGGTAATAAGAAAATGAGGGAATTAGTCACACTCATCTTTAAAAAGTATTGTGCCATGATCCAAATGCCTATAGCCAGATCCTAATACTGAGTAGATGATGGAAATAAATATGCTGGAAATCAACAGATATGAATAATGCAAATTCTTCATATATTTGCAAGAAGCCATACAAAATGCTGTTGAAATAAGGCCATTTCTGACAGCTTTGCTGCATACAGCATTAAAAGACTCTCATGGGGGCTCTCAAATTACTAGAGGGGCTTTTGCACCTTTTTCCTCTGTAAACAAGAAGGCCTAAATGCCTGAGACACCTCAGGAGAACAGAGCAAAATAGTACAGAGCTTTTCACAAAGATATGAGGATGAAGAGGTGGCTCAGCTACATAAAATTATACAGCAGCAGAAAGCTTAAAAATGATTAAGACTATGCCATTTCTGGCACATTTCTGGAAAGCTACATGATGTAGTATCAAAGTGACCTCTGCCCATCCTGTCAAACCACATCAGCTTGTCTTTTGTCACTATGCCTATTGACAGCACATTCTGTGATGAAGCATGACATAGCATGGAGGACAATAGGAAATGAAAAGCTAACCTTTTGTGGCACACATTGCTTTTAAACACCAATAATACATTTCAATCAACTCGGAGGATCAAAATGAATGCTTCCCACTGTGGCATGGGAACACATGTTTACAGATTTGAGTTAAAATAGGTTTTCAAATAAACGACCCAGTATCCTGTTATTTTGAATGAAAGTGAGATCCTCTTACACCGAGGATTATTTTCTCTCACAATATATGTCATTCTGTTCTCTTGTATGGTGTCAGTAGTGAGATCTGTTCCCTGGCTTGTCCCTTTTCAGGAAAGAATAGAAGTGATTTGGTATCTACTGTGCTATGTACAGGAAAGTTCTGAATGGAAACCACAGGGAAAGATCTCCCACTCTCTGCAGAGCTGGAGCGCTCAGAGGAGGTGAGCAATCCTCCAAACTGCCTTTCACATCCAGTTAAACAGGTGTCTTTAGCTGGGAAGATGTATGGATACGAGTGAAAAAAAAAAACAAAAAACAAAAGGTAGAGGAAGCAATACAAAAGAAATGGCAGGAGAAGATTAGTAGCAACGCAGCAATAAGGAGAAGTTAAAAATTCTCCTTATTGGACAAAGAGTAACAAAGAAGAATATGATGGAAGTCGGAAATCATGGGAAAATGTGCTTGGAAGCAGGGAGTAAAAAAAAAAAAAAACCAAAAAAACCCCAAAACTGATGTGAAAAATAAAGCTGGGAAAAAAAAAAAAAAAGAGGAAAAGATAAAGCTGGAAAAACAAGAGGAATCAGAAAGACTGAAATATGCAGAAGAGAAAAAGGATTCTGGTACCCTGCAGCCCAGAGCTTCATATTTCAACTGCTACTTACACTTCATCACGTCTCTGTAACAGCAAGTAATACATTGTAATATATTCTTTTTAATTTCTCTATTTCTCAACTATGAAACAGAACACGGGGATGAAGTATTCTATCATGAAATACTTCATTTGTTACTAGATGAATTTTTTTCTAGATTTTCCTGACACAGTCTACAAGAAGCTGGTCGTGATTTCTTCCTTTCTTTTCTCATGCATGCCTAACCTTCAATGATATCCTTGCACTGTATAGCTTATTATTTAGTATACCACAAACATTATATACTTTTTTGCTTGTTTCTGAGGAACATGAAGACTACAATTTTTTCATAAATCTTAAATGGCCCTAAAGAACGAATTTCTGAAAAGCCTGATCATTTGCAAAGACAATGATACAGCTTTTATTATCTGATCTCTCTTTGCATTTGTTGTGTGAACACTTAAGTTTATTTAATATTAATATTATCACAGACAGAAATTTATACAAATGAGTGGTAGGAAGAACAAGATGAAAGAAGACCAACTTCTCACTTTCAAAAGGCAAATAGAAAACAACAAATTAAACTGGGATAATTATTATGTAAGAGCATCACTTTAACCTAGAAAGAGTTTGAATGAGAAAAATTCACTGAGGACTGGTACATGCGGAAACATTAACTTCTGACCAGAAGCTGTTTGAGGATTAGATTTGTCCTGAAAGCAAGGTCATTATGTGTTTTGCTGATGTCCCTGGGCTGTGCTGGTGGGCACTGCAGGGGAGTCTGGTCTGCCCTGCAAGGTCGCATCACCCAGGCTGTGCCACAAGGAGAAGTGGCTGACGATGTCTGATGTAAAGACTCATGTCTTGCAATGCAGAAACGACCACCCTAAATCTGTAGTTTCCTCCAAAGCTGGAAAGAATATGGCTCTATCAACACAGTTCTGAGCACAGTGTAGTTAAGCAAGACTAATTAGTGTTTTGAGCAGTGTCTTACAGAGGAGGCTAAACAGTTTCTGGACTACAAATGATCCTCATACTTCTCATCTGCACAATTTCTGTGATTTTACGTAAGGTCTGGGATCTCTATAGTATACCATGGAGAGATGCATACAATATCCTTGCTATGATATTTTTCTTTTATTTTTTTCCTACCAGTACTTAAAATAAATGAGGAAGGAATTAATTCAAAATTGTGTATCTATATATTTTACATTATATGTAAAATACACTTAGCATTATCTTGTGTATATCCTTCTTCAGGCAAGTTTTCAAGCTGCATTAACTAAAACTGTCATCTTATATACAAAACATTTTTCAGATGTTCTTTCATATTTGCAGCATGAGTCAAACTATTCATCCAACCAAAAATGGATCCCTTTCATTTCAACAGAATTGGCATTCATTTACCTTTAATGGACTGGCTGAATAACCCATATCATCATTTTTAGGGAATGGGTTTTTTAAAATTGTTTTCTACTAAGGTTTGGGTTCCGGTGATATATTTATTCATCATATGTATTTTCTTTGCTGAAAGATTTTTTTTTTCATTAATTAATTAACATTTAATGATTAATTAATATGACCGAGGCAATATGAGATAAAAATGGTTGCTTCTCCAATTATGGATTTAGTTATAATTCAGAATTGTATTCATTACTTTCTGGACTCTGTAATTCTTCATAAAGGAAACAAAGACATTCTGTTAAACTGCAATAAATTCAGTCATGCATTTTGCCGAGCCATAACTTGAGTTCTATAATTTTATTTTTTGTTTTGTGAATCAATCTCCTCTACATGAACAAGAAATGGTGGGAAAAAATAAATATCAGTCACTGAAAAAATTTACCATTGACTAAGAGTGCATACTTTTGGTTTCATTTTCCCTTAGAGCAAGGCTCTTTTACTTTGCATTTCAAAGAAGGATGATGTGGACTATTACAATCACTCAATTTGAAGACAAAAGAAATAGTTCTGAACAGAAGAAGAAAACAGAATGCATTTATTCTGTGTGAGTTCAAATCCCCTTACCACCATCACTTCTAAAGGGTATCCTGAGTTCTGAGGTAGATCACCACCACATTTTCCCTAAAAATTCAGACCTTCTTGCAGCTTTGCTTTTCAAATTGAAGAATTATGGTTTTATTAATGCTGTCTTCAGTGGCTTGAATGTAATGGCTTCAAACTGACAGGGAGCAGGGGTAATGTGTCCCCTCACAGGGGACACCATCTGAAGGTGGTGATGCCCTGGCACAGGTTGCCCAGAGCAGCTGCCCCACCCCGGAAGTGTCCAAGGCCAGACTGGACAGGGCTTGGAGCAGCCTGGGATGGTGGAAGGTGTCTCTGACCATGGCAAGGTGATGGTATGAGATGATCTTGGAGCTCCCTTCCAACCCAAATCGTTACAGGATTCTGTGTGGATTGGTAGCTCCTTCTCAGCATGAGCAAAACCACTCCAATGAGTATTATATTTTCACAAAATACACTGAGTTAAAAACATCCAGAAGGAAATAAACCCACAATGAATGAAGGAACTGGAGAACAGCCAATATCTGAAAGTTTTAATAATTAAACCTAGCTGCAAGTGCCTTTTCTGGCCCTAGCCCAAGCCCAGCCTTTTTATTACCTTAGGTTCTCTAAGCACATGTAATATGCTCTGCATGTTATTTCAATCTTTATTAAGTTGTTTAACATGTGGGGAAATAAAGAATTGTTATAAATTTGAAGTTGTGAGAGAGGGATGGGGGAAAAAATTCCTGGGTCTGCTGAGCCAGTGAGAAAGTAGAAATGAGACTATAACTGCTCTAAATAGTTAACCAAAATACCACAGTTTCTCTGAACAGGGTAGTTATTTTTTCATTAATACTTATCTCTTCTTCTTTTCTTCAGAATCCCTTTACAATCTTTTCCTTTAAATACAGTGGGAATAATTCCCTCTGTTTTTCCATTCCTTTTTTCCTCCATATTAGGATAACAAAGCAACACTATTGCCTCAAGCTGCAAAAGCTGGGACTGACAGGGTGTAGAGGCACAGTAATTTTTGAAAACACAATTTAGTCCTGAGGCTCACGTTTTGCATCATTAAGAACTGGTGCTTGGGCGGCATTATCTAATCAATGTCCCTGTCTAAAATGTAATTAGTCTTAGGACTGAAAGAAGCAAACTCAAGTCATCATAAAAGTCAATCAGCCAGGATATAATTTCTGTGAAACTACGAAATAGATTATTGTTTTCTTTCCATATGAAGGTTTTTGATAAACCTTGCCAAGAGACTTTAGGTGCTTTTTAGGTAGCTCATTTTATTCTTTTTAAAAGAGCCGTTTCTCTTTTGTATATTTTAACAATTAAGTAATGAAAGCTGGAATCTGATTTTCTTCTTTCCATAATAATCTCCCATTAGCTTTTGTTCCACCAAAGTCAGTGGATGTGTTCCCAAGAATTCCTGAGAGAAGGATTGGGCCCTTCAATTTTTGTGCCAGTATATCTTATCCAGTGGAATTTTCCCCCTTTCTTAAAGTTTTTCAGTGCTGCAAGTCAGTGAATATTTGCTGAATAACTTTGCTCTTTATCTCTCTCTTTGTTTTCAAGTCTTTGGTCTCTTAGATTCTCAGGGGACACATGAACTTGGAAGGGTAACTTCTATACAGCTCTGTCTAAAAAATATATTACATATTATAAAATAAAACAGTAAACTATTTAAATATATTACTAAATGTTTTATTTAAAATATATTACAGAATATATAACTTTGGTTTCCAAATAAATTTCCAAAACAATGTTTTTTTCTAGTAAAATCTGTTCATAGAAAAATCAATTCCTCAAAAAAGTATGAACAGAATTATTTTCACTTTTATGTTACTATCATCCTGTTTCATGTTGGTTAATGAAGCAGTGTTAGATCCTTTTGTGTGGTATTACAGATTTCCATGATCTCAAAGCACCCTTTGAAAGGACATTATAGATTTCAGTCTAAACCCGAGACGGTGGAAAAAACATCTCATCACAATAGGCTCCATAGATCATGGCATAATTAACTGATTGTTATAACATACTTGGGCTTGACTCTGAAGCTTTTTACTGCCAGACGCAGGGTGTGATGAAAGTCACTGGAATTCCTTTCATTTACTTTGATGAGCTTTCTGTCAAGTTCATAATATTTACAGTGTTTGAAATTGCATGACTCAGTCATAAGTATAGCTGACCAGAATATACTTCATTTCAAAACAAATTACCAAAGTAATGTTTCTGGTAAATGTTGTTAATTGAAAATCCAATTTCCCCATGTACTATAAATAGAATTATTTTCACTTTCTGATGGAAAATTTTGTGTTAATATTGTGAAAGAAGGTGAAAAGTCTTAAAAAAAAAATTAATGCAAATCTTAGTGGTTGTAAAAAAAATCCAGTTTAAGTAAAAAAACTCCAGCCATACCTACCCATTCCAATAGGCAACAAAGTATCAAATAAACATATCGGTAGGATATGGTCCCAGGGAACATTAGTTGTAGGGTTGGATAGCTTTTACAGTGATCCCTGAGCTTTTTACTAATTGCCTGGCCTATTTCACACGAACAGACCACAGGGTTTTTTGGGCAGTCACTCTCTACAGATGTCCTTTTGTCTCAGAACCTCTGCAGTTGCAAAGGAATCCAGTCATGTGCCTGTGTAGGTGCAAAGATAGCAGGAGTGGTTAATGGGATTTTCAATTTGCTTTTCAATTTTTGCTTTTTTTCCACTTAGGAATCTGAATAATTGAAAAAAGTTTTGTGACTTACAAGTCCCATTGAAAACCCTGTATACAATAATCATTTAATTATTTGAGTCTTTCTACTGTTATCACGAATGCAGTAATTGGAATTTCTTTTGCTCCCTGTATGCTGATTACATTTCTAAGAGAAGGAAAGCCTCTTTATTTAGTATTTCTTTTCTGCTCTTTCCCATTATTCTTTTTTATTCAAAAGGAAGAATAGTTGGAATCTGCCTGAACATTTCAGAACAGCTAACCCATATCATTACCCATAAGGCTGTGTCCAGGCTAATCATGCAGACAGCAGCTATTCACAAATATGGAAAAATATGGAAGAGGAAATGCTGCTATTGCCTGATTTCTGAGGACCAGGGAATTCTGTGCCAGAAAGGTAGGGTTTTTTTGGTTTGGTGGTTTTTTTTGGTTTTTTTTTTTTTGTTTTTTTTTTGGTTTTTTTTTTGGTGCGCTGATAGGTTTTTCAGTTGCCAAAGTTTGTATACATATGGTAAAGAGTGAAAACAAGTGAGATGGTATCCTTTGGGCTAAAGGACAGAGGCTGACATTAAATGTTGATGCTTCTCAGAAGAGAGTGCTTTCACATCTTTGCAAAAATGCACTGCACCTTACACCTCACTCCACAGCAGGTCTGGAACAAATAAACAACTACAGGTGAAAAAGGTGCTAAAAAAACCCCTTAACCGTGAGTTATTCTGCAAAACACAGGATGCATATCACCCTACTGAAGTGGCATCCCTGTCATGTATGGACATCTTCCATTAATTTTAGAGTCCTGGCTTGAGCCACTAAGAAAAGGTTGGTTTTAAAACGAGACAGACATGGGAAAGGAAAGATAGAAAAGATAGACAAGTAGATAGATAGATCGATAGATAGATAGATAGATAGATAGATAGATAGATAGATAGATAGATAGATAGATAGATAGATAGATACATACATACATACATACATACATAGATACATAGATACATAGATACATAGATAGAATGAACAGAGCTAGAGAGGGACTTTGTGCATGGACCTGGAGTGACAGAATGAGAAGTTTCACACAGACAAAGCAGAGGTTTGGATAAGATAATAGAAAAAAAAATCTTTTCTGTGAGGGTGGTAAGGCATGGTAGATGTTATCCAGAGGATCTGTGGCTGCCCCATCCCTAGAAGTGCTCAAAGCCAGGCTGCATGGAGCTTGGAGCTTGGTCTAGAGGGTGGTGTCCCTGCCCATGGCGGGAGGGAGGAATGAGATGATCTGTAAGGTCCTCCCAACTCAAACCATCCCATGATTATATGATATGAAAGACATGAAAAAAGTGCTATTTTGATTGCTGTTGCAGAGTAATATTAGCAGCACTGCTCATGGAATGTCATAGAAACCTCTGCTATGTGCAACAAACCCCTGAATGTGACTACCATCACAAAAAGCAAGAAAGAGTGGAGATGCATCCCCATGTTTCTATCTGATTTACAGTTGTCTTATTCTTTGCTACCCAAGAAACCTGTCTAGGAAAACCCAGGTGTCCATGGCCCAGTGTTGGACCAAATCCCTGGCTGTGCCTCCTGGAATTCCTGCACAGAGACTGTTGCCTGGGGTCTCAGAACACAGTGAGCAGTGCCAGTGTGTCCATTAAAAATTGTTATATGTTTAGAAAAATAATATTCACAGCGGCAACATAAAGCAAATAGTGCTGTTAAGGCTAGCAAAGTGAACATGAGTGATTATTTTGAAAACTGTTGTTTTGCAAGAAATGTTGACTTTACCAGCTGATTGAGGGAGGGAAAAAGCTCTAAAATGAAACCCTGCCTATAAGGCTGACTAACAAAAAGATGAAACTATACTTGATATTCAAAAACAGTAAGAGTACCCAGATGAGGGTTGAATATATTAGCTTAAAATAGAATGAGATGATATTTATTTGTGAAAATTAAAACCCTACTTAAAAAAAAAAGGAAATCACTTTGCCAGAATTATAAGATATAGTCTTGACTTCCCAGTGGCTCTCCCTTTTTTGTGGAAATTATGATACAAATTGTGATACAAAGCCAAAACCTGCCTAGAGGTTTAGATCTTTAATTTTGAAATGAGACAAATAAGAATAGTGAGATAACATCTCACAGACATTGGCGTAGAACTTTGTTCAAGTAATAAATCTAATACTACTACTATTAATACTAATACTACTATTAATAATAAAAAAATAATATAACTCTAGATATTTCCCTTTCTGTAAGCTTCTCCCTCAATTCACAGATTTTATATTTTTAATTTATAGTATGTGAATATTTGTGGATCTATATTTCAAAATTTTTTGATTTTTGATTCAGATTTATTGAACTCTTAAAACTTAACAACTCTTGGAAAAAACTCATGAGAGTGTGGTGAACCTTAATTACAGATTATCATTTTCCCACATCTAGATCTGCCCAAAAATGCCTTAAGCAAAGAAATGAATACCAATATCTTCAGCTATAAAAATCCAATTAGAACCACCCTGAATAACAGCAACAAAAACAATGTTAAATATAAAATATTGTAAAATGAAACTGCTACAGAAGTTTACAAAATTGAGATCCTGAAATTATCAGAATGACAGAAAAAAACCTATTTACATTTCTCAGGTGATTTGAGCAGAAAACTCAACTGTGCTTGGAGCATGTGTCAGTTTTGGAGATTAGAAATGATGGAAAAAAAACCAACAAAAACCCCCACAACCCCCCTCCACAAACAAACAAACAAACAAACAAAACCCAAACCAAACCAAAACAAAAAAAACCAAATAAATTTTAAAAAAGAGCATTAAATGAGTCCAGACACAGTGCTGCAGCATTCTCTGTCTGGGGCGAACTGCTGGTAACAAATGATAAAGCAACCAAACCCCACTCTCATCTCTGAATTATTGAGCCCAGAACTAAAACCTTAGACAATTTTTAACAATCTACCATTTTCCTTAGAAAATTATTTCATTATGTGTAATGATCTTGCCTATATATTTTAATTATTTTTAACTTTTTAAATAGACTTTTGAGTAATAACTTCTTAACATTCACCACAGAAGGTAACTAAATCTTTAATGGACTCCTAGTGTAACCGGTTTAATGTTGCAATTAAATTGAGGTTTATGCAAATAAAGGAAAAAAGAAAATGAGGAAGGATCTTTTCTTCCATAATATCCAAAATTGTTTCTGCATTTCCACAGATTTGCAGAATCATAGAATATCCTGAGTTAAAAGCGACCCATTGGAATCACTGAGTCCAACTCCTGGCCCTTTTCAATGTACCCAAGAATGTATGTTAATTTTTTTTTTTTTTCTCATCCCCCCAGTTTATTTCTGGTCAGCTTCATCTCCAGTTGCACTTTGGCCACACAGATTTTCTGCCTGCAGTGGCAAGAGGCTTCTCTGTGTTTCTCCCACACCGCCTGACTTTGCTTCTTTAGAACACACACTTTGCCTTGGCTCCAAAAATAAATTTCTGCTCATCCAAGCTAGCCTTCTGCCTTGTCTGCTTGACTTCCAGCATTTTGGAATTGCTTGCTCCTGTGCCCTTATGAGCTCATCACAGCACCTTCAAAAGCATTTCCTCAGGAGACTTTACTCAGTAGTTCCTTGTGCAGCCTGAAGTTATCACAAGACTGAAAAAAGAAATTTTGGCAACTTTGTTTTCTAGATTGTCAAATAATGTAGCTTTAGTCAGCTAATTTTGAGAATGCAAAAATATTTTGGTTTATTTTATATACATACTATGACTGTTCAAGCGTGCAGAAGCTTCTCCCTAATCTCTTTTCCTTAAGTACAGAGAACATGTTTGAGATCTGTTTAAAGATATTTACTAAATACCACTTTAGGCCACCTATTCCATCTTCCACTTCATTTTGAATTCTATGATGTAGATTGTCCAATTCATCTGACAGGATATTTTACTTTGGAGATTTAGTTCTAAGGTTGATTATGGCAACTTTAATTTCCACTCCATCAACTCCCACACATATTCCTCATGTTCAACATAAATTCCTTTAAAACATGAGCAAAGTAAAATTTAGTTTTTGGGACCACAATTCAGCAACATGTTGTGTCACCCAGTATCTCAGAATGATGTATCCCTGTCCATCCTTTCACCTTTTTTCCCAGTTATCTTAGATTATTATTTTTGTACTGTCTATGTTGATTTATTTTTTTAAGACAGATGAAAATATGGATTTTGTCAGTTCTTCCTCTGTTTGCTTCTTGACACAGATCCTCATTATAAATTAATTTTTAAATAGGAATATCTCTTCTTCCTCCCCAGCCCCAGGTGACTTCTGTCACTTCTTTTTGAACCTGAACAAATCCGAAGATTTCCCCACCTCTTTCAGCCAGCTACATTTCTGGTTTCGCTTTGTGAGTATTGAGATATTTCTGAGGAACCAGTTAACCCATATGTCAGATGGCAAAGCCTGGCAGAGACTCTCAGACCAAATATGGTTATTTAGCCCCTCACTGGTGAAGGCAAGCACTTCTTTTCCTAGCAGCTAACTCCATTTTTGAAGCCACTCCAGCTGTAGCTGAGTCCCAAGGATTTTTCTGCCCAAGACAGAAGTGGTGACCCACTGAGTGCACAATCATTTGTGACAGTTTCAAAGGCTTCACAGCCCATCTCCTATGCTACATTTAAAAGATTAACCTACCTGTTAAACAAACTGGTGCAATTTCTGATAGGCCATGCACGGGCCTCATTGGGGAAGTCAGGGACAGGCTTTTAGAGCAGAACTCATTTTCCCATTTCATGCTTATGATGCAGTAAACTTTAGCATGAAGCCATCAAATGTCATGCTCTGATGTGTAAGAGCTTTTCTTCTAACAGAGATTGTACTGGATCTGCTTTCTAGCCCATGACATCATTTTCTCAGATATCCTCAACCTCTGACATTGTACCCAAATACATTTATGCCACTTATGACAGAGATTTATAATTTCTGAAATATCATAAGTCCGAATAACAGCTGTGGTTGATAATTTTCACTCTTAAATGCAGTAAGAATTTTTAAACCACCCCAAAGTTTCTCTCCAGGTACAACAAACCTTATCCAAAAAAGCTCCTTAAGACCAGGAATAACATTTTTGAGGATCTAAAATTGAAATCTCCTGTTGCATCCCAAGACTAAGATTATTTCTCCTTAAACTACTTTTTCTAAGATAAAAATAAAACAGAATCTATTTAAAAAATCAAATAAAAGGAAACTTTGACAAAACAAAGCATTTAACTGATCATATATTGCTTCTCTTATGCTGAGAATGAGCCACATGAGGTAGATGGTGAACATTTTGCTTATTGTACTACAGGAAACCACTCAGACAATGCATCAGTGAGAGTTGCATTAATACATACTTGGAAAAGAATGAAATTAAATAACTTAATGAATTAAATAAATAAATTATTATGGAAAAACCCCATTTCCTCTTCTTACTGAAAGGCATGTTCAAATTCCTAAAATAGTTATTATGAGGCTTATCATGAGGCTCAGGATATATCCTGGTAAAAGATCAAAGCCTGTAACCTTTTTCCCCTGTGAAAATTGTGAAATTTTGGGGACGTCTTCTGATTTAAGGAAAAAAAAAAAAAGAAGACCCTGCGTACAGATAATTCATATTTTGTACAGTGATCTGATGACTACCAGCAACAAAGAGGGTAATTGATAATTTGATACAACACTGATGTCTTCACAGCTTGTTCAACTTTGGGAGTGCTATAAAACAGTTTTCACTTTGGTTAGATTGTCTCTTTAATATACAATTTTTGTTGAATTTGATCTTGAAACAATGCATTAGTTTGAGGTCACTCTAAATAATTTATTCACCTTCAATCTGGGCACTGAATATAAAAAACATTGTTTCTTGCACAGCATCACAAACAGTTCAGAGAAGAACAAGCTCTTCTTCAGAATGGAGGTTTGTTCTGGTTAAAACCTTTAAATTAGAAGCCCATGCAAACCACAGACTGTTCAGGAGCCACTTTAAATATTAAGAGAAAAAACAGATGTTTTCTGTTTGGCCCTCAAGACTTCCTAGTTCTATTATATAACTTCCCCACTGTAGTTTTGAATTTTTTCAAACTATTTACAAAGTTCTTGTGATTCCCAAATGTTGAAATAAGTATGCACTGTTATTATTGCCATTATTCATATTTGTGGAACTTTTTGTAAAACCTAATTCTGTCTCCAGGTGGTGATTGATTCTGCAAGGAAGTTTTGCAGGAAGCAATTAATGAATAGCATTTTCATCACTGTCCTTCTCAAACCATAAGTGCACCTGAAATCAGCCACAGAGGATTTCCACTGTATTGTTTTATTATTTCTGATCCTGTTTAACAGATGGTTTCTGAGACTCATTCAGAGTCTCCCTAATTTTTCTCTGTCTATTACAGATGCTCTTGAGTACACACCTATTGTGCTGTGCTCTTAGAATTGTTTAATTTAAGCACGCCACACATACCATACTAAATTACAAACACAAAACCTCAGGAGGAATAATGCAGTAATTTCTACCTGTAGGCTCTGACAGATGGGCTGCTGTAAATTTCATTTTCACTAGGATTTGATATGGTTTTATCCTAGTTTTTAAGACTAGGTAAGGCAGAAAAGACTTTCAGTTCTTGAAGAGGGCCAGTAAGGAAGATGGGGACAAACTTATTATGGGCACCTGTGGCAATAGGGCAAGAGGTAATGGCATAAAGCTGAAGGAGGATCCACTTTTATTATAAGATAATAAAATGCAAGGAAGAAGTTTTTAACAAAGAGGGTGGTAAAACCCCAGAACAGGCTGCCCAGAGAGGTGGTGGATGACCCAACACATGAAAGATTCAAGGTCAGGTTGAATGCAACTGTGAGCAACTGGATCTCTTTGAAGATGTCCCTGATTACTGTAGAAGGACTTAACTAGATGGCTTTTAAAGGTCCCTTCTAACCCAAAGTACTCTGTGATTCTGTGAGTTTCTAAAAAAATAAAACATAATAACCTTCCATCTGAGCTAGTCATCTTGACCCCATTTTCTCTTTATCAGTGAAAGGAAGTACGCATTCCCACATGTGGCTCACCCAGAGATGCTCTTTAGAGTGCCAGTCATCCTGCTGTAGAGCTCCACATTTTAGATTTCCAAAGAGAGCAGAGATTTTTCCCAACCCTAATGATGTTAAGGGTTGTGAATTTAAGATCTGACCTTGTGAGCAGAGTATAAGGGCTATGTCTGATCAGGCAGACATCAGCTTCCTTCTGTATACTGCCAGACACAGGTATTCAGGGAGGAATAAAGATTCATCTGAAATCTAAATGCAGATGTGAACAGACCAGGGCACGGCATTGTATGAATGTAATTATGCAAAACCCGGACAAGAGCTTTTGTCTGGATATCTTTCAACCAGCCAAAGTCAGCTCTGTTTGTTTGAAATCACAGTTTTCTATGGTATCTTAATTTGTTAGCATTCAAAATGAGAGAAGGGAAATCCTTGCTAATCATAATTTAGAAAATGGTAGAAATTCCATTGCTTGATGCATACATAAATAAATGCATTACTCTAGCTGAATACATTACTCTAGCCTTACACATTATCTATTCTCTTGAAGATGTATAAAACAGAGGTTGGTGAGAGAGAGAAGCCAGACCTAGACCTCTTTTGTTGAAAAAGTGAAGATCTTCTGTGCTGTGATAAAACCAAATGGCTCTTTGCTACCAATTTCCTGATGTAATCTCTCAAATATTAATATCACTAACTTGAATTGAGTTTTATGTGACAAACTGCTGGTTTTACTGACATGAAAAGGCTTTCATCTGCAATATATACTGTGGGATTTTCTTCATACTTTTCTTTTGTTTTCATTCTTAAATGATTTGAAAATTGACTGTCCTTCAAGAGAAGGGCTATATTCCTCTGAGCCTATGTTAAACAGGATGTACCTACAGGTCTAATGGAGTCTCTTCTGAGGTAATTGCAGAGCAATGAAACTGTGTAGCCAATGTTATTAGTTATTAATAATCACTTTAAACAGATCACTTTCTAAATTCTATTTTTGCTGTCCTAAAAAAAATATAGTCCCTCAGCATCTGCATATTACTGAACCAGAGACACATAGATCTCAATAGCTGTCCTTAAAGTATGAATATTGATGCTGTCTGCTCTGTGTTAATCAACAAGACATAACTGTGAAGTAAACTTGGAAAGAGGGAAGTGAAGACAGAGAAGAAAATCCTTTCTGTAAGTTTTTTTCATCATTTTAGTTATGTTATCAGTCTGTGATAGAGAATGAAAATAAAATTACTACATGCAACAGAAATTACAACTTCTTTGCAAATATTTTGATACACACATAGTTTAATTACTACTAGAAAAAGGAAGCTGTCAGAACCACTAAAAGCATGCAAAGTATAGGCATAGACCTGCTTAGTATTCAATGCAGCGCTTCAAAGCACACAGTGATTACTATAGTTTACTAGAGATTACTGTTTACTATACTTTAGTGTAACAACGTGGATCTTTACCATTCTAGGGTGTTAAGTTTGAAAACAGAGGAGGGAAAGATAATTTGACATCGGAATTCTGAGATCCTGTTGTCAGCTTCACTAGCCTTTTTGAAACATAACCACAATCATTCTGGTTACGAGGTGCTCTGAGAACCTTCCTCACTGGCACCACCTCCACACTGAAAATCTCCTGAAAATGAACTGGGCACAAGCAGGCTCAGATACTAAAATGTAACACTGATTTCATACTCTTTACAGAGCTGGAGAACTTAAAAAAACTGACGGCAACATTGGGGTTGCTATATTCCTCTTTAGAATATTGTTTTATCTGTAAGATACCCTTGACATCCTGACAGGAGGTGTTCTTTTTTTCACAAATGAAATAGCATCAGCTCTGTGGCCTTGCTTGATGATCTCTGGACAGTGGTCAGTGCTGGTTGTTGCCAGACATGATCCAGACCCTGTTTTTAGAGGTCTTACTTCTGTCTTCTTCTTGGATGTGCCTCTTCAGCATAGACTCATCTGAGGATCTGGACTCTACTCACCTCAGCTGGATGGTGCAGGACTACCTATTGCTGGTCTGCTGGATTTGGCTGGAGTAAGATTAGATTTTTCCCCGGGGCAATGTTTTGAGTTTGTGCTGAGCACAGGGTGGATGACACAGAGATGTTTTTGTCGTTGCTGAGCAGAGCTTGGACAGAGCCAAGGCCTTTGCTGCTTTTTGCAGTGCCAGGCTGGGGAGGGGATGGGGGTGATTGAGAGTTTAGGAGGAGACACAGCCAGGACAGGTGACCCCAAGTGACCAAAGGGATGCTCCAGACTGTGTGACATCATGCTCAGGGTGTAGAGTGGGAGGGGAGGAGGAGGAAGGGGGAATGTTTGGACTGATGGTGATTGTTTTCCCAAGTCACTGTTACATGTGGTGGGTTTCAGCTCTCTGGAGGTGACTGAACGCCCATCTGCCCATGGCAAGCAGGGAATTAATTCCCCTTTTCCTCTGCTGGTGTGCATGGCTTTTCCTTTCTCTATTAAACTGTCTTTATCTCAACCCATGACTTTTTCAGCTTTTACCCTTCCAATTTTCTACCTGCTCCTGCTGGTTGGGCAGGAGCAAGAGATTGTGGGGGGTTTGGGGTATGGATGGCCTTAAACCACAACAGTTGCCTAAGCCACAGCCTTGTGATAATGTGCAGCTCCTCACTACTGATTCCTGGTTTTCCTGCCTTTACAGAGCATCCAGCCCTTGCAGCTGTCTAGCAGTAACTAGCCCAGTGCTGGTTTTTACACTGAAGTCACTGATGTATGTAATGATCTTTCATTTGCTTCAATAACAAGGATTCGTTCATGGGTGAATACTTTCCTTGCGAGTAGAAAACTTATTACCTGAATTCTCATCAGCTTAGAAAATGAGGGGAATTGGTTCATAATCTCCAATGTGAGGCTTCTCAAAATGAGAAAGGAATCTAGCAGGACAACATCTCCCCAGGTCCCAGCAGTGGGGACATGCCTGTCTGCTCCCGCTTCAGCTCCTGCTTACAGGTGACTTACTGGGGAAATAAAAAGAAGCAGAACCAGAAGCTTGTGAGTGATGCAATCCATTAAGCAGCAAGAATTGTAAATTATGATGAACCAGTATTCTTTGTAGTAGTCTTTTGGAGCAAATTGATGAACAATCTCTAAAATAAAGTGTATTCTTATCTTGTGAATGATAAAAAGATTCATGAAAGGAAAAGCATGTTCAGTGATCAATCACAATGAGAAACAGGGATAAATTTGCTGAAAATTCTACTGTTGATAAAAACTGTTATAAGAGCATGTTATTTGTTATGAAAGTTCTATGTAAGGTAAATTTGCATACAGTTGGAAAAGCAACAATTAAAATAAAAAGACAAGCTGTGTTAATTGTTGGGGATAGGGCTGGGATCTTTGAAGAATTCTTCTTTTAGGAACTATTTCCTTTGGGCCAAAATTCACCAAGCCAAACTATTTTGTTAACTAAACCGATATACTTTGTAAAACATCCTTTTTTTTTTTCCAAATATCAGTCCCCCTTCACAGCTAATAACACCAAAAAGAAAGAGTCAGTGCAGACAGATATTCACTACATAGCAAGGAATTTACATGGGACAGATGATGATTACACAGATTATATGATTGCCCTGAACATTTGTTGCTCCCCTTGAACAGTGACGGATTGGGTGAAAAGACCATATTTAGACAACTGAATCACAGATTTTTAAGGTTTGGCAGATGAGGAGAGTCCTACCCAGTTAGGGTATACGTCTAACAGTACCTTTTATGTTGATATTGATGTACTACTGTAGCAAATTCCAACTGTTTCCCCACCATTTTTCAGTACCACTGGAAATTTTCCTGCACTTCTCAATTAAGAATAAGATTGAATTCAAGCAGCTTGTGCATGAAGTGAATTTTCACTCAGGACTAGTGTCCAATTTGTGCTCAAAATATAGCTATATCCATCTACTGCTTCTCCCTGGTAATTAGTAGTTTTATAGACATCATTTTTACAGTCATGTTCTTGCATTATGAGATACGTGGAATACAAATTTGCTTAACATTACTTACACCATAAAAACCAGAATAAATGCAGCGAGCTAGTGCCACTGTTCCTCACAATCCAGCACATTTTACATTTCCATTTAGAAGAAAATTCTAACTGCTTCTTCAAGGCATATTTTATTACGGAAAAACAAATGGCAATATCACTTCAATGACAATGCATCAGCTAATATTCATCTATACTAAAACAACTCCAGCCCAAATAATTTTGGTTTCAGACAATCAACTCTGTACTATTAGCCATAGGATAATTAGAATACAACCAATCTTAGTATTATAATTACTTGCAGTTTAATTCTCACATTGACCTGATATTGCACACCACTATGGCTCATTACACTTGTTTTATTAACGCAGTGTACCAAAAATTATGTTAACATTCTTGCTAGCTACAACATAATCTTCTGGTTCACCCACACACAAAATAGCCTCTATTAAAGGTGAAATAATAATAATAAAAATATTGCAGTAAAACGTAAATGCTTAGTTACAATCTGATTTCCAACAGTCATAACAATTTACATAATTGCTCAGATATTTTTTGCTGAATATTCCTAACCATTCTATTTTGCTTAGAAAATTATATTTATATATGCTTCTCCAACATTCAAAGACACTTTTTTGTATGACAGCAGGAATTGAAATAAAATGAGTTCATAAAATCAGTGATGCCAATGTATTAGCAGTTTGCCCTCAATATTTTGCTATAATGGTTATCAAAACTGCATTAATCTCTCTTATTGAAAACTATTTATACGCCCCTAATCATCATTAAAATGTTATTTTGTATTCAGCACAACAAATTAATCTTCTTTTCTATTAAAAAGAAATAATCTGATTTTTTTCACAGGGTTTGCCCCTTAATGATGCTTCTGTGAAGAAAAACAAGACAAAGCTTAAAGACAAAGAATTAACAGAAGAAATTAAAGGGAGAAACTGGAAACTGTTAATAGAAATTGCAGACAAGGTTTATCAGTCTCCACATTAATGGCCTATTGTTGCTGAAGGCTCTTTTAGAATATCTTTTTCACTGAAACACACAGAGATATTTACTGATTCTCGGAATTGATTAGCAGGCAGGCCGCAATAGCAAAACCTGCAGATCTGTCATGGAAAAAGCCACACTACCCACAAGTCTGAGTAAAACAGGAGCGAGGCAACAGCTGTATTAAACTCAAAAGCTATTAAAATTCAAAGTTATTAGATTAGACTGATTTTTTTAGGCTCAAGTCATTAATCATGGTCGAGAGTTCCAGTCTTTACTTCAAGAATCTAGAGCAAAGAATAATGAGACATGGTATATTATAATACATGACAGTACATCCTGTGAATACCTGAAGTTGTTTAGCATGACTGGCAACTTCAGGAATTCATATGGGATTTAAAAAACCAAGGAAACACTACAACAAACATATATATATATATACATATATATATGTATATATATTTGGAATTTTCCTGGCAAAAATGGTAAAGATGGTAAAAATTAGGAAAACAAACTGCATAAAGAAAGAGGCAGTTAGAGTAGAACAAGACTCTCGAATTTTCCTGAAATATTAAAACTGATTCAGTAGAAGTAGTCTGCTTTTACAGATGAGGCATTTTTCACCAAGGTAATGACTACAATCATACAGACTCTTCCTGAACAATTGAATGTAAAGGTGGTGTTTACAGCTTTGGGAAATGAGAACAAAGTGGCAATTCCCAGACATCTCTAATGTGTCTCTGCAGTCAAAAGTTCAGCTCACAGGCAACCAAACATTTGAGTCTTAATTTGGCAGTTTTGATTTGCCCTCATCCAGTGTGGATTATGATACTGAGTATTCAGTTCTAGTGAAATTTTCATTATCCCTCCTGACTGAAGGAGCAATGAAGTTGTAGCAAACAAGTTTAATAACTTCTGCCTTTATGATGTCAGGGACTGTAAAGTTAATTTCATTCTGAGCCCCTGCCATGGGCAGGGGCACTTTTCACTATCCAAGGTTGCTCCAAGCCCTGTCCAAGCTGGCCTGGGACACGTCAGGGATGGGGCAGCCACAGCTCTTCTGGGCTACCTGTGCCAGGGGTTCACCACCCTCACAGGGAAAAAATTATTCCTAATACCTAATCTGAACATCCCCTTTTTCCACTTTCAAGTCATTCCCCTTTGTCCTGTCGTTCCAGCCCCATGCCCAAAGTTCCTCTGCAGTGATTCCCTTTAGGCACTCGAGAGGGTTCTAAGGTCTCTCTGGATTCTTCTCCTCTCCAGGCTGAACATCCCCAGCTCCCCCAGGCTCTCTCCAGGGGAGAGGTTTCCCAGCCCTGGAAGCATCTCTGTGGCCTCCTTGGGACTTGTTCCAGGAGCTCCTCAACCTTCCCCAGAGCAGGATGCAGCCCTGCAGGTGGGGACTCACAGAGAGGAGCAGAGGGGCAGAATCCCTCCCCACCTGGACCTGGCAGCCACACTTCTTCTGATGCAGCCCAGGACACAGCTGGGGCATTCTGGGCTGCCAGTGCACAGGGCTGGGTCCCATGGAGCTTCTCAACAACACCCCCAAGTCCCTCTCCCTGGTTTGCTCTCAAGCCATTCTCTGCCCAGCCTTTACTTGTGTTTGGGATGGCCCTGACCCACCTGAAGGACCTGGAATTTAACAATTTTCAGACAGTTCCACCTCTCCAACCTGTCCAGGTCCTTCTGGGTGGCATCCCTTGCCTCCAGCATGTGACTGCACCACAGAGCTTGGTGTCATCACCAAGATTACTGAGGGTGCCTTTGATTTCACTGCCCATGTCACTGACAAAGAACTTTATCCAGACTCATCATCCTAGGACAAAACTTAATTTAACACAAAGACCTTAGGAAATAAGTTTGATTTTTTTATTCCCAGCATGTTAGATAACTGGGATAATAACTCTGTCCATGCACCTGGAGTTTTCCCCACGCAGCTGTAAAGATCTCAGCTCTGTGTCACAGAAAGCAAACACTTTAATGTTGCTCTATATTAGCCCTTAGATTCCAATTTGTCCCTCACTATCTCAGACAAATGGGATCAACATAGATCCTTTGCTTTCTATTTGACTAGTCTTAATTATGTATTTTCTGTCATTCAGCTTTATGACTGTGTAATAAAAGACAGGTTTAATGGGCCAGTAGTCCAGGATGGGAAATCATCCAGCTAGTGAAGCATTGAGGACATCAAATTAGTGGCACTGCTGATCAGTTTTTTCCCCAGCCTGACATCTGTTTGTAAGCACTCATAGCCAAAATTGTTTTGAAAGGCAATGTCAGCCTTAGGCTTTGGAGCTTGCATCATTGAATCTCTCCACCCCTTACTACTGGTTATTTCTGCTTTGAAATGAGACAGTGCATATAATCATGCATGAGGGAGAGAACGTTATCTGATGTTTGATCTGATGAGCAGAAGTCAGGGTTCCTGGGCTGTGTCTAAAATCTCTGATTCTTGTCTTATGTGTGTATTTAAAATATACTTTAGCTTAGAGAACACAGATGTAAGAAAGGTTTCTGGAAATCTTTAGTTTTAAATGAATTGGCTTTGTTATCTAATGATTTTTTTATTTTCCTTGCCAGAAATTATTCTAATAAATATGACTACTGCTAACAATCTCCCTGAACTTGGATAAAGTGAAAGAGTATTAAAAGATTCATAGACTTTTGAGAAGGGAGAACTCCTGGGACCAGTGTTCTGGACTGTTTTATAGTGCAGACTGAACATCTGCTCCCAAGCTAACATTTGCTTGGAAAATAGAGTACCTCAGAAATAGAGACAAGGAAAAAAAACAGAAAGAATCCCAGAGGAAACCCATACCAACCATCGTTAGCAGTAATTATCATATAATATCAATGATTATATAATAATCATATGATCATAATATAACTACAGTGATTACTCTATATTAACACTGTGTTAATACTACTGTACACATTAATGTATTATATATGAGCACATGGAAATGTAAATACTTATGTAAATGAATGTCTTCATGCGACTTCTGTGTGTTTGCCCTCTCAAATTCAGTTGTTATGGTTCATTTTATATACGTGTTATAGCAGAACAGCCGTGACACTGAATAAATTAGACCACAACTCTGTCTTGTCCCTCCATGCTATCATCAACAGCAGCAACTTGCTCAGAGACAGGACATGAAAGTAGATGAAACATATAAAGTACTACTGCTGTCTCCTTGCATTTTTGGGGAATCTAAGGCTCAGGCGCTTCCTGAATGAGGAATGTCATGTTTCCCTTCAAAACTCCTTGCATAAAAAAATGGTTGAATTGCTTTTTTTTAACTCATTAAAAAGTATTTTATATTTGTGATTCCCACAGCAATGGATTCCACAGTTTAGTTGTGCACTCCATAGGAAAGCATTTTCATTTTTTAACATATAATATCCCTAATAAATTAATTATCCCCCAATCTTGTATTGTTAAGAACAATGTATATTCTTTATATTAAAAATATTGAGAATTAATCTTCAGCTTCTAAGTATATTGAGAATTGTTCTTAAACCTCATCATGTGTAACTGTAATTTTTACCACCCAAAATAGAGTTAAATACTTACCAAAAGAGTTAAATAGAAAATCTATCACCTTTTTCGCCAGTCATTGATTGTTCTATCTCAAAAAGGAATATCTCTATCTACCTGGACTTAAAAAGGTAATAACTTTTCATTTTTCACCATTTATTCCTACCTTTGTTAGTTCCGCTTTTTGACATTTAGTAACTTGTGACATATTTTCCTTCAATTTTGTTTTTTAATTCACATAAAACTCTTTATGTTTATGAAACTTATTGCCATAGTCCTATTCCTTGTATGTTTGTTTGTTGACTTAATTTGTCAGGCACAAGTTACCTTTCTGAAAGCCACTACAAGTTTTGCCTGTAAAATTGTATTTATTCACATATTTGTTATTCCTATTTATTCATGTTTATTGATGCATTTGTTATTCCTATTCTTTCTTCCAGTAGGTATGAATTTGCTCAGTAGAACTCTGATTTACTGGTCTGCAGCTCCCTGGACTCTTCTGCACGTGCCATCTTCCATTTCGCTGTTGCTGATTCCATTTTAAGCACAGTTAATAGTTCAGCAATTTTATACTTGAACTCTTTTGGAACTCTTGGGTGAATACCATCTGTTCCTGATGATTTGTTAGCAGATATATTATCAGTTAGTTGTAAAACCTCTCCTTTCTAGCATTTTTATAAGCTGCCCAAGTATTGAATTTAGAAAGCCTACTAAAGAACCCTCAAACCTAAAGTCCTAATTCCAAATTTTGGGAAGCCTATGTTCTAACTGAAGATCTTCTATATCAACTACTCCTACCTTGATATAAATAATGAACTAAACTTTATTACATTACCATTTTTTAGTATTAAGTACCCACATTTCTGTCATTCGAAGTCGCGTCGGCATTCTCTGTCTTTCCTGTGATCGTTCAGAATAAAATACCACAAAATCCTGTCATTTAGGTGCATTATTCATCAAGATAAAACCACAGATATTGAAGCAAGTAAAGGCAGAACATTAAGGTCTGACTTTGCTCAGACTGCAGAATTTCAATGAGAAGCAGACACAGGAGGGAAAGGGATATAATATAGGCACTTTTGATACTTCCATCACTATAGAAAAGTGGAGATAACCTAAATTATCCATTTTCAATCACTACCTAGACAAATAAAACCATGCATTGAAGAAGCTGAAGGCTTAATACATTTAAGTGGATAATGGCCTTATGGGGTTTCTGGGAACAGCTCACTACTTAATTTCAGGTAGTAGCATAGGCTTTTTTCATTACATTTTATTCATTGCATTGCGTTAATTTTCTGTGTAAATACCACATTTTTTTACAGAAGTATTTTCTGCTGAAGATTTCAATACTATGAAAGTTTGCTCTTTCTTTATATTTTTAATTTTTGAAGGAAAACAGCTATTCCAATCCTATCTTGCTTTAGTGAGGAACACTTCTGAAGAAGAGCAGACTATCTAGTCACAAGGTTAAGGAATTTGCTGATTATAAAAATAAAGATTTCTGCACTACTGTGTAATTTTGGCATAACAACAAGCCTTTAACTTTATTGCACAAGTAGAATGAAACAGATTCCCGTCGGAACTATTCCACTGTTTTTATGAGGGTTTTTTCATTAATTATCTTCAGTTTCCCACGTGGCCTTTTCACCTGTGCTCCATAAAAACCAATTTCTCTTTTACAGACGTTCCATATTGAAAATGCCAGGCAATCAAGACAAATATAAAATTATTTTTTATATTATAGGGATTTAAAATTAGTCAAAGCAGTATTTTGTGTGTATGTGAGAATTTAAATGAAATAAAAGTTTCCAGGTTGATAGCAGTGGAAAGTATGTCAGTCTTTCTGTGCACAAAATAATGGTACAAATAGTGGGAGATTCTCCAGCGAGTTCTGAAAAATTAATTGTGCCTTAGATAGAAATATTTTGGCATGAAGAAAAATTCAGTTATTATTAATGTGAATTTCTTCACTCCTGTTACTAAGAACGTCAGGAAAGATTTTCAGAATAGAGTAAAAAGGCACTTTTACCTCTATGTCCCATCTAGCCATGGCTTTGTGCTCCAGATTCCACAGTGAGTGAAGAACAAGTAACACTGAATACAAGAAAATTCTTCCCCAGAAATTTAGTAAGCTCAATGGAGATTTTTAGTCTAGGAATTATCCTTACACAAAATTATCTTGCACAAAAATTCCCTCCTAACAAAACAAAGGCCTGAGGTGTATGCTTTGAATGAAGAAAAGCAGTAATTTATGAACTGCTACCTATAAACCACTCCCACACTTCTCTTCACAAATAATTATCAAATAAGGGTAAAACCCTAGCAAAAGCAAAGATATCTGACAGTGAAATACTCTCTGTCTCAAAATACAGGAATATATTAACATTAAATTTTTAAAATTTTTATATTCACTTACTTGGGGCTTCAAGAATTTTTTGCAGATGCCACCATGTCTGAAGGGGTGATGTTTCCCAAAGGCCTTTCAGGCTTCAGTGTCACTGATCACCAAGAGATGTTCTCTTTAACTCTACCATTCTTTTGTTTGTTTGTTTTGGATTTCTTTTTTATTTTATTTTGGTGTTTTGGTTTTGGTGGGGACTTGTTTGTTTCCTGGCAGATCTCAGGGATTCTCAGCACTGCAGATCTCAAAATCAAATCAAACCATTCCCAAGTTCTAACCTCCTCCTGGTTTTGAGAGCATTGTAATCTTGAAAAGGTTACCCACCATCACCGGTGATCTTGTAGTCACAGGCAATCACCAGTGAAATCATCTGATTCATTTCAGATGGGATAGAAAATGGCATATAAAGGGAATACAGCTTCTCCGTGAGCAGCATTTTTCCAGTGGGTGGCACTGGGAAATGAGCCACATGGGTCTGTACCCCAATTCAAGCCAGAGGCCACAGGTCTGGAGAGTGCTCAAAGTGTATTTCACTCCAAGGAAAGCAAAAATCATCTCCACTTTCTCTTTCACCTTCCCCTTCTTCTATTTCCTTCTTTGACTACACAAAGCACACAAACACCTTCAATCTCCCCCTGACCTCTGACAAATAACCGATTAATAAAAACAATTAGGAAAAAAGATCTATATTTTTTTAATTAAGTGGGGCAAATCCACACAGTTTTCTTCATACAAGAAGAAAGAGAGAAAGAGAGCAAAAGAGATCAGAGAGATGCCAGCTGACACCCACATTCCTGCATCAGCTTGGAATGAAGAGAACATGCCTGGATTGCTCTGAGGATTTGAGCATTCCTCTCAGTCTGACCATCTGCACCCAGAATAATCCTGGGGTTTGGCTTCGGTGGAAAATACTCCAGGACTTGGTGACAGTAGCTGGTGTGGGGTTTAAATTAGTTGCTAGAAAGGTTTCAGACAATGATAGGATGGTCACAAGGTTTGGTCTGCAGTTTAGGTAGGCCCAGACTAAGCAAATCTGGCATAATATCACTCTGATTTTAGAATAGGCTGGATGGAAAATGCAACAAAACAACCACCTCATGCTTCCTTGGGTTTTAAAATCCAAGAAATTGTAAGATATAGAAATGAATGGAATCTAGGGAACCAAGGCAAATTTAACTTTTTTTTTACTAAGACATTATATTAGTCACATCGTTATGTTAGTCCCCACCACCTCAGAGAAAAGGTAAAGTGAATTCAAAATTTAAGTGTTGAACTATTTATGACAGGAATACCCTGGGGTGGCCCGTGGTGCTGATGAATATCCTGTGCTGAGCACAATGTTGGTGTTAAACTATGGTGTTAAAAGACACAGACAGACACAAGCACACAGAAAATTGCATATGTGTGTCAATGCTTGTACCAGATGACTAAAAAAAAATTGACAAGACATATTTTTCTCCTTATTGACATTTTTAATTGTAGTCAGTGGGGAAAATGAGATAGATGGAAACAGAGAGTAAGAACATTTCCTGAGTGACAAAGGAAATAAATACAGTAATGGTAGAAGGGAGGTCCATCCTTTTCTTGTTTTAGAAGGAAAACTCGTGAGGGGAAGGTGGATGAAGATACTGAGCTGTATCAAACTCAATACAGATTAATTTCGAATAAACAATACACCATACCCAAACACCCAGACAGTCCCTGGGGTTCTGCTCGACAAAAATATCTGATTAGTAATGTAAATGACTAACAGTGAATCCCCAATTTTGATGTTTTGTAGACATTTAACATCTTGAGTTTCAAGTGCAATAATGTGATTTAATGTCATTTAAAATAGGTAATTTCCTGGATCTTCTTGAAATAACTGTGTTATATCAAACAATTGACTCAGAGGTTTTGAAGCTGCTATTTTTCCATAGATTTTATATAGCAAAATTTGCATACTGTGGATGAGGTATTAACACATGTTTTCCCCTTAATTTACTTTTTTATACTGTGTTTTTGGGAGGCGGGAAGGATAAGGGACTTTTTCAATTTTTGTTTTCAAGACTGCAGAATTTAAACAGTGTCACACTGTGTTAAACTAAAGTTGCTATTCTTAGACAAGTTGTTAGATATGATTAAAAACGAATCTCTCTAACTTTCTAACTCATCTGGGGAAAAAAAAGTGAGTCATTAAGATGATAATACAAGCAAATCTTAAAAAATCAAAGATGAATAAACTGATTAATCTTCATTTCTTTAAATGCTACGTCATGCTCTTATTATTAGTAATACCATAATGAGCTGTAATTAAATTCTGTCAAAGTTTCAGCTTTCAAGTAGTTTGACCTCCTACTGCAAAAAACACATAGGAAGCTATCCTCATTCCCAGAAATACACATTTTTGTACAAAAAACCTACTTTTTGCCTGTCTATATTAATATGCTACTTTGTAAGGGTACTTTTATTTTTACAAAGTTGCTCTTTACTGTCTCACTTTCAGGACAGCATCTTCACTCAAGTACAGATTAAACTGAAAAAAACTTGCATTAGTTCCAACCTAATTAAGCATATGCTCAAACAGTTTCTTGAACTGGAACTGTACTAAACATGTAGGGGTTGGGCTGAAACCTTGATTTTGCTGCTGTAGAAACAGAAACAAGTATGTAAAGACTGGATCCTTTACATGTGTCCCCCTGTGGGAAAAAGATAAATTCTGAGTTCGTACTTCCAGCCTGGAAGGTGGAGGGGCAGAACTGTGCCCCAGTCAGCTCTGCCTGCTGTGGTGTGGTCCTAGGATTTTTTTTATTCAAAAATCAAAGGAAAGATGTGTGCATGGTTGAGAAGTACAGTCTGTAGTTAGCAGCAGCAGTAACAGAATGAATCAGTAAGTTTGGACTGACTCTTCCTCCTCTATGTTAACAGGTTGATGCCTGGCTTGTATACGCTGCTCAAGAGCAAGATTCACAGGGAAATGAAGGCTTTGGCAATTACATGGAAAATTAATAAAATGGCATTTTGCACTCAGCCCTGGAGCAGGGAAAGAAACGGAGTGAGAGCCACCTGCAGCTCTTTCCTTACATCTTGCTATGCTGGTGAAAAATGAGCTATGGTAATCTTCAGGGATGATGAGCAGTTTTCTTTTGTCCTGGTTTCATCTAGGATAGAGATAATTTTCTTTTTAGTAGCAGGTAGAGTGCTGTGTTTTGGATCTAGAATGAGAATAATGTTGACAACGCAGTGAAATTTTGTTGTTGCTCAGCAGTGCTCACTGCAGGCAAGGACTTTTTAATGTACAATGTTCTGCCCATGAGCAGGTGCACAAAAAGCCAGGGGAAAGCATGGCCAGGAGAGCTGCCCCAAACTGGTCAAAGGGGTACTCCATACCATGGAATGTCCTGCCTAGGACATAAACCGGGAGGATTTGGCCAGGAGCTGCCTATTTCTGTTTGGGGACACACTGAACGTTGGTCAGTGGGTGGTAAACATCACTTGTTTCTCTCAAAATTTGTTCCTCCCTCTCTCTCCTTTTCATTCTTATCATCATCATTAATACAATTTTTTAAAGCTTTTTTTTTTTTCTAATTATGGAAGTGTTTACCTTTTTTTTGTTTGCTTTCAAATTTTCCTCCCCTCCAGCAGCAGAGGGGAATGAGTGAGCGGCTGCATGGTGGAGTTAAACCATGACGATTATCCAGCACAGGCATCTGTACAGGCTCCTGACTGAACACTAGCCACCACCCCAACAAATGATGCCACTGTGTTTTCCCTTGCAAGCTGTACTTCTTTGTGGTGGTCATTGTGTAACCAACATCTTTCCCTCTGAGGGATTCTAAGGAAAGCTGCAGCACTCTGAACTTGCTTGCAATCAAGCCCAACCCTCCTCCAACCCTGCAGGAGTTTGTGTGGAAGTTTTATAACATGACTTGCTACCTTTGGTTACAAAGAAAGATCCTGCTGGCATGAATACATATGAAAACCTTCACAAGAGCCAATCTGGTTAATGTGCAGGACAAGCAGACAAATCTCAGCCCAAGTCTACCTTGAGGAGCAGCCTCCGTCAGTAAGGCAAGACGTGGGAGAGGCTCTCTGTACCTTCACACCTCTCCCCCAAGGTGCTGTCCCACTGAAGTCACACACTGTCATGCCAAGTCAGGATTCAGCACATGGGGAGAACAAAATCTCAGAGGTGGATGGTGAAGTTAAAGCAGATAGAGATAAGAGGTACTGTGAGCCTTTCAAAACAATATAAATTGTGTTGCTGTTTAATATCCCTGGCAGTGAAGTGACCTTGCAACACCCTCCCCTGTGTATACCCCTGGCTACACATCCTGCTTTGTCCTGCTTCACCTACAAGCAATTAGCTGTCTTTGGTTTTATCTCTGAATATCCAGGTTTTACATTATAAACGTTTTATTATCTGCAGTGCAGCTATTGTTTTGCTGTTGTTTCTTCTCCTACAGAGCAGCTTGTTATCTGCATCTTAGTCCCCTTCAAATGTCTTCTGCTCCATGTTGAAGGAATTACAGGACTTACTGAGTGGTTCACTAGAGGTTAACACAATTATAAATTGAGGAATGAGCCAACAGTTTCATTACAATTGTCTGTGTGTCTGATGGCATTTATTGCAGCCTGGGTAATGTGAAGCTGGGGTTTGGGGGACGTTGTGGAAACATGAAAGCATTGCAATGACAGGAGGTAGGTAAACTCTGTACAAATGAATATTTGCTAAGGACTCTTGATAATGATAGAATTTCCTTACAAAAGATTACAGCTGCCAAATTTTCTACTACAATTGCACTGACATGAAAAAACACCTACTCTTTTTCTTTTTCTTTTTCTTTTTCTTTTTCTTTTTCTTTTTCTTTTTCTTTTTCTTTTTCTTTTTCTTTTTCTTTTTCTTTTTCTTTTTCTTTTTCTTTTTCTTTTTCTTTTTTTTCTTTTTCTTTTTCTTTTTTTTTTTTTTTCTTTCTTTTTTTTTTTTTTTCTTTTTCTTTCTTTTTTTCTCTTTTTATTTCTTTCTCTTCTTTCCTTCTTTCTCTTTCTTTCTTTCTTTCTTTCTCTCTTTCTCTCTTTCTTTCTCTCTTTCTTTCTCTTTCTCTCTTTCTTTCTTTCTTTCTTTCTTTCTTTCTTTCTCTTTCTTTCTTTCTTTCTTTCTTTCTTTCTTTCTTTCTTTCTTTCTTTCTTTCTTTCTTTCTTTCTTTCTTTCTCTCTTTCTCTCTTTCTTTCTCTCTTTCTTTCTCTCTTTCTTTCTCTCTTTCTTTCTCTTTCTTTCTTTCTTTCTTTCTTTCTTTCTTTCTTTCTTTCTTTCTTTCTTTCTTTCTTTCTTTCTTTCTTTCTTTCTTTCTTTCTTTCTTTCTTTCTTTCTCTCTTTCTCTCTTTCTCTCTTTCTCTCTCTCTCTCTCTCTCTTTCTCTCTCTCTCTCTTTCTCTCTTTCTCTCTTTCTCTCTTTCTTTCTTTCTTTCTTTCTTTCTTTCTTTCTTTCTTTCTTTCTTTCTTTCTTTCTTTCTTTCTTTCTTTCTTTCTTTCTTTCTTTCTTTCTTTCTTTCTTTCTTTCTCTCTCTCTTTCTCTCTTTCTTTCTTTCTCTCTTTCTCTCTTTCTTTCTTTCTTTCTTTCTCTCTTTCTTTCTTTCTTTCTCTCTTTCTTTCTTTCTTTCTCTCTCTCTTTCTTTCTTTCTCTCCTTCTTTCTTTCTCAGAAGGAAAAATGTTATAAAGATTCTTTTATAAAAACTGTATGAGAAAGACTACTTAGGACAACGACCAGCACAAAAGAAATGTAGAAAAATCAAAGTCAATTAAAAGTAAATAGAAGTTAGAGTCATAGAAGAACTTTAAAGAATCCAGATAGGCATTTTGACAATGCAAGAAAGTGATTATTCAAAGGTCTGACAGTTTTCTAGGATTATAAAACACCATGACAACTTCAGTAGTTTTAATTCCAAATATTCAGACAACTGTCATAGCTCCATCAAAACAGAAAAAATTGCTTATATTGTACAGACTTTGAAGCTCAAACAAAGAATATGATGTGATATCATGTGAGAAGGAAATATGTAGGCAAGTGCATGTAACTGATGACGGCCTCTCCTTACAAATGCAATTCATTTTCATCAGACACTGATGGAAAATGGAACTACATGAATATCCATGGGAAATGAACAATCAAATGGAATAAAAATGGATGAAAGGATGAATTAAAAATTGAATAAAAAATTTAAATAAAGAGAACCCTAAAATCACTGAAGCTGGAAAAGCCCTCGAAGGCCATTGATCCAACCATTCCCCCAGACCTGCCAAAGCCACCACTGCCCCATGTCCCAAGTGCCACATCCACAGAGGTTTCAAATCCCCCCAGGGATGGGGATTCCATCACTGCCCTGGGCAGCTGTGCCAGGGCTGGACAGCCCTATCCACAAAGAAATCTTTCTCTGATGTCCACCCTGAGCCTGCCCTGGCCCAGCCTGAGGCCGTTCCCTCTGCTCCTGTCCCTGTTCCCTGGGAGCACAGCCCGACCCCCCGGCTGTCCCCTCCTGTCAGGAGCTGTGCAGAGCCACAAGGTCCCCCCTGAGCCTCCTTTGCTCCAGGCTCAGCCCCTTCCCAGCTCCTTAAGCTGCTGCTTATCAGACCTGTGCTCCCTTCCCTAGCTCCCCTTTCCTGGACATTGCATAATTTTGAAGAATTTGCTCTCCCATGCCATATTCTCCTCAGGATTTTTCCCATTAAAATTCCATTATGGTTTTGTAGCTGTTGTCTAGGATTTTGTTTATTCAAAAAATCAAAGAAAAGATGAGCGCATGGTTCAGAAGTACAGTCTGTAGTTAGCAGCAGCAATAATAGAATGAATCAGTAAGTTTGGATTCTAAACTGAAAATATGTTAGAAACAATTTTATAAATTTTCATGTCACCAAAACACCACCACAAAAAGGAAAGAAGATGGCTGTCTGAGCCTCCCTCTGCTGTCAGCAGCAAGACAGACTTCTTCCCAGGCAGATACATCTCATTTTATGAGACACTTCTATGATATGTGATAAATCCTGTTTTTCTGCATGGATTTTTTAGAGAGTCTAGCCAAGTCTTTTAATCTCACAATTTACAATGTCTCTAATTAACACAAATGTATACTATGTATGCTTATTAACTCGTTGTTAATAAGCAGCAAAAAATGCATTTCCCTTGACTTGTAGTTCAAGTTCAGAAGGAAAATTGAAACCATTCATTCTTTGTGTAGGACATTGGTCTGAATAATGGGAAACAAGAATCTTTCTTCAGTACAGACACTTCTGTCTACCTTACATTTAATGTTTTCAAGAGAAAGTGGAACTGCTGGTGTTGAAGTACAGTTACAAATTTCAAAGGAGTTTTAATGCCAAAAGCAAGAGAATTCAGCCTGATGCTAAGGCAAGAAGTTCATAATACTACAGATTCGTGATTCATAATATGAGTAAGGGAGCACCTAGTAAACAGTGCTTCATAGTCATGCACTGAAACATAAAAGGAAAATATAATATCATATTATTGAAGTATTTTCAGTATCTCAACCAGGCACCAGAAGGTACAAACTAACAATTTTTTGATATAGATACCAAAAAGTTAGTCACTTAGAAGAAACCAAACCAAAACAAGTTTTTAAGAAAATAAAGCTAAACAAAAACAAAGCAAAGCAAAACAAAACAAAAACTTTTGTCTCTCTCAGATTCAACTGATATTTCAAGGTTTGAGAAGCGTGAAAATAGAGCAACTGTCAAAATGAAAACCTAAAAGTCGACATTCACATTGTCTGATAAGCAGTCGCCCTATCTTCAGCAAAATACAGAGTAAAATCTCATTGAAGTGAGAATATTCAGCTGGTTCTGATCAAGAAAACTCACTGTAATCCCGGTTTGAAAATTATTTTCTGGTATAATAAAACTTCGGGGAAAGAAATTACAATGAAACCTCTGTAATACATTTGCACTCCAAGTAATATATTGCTCCATGTTAAATCATAGAGTCACAGAACCACAGAATGGTTTGGGTTGGAAGGGACCTTAAAGACCCTCATTTTCCCATTTCCCATTGGGCAGGGACCCTTCCAGTGTTCCAGGGCGCTCCAAGCCATGTCCAACCTGGCCCTAAATACTCCTAAGGATGGGACAACCTGTGCTAGGACCTCACCACCCTCACAGGGAAGAATTTCTCCCTAACCTCTGATCTAAACCTACTTTTTTCACTTTGAACACACTCCCCTTGTTCCACCACTACAGTTCTGGATGAAAAAGGCAGATTTCATGTTGATTTTTTATTTCCTACTAAAGGAGGAGGTTGTAGAGGGAAATGCTTTCAAAGGGACTGTTGCTCTCAGATTTTTGCTTGAAAGTAAGATAACTTATGAGTGGAAAGGTAAATAGCTGCATAATTCTTTTCAGGAGCAAAACCATACTGGCAAAACTAAGAGCTTTGATGACAGACTTCCCAGAGAGGCCAGGAGCTGGAAGAAACATGAGCTGCCCTCCTAACTTCAGAGGAAATGGACATCAGCATATTATCCATGGACTCAACTGAGCCCACAGCCAATTCCTCTGATGTCAAAAAAAACCACATATAGGAAAAACTGCTCCATCAAGGCTGTGATATTTTTTCATGGCTAGAATTTCCACAGGGATTTTAACATCTACATTAAAAGTTCAAAACTGCTTCTAGAAAGAATGTTTTACAGCTCAGACTTACAGCACATTATTAAAAGGAGCTTGAGTAGTTAGTTCCCCTATAAATTTCTCAGTATAATTAATATCTTGTTTTAGTGATTAGTAGGTTAACACTTTTGTATAATTTCTAAACAACATTTCAGTAATGCCACAGGTGCTAACTATTAATTTTTTTTAATATAAAGCTGCAATTTAACATTAGTATGGCATGAGCTTGAATAGCTTTAATGTGTTTTTTAAAGATGAATATGTTCTAATTAGATATTTATCTGTTACGCGTGTTTTAAACAGTGTGAATCAGGTGTTCATCTGGAGTAAAGAGACAAGGTGAAAGTATCATCATTACCTAAAGTGAAAGTATCAGCATTTTGGAACAGCTGGCCCTACATGTTACTGAAAATCTGATGATAATTAAAGACATGCAAGCATGCATTTACTGACTAATGACTTTGCTGTTTGAAAACACTGAAATTAAAATGTTACCTAATATTTTAGTTCTGTAGTTTTCTATCAAATATCTATGGAATAGAATGCATATAATACTTAAGTGTTTCTTCGAGCAATGGCTGAAAAATCAGGGAATGGACACGGATAAATATTCCAGGCCAGGCTGGATGGGACTTGGAGCAACCTGGTCTAGTGAAAGGTGCTCCTGCCCCTGGCAGAGGTGCTGGAATGACATGAGCTTTGAAGTCCCTTCCAATACAAACCATTCCATGATTCTGTGAATGCCTAAGTAATTCATGCCTGCTCAGAGGGGGATGGAGGGCACCTTGTCACCACATAAACATCAAGATAATGATTTACTCTCTTTTCTATCCAGTTTTTGCACAATTTTCCCCATCTTGTTCAGAGAAAATTGAAAGTGTTTATTCTTTAGGCTGGTGAATATAACTAAAACTTGCTTTAAGAAGGAGAGCAGAAAAAGCCATTTCTTAGGGCATTAAAAATCACATGCACATATAAAAATTATAATTTCACTGAAGACATCATAAAATGAAAATATCATTTAAAAATAATAAACTCATTGCTTTTTGGTTTTCAGCAGCGTTTCTCTTAAATCACAATTTAAATTGCAGAATATATTTTTTTCTAGTAGTCCTGCTGATAGATTTGAAGAAAGCAGCATACATCATTAACTGTACTGTGTGGGTATTCACATTTCAGACAAGGGCTTTGTCTGGCCAAGCCACTACAGCCCATCTAATTGTTGCAGAATTGTCATTAAATGCAAATGATGCCTGCGAATGTTGAACTTGGTGTTATATCCTGAAATAACATTAATAACATTACAGTTGTTTTAATGAAATTCATAGGAGAAAAATGTCATTAAACAAAGCAACAATATTATCCCTGGTGCCCTGGTCAAATTCCAACCTGGTTGATTGCATTCTGACACCTACTATTTTTCAGCTGTTTGAATTTGGTGTGCTTGTGTACCTCCCTGTTTGTTCATTGATATGTTAATGCCCTACATCACCAGCTCATTGCTGCCTGTCACTCCAGAGTTAGTTGGCTGTCACTCTCCACCATCCAAAATGTTTTTAATGAAGCTGTAACCACAGTGCACGACCTTGAAGAGAACCCTTTCAATCTATCTTCCCAGACCTCGTCCAGTTCCTTAGATATTGCTTAACCTTACAAGTGAGCATAGATAAAACTTATTTCAGTGTTTGTTAAACGTACAGCACAGCCTCATGTCCCAGTTCTGAAATAATGAAACACTGGAAAGCATTAATATGTGCTTGAAGCTGGGCACAGAAGTGTCATCCCACACACTGGGGCTTCAGTTTAGGTCAGGAAGGTTCTCAGAGCAGTATCTGCTCTTCACCCACACTTAACCAGGATTTGCTCTGAACTGGGGAGTGGAATCTGAAATGGATGAAATTAAAGTGAAGATACATTCTAGGAGCACAGCTTATACACCTCAGCACCAACTAAATATGCAGACAACAGCCACGGAGTAGAGATAGTCAAAATTTAAAAACAATATCCCAAAATATGGACTCCATAAAAAGTTGTTTTTGTCTGCTGTTGGTTCATAATACTTGCTAACGGACACATAGTCATATTCAAAGGCTTTATTTAAAGGAGAAGATCTGCTTTACACTACCTTACTAGTCTTTGACTTATGGGTCAAAGTCTGGATTGCAGCACTTGAGAAAACCCTTCTGAAAGTGCCAGATGTGTTGGCATTAGTAGAGGGATTGTGGAGGAAAACATTCTGAAGGCCTAAATTCTGTTTCATTGAAAACTTTTAAAAATTCAGGACCACAATTTGGGTTTTCCTTGTTCACATATTCAGGCAGGATCATCAGTGGTGGCTTCATAGAACAGTTTTTAGTGTGTTTATCACATCTCGCAGGCTTAATTTATAATATTATTCCCAAAAGCCCCCCATGCCCCTTAATCTAAAATGCTGCAGGCGAAATCCAATCCAGACATTCATGACAGTAATTTTCCTGTGTGTGAGACCAGACAAGATCACCAAACAACATGTAAAAGTATTTAAACTAGGCATATATTTTTATATATTTTGGCAGGGATTAAAATATAAAAGTTCAACAAAATTTGAGATCAGAAAGAGATAGTGCCAAAGACTGGTGAAATAGTGTCTTTGTAGCAATTAGGAAATAGAGCACTGCTGAAACCTCATCTAGGGGTAGCTATAGGTAAATGTATCCTGCTTTGGGATCAAGTGAATGCCCAGTTCTCTCAGGAAAACAACTGAACCCACATCCTTCCCCGAACCCTCATCCCTCCCCTTCTGTTCTGGCACCCGTGCTTGTAGCCCCTGTTAAACTGCAGCTGGATTGTCACCATCAGGGTTTTATCACAGCCTGATATGGGGAGGAAGCCAATGACCTGGAAAACAGATGTGACGTTGTAAATGTACATAATCAGATCTTTTAGACTAATTTCAGGCTCACTGCTGTCTTGGATTTTCTTCAGGTAAAATAAAGAAGACAACAAAATGGGGGGAAGAGTGACAGGATAAGTGGAAAAGAGTAGATAGGAGTGGTGAGCACAGATGCTAATGAACCAAAAGAACACCATTTTATTTAAGTGTTTCATATGCCTGCACAGAAGTCAGATATTTTAAAGCAGTTCTAGTCATAGATATTTTCTGTTCAGTACCAGGTCTCAACCAAGCCATTCTAATGTGATCTCTGTCTAGCTCACCAGTACAAACAGTAAGGAAGAAGTAGAGAGGAAGCAAAAGGAAAAAAGTGAGCAAAGATTATTAAAGATATTAAAAGAGCCACAGTCATTGACCTTGTAGTTGAAAAAATTCTGTTGCTCTTTAGGTGGTGGTAGCTGAAATCTTGTATACAAATCAAAGTGAATTCAAGTCTTGCATGTCTCCTTTTTGCCTGAACACTCTGATAGCACAGTCACTGGATCTTCAGGCAAAGTAGTGTCATATATATTTTTTTTAATTTTATTTTTCAGTCTGAGGTTGAAAAACAGTTAATCAAATCTAGTATGTTTGGGAAAAAAACAAACCTCTGTTTAATGGCTGGCAATATCAAAGAAACCAAAGGTATTTTTCCACAAAGCCCCTGATTGAAGCTCTTTCTATGTTAAGTATATGTATATAGTTGACATATTCATATATATTTATATTCATTAACATATATAAATCTTTTGACAACAGTAGTCAAAATTTTACAAGTAAAAACAGAGAAAGTTTAGATGTGATTTGCCAAGGCTGCTTCAAGTTCCCCAACATATGAATGAAAGGCACCGCAAAGACTTTAATTCATTACAAATTTGTCGCTCTTTGATTAAACCTCTTCTTGTGCTAATGATTCTCAGTAGCACTGCACAACATATGCTGCAGAAACCCCTGAGGCAGCCAAGCAAAACCAAGCCAGAACCAGCAGAGAAGTCTCTTACCTGTCTGAACTCCTCAAGGTCTATTTTGTTTCCCACCAGCACCACGGGGATGTCGTAGGTGTGCCGGACACGATAAATGAGCTCCTTAAACTCAGCTGCTTCTTGAAAGGATTGACGGTCTGTGATGGAATAGCAGATAATGAAGCCTTCTCCACCTCGCATGTACTGGTCCCTCATGGCTGTGAATTCTGCCTGCGGAGCAGGAAGAACACGCTCAGTAATTTGGCAAACAAAATTATCCTCTGTAAATAACAAACTTGCAGAAAACTTCCCTACATAAATTCACTTCGCTTGTGTTACCCTTGTAAACATTACTTGCTGAAATTTGTGCATCCTTCTGGGTTCATCAACCCCAATAATAAGGATTTATCTTAGGACTTTTTTTCTCCTTTTCCCATCAAGGGAGCTCTATCCTCTAAGAATATGAAGTTATTATGCAAGTGCCTGCATACAGAAAATACGATTTCATGTATTATCAGAAACTTCTTCATACTACCAGTACAAACAGGTGACTTGCTAGAGAATGAATATTAACAGGTGTAAAAGAAACTATATTTCTACCTAGGAATTGGAGACAGGTACAAATTCCTTATTATGCACTCATATCAAAAAGACAACAGGGATCTGATCTGTAAAAAGTTCTACTTTTTTAAAGGGTCTCAGAAAAGGTGGAGGTTTCACTTCAGTGTGGGGTAATGTCATTAGATGAGAATGAACAATTTTAAACAGTGCAAGAATTGGCCTCATTTCCTCCTCCTGCATTTTTCTCATTTTAAGTTTATTGTCACAGCAGTGTCTCTTGTTACTGGTATGGCTGTTTTTCATAAGCTTTTAATAACTGCCACATTGTACAAAAAATCAAGATTTAGTTTTCAAAAACTCGTCTTAGGCACTGTGGCTTGAGAATATGTTTTAAAGCCAGTATCTTTCTCAAGTTTGTTTGTTTTTCTTGATCACAGCCCAGAATAACCCAATACCATGGCAACAGTCGGTCAGGATCAGAATCCTCCTGACAGAATCAGCTCTCCAGAGATATTAAGATGCAGGAATGTCTGATAAAAAAGGAATGCACATATCAACATTGGACCATTTCTATGAGCAGCAGCATGCAACATAAAATCCTGTATTTTTTACTCTATTGAGAATTTAGGATTTTTTAAAACAGTTTATTTTACATATATATATATCCTCAGCCCTTGCTGAAAATTGAAGGGAAATGGATTTCTTACGCTCTTTTTAAAAGTCTCAACCTTAAATCTCTCTCAATACTTGCTCATGTTGATTGACAATACTTGCTGTGAATAGACTTTCATGTTGACCATTATAATTTATTTATGATGTATCTTTTACCCAAGGGTTTTATATATCATCCAAAACATTTCACCTGCTGCAGGAATAACTTCATCCAACTAAGCTTCAAAATGGCAGACTAATAGGCAATTTAAGGATAGGATTCTGCTTCAAGACTTACTCAGAATTTGAAAATCTCTGAATTATCATCCCATAGCGCCCCAGGAGGGTTTATTAACTACTAAGCTACAAGACAGAGTAGGTCAGGTCATAACACAGCCCATCCTCTGGAAAGTGGATATGCAAGCAGCAGGGCAGCTGAACACTGAAGATATCAAACAGAAAGGATTCCACACTCTATGGTTTGGACAAGACGCTGAACAGAGCTGTGTCTCTGTTCCCAGGTCTCTTCCAGCCATCTGCATTAGATAGCTACTAGTTTAATAAATGATGCAATACAAAACTATGCATAATATTCAAAGCATCCAAGTTGAGAGCAGGGAGTGCTAATGACTAAACACAGTCAATAAATCCATTATCTGCCCTCAGACCCCAGGCTTTCACACCAGAACAAAGATCTCACTGTGGCCCCCATCCCATGTGACCTTGATTTTCTCCTCTTTGCATCAGCCCCTTAGTGTGACAGTGCTCACAGGGGTCCGAGGAAGAGAGAAGAGACGAGGATCTGACTTCATGTTTCAGAAGGCTTGATTTATTATTTTCTGATATGTATTATATTAAAACTATACTAAAAAGAATAGAAGAAATGTTTCATCAGAAGGCTAGCTAAGAATAGAATAAGAAGGAATGAATAACAAAGGCTTGTGTCTCAGAGTCCGAGCCAGCTGACTGTGATTGGCTATTAATTAGAAACAACCACATGAGACCAATCACAGACCCACCTGTTGCATTCCACAGCAGCAGATAATCATTGTTTACATGTTGTTCCTGAGGCCTCTCGGCTTCTCAGGAGAAAAAAATCTTAAGGAAAAAATTTTTCAGAAAATATCATACCTACACCTTAGAACTCTTCTACACCATTTTTAGGTGGGTAGTCTCCTTTATAGGAGGAACAGAACTAGTCCAGGATTCCTTCAGGCTGAGTAGACAATGGAGCCTACAGTGAAGTTAAATTTATGGATTAGACTTCTGAATTTAGTTGGCTGTGCCACAGCAGTCCACTGTCTAAGCTGTCCTTGTAAAAAGTGGTAAACAATTCAATGCCATTAATGGACTACGGGCTGCTTTTAATGCTGGAAAATAGTTATACCATTAGTCATCTGATTAGCTGTTTTTTGCACTTATTATTTATTTTTAGAGGGTTTATACAACTGAGTGGAACTGATAGCTAAAAGTACATGTTATCGCATGGAACTTAACGCCCAGCCCAGATGACCTGTCTCCTTGAGTTAGAAATTCCATAAATCAACTACTGTACCACTATATGACAGCTCTGCACAACCTTTTACAAAGAATGAGCTCTGTTTAAGTGAGGTGATCCACCTCTAGGAAGTGCTCAGAGCTTTGTACACTCATTTATAGACATTTATGGCAAACCAAGAAGGAATTAGGTCACACATCCCTGTTTAAGTTACTCACAGTAAGTGATGTTCTGGAGCACGAGTACTCCCAGGATCACTCCCCAGGGATGCTTAATGGCTTTCCCTGACTGACAGGAGGCCCCGGGTTCCTAATTTCAAACACTGAATCATTCCAAAGGGACAAAGTTCTCAGCTTTTAGGACTGACACTTTTGAGTCAGAATCACCTACCTACACATTCTGGTTCATGCCAGGGCATAGTTAAAACTTTCAGGATAAGAATGAGTTTACCTATGCAATTTTTTATTATGACACGTTGTTACCGCTGATAAATTAGACTAAACAGGCAAAATACTTTAGTGTCATTTTTGAAATGATCCATTTTCAGAGGCATTAAATATTCTGTGCAAACCGGATTGAGGACATAGAATTGGCTTTCTGTTGTTAACTCAGCTAGTAATTTCCATTGCAATTTTTTGATGTTGACATTCATTTCTCAGCTTTTTTCCCTTGGCACAATTGCTCTTGGAGTCAAGGACTCCAAGATCAAACATAAATAAACCTGTTTTTTGATTTCAAAATAAGTGGTTTTTTTTACCTTTTCACTAGGAACCTCAGCATAATAATATATACTAAGAGAAAGAATAAATTTAATTACCAATAAATACGCTAAAATCTTTGCAAATCTGTATGCATATTATACAAAAAAAGACAAAGGACTAAGAAGAAATTACATCTCTTTGTTAATTTTTAAGTTCAAGTCTTACTTCAGATTCCACTTTTTTCATGTTTATCTACAGTAAGCAGAACTGAAACCCAAGTTGACCTGGCTTTTGTGAATGTTCAGATGTAGAGACAAAACCCAAGGTTTTACAGATTTTTGAGTAGTTTTATTGTTATATTTTATCTGGTTCCCTTATAAAATAATCTGTGTATCTGTCTGTCACACTAATATCTTTTTTAATTGTTTCCTGATGTAAAAAGGACCTCTTAAAAATCAGTCAGGAATAGTACTGGATACAAATTTCTACTCAATAAAGGGAAAATACAAAACATTCCCAAGTCAGTAAATGCCAAGGGGAAAAGACAGAAGGAAAATCACACCCCCTCAAAAGGAAATAAATTCTGAAAATTAAAGTGAAGATTTGTCATGCTTACAGCACTTTGCAGCTTGACATCAATCTTGAGTACTCTCTTGTGTATTATGACTAAGACTTAACTGAAAAGTGTGGTAAAAACTCTTTTAAAACCAAATAATCATTCTTCTTAGGAGATGTGATACTTGAGAACAAGCATCAAGTTTGGACAGAAACAAAACAAATTTTTTCTAAAAGTTGAAAGAAAGGAGCATAACTTTTTCCTTTTCTTTTCCCAGTATAATTGAATGCAGAAAAAAAATCCACTAATCCTCATAAGACTATATATTTCTACCTGTTGTTGAAGTACGCTGACAGGAAAGTCTCTTGATGGTTATGTTGCTCCTAGAGAGATGTCACATTTGCCTTTCTTCAGTGATCAGGCATCTGACATGATTTTTCATAGTTATCAGAACAGCCTCACAATGATGTCGAGCAGCTTCCTCAACGTGCTTGGATATGTCTTATCCAAGCACGGATCCATGCCTCCACCCACCTTGGTTCCATTCTCCCTTATTTATCCCCCTCTACTCTCTCTCTTCCTCAAACTTTCCTGGGAGGCATAAGAGCAGAGCTTGCCTCTGAAGATGGGGAGAAAGGAAGCCTTGAGTGTATTTGTACATTTTTCCTCATCATTAGGGCACTCACTTGTTCCAGCAGCAGCCCCACATTTCTCCTGACCTATGTGCATTTGACAGTGAACCTGTAGAAACTTATCTCATTGCCTTTTAATCTTTCAAAATTCTCACTTCTACTAACACTTTGTCTTTCATAATCCAATTGATTCACACTGAAGAAATGCTTCCATACCTACACTTGTGAGAGTGTTCCTATTTCCACATTTTGTTGTCCTGTATAGTCTTGCTTTTTCCAGCAGCTTTTAAGAAAGAACTTAGCAAAAAGAAAATGCCTAACTTCTGTTTTCTCTCCTTCATCTTGATTGATATTATTTTATCTCGCATTTCATAATGAGCGAGAGAAATTATTTCATAAAAAAGTAGTATTTTTAATTAATTTTAAAATTCATACTGTTATAATGGTAATATAAATAGAACTTATATGTTGGTTTTTTTCATTAGAAATCAGAATTTTTCCAAATAAGATCAGTATCTTAATGTGTCCAGAAGAGGAAGCAAAGTCATTGAGCAGTAAAGTCACACTATGCTTAGATACCCTGATCTTTATGAAGGGTTTGTCTATGTATTATCATCAAACATAAGTCTGAATCTCATGCTCAGCTCAGGACAGCCCTGCCTTGCTGACTAAAAGAGTCTAGAATGATGTATAATAAAGTTCAGCAAAGCCACTTTATTCCTTTACTGTTTCCTAAGTATTTCCTCCTGAACAATGCTGGAGAAGGAGTGCTGGGTTAGAAAAGCTTTTATGCAGCTCAGAACAGAAGTTGTTTAGAAGAAGCATGTCCCACATCACCACTTTACACCAGCAGAGCTCTAAAGTGAAGACATTTCTCCCAGATCCCCATGTTACCCATAGCTAAGAGATGGCCTTGTCAGCCCCAAAAAGGATAAAAGAGAAAGAAGAACAAAAGCAACAAAAAAACTGGACAAGGCAATGAGCAGAGGGTCACCATTCCTGCCCCTCTTTTTCATTGTGTGGTGATGTGTTTGAGCAGTAAACACAGCTTGCAAGCACAGTCCTTACCCACACTCCTCAGAAGTGTGGTGCTTAGAAATTTAAAGATGTGGCACCTCCGAAGCAAAGGTGTCATGTTTTTCAAACTACACACACACTCCACACATTTTGATGTCTGTTCTGGTTTTTTTTATGATCTTGGCTTGTATCTCTAGAAGAGGTCAGAGCCTCCCCAGGGAGGCCAGCCTCACAGTTTGAAGAATGTCACTTTCTATATCTTCTTGTCTTATGTTCCGCTTGACTTTAGAACCAGGAATATGCTAACAGATGTTCTTAATCAAAACTGTCTCCCTGATTACCACAGGGGTCATTCTTATTATAAACTGGGTTTTTTTCATATTTATAGTGAACACTTGAGGGGTGGGGTAAATTCTTGCAAACAGGCAGGATATTATTCTTCTATGGCAAAAAACAAATAAGGATAAATGGACAAAAAGGAGACAGGAGGAGGGGAAAAAATCTTCAAAAAGTGAGAGAAGAAAAAATTAAAACAATAAAAAATATGTGAAACTTTATTGTTCACTCAGAATTTTCTTATTAAAAGTAAGTTGAAAATTTCTTCTGTCTCCAGAAATTTTTTGCCAATATTACTGTTTAACAGCAAATCTTATTTAAAGCCAAGATGCAAACCTCCCATATCTCTCTGTAAGTTCCCTTTCACACATAAGCACCGCAGCTGACTTTGTCAGGATTACATATCATCCACCTGGCACTGCTTGTCATAAAGTATGCTTTTCTTTTACCTCTTGAAATAGATTTACCTAATGAAAGTACAGTGGTGAGAAGTGCTGTGATAATTATCTGGTTTTTATGGACTTCTTTAGTGGTTTTTCTCTTTTGAGCAAAGGAGGGGACAAAAACAAATATTTCTTTAAAAACTTGTAATAACAAGCAGCAAGATACCTGCAGCATTTACATTTCAAATAAGAAAACATCCAGGTAAGGTGTTAGCTGGATATTATATCATATAAACATTATAATACCAGTATTAATCTAGATGCAAAAGGCTTTATTAAATGTTGTTTCTGCCTCCTGAAGAGGTAGTCAGGTGTTCTAAATTTAGAATCATCTCTTTATTTATTCTTCAAGTTGCTCTCTCTACAGTCGTTAGAGAGATATGACTGACTCCAGAGAGTAACTCAACCCATCCTCAGGGAAGTGTTTAAGATGCCAGGGGTGCTTTTCTTTTGTGCCTCTCTCACTTCCTTGACAGAGACTAAATAGAGAGCCCTGCCTCTGATGTCCACAATTTCAGCCAGGCCCTGCCCAGTCATATCCTTCATGCATTTGAATGATAAGGCTACCCCTCCTCTCCATTTTAGACTTTTCATTTAGCTTCTGCAAGGCTGTTTCATTTCCAGGGGAGTGAAAAGATCAAGAGAATGTAGCATCTAATGCCTAAAGCCAGTCGAGGATTTTTCCCTTCACAGCACTCAGTAGTGGGAAATGCTGTTCCTCAGCATGGGCTGAGTAACATTATGAGATAATAAAGGTACACTTTTTCCACCACAGAAGCCAAAGTTCCCAGCCTGCTGCTTTTGCTTGCAGGAGCCCTGCCTGCACCAGCTACAGGTTCCCAGCAATGACGCAGCAGAAAACAAGAAAGCACAGAACATTATCAACATCACTTCACACTTTCTTCTTGCCTCCCTCTTATTTGCAGCTGCCCTTCGCAAATGAAAACAACAACAACAACAACAACAAAAGGAATTACATAGAAAAAGAGAGTGAAAAATTTGCAGCAGGTGGTACTCAGCAACCTGTGCCAGCCTAAACCATCTGCCACATCACTGGGAGGAAGGAAGGGAGCTGAGTAACAGCTCAGAGACAGACCAAAGAAAATGCAGGGGCTCTGGCTAAAACACCGGAGGACAGAGATGGATTCTTCTCCTCTTCAAGTCTCTACACTGCTCTGGTTGAGCATCAAACCCATCTCTAGAACCCCTTTTGCTCATTCTAGTAATGATTCAGGAGCAGTTCAAAGTGGGATTAGTATAAATGAGAATTAGCCCATGAGCTTGCAGTGGATTATTATAATAATCAGTCCCTTGATTAATGATCAGTCAGTGTCTCACGCCTTGTAATTACAGGAAAGAATTCTTGCTTCTGTTGTAAAACAGCAGTATCCCTTTTTTTCTGTGAATTTTTACTGGGGACAAAATGCACATCACAGATGATGGGAGAAATTTGAAGATAAAAAAGATTCAGTCCAAGCTCCCAGCAGAATAATAGCTTTCTGAGCTTTATCTGACTGCCTTCCAGGGCAATATTACAAACTCCACGTTGTACAAAATCAGTAGCCTTAACTCTGGGAATGTACAAGGATAAAGCTCAGACAGGCACTGAAATTAATCTGTAGTTTAGAAGACAACTGGCAACTCCCTGTTTAAGCTAATTTATTTACCTGGAAAGGGAAACAGAAGAATATTCATGACAGGTGCTCTTTCTGGAAGACACAGGTATGATATCTATTTCTGTGACAAATATCAGCATTACTTTTTAGCTGCTGATTCTTAGGGGTTTTCCAGGTTAGCTCACCTAGGCAGAGCGATTGACAGCACCTCAAGACCTTGCCTATGGGCAAGAGGATTGCCCAAGCTGAGTGTGTCAACTGAATGGATGATCAGCAACTTAAGAGACACAATTACACATGCACTGATTATGAAATTCAAGCATAGATTTACATTCATGATTTTCACAAAATTTTGGGTGAAAACTTTCTAAAATTATTTTCCCCTCCTAATTTCCCCTACACTTGTGTTCTTCAGCAGAAACCTGCTTACTACAGAAATGGATCTTCAGTCCCAGAAAGGAGATGATGCTGCATTATACCTCAGTTCAGGATTCTTTCTAAAAACTAATGTATTCTCATGGAAAGAGATGGATTCCTTCCCACTGGTTAATACATCGCTTATCTCTGAATACAGAAGAGACTTTATGCACAACTAATGTTCTGAATGTAAAGAGAAATTAATTAAAAATAAAGATAGCAGTTTCTTAATATGGATTACTCAATCAGGGTAATTCATGATGACATTGCTCTCATCTTCATCCAAATGAGTCTGAGGCTCTGAACTGGTATGTTAAGCTTTCACCCTGTCTGAAAATAATGGATTTGTGACATTATTTTTTTATTGACTTTAAATCATTGTTAGACACGATCTATTTTCACCATCAGTGAAATCATGTTGTTTCCCACAAGTGGTCTTATAGATTCAGGTTCCCCTTCTCTTTTCAGCTGTGATGCTGCTTCCCATGCTATCTGGCACTGCTCTCAGTCACACACTATGCAGGACTAAGCCTTGTGAAAAACAGGTGTCAGTATTCCCTTGCATCCTGAGCACTGATGGATGACAATTTCACTGCCCCTTCCCTAACTGCAGAGCACTTTATATGCACTCACTATTCTGTTTTCACATGTTCTGCATCATGACTTATGCAAAAAGATTGAGCCACACCAGCCTGATGGAAAAAAAAAGTAAGTAAAGGGAAATAAATAAGGCTGAGGAAAAGACAGATTTGAGCAACTTCCAATAAAATAATTCAGGACTACAAAGTATAACATCACTGAGTGACCATTCTTTCTTACTGAGGAACTAGTGAATAACCTGCACTGGCACTCAGACTCTCCCTCTAGATACAGCTTCTTTCCACTAAGATTCCCAGTGTTCCCACTCTAATTGCCCTCCTGCTTCCACATGATAATATATTTGCCAGTTTTCTGCAACTGTGCTTTTGTTAACTTTATTAATCCTGCTCTTCCCAAGATGGCTTGTCGTGTGCAATAATGAAACGATGCAGCCCATCACCTACCTGGGAGATGATATCTACTTTTTATTCACCCCTAAATATGGATGAAATCACCATATCAATTCTTCACAATGCCAGTAAAAATTCCTCAGTGCTACACTCCCTAACTCAGAGAACTGCCTTTTTCTTTCATATTCATGCTAATGGTCTCTCTCTGAGGGATAAACACCTTAGCAATTTTCTTCTAAATGCAGGCACTGAAGCAATCTTCATTGTTAACTACCTCTAAAACCCCCATATGCATTTGGTTTATCATGCACCACATAATACTTTCTCCCCCATTCTCATTGATATGCAAAAAAGAGCCAGTTTTCACCTTTTATCACAAATGCATCATAACTGGTTAAAGGGAAAAATTAATACCTTGGCAATTACATTTTAGTGAACAGCAGGGATTAAAAGAAAAAAAACATACAACAACCCACTAGTGAAGAGGCAATGCCTGCAGCTGCAAGCAAGGGCTTTGCAGGGATTCAGACATGCTCTTGTCAGCTTCTGTGGTCATCACAGGCTTGCCACCATCCCCAGAGAGGCCTTGTGCAGCCTTGCAGAAGTAAACCAGGAGGCTGTGGAGTCAGACACCTCATTGCTCTGATAAATGACTGCAAATTATATCCTGGCTTGCATATACGCTCTCTCACAATGACTTCCCTAACAAGTGTGCTGACCTTAAAAATTCCACCATACAGGTTTTTTCTCTTCCCTTCCCTGTGCCCTACTCATCAGCAGAGATATAATTTAATCTGAGAACCTGAAAAGGGGGGAAAGGAAGAAGCAAGCAATCTGCAGAGTGGCTATTTTAGACTTTTGTAACATTTAATCAATAGTGCACTCATTTCTGCAACTGAAATTTAGCTCAGTGCTCATTTGAGGGGTGTGTTCCCTGGGGACTGCATAAATCACCACCAAAGTGAATGCAAAATACCCGTGTTACAATCCTGCATGGATTTTGTATTGCTTACAAAGTGAATTTGTGACATGAAAGGACTGAGTTGTCATGTCCCTGTGACTTCCCAACATGCTTTTTCATTTCCATGTGCAAAAATATTTCTGAATATTTTTTATCGCCTTAAAAGAAAAAAAAGAAAAACAAAACAAAACAAAACAAAACCAAAAAAACAACAACAACAAAAAAAAAAAACAAACAAACAAAAAAAAACCCAACAAAACAAAACAAAACAAAAAAACCCCCAAACAACATAAGGACAAAAGCAGAGCACTAAAAAGATAAGTCATGAGGTACCTTGCTTGGATCAGCAGATCCAACAGAGAAAGTGAAGGATTCAGGTAGACCTTGGAGCATTTTCCAGGAGAGGCTACAAGAGCACTGGAGAAGGACTTGGGAACAGGACGTGGAGTGACAGGAGGAGGAGGAATGGCTTTAAATTGATGGAAGGCAGGGTTGGATGAGATATTGGGAAACAATTCTTCCCTGTGAGGGGGATAAAGCCCTGGCACAGGCTGCCCAGAGAAGCTGTGGCTGCCCCATCCCTGGCAGTGTCCAAGGCCAGGTTGGATGGGGCTTGGAGCAACCTGGGGTAGTGGAAGGTGTCCCTGCCCATGGCAGGGGTTTTACGGTCACTTCCATTCGAAAGCATTCCATGATTTTATGATCCTGAAAGGCACTGACTAGCTTCTGAGATATGCCAATACTTTCCTACACAGAGCCAAAACTCACCTGCATGTCCAAAAGTTAGAAGAGTCTGACTCCCTCGGCTTTACATGGTGTAAGTCAGGTACCACACTGACTTCTGACACAGGTATAGTCAATGCAGCCACTGCTAAGCTTTTGAGTTTTTATCTTATTAAAAGATAAGATTGTTCCCTGGCATGGTTTTTCTCACATCATCCCACGGCTCTGATAATGACATGGAACACTCATGGAAAAAATTTATTCTCCTCATCCAACAGGCACAAATTAAAAAACAGGCACAAAAATGTATGCAAGCTGTGCAAGCTTGCATCTATGGAAGTGAGAAAAATATATATCCAAAAATATAGCTTGCTAAGAAAAAAAAAAAAAAGAAAAAAACCCAAGAAAATATTTCATATTTTCATTAATTATTTTATTGAGGTTCTACTTTTCTCCTCATCCCCTCTTTGAAGAATCTCGATTTATGGAATAACATTTCTTAAATTATAAAGGTAACAAGCAATGGAGGTCAAAATTTGCTGAAGTTTACTTTTCTGGTTTTTTGTTTGTTTGTTTGTTGCGAGTTTTTGTTTGCTTGCTTGGTGGGAGGGAATTTCACTTCCAGGTCTGGGGGTAAAATTATTGAAACTCCAGCTTAAAAGATATTGCTTGGCTTTAGGTTTTTTTCCATTCCCCTTCCTGCTAGCAGGAAATAAAAATTACGTTTTTAGAAAGCTTTTTCTAAAAAGCTTTTTTGTTTTCCTTCTCATGTGGTTTAGCAAGTGAAATGTTTGGATGATTCTTATAGCACTATATGATTTTTTCCTTTTGTTCTCTTTGTCTGGAGACACCACCATTAAAAGCTTCAGAATAACATAAAAGACACTTAATTTTGAAAATCTCATTTTTTGGCGACAACCTACTTCTCCTATAAAGCATTAAAGCCATGCTCTGCAAAAAGAACCATTTCTTGGTCATTTATTCAGGGGAAATGGGCACCATGTGGTGCTGTAATATGTGCTTGTTTTCTCAGCATTCAAGCCAATTTTTTTAGTCCTGGAAATATCATTATGATGTGAGCTTTGTGAAAACTGATAGAGGTAGAATTCAGTTTTCTGCCCACTGCCGTCCCTGGTTTGTGTACAGCTACTTGGTAACAAGTAGATTTTGATAGAAAACCTCTGTAAAATGGAATTTCTAGTGAGATTATCTAGGACAGTCACATATATATGTATAAAGAAATCAGGACACACTTAGAATATGTGCAGTGTCTACTAGAACTTCAAAGTACTTCAGTACCATTCACTGGTGTAAAGGAAAAGTGCAGAATATTTTCCAGTGATGGGAGAAAAGAAAAAATTACATTATCATAATCTTGTGGAGGACCTGGATGAAGTTTTCTCACATGGAATGTGTTTATATAGGTGTTTCCCATACAATGTATACTAGAACAAAACCAACCAACCAAACAAAACCACCTCAAAGCCAAATTCAATAAAGCAATAAAAAAAGAAACCACCCCAACAACAACAACAAAACCAAAAACCCACAAAGAAATACTACAAAAAAGTATTGGAAAGAAGGAAAAAAAGATTTTCCATTTTTTTCTCAAAATTTGTAATAATATATTTTCTTTTCTTATATGTCCTTATTTTATTAAAAAGAGAAGAAATCTTTCAGCAGCATCACTCTGTATCTATCTGATTTTGAAAGTTGCAAGTTAGAGAAAGATGAGGAACAGTGAGAGGGAAAGAATTTCAAATGAAAAAAAAAGACTTTGTTGAAAGAGAACAGAAAACACTGGAAAGTTTTCCTCCACCTGCAGTTTGGAACCACTACCACTGACTTTGCTGAAGAGGAATGTAGCAATGGGCAGGCAATCCGGATTGTCAGACTCAATAAATGCTGATGTTCACCCTAAATGCTTGTTCCCTGCAACATTTTATTGAACCTGTTTGACAGGAAGATAAATGCAGGCCTAGAAATACAAACTGATCCACCCTTTATTGCATCATGATTCACTCATGGACAGGGATGAAAAAGGAAGTTGGGAATCTTGGCTGCCAGCTGCCTGCTCTTCCTTTGGTTATATACTCATTTTTATCAGCATATGCCTAGATCTTTTCCTACTGAAGTCAAGGAATATTTTGCCAATGATCTGAAGGAAACTGGTGTCAGGTCCACAGTTTCATCAGTGTTTTACTGTAACTGCTTTTTCCACTCTGTATCTGTGCCAAATAAGTGTTTCTCCACAATCTGTTCATTGGCAAATAAAACTACTAGGTCAAGGGAGACATTTTAGCTCTTCCCAGAAAGTACAGAACAACTTGTCTCAAGACCCCAGGAAAATTTTGGTGTTATGATTTTATACTTTCTAAGTATGTTTTCAACAGCCTGTGGAACAACATTCAAAGGAAATAAAACTAATGCTCTTCTCACCTAATACACTGTGTTAATAGTTGCTACTTACTTCAATACCCCTATGCTTTAAAAATAAAATGGATTTCATTTATGCACTACAGTACCTAGCAGAAAGTGCAATAAAATTATTTTCCCCTTATAAGAACATGCTGTAGAGGCCCATTAAGACATAATTACTGCCAAAAAGGCATTTTACATTTCCTTGAGATAAGCTGCACTAGTGTACTTTGAGATTTCACTTCCATTGATTCAGGATTAGAGCAGCATGTTTAGATAATAAGCAGAGGGGTCTCAGATAACAGCCTGAGTGAATCATCAGACTATAGTGTTTAGTCTGAGAAAGTGCGTTTATCTGAAGGGCTCTTGGGACTAATATGGTTCCTCTTCAAAGCTTGAAGCAGGGGGCAAGAATAATAGTCCTGCAGGTTGGCAGGATAAACATGTCCTGTGATTTGCTAGCAATTTGAGAGATGGATTTCGGTACAGAGCGCACTGCTGTTGTCAGGTTGAAAAGTGTCTGCCTGGAAATGAATTCATGTGCACACAACTCCAGACAAAGGAAAATCTCCCTGAAATGGCATGCCATCACATTTTAGGGCCCATTTTTCAAGTCTCTGACTCACACCTGGGAAATATACTGGTGCACTAAGTTTATCATAAAAAGCTCACGTTTTAGAAAACAAAAATTGGTGCAATAATCTCGGAATGTATTGTCTCACTGACAGGTACAGAAACCCATTTTTCCACATACCTGCCTGCTTTGTATCTGAAAACAATTTTTGCCTCTTTTACATGTCAGATCGGATTGTTTTCCGGTGAAGGAAACTCTGCTGCTCTTTTAGCGTTCGGCGTGAGGTCTACACAGAGAGATTGGGTAATGTGTCATACAGGGGAAAGCTGTGGCAGGAATAAAAGCTCCTGTGTCAGTCAACAGTCTATAAATACAGCAGGAGAGATAACTGCTGTGTGTGCTCCATGAGGAGCATACTTCTGGGCGCCAGAAGTAGCAACATATTTTTAAGCTAGAAGAGAAGGTGAGAAAGTGTAAATGAGTGAACAGAAGGTTTCTATAACTCCGTGTGGAGGCTTTTTGTGCGCGGTTGGAGCAGTTGGGGGTTGTCACTCTCTGAGAATAATTGTGAGGGGAACTGAATGCAGAATAAAGTGCTTGAGGGCTGAATGTCCTTTTGTTTGCACCTGCAAGTTTGCTGGAAACCAAAGAGTTCGCGTCAATTTGGATTAAATGAATGTAAATGCAGATTATTTTTATGGCACATTGGTTAAGAAAAGGGAAATCCCAGAATTACCTCCACTGATACCATGTCCAAATTCAGCGGACATGGGTGAATTTCAAGGCAAAGTCACTCAAAAAATGTCGCATATGTGTGAACAAGGAAGTTCAAGTTATCTTTATGGATACTAATTTGCATTTGCAGATTTCCATGAAGTTTGTCCTATATACTCCATATGCCATATTGTAGCTAGCCTTGGGAGTTAAAAGCTAAAAAAATAAACTTCCTCAGTTTTATAAATAGGATCTCAATCTCACATTTAATGTGTTTGGCTTTATTTGATTCTCTTTTATTTTTGTTTTGTTTTAATTGAAGTGTAGATGCAAAATGAAAAGTTTTGGGTTGAGAATAATACTTCTAGTTAAAGGGCCAAAGGCATCACTGATAACTGACCAAAGGAATAATTGACAGCTTCTTCTAGATTCAGTTGTGCCACTGAAAAAGAATACCAGCATCATTTTTTTTTGTTCATTTCCTTGCAGCATACCACATTTTCAAGCTTTTTCTGGTAGGATTAGCTCAGGTTAGGTCTGTTTATGACAATCCAACTACCAGGAGCTACATCAATACCTTCTTCTGAAACTGTCTAAGGCAAACATGTTCTGTCTGAAGCTAAATGGGGTGAGCAAACACAGAATGCCCAACTGGCAGGTGTAGAGGGTGGTGAAATGAAGGTGTAGGGAGTTCAGTGTAGCATAACTGCTTCCCCCAGCCCTTACATTCTTTAAGAAAATGCCTCTTGTTGTGCCTTCAGTGGAAAACAGTATTGGAAGAGCACAAAAGGACAAATGATGGTTTATAAAATATGTATCCAGAGTGCAGTGAACATCAGTTTACTTCCTGGGATGAGCAATTGGTCTGTGTTATAGAGTCCATGAGACACACAAGAGAAAAAAGAGAAAAATGAGGAACTACATGAGCAAGTTTATTATTGTTTCTGGTTTTCACATTGTTTGAATGTTGGGTTGTTTTTTTCTTTTAACTTCAGAAAATTGAGAACATAAATGGATTTTTGAAGCACCATTTATGTTTTACATGCTTCAAACTGGATCTACCAGTTAAAGTATTGAAGATTTTTTTTGCAGCGTCAGGTATGAAATCACACATGGGTTTTTAAGTCTAGATTTGACTATTAAAAACTGTGTTAATTATTAGTAGTTGATTTGGTCAGTGTTGAAATTCTTAATTAGTTCATCACTACAGAAGGGAAAGGAGAAACATATTTGTTGAAATGTCCTCCAGTGCAACAACAAAATACATTAAATTCAGTCAGTTTCACTATTAATTTCTTGTATTTCCCAAATAAGTACGAATCACAATTTTGGCTCCTTGATGTCCTGAAGAGATTAAAGTCATTATTCAAAGTTGATGACAAAGTATTTATGACTGTGAGGACCCCAGACAAATGAGTTTTCCACTGCCTGATTTAGAAGCTGTAACACCATCTCCAATGTGACAAAAACCCAAGGGAATTAAAAACAACTAGGCACCACCAAGGCACACATCAGCAGCAGCACAAATGGGTGCTTTGGATTTTTACCCTGAGTCACCAAAGTCAGAGAATTTGTGTGAGCTTCAGTGAGAGCACCATTAAAAGCTCTGTGAAGAAAGAGCCTATTTCAGCTGCTGACTTCAATGGGAGTTGGATTAGGTCTTGATTTATTCTGGAGCCATGTAGTGCAGATAGAGAGGCAACAAATCCAAAGACATCTACAAAGACAAGCAGCTAAATCCAGGACACTTAGAACAGACAGCTCCTGAAAAATCGTGGGAGGGAAAGTGGGAAGAGCTTCCTAGTTATGCTGGGAATGTGTTTCAGTGATGACAATCTACATTATAACAACAGGGGAATTTAAAACAGAGATTTGCTCATATCAAATCAACTTGGTTGATTAATTTCAACATTTCAACAGAAGTACAATAGCTATGCCCAGGCTGTAAAATGGCCTGAGATGATAAATCTGCTGAGTGTGGTGCTTCTGCATACACCTCTGCTTGCTACAAAGAGGAATGGATGAGGAAAAAGGGGAGATTTAGATTGGAAATGAGGAAAAAATTATTTTCTGAAAGGATTATTAAGCTCTGGCCCAGGATGTCTGGGCAGTGATGGAGTCACCACCCCCTGAGGGATTTAAAAAGCACATCTGTGGCACTTGGAGACGTGGTTCAGTGGTGGGCTTGGAAGTCCTGGGTTAATGGTTGGACTCAATGGTCTTAAAGTTATTTTCCAACTTTTAAAATTCTATCATTCTATGAAATATCTGCACTACATTTCATTACTTGGTCACTACATACCACGGACATCTAGTACTGTGGAATTTTTGCTTCCTAAGAAAGATATAACTTAGAGATAGAACTCCAACTTTTTTGTACTATTGTGTTCACCACCTTTAATTAACTGAATTATTCTGATTTCTTTTCTTACCTTACAACTGTTTATTCTGACAAAATTCATAACCTTGGTAATCATATCCTCCTCCCACAAATTAAGGATGAAGTATAGTTCTAGCCTTTTCATATGATCAAAAATTTTTTAAATCATGAAAAAATTGCATATATGTGGAAATGACTAACAATAGCTGAACTGTCTTTGAATTTCTGGCAGCAGACTGCATTCCCCACCATTTGCAGTGCCTGGCTTAGGTGCGTTCAGACCTTTAGGAAGTTGAGAACCAGGCTTTTTCTTCCCAAATACTTCCTTGTTTATTTAAGTGTGTCCAAGTTCCTTTTTGGTTGCTTTGTTTCTGCACGAGATGCACACACACTATGGAAACTCAAGAAACTACAAAAGCTTTCAAAGAGACCCTGAGACACACCTGAGGAAAAGATCAGCAAATGGCAGCACTTTAATTAAACAGTAAAAATATCTTGAGGTGGAAAGGAAATGAACTGAGTAGAAAAAATTATTGTATTTAACTCTTTCTTCTTCATCATGGCATATGAAGCTTGATTCCCCGACAGCAGACGCACTGTCATAGAATTGGCAGAATCAAGGGATTGTTTGGGTTGGAAGGAACTTTCAATTTCATCTCATTTCAACCCCCTTGCCATGGATAGGGACACTTTCCACTATCCCAGGTTGCTCAAAAGCCCCATCCAACCTGTCCTTGGACACTGCCAGGGATGCGACAGCCACAGCTTCTCTGGAAAACCTGTATATGTAACACTGTGTGTTACTTTTGGCATAAAGATATTTTCCTTATGGGTGAGCATTTGATATTTAGATATAATGTGGAGACAAGATGAAATACAACAAAATACTTAGTCTACAAGTAGACCAGAAGATTCCTGTAATACATATAGAGAAGGAGGAATGAGAAAAATGTAAGACAAACAACGCAGTATTTATTAATTTCATTATTGTGATAGATGATCTTGCATGCAAGAGGAAAAGAAACAAACATCTTTTTATCTATTGTTCATTTCAGCCTGTCTGTCTCCTCTGATGAGATTTGGAAGTTATATTGTTCTATATTGCAGCACTTTAATCTTCCCTTTTGTTAATTCCTCTATATTATTCTGCCACTGCCTCCTTTATGCTTGAGTAGGGAACTTTAAGCGCTGTGACCCACATCTCTGAGGTTAAAATCTTTGAGTTTATCTCTGATTGAGTGACTCTCATTGGAAAATTACTCACCTGTCCAGCAGTGTCTAGAATGTCCAAATAGGCTGGTTCATCATCAATTCGGACTTGAGTTTTATAGGCATCCTCTGAAAAACACAGTGCAGTTTTCTTAAGCATGTGATTTGCTCAGAGAATGGAAAATGCAACAGCTTTGCTAGTTTGGAGTAGGCTTTTCATAAGCTCTCCAATCTGACCTAACATTATTTATTTCAAAAGTTCCTTTTTGAAATCCTTTCATCACTACAAAGTATTAGCAAAAGAGGGTCTCTTCCATCACACTGCTTCGAAATACAAAAATTAAATTTTCCTTCCTTTAAAAGGGAAACATTTCCCTTTCTTTATGCACAGTCCCCAGATGTCACTTAGGCCACAAAGATTCAGAGGTGTTGTGCTGGTGCTGCAAACCAACAGAGTGGTTTTTTACTTACCACAATGACACATTGTCATGGTTTAAGCCTGGCACAATGCCAGTGCCCCCATGAAAATACCTTCTCCCTGCTGTCTGCTGTGAGATGTGACCAGGAATAAGCAAAGCAGGCTCCCACTTAGAAATAAAGAAAAGAAAACTTTATGAAATAAACTACAACTCTAAGTAAAAAGAAAACACACAGGGAAAACAAAAACCTTCCAAAAATATTTCCTCCTCCCCCCACCAAATTTCCAATACATCCATCCGCCGAATCACCAATCTCAGTCCATCACCACCCTTCAGACAATCAATTCTCAGTTCATCAAGAGGAGAAGAGTCCTTCTTGTGACATAGGCTTCCTCTGCAAACACTGTTGAAACCTTGTGTGTTTCCGTGTCACTCGTGGCACCGCCAGGAGAAAATTTGCCATCGTGACATCTTCCTTCCATGTCCAGTGCTCTCACCACTACACACGGACCAGAGCTGCTTCTAGGGTTATCCTTTTAAGGATGCTTTGTCCCGTTCCAAAAAGAGCACAGTCTCACCTTTGGGACACCTGTCCCCCCCAGATTTCACCCCCTGGGGCCGAGGGGTACCAACACTGAACCCTCTTGGCTCTGAGCCATCGCCTCCCTGTGGATGCAGTCTCTGTGTCACAGGAAACATGGTTCTGTCCATGGCTATAACAAGAAGAGTCCGGTAAAAGCCACTTCATCATCTCCTCCCACGTAAGATTCTTAACTCTCCCGACATCTTTCACTTGCCCAGACCTTCACACTTGCACATTTCCTTCTTCCACTTTATCTCTACCTCTCTTCTAGGAAAGGTTAATGTTCTGCAAAGTTTCTTTGTCCAAAAAAAGGGTTAAAAGCTCAGGCTCTGCCTTCTCAGGAACTCCCACAGCGTCCGGACACCTTCTCACTGCATCCCCCCCTCCCCCCTCCACCCCATTCTTCTCCTCAGCTGTGCTACCTGCACATGTTATCAAGTTTCAAGGTAGCACAGGCACAAGCACAGGCTGTACTCTTTCTCTCTCCTGGGGGGGTGCTGCCCGATGCCTCCTGGTGCTTCTCCCACGCTTCCATCCTCAGGGCCTCTTCACCTCCTATCTCTGTCCAAGGCCCGGCCTACCTCACGGCCTCATGGCTTCCCCTCCCCTGCCCAGCAGCAGGCAGCTGGACAGGGGAGAGATCCGAACTCTTTCCTCACCAGAACTCAAAAGCAGGTATGCTATGGATGATATATTTTATTCCCTGACCGGGAAAACAAATTTCAGGAGAGTGATAAGATAAAGCTGTGAGATGGGATCAAAGAGGAATAAGAACAAAGCATATACTAAGTTAAGGTGGATGGATAGTGAAAATCTAGGGATAGAGGTTTTATTGTTTTGTGGAAGTGTATTGCATGTAATTTTGATAATAATTTTAGAATGTGTGTTCTCAGAGGTGAAGGGTGGAACATCGTGGTTTGAGAGGAAGTAAGTTTTCTGGGATATGCAGTGGTCAGGCCAATAGGTGTTCAGGTTTGAATATTGGCACCTGGTTTGGCCGCTGGGGACATTGGATACGCCTCTGAGAACACAGGGGTTAAAAAGCAGAGCTCTCCCAGGGGAAGTTCTCTTGAATTCCGGCGAGGGAAGCAGGTCAGACCTCCCCCGGCCCAGCTGTCTGCTGCTGGGCAGGGGAGGAGAAGCCATGCGGCCGTGAGGTAGGCTGGGCCTTGGACAGAGATGGGAGGTGAAGAGGCCCCGAGGATGGAAGGGTGGGGAAGCACCAGGAGGCATCGGGCAGCCCCCACCCCAGGACAGAGAGAGAGAGAGAGCCTATGCAACCTTGAAATTTGATATCACGTGCTGCAGAACAGCCCAGCCGGTGGAGAAGGGTTGGGGGCAATACAGCAAGAAGGTGTCCAGCCGCTGTGGGAATTTCTGAGAAGGCAGAGCCCGAGTTTTCAACCCTTTTTTGGACAATGAAAACTTTGCAGAACATTAATCTTTCCTAGAAGAGAGATAGAGATGAAATAGAAGAAGGAAATGCGCAAGTGTGAAGGTCTGGGCAAGTGAAAGATGTTGGGAGAGCAGAGAAGAATCTTAGGTGGGAAGAGATGGTGGAGTGGCTTTTGCTGGACTCTTCTTGTTATAGCCATGGACAGAACCATGTTTCCTGTGACACAGAGACTGCATCCAGGGGGAGGCAATGGGTCAGAGCCAAGAGGGTTCAGTGTTGGTACCCCTCGGCCCCAGGGGGTGAAATCTGGGGGGGACAGGTGTCCCAAAGGTGAGACTGTGCCCTTTTTGGAACCGGACAAAGCATCCTTAAAAGGACAACCCTAGAAGCAGCTCTGGTCCGTGTGTAGTGGTGAGAGCACGGGACATGGAAGGAAGATGTCACGATGGCAGATTGTACTCCGGGCGGTGCCACGAGTGACACGGAAACACACGAGGTTTCAACAGTGTTTGCAGGGGAAGCCTATGTCACAAGAAGGACTCCTCTCCTCTTGATGAACTGAGAATTGATTATCTGAAGGGTGGTGATGGACTGAGAGTTGAAATTTGGGGGATGGATGTATTGAAATTTGATGGGAGAGAAGGAAATATTTTTGGAAGGTTTTTGTTTTCCCTGTGTGTTTTCTTTTTACTTAGAGTTGTAGTTTAGTTCATAAAGTTTTCTTTTCTTTATTTCTAAGTGGGAGCCTGCTTTGCTTATTCCTGGTCACATCTCACAGCAGACAGCAGGGAGAAGGTATTTTCATGGGGGCACTGGCATTGTGCCAGCCTCAAATCATGGCACACATTCAAAGAGATTTTCTAGCAAATAGTTTCATTTTAAATGATTGTCTAAATTATTGGGGTAGACTCCCTGTGTCTGAACAGGGTCCTGGCTCAGAGCTAGTATTTAAACTTCTGTATAACTCTAGAAATGCTGAGCATAAATCTTTTAAAAAATAAATTCTGTAATCTCTCTTTACACTCATCATAGATGCAGGCAGAGGAGGAGAAACTCTACTTTGTGGACCCTTCCCTTAGCTCGTGATTTTGCCAACTAAATTTAGAAGAATAGGAACAAAGAAAGGGTGAACCACTATTTGCACAAGCTATTTTCCTCACATTATAATTTCATTCCCCTCTCAACATTTGTATTTTCTTCATAAGATTAAAAAACGCGTAGATACTGGCCCGTGTTTAGACTTGAAATAGTCTTGGAAATTATCTGTGCTCTTTAATTGCACAATCATGCAGAGCAGCCTGAGTGGTTTTTGTGACTGACACTGCAAGTGCACTGAGGCATGAAGACAAGACAAGTGCATTTGTTGAACCTGAGAAATGTCATTAACCATCATGAGCAGGCTGGGCCTGTCCTAAGAGTTTGTCCTAGCAGACACCCTCAAGCTCTGCTGAAATAATATTGAGATTATAATATGGGAGAATATGGCATGTAGTGGGAATACTTGGGACCTTCTAGTTTGTGCCATAATATATATGTTGCATTGTACAACACTTTATAAAAGTGGAGGGAAATCTGCTTTCTGCCAGCAGAGGGAAAAAATGAAAGCATTTGGATACAAGCCTGTATATCCTTAACTCAGCTCCCTCCTGTCCAGCCGGAGGATTGCTGTCTTTTATGACATAATCACACACAGTATTTCCCACTTAATTTTAGGCCTCAATTCAGCAAATAGGCACATGACTTTCTCTAAACAAATACTTAATCCCATTGATATCAAGATGGCCCAGAGGCTTAATTAATTGTATGATATATTACCTAGATGAGAAAACTGGAGTGCTCCAACCACCATATGTTTTGGTTAATAGATCTTTTTGTAGGGATTGCTGAACAAGAGGCTGTGTGGCAAAGTGGGACTATATAAAAGGCATTGAACTACTTGCAGTTTAAGTAATTTATTATTGCATGACAATGTAATCTACCTGCAGTAGATTGTCTTTTTCTTTTTTTTCCTTCTTTTATGTTAACCAAAAATTAAAAACAAGATGGCAAAATAGTTAAAAATCAAACATGGTATTTCCTTCACATAAATTCTATTGATACTATCAAGTATTGTTAATATACTTCCATGTGGGTAGGTGTCCACTTGCATTACATTACTGCATACATAATTAACATATGACTTCCACAAATTTAGCTCCCATTCCTGGCCCAGCAGCTGGATTCTCTAAACCCAGCAGTCCTACTTCTCTTTTCACTTAGACCAATATGAATCTTTATACAGAAGATTTAAAACAGTTAATGTGGAAAAAAGTATTCCTACTTAAATTTTACTTGGATAAAAATGAAACTAGATAAAACCTGTCTTGTTTTTTCTTCTTCTTCCTTTTTTTTCCCCAAGGAAAGGATTTACAAGTTAAGAGTTAGTTATAACTAAAAGACCCACTTGCCTCTGAATATAAGCCACCGCTGTTAGATATCTACCCTGCTGAGCTACTCCAGGTGTGCCCTGATATAATGTCACTGTCATCAGTAAAGTTTCAGCTCTTAAAAGCTGGAGCCAGACTATCTTTGTAATATTTTTACTTTGTAGATATTTAGTCATTTTCATTTATTTTGCTTTCCCTAACTACTGACCTTAAAACATTTCACAAAGGAATGTAAGCATCACTGCCCCATTTCCATTCTTGATGTATGCTGATGTCTTCTGGTTTTGGTAGAGAAACATGTTTTGATATGCTTTGACCAGGTACATGAATCTAAACAGTTTTCTAGGCAAATGCTTTTCTCATGTAAGAATTTATTTTGCCCCAAGAAATGTAGAGATGAAACAGGAAGGAGATATGAGTTTCCTTTGTAATAATCTCTGTCTATGTGCAAAAAGCACAGATAGTACAGACAATAAAGAGAAAAGACTAAAAATGTCCTCAGTTGGGGTGTGATAAGCAGGGATATTTTCAACCTGCATGTAGATGGAAAATAGGTGGGAGTTTTAACCCCTAATTTTCTTCAGGCACATATTTAAGAGGAAGTCCTTAAATGCACACTTGCCAAAGAAATCTCTGTCTTGAGCCAACACACCCTCATACCAGAGAGCAAATCATAACCCCCACTTATGAGCTTCACCTTCTTAATCACCTCCTTAATGCTCAAACACAGGCACTCTTGTGAGGGGCACTGCCTTTCCATTTTCCTGTGGATTCACTGATCTCCTGGGCATTTCATTCCTTCCAAGGCAGCAGGCAGAAGCAAGATGCATAAATTGAAACCCCTTTCAATTTCATAAATTGAAATCACTTTCAAATTTCCCATATCATGTCATAAAGATCAAGAGGAAGAACTACACTGCTTAGTTCTGCTCTACAATTAATACTTTTAAACTGGGATTTTGTCTTAGAAGGTAATGTAAATAGAGGTTTAATTCTATTTTCTTTTTATTACATGGGCAAACATCTTTATTTTATTTAAAATTATGATGCAGAGGCATTAACCTGGAAAGAAACCTCTTCCTAGAAGTCAAGAGGTGGAAAAATCTGTATCTTGGACCCAAATTTTTTTTGTTCATTGGTAGCTGTGAGGTGAAGAAGAAATCCTGGTGTTTTTTCATGTTTCCCAGAGGGTTTCAGAAGGGATTACTGTGTGGCTGGTCCAAGCAGCATGGTACAATTTATGGCCATGGTAAGGGAAGTTCTGAGACCTTGCTGTAAAGAGCAGGAACAAGCTGCTCACATATGGACAAAGGACAGAAGTGAAAATATTCCTCTGAAATTGCACCTAAATGTATATGAAACAAAAACCGTAAAACCTTCATCAAGAACACCAACAAGCTCACACTCCAATCTCCCCCCTTTACAAATTATCTGCATTACAAATGGTGTCTACTGTATTTATGCTGCTCCCGCTGTTTGAGAATGCTATACTTTCTTTCACCTAATTAATTTATAATATGAATATAATTTTCCCTATAAAACTAATTTGGGGGCTGCTAAACCACATGTATTAATGCTTCACACCCTACAGCTCTGAGGAGTGGTATTTAGTAAAAGGCCAAAATCCAGCTGCTATTTCAGTAAAGCATTAAAAGAACATACAAAATAGGCATGAATGATAATCAGATATCAGGCAATAAATCAGACTATAACTATATTGTTCAGATTAAGCTCAGGATTAGTCTTTTTTCTCTGAGGTTAATCAATCATGAAGTCTCAGCTTTTGGTTTGGGTAAAATTCTGCTGAAGTGTAGGTCATTGCATGAAAAGATCTGTGGATGGAATTTACTGACATTGCTAATTGCATTTCAAACACTGACTGCAAGAATGAACACTTTTTAGGGTACCAAAAAGAAAACAAAACAAAACTCCCACATCCTTGTAATCTGAGCAATGCATGGATATATGAATTGTACCGTGAAAGAATTTTTTTCCTGTATGTAATGTTGATTTTTTTTGGAATCTTATTTCCTACAAAGATTAAAAATAAAAATGAAAATAGAGACAAAATTATTCTCAGAGTATTATATCATATGGCTTCAATGAAAACTGACTGTTTAATATATTGAAGGGTGGGACAAAAAAAAGATCCAACTGTTTTCTGAATGGTACCTTTTAAATTTCTTTTTAATTTTAAATTCTTTCCCCTTTTATTGAATATCTAAGTTTTTGTTTTGTTTTGTTGTTTTTTTTAATTCTTATTTTCTCATTTTTAATTGTCCTTTGCAGTGTTAGAAAATTAAAGAAAAAAAAATGCTTAAACTTTATGTTTTCTGGCTTTGTGGGGTTTTTTTTGGTGTGTGTGTTTGAAATTAATGCATGATCATTTCTTTAGATTTCTTTTTTTATAGGACATAATTCTGGAGACAGAAATACAGTAATTAATGCAATGTTGTGTTATGACCAGTTATCTTGGAGAATCAGAACTCATAAAAAATATAAATATGTACTTTTTCAGTTATGAGCAGGTAACTGCTTCATGATAAATAGATTTGAATGGTGTACAATTTAAAGGGGAGTTGTATTGGGCTTTTTGTCTGCATTACAGACGTGTTCCAGTCCCTGAAATTTAAGTCAGATGCTTCTTTCTTCCATTTGTTAATTCTGTTACTATGCCTTCTAAATAAAGTCTCTCTTCTCTTTCTTGTACAATACCAATTGCAGTCAAAAATTATCAGATTCACATATATAGGTGAGCCAAAAGACATTTTACTTGACTGAGGAGGTGTCAAGCCAGCAGAAGGAATCCAAGCTCAGTCAGCCACACCTGGAATTCTGCCTCTTGTTCTCCCTGTGTGCCAAAGCAATGGCAGGAGACACAGCTCTTGGTGTGCTTAGATTATCTGCCACAAATGCATTTTAACTTAGCAATGCTCCTGGATGTAGGATGGTCATGAGTCTTTGCCTGTATGAGTGCTGTTTCTATTTACAGCAAGGAATTTTTAAATGAAAAGACTGGATGAACAGAGACATAAACCACTGTACCGAATACTACACATCAACTCCTCCTCTTTGGGATAAGAATATGCATGTCGTAGGAATTACCCATCAAAATACATTGCTATTATAACCTCCCTCAGCATATAATTATTTTCCCGGACTATGAGTGTTTTACAACTTGGGTGAGCGTTGCTATCAGCATTTTGCAGACCAGGACACCAAGTCACAGAGGTTGCCTTCCTATAAGCTCTGCACACATGATAAGCAATGGATGGTTTAGAGGAGCAGGACTGACAGATTTGATTGCCTTGTATTTTGTAAATACTCACATAGATAGCAGTATCCTTTAATATAATGCAAAAAGGGATATTAGTACTGGGCTATTAACTAGGTTATTTAAATATTCCAGTTCCAGCTCTGTTACATCATTATGTGTGGTGTCCTGTGCAGAGCCAGGAGTGGGACTTGAGCCAACTTGATCCTTGTAGGTCCCTCCCAGCTCAGCTTATTTTGTGATTCTATTTTCTGCAACCAATTTTTATATCTGCAATCACACTTTTCTTCCCAGTGATGATGATTTTTGTTTCTCAGCATTGAGCTGTATTTGCCATTTGTCATTTATTTAGCTTTGTCCTGTCTTTGTCAGATCCTTCAGGTTTCACTCAGTTTCATGTTAACAGCCCACGTTGCCTGTTGTCATCCTACAAAAGTGATGGTAACAGACAATATTATTCCAGGCAGAAGAATCTTGATGATGATTTGCAGAAAGGAGAAAAAAATACCTCTTCCTTTCTAAATCCACAGCCAGAAACACTTCCTTCAGTAATAACCACATGGTCTGAACACCTCAGCTGCTTCTATGAAAGAGATGTAGGTAAGTAATGCAGCATTTAATGTAGATATTACTTTTCTGCTAGCCCATAAAAAACCTATAGTGTAGGCCCTGAGAAAATTAAAATAATCTGAGAAAAAATAAAGCATTATTCATGTTAAGTGCTTATCATAAAAGGAATTCATTAATTTATTCATTGCACATTCAGTTTCATGATAATAAATACTAAAATCCCTATATCCCTGTTTTCATTTTAGCATTCAAATTGCCGTAAACATATTTGCAGATAAGATACTGAACCAAAGCTTTGGCCATGTACAGAAAATCTTCTGTAATGTTTTCAAATGGCCTTCCTAAATTCAAATGCATATCACTGCTGTAGATTCCATCTCTCCCTAGTTTCAATTGAAAACACAATATTTCCTTTGCTTAGCCTTTGTTCAGTGTCATAACATGCTTTTAACTAATTGCCATGTTCTGTTTTAGAGGCTTCTGCTCCTCCAACGGTACATAAATATTATCCCTGAGTTCTAAATGGCACAGGTTCCCCAGAGGAGCTGTGGCTGCCCAATCCCTGGGAGTGTTCAAGGCCAGGTTGGACAGGGTTTGGAGAAACCTGGTCCAGTGGAAGGTGTCCCTACCCATGGCAGAGCAGCTGGAATGAAAGATATTTGGAGTCCCTTCCAATGAAAATTTTTCTGTGATTATGCAGTTCATAAGATAATTCATAATTTCAAGGAGTGAAGATGCAAATAAAACCAATTCAAAACAAAACAAAAAAAAAGAGTAATGATTCTATTATCTATGTTTGAAAACAAAAGTGCAGAACATCTTGTAGCTGATTTTGTCCTCCTAATACAGGAACTGCTAATATCTTCAATGGAAAGCAGAGGCACAACTAGATTACATCCAGATCCTCAAACCAGCCTCTTCATTTAATCCTAATCAATGAAAAGTGGTGTCCAAATGCTTAGAGGGGCACAGTGCCTAGAACCACAGAATCACAGAATTGTTTGATTTAGGAGGGACCTAAAAGAATCTCATTCTAACTCCCCTTGCCATGGGAAGGGACAACTTCCACTAGACTAAAGTTGCTCAAAGCCCTGCCCAACCTACCCTTGAATACTTCCAGGGATGTTCACTTCCCTTGAACACTTCTGGCAACCTGATGAACATCCAGAACCGTGGTAGTAGAATAAAAACTTCAATTTAAGCCCAGTAAGTCTCATGCAGTCTCACTATTCATTATTAGTCGTTTTTAGCATCCACCTTCATCATACTCTTCCCTGACTCCTTTACCTCAGGCTTTGGCTGCATCTGCTTCCAATAATTCACCTAAAAGCTTCCTCAGCCTAATGGGCATTTCTGTTCAGCTCTCACCTCACCACAGTGCTCCTCTCCTTATGCCATTATGTATCTGTCTTAAAACAGCTGCTCTCAAATTAACTTTCTCCCTCTTGTTGGGCTGCCTAACGTTTCAGAGCTGTGCTCTGCAGGGCAGGACTGATAACACTGAGCTGCTGAAGCAGCCTGATTGATTTTCAGTTTTGGCTAAGTACATGCCAGTTTTCTTGGTGACCTGAAATGCACTCCGTGCCTTTTAAACTGGAAAATGGGTTATCCATTGCACAATCCATCTTCTATTTTTTTTTTTTTCAGTTTTACCTATAGATGTGTACAGAAACCTCTTATTGAATGTCAGCTTGCTGTTTCATTACTGTGGTGCCCTTTCATTCTTTGCTGAAAAGCACTGGAAGCAAAAGCAGCTTAATCTCACTTAGCCTATGGTAAGTAAAAAAAAAAAAAAAAAAGATACAAAAAACAACAGCATTATCTGTTCTCTAAAATGTTTTGTGTGATCAGAAATCTGAGGGAATTGAACTTTGAGCCAGTTAAATTTAGTTTCTCTTCTCCCTTTGGGTTCTTATGATCATGAAGTTTATTAACAAAGCAGCTGTAAAAGAAGGCAATGGCCTGCCCAGCTTTCAAGAACTAAAATTAAGAATGATTGTGCTGAATAGTTTTGCATGGGAGAGAATTTCTTCTATATGGAGTAATCAACAAGGATATGAAGCACAATGTACAATGGAAAATTCAAGGTATGACATCTACTTCCAGACAAAGGAGGTAAAAATATAAACCTTGTTAGACAGCAAGGCAAACCCCTTGCTACCTTTTCTGGTTTTGCAGCACTTTGCACCCAGTCTGATCTCTGTCATCAGGGCCCAAAGTTTATTAATTACAGCAGGATATGTGAGCATAACAGTATATGTGACTGTATCCACTCCTGAGAAAAATATTAGGCTTATTAGCAGATTGAAAATTAAGCACAAGAAACACCAATGCAAATATCTCCTTTTACAGAAATAGTATTTTTATAATACTATTCAATGTATTAATTTTTCACTGTTTGCAACATTTTATTTTCTAGTTACAGATAAGCATTTCTCCCACAAAAAAAATTATTATTAATTAAAGCAAAATGCTTTTTTGCAAGGCCACAAAGTGGTTACTAGTTCTGATCAAGATCAAATTTATTTTACAATTTATATAACCGGGATGAGGTCTAGAAAACAATGCACCCTTCTTCCTTCATTTCCCCAAACACGTGGATGGAGAAACTCATTCCATTCTTTCATAGCAACACATTGTGAAACACAGAATTCTTCTGGGTTTAGTCACCTCCTTTAAATGATAACTTTCTGCTAGGATACAGCATGGATTTAAATAAAAGATTACACAGTTGAGCAGAATAATTTGGTCTGGTGAAGCAGCCTTCAGTTATGATGCAAATGCTGCTATCAACAAGGCCACCATTTATCATTTTAACCTGCAAATATGCACATATGTGACCAATTTTGTGTTAATCATTGTACAGGACAAAGTTTGTTGCCCAGAAAACTCGCTTAGGTCTTCATCAGAACTTGCAGTGCAGTCCTCCAACAGGCTAAATTTTAAATGTGAAGCGTCCCCTACCACAATGAATAAAGCTATTTTTCTGAGCTGGCTCTCACAGAGAAGTTACAACTTCTCTGCAAAAGTTAGCAATCTTGCAACTTAAGGTTAAAGATAACTCTGGCAAACCATTGCACTCACTGTTAGGAACTGCTTGCAATGTAGATAATGCTACTAATATTTAATAAAAGCATATCATTGCTTTCTCTGCTTCCAGAAAAATTTCATTTTATTCAAAGGCATACATGAACAAAGTGAACAAAGTACTCCTGTTTAATCAAAACATGATAATTAACAGGAGTCCAAGTACCCTTATCTTGGGGAACAAGAATAGCAGGTAGCAATTTCACCACTCTTTCAAATCCGTGCTTATGCTACTGAGTGGGAGAATCTGAGGGCTACAAACTCACTTCTTGTCATTTCAGGGGAAGTAATTAGCAAGTTGGCTACATCTGCATTGTTATTAGCATGGATGGTGCCTTGGATTTAGTAAGGTGTAGACAGCTGCTGGCTTCCATGAAAGAAAGGAAATATTTGTCCTGCGATGAAGAATTTTGAATTCAGTGTGATAAATCGTCTGCCTCTAGAAAACCGTGGCATAGGCATCTCTTTCAATTTCAGAAATCATTTGTGGAATAATTTTGCTAATCACAATGTACAGGATATAGGTAAGCAAGTTTTCCCTATTCATGGGCTGCAACTCTCGCTTCAGATCCTTCTAAGTTCATTACTCTAATGGTAATTACAGGTAATTAATGGTAATTGCAATCGCCAAATGAGGGTTGTGACACCCACGACAGAACCACGGGGCTAGGGCCACAGACTGAGTTTGGTGTTCACTCCAGCTTCAGCCATATAATTCCCAGGACACTGGACATCCTCATCTGCCACAAAACATGACATTCCACCCCACTTTAGCCCCAAGAACCTAGGCTTTCTTTATTATATTTCATATTTCAAAGAATTGTTCATTTAACTAACATGAGATGCAGAGGTTAGGGTGAGATAATCATGCTCTACCTACTTTGCATATTTATGCTGCTAATCAGAAACCACAATATGTCTGCGGCTTCACTGTGGATAGCAGTTCTGGGTAAAAATATAAACTCTCCTGCTTTTGATGTCACCATCCAGAAGCAGACCTTGCTGGCAGCCAAAATCAGTCAGGATCTAAAGGTTCAGAGCTGAATTCCACAAAACATAAGAGGGGCTCAACCCAACAAAAGTGTGCCAGTGAAACTCTACTACAAGAGAGCAGAGAAGAACTTAAGAAGGATATATTGCCCCAGTTTTTTTTTGGGGGTTAATATTAGGGTATAATTGTAGGTCTGAGAGGAGGACTGAAGACCTCAGCTCTGAGAATATTCTCTTCTGTCAGCAGAACCATTTAAGTGTTTTTTCTGCTTCAAACTATTAAATTTATAAATCAGAGACTTGGTGGATCAAAACAGGGGAAGCAAAGATTTTTTGGTGGAGTCAAACCAAAACCACCCATTGCTAAATTGTAGGTTTTCTGCCCTGTACAAAGCTGGTACGAAGGAAAAAATTGACTGATTTGTGTAGAACATAAAAAAAAATTAATAAGGGTTTCTATTCTTGACTGACTCTTTCTACACTCTGAATATAGAAGATATTATAAAATATTTTTTTAAATATTTCATTATTATAATTATTCTGTCTAAATGTTATTATTATAAAAATATACCACAGAAATCCTTTTGTATTGTTGCATTTATAAGAAAAGGTTTTTTCTTCCTTCCTCAGTTTTAATCTGACCAATTAGTGCTTAAGAACAACCACCAAGTGGCATTTCTGTATAGTTTTTGGTTATTTATATATTCTTTCTGTATTTAACAGATACATAATTAATCTCAGGTTTCCAGAAGAAATAGAAGGGTGATATATCATACTTTGATCCTCCACTGACCCTTTTCAGTGACGAGAAGATGACCAAGGCAGGAATATATTTAACTTCCGGCACAAAGAAAAATAATGGATTATGGCAAATAATAAATATGAACCATTAGCAGCTAAGGGGTATTGGTGTTTTTTGCATGTGAACATGAGGCAAGCATAGATCTCTCACGACAGCACAAAGGGTAAACACTTTTCTGTCCTCTTCCAGCCATAATAAGCCCTCGCTGAGCAGACATTTTAGATAAATAGAATCATATAATCATAGCACCCCTTGTAGCTGTCTACCAACTGGATTTAACTCTGCTGACCACCACTCAGCCCCTGCCAGGTCTTACTTATAATAAACAGAGTAATTTGTTTGTTTTCTTATTTTCTAATACAATGGAGAAAGCGAAGTTGTATCACCAGCCAGATTATCATTTAAGGTAATTCTGATTAGATGAATGCTCCGACTGAGAATATATAGAGCCATGAAAGGTCACAAGGCCATTTAACCAGTTTTCCTCATTTGGAGATGTTCAATAGCCCAAGGAATCTCACACCATGGCACAGGTAATTGTAACTGCTATTTTTGACAACAGGGATCAACTTGTGAAGGAATTTTGGCTCATGGAATGGTGTCTGTGAGTGAATGCATGAGATGCTTGACTGGGTTTTCACACCTCGCCTGTCCCAGAAATAAAACCATTTCTGATCTCTTTCATTCCCACTTATACCACCTTTTCCACATATTTGTTTCTACATGATCCCTTTCGACTATTTGAGCTTTGAGAACTATTTTTTCATCAAAACTTTTAACTCAGTAACCTGTCAGGCAGGTATTCCATGTTGGGGTGGCTTAATTTCTTTTGGAAAACTACCGACTCAGCTTGAAAAACTGTTCAATGAATTGCAGAGAGCCAGTGAGGCTGGGAAAAGGGCAGAGATGAAGAGCAGGATTTCCTCTTTTTCTTCACAAATGAGTTTTAAGATTTGGCTTATTTCATCTCACAAAAATACAGAATGTTTCAGAGTCTCCAGTGTCTGCTCCTAGCAGGTGATAGCTCATGCATCAATCCTTACTCGTGCTTTAGGGTAAAGAATAGCTCCAGGTATTAATATCTACATGGAGAAACTAATATCTTTGTATATTAATATATTATAATATTAATAGCTCTAGATAGATGGCTCTACATTTGATCTCTACACTATTTCCTCCTCTGAGACTTCACAGCATGGTGGAGCAGGGGCTCACAGCTGCGGCTGCTGTCTGGCACCGCTGTGCCTGAAGTGAATCTGCCAGCAGAGCTGCTGTGTTCAGTTCTCTGAGGGCATGTGAGATAGACACACACCACTGCATTGCCAAGGCTGAGGTGCAAACCAAAATTCTCTTAAAGGTGCTCTGACCAATATCCAGACTTTGAGGAGGTGTTTGGTGGAGACTTCAGAGAGGAGATGATGACTGGAGAGTCAGCCCTCTGGTGTTCCTACTCTCAAAAAAGACGCTGACTACAATTGCTTCTCTGATATTGCTTGTATAAGAGATGTTACTAAAAGAAAATTATTAGATTAAGCAACGCTTCCCTGGTGTTTGAAAATGTTAATAAAAAAAGAACTGTCACCTGATGTAAACAGCTTTAAAAATAATTCCAAGAGTCATATGCGTAAGAAAACCTGAATGTTGGACATCAAAATTATGACCAGGATTTCAGGGGTGCTTCCCCTGGAGTACAGACAGAAAAATGTAACTTCTTGTTTGATAGTTTTCTGTATGAAGTCTGAAAACAATTCAGGGCTGAATAGCTGCCGTATGAAGGCAAAGTTCAAAGAAGGAAAGTTTAACACTAGAGCAGGAGATCATGTGTCTGAGTAACACAGCATGTTTACAATAGGACCAGACTAGTCCTTTAACAAGAAAAATACTGAAGTTCTCAACAGGAGGAATCAAATTTCATCATGATCTGAGACTTCATCTAAGACGAACATATCTCATACTGAAATGCTGAGAGATTATCCCACTATCATTAATGCACACTTTAAAGAAAAAATACTGCATTTTAAAAAGAAATATGTCAAAGAGAAATAGGATTATTTTTGGCTTTCAAGTCAAATTGTTTCCATCAGAGAGAGAAAAATCTGCTGTGATTTTCCAGTCTCCCCTCTCTGTACTTTCAAATGATTTGTATTTCCTTTCATAGTAGGATGAAATAGTAACACTAAGCAGAAGGCGTGTTATTGCCTCCTTGAAATCTAAACTAACAGAGCAGTTTGGGCACTTTTTTCATTCTTAATTTCTTGATGATACTCTCTACTTTTCTATGCATGGCTTATTTTTCTCTTACCATGTAAGAACCTACACTGACAGACGCTTGACAATGTTCTCCTTTCTTTTGCCACCTTAGCAAGGATGGTGCACAGCACGTCTCACTCTTCATTTTCCTCTATCCCGACACTCTGAGAGATATCACAGTGATTTGTGAAGGTCCTCATTCTGACAAGCTGTCAGAGAATGCACCACAATTCATCTTCGGGCATCTAGATTTAGAAACCTACAGAGTATTTGTCTATATGCAAGGTAGGTAGCTAAAATCTCCTTACCCTGAAGTGTGGATGCTATCCAGTTGTCCATACTGGAGTCTGGATGTTTTATATGCTTTTGGGAATGTTTCTGGTTTTCATTCACTGGACTAGAAGGGCTCTGGTGATCCATAGATCCTGTGCCACACTCACAGGGGGACAGATATCAGCCACACACAAGACCTCTGGAAGATCTACAGCCTTCTGGGTGGGGATCCTGAACCAAAGCAGGACTGCAGGACACAGAATCCTTCACAGAATGCTTTAGGTTGGAAAAGAGCCCTGAGATCACTGAGTCCAGGTGTTAACCCAGCACTGTCAAGCCCGCCACTAATCCATGTCCTCAGGTGGCACACCTACAGGAATTTTAAATCCTTCTAGGGGTGGAGACTGGTGACTACACCATGGCCCCAGCAGCCTGTGCTTCTTAATAATTTTTTGGAGAAAAAAACATTATCGAATGTAAACTTTCTCTGGAGCAAGTTGAGGTCTTTTCCTTTTGTCCTGTCCCTGTTCCCTGGGAGCAGAGCCCGACCCTCCCACTGGCTGTCCCCTCCTGTCAGGAGCTGTGCAGAGCCACAAGGTCCCCCCTGAGCCTCCTTTTCTCCAGGCTGAGCCCTCACATCTCCCTTGGTCACCTCTCATCAGACTTGTACTCCAGAACCTTTCCCATCTCTGTTCCCTTCTCTGGACATACTCCAAAGGATCTCAAAAGGCTCCCACAAACTGTGATAAAGGAAGTGAGCAAATAACTGAATTTCCACTCCTAAATTTCCCTGAATCTCACATAATTGGAACTAAGATACATGATTTATGTGCAGAATTAATAATTTGGTTGTATAAAGGTGAGCCTTATTCAGAGTATCCATAATCTCTGCTCTTTTTGATATACTTAAGTCAAAATGCTTTGCATCAAAAGAGATTATCAATCTCTTAATAATGCAAATAATACCAACAGACAGCAAAATGAAAAATAAAACCACAAATTTAAGAATATGGTTCAAAGGCATGCACCAGTATTCTTGTACATTCTTCATTTCTTGTTTTGAACAATGATGAATATGGAAAATAGAGGCAATATTGCTACATCTACATAATCAGTGTGAATATCCTTGGGAGACAGTCCTTGGAGACAAATTGATCATTTTATATGAATTTTTTATGCCACTTCAGATAAGGCCAATAAATATTTGGGGAATGATGAATGAAAGAACAAAAAAGAAAAAAGAAGAAAACAAACAATTTTGGGGCTCAAATCTACTTGTGATGTGCTCAGTCCAATCTACATATTTATTTTCTATATAAAGAAGGAGAATGAGAATTAATTTAAGAATGGTCTACACATGCATTCACATTTTATATAAGAGCAGAAATGTTCTGGAAACTTTTTGTAGCCTAAATACAAATATGAATAGAACTTTTGTGGCAAGATGCCTCTCCCCAGATCTAGCAGGTGTGTCCCACCTTTGTCCTCTTTAATTTTTCATGAGTTTGTATTTCCCTTGCTTTATACTTTTTCCCTATTGTACCTTCAAAACCGATACAATCTTTATATCACAGACATTTTTTTGTGCTCATTATATAAACCTAGAATATTTCCATCTATATTTTACATTTTTTTGTCTGAAATTCACCCCCGCGCTTCCAGCATCTTATTAAAGATGAGTAAATGCATTCTATTTGATGCATTGGTGAATGCAGCACTTCGTTAGGGAACCTCATGGAAATTCATGTGCTTAATGCTGGAGTGCTTTCCATCCCACACCCATTTCAATTAGAGTTTGACATTGACATAGCCTTAATGCCCTCAACTGCTCATTTGACACAATCTCATGCAGTGATATCTCACCAAAACAGGAAGCTGCTCTCGCATCTCATTTGCATTATGTATTCATTTTAAGATTAGTCACATGGTTAATGAGCATCTTGGAGCCTGTCCAGTTTGCTGCTCTATGTCGTGTTTCCTTTCCTGACACTCCACTTGCATTAACTCTCTGTGATGTTGCCAAAGACTGTGCAGACTATAAATTGCTCTTAGCCATTTGTTCCAGAAAATTATCACATCCACTGCCACTTGGAATTTATGCCCATTGTTGACTACAACTAAATATTAAATGCACGCTAAAATAATTTAATTTTCACAAAGTGCTAAGCTCTGATTTTTCTCTTACATACAGTCTAATGCTAATTTTACCCTTCCCCTCCCTCTTTACTTACAAAAGTAATATGTTTCTGTCTCAAAATTTTGAACTGCAATGCTTGTAACAAACCTAAAATATGGCCATTTTACACACTTGATCTTGAAGTGGCATTAAACTCAAAGTGGCAGCATTAAAATTAGCAATTCAGGTGGCATTTAACTTTTTAATCAATGTTTACTCTATATTTTAAATGAATACTGACACATCTAGTTCTGTATTTATGTGTACACACAGAACATCCGTTAAATTCTTCAAAAGTCTACATAAATCATAAATATAGAGAGAAAAGACATATAAATAATTCTAAACCTATTTGCATAGCCCTTTCAAGATCAAAATTAACACATTTGAAGTATATGTACGTATAACAAACTATTTCACCGGAATCCATGGAAATTAAAAACAGCTGAAATTATTATTCTACTTCCATGTCAATGCTTAAAATGGGCAATGAAAAGTTTAAAATTATAAAGTGATTATCAATATTTCGGTAGCCTAAGGGTCATCAACAACTTGCCCTTAAAACTGAAAGTGATAGACTTCTGTGATTTCAGGGACAATGATGCTGTTTAGAACGGCCCCTCTATTTTACTACCATCTATTTGTTTTAAGAGAATTAGAAAAAGTCCCGTCAAGTGCAAGGAGGGACAACATCAATTCTGTCAGCACTACCTCTTTAAATCTTGGCTAAATTTGCCCAGTTAAGTGGTATGGTCGCTGTCACCACAATGTCATATTCATAGAAAACAAAGAGAATGTAATTGGTAGTGCAAGAACATCAGAAAAAAATTAGGTGGGTATTTATTAGAGTCTTTGCAAAAGAGAAAATCCACCTTATCTTAATGCTCAGCACAAGAACTGTAGTCTCAATAGTTTGGTAAGCACTGGAAATCTGTGGATTATCATTTAAACACACTGTTAAATTTTTTTTCTGGATGGGATCACCCATTCAGTGACTTCCACAGGAAGTCCTCTTCCTTAAAAATGCCCAGAAAAATAAAACTGCAGGGACACAGAACTATTTTTATCCAAAGAAGTACCCCAAAAAAAGTGAGGCCATATGCCCATAAATGTTCAGGACAGCACATAGGTTCCAAAAACAAGATAAAAATTGCTGAGGAATGGAAGGGGCCTGGAATGCATGGTACAAGGAAAAGGCAATAAATTGATATCCAGAGAGATCAGGGATCTCAGGGAGAGAAGAAAAACTGTATTTAATTTTTTGCTTTGTCACTCAGCCAGCTTGAATATAGATTTCATATGTGGCCTGTTTGGTAATTTCTGCATCATCTGCTGCTGGGTTACAATGTGAAACAAAACTTTGTCTGGAGATATCAGTGCTCTGATATTAGATGATAACTTCCCTGTGACACAAAGCATCTGTGTCTATCTCCTCATGGCCTTAGAGAAATAACCTTTTCCCCTGAAATCAGCATAGTCTTGGTCCTGGAAGTACTCATTTTGGATCCCCTTATTTTCTTTAGGCTGATGGTCTAAATAGTAAAAATATTCCAGTGGATGTGTAACTAAACATGAGATTAATTCTGTGAGCTGAGACCAGTAGCTTGAAAGTAGTAAAAAACAATCTCAACAGTATAAACTCTTTCAGTGGGCTGTCATTTGAAAATTATGTGTTTATTATTATAGATGTGACAGCCAGTGATTACTTCTACTTGTTTTTTTTGGTTTTATGTACAATTTTAAGGGGTCATACACAAATTTACCTGAGGAAAAACATACATTCTTAGCCCAAGATCATTCTCTTCTGTTTAGTATGTGTTTTAGAGCCCAGATAGTAATAAGACTTTTTCAGGATGTCCTCATCATGCTCTGAGAAAGAGAAGTGCTGAAGAGAAAAAACTTGTACTTCCAGTTCTGTGTCTAGGCAGCTGGGTGAGATGGAATTCAATAATTCCCTGTTCACTTTTAGCCTCTCTCCTCCTCTTTAGTGTTGGTTTTACTGAGTAGAAACACTTTCTCACTCAAGGAGACCTTCATCCTGATCAAGTCCTCAAGGCATTCCTGCAGTATGTACTTTGAATGCACCATAAGCTTTCCTTCTCTTCATGATTATCTATTATTCATATTGTGGTGGTGTCTAGAGACCAATAAGTTAAGATTATGATGAGATACAATATTGGAATAAATACTGATGGCAGGTGAATAGCTAATAATAAAGATGGATGTATGTACATAAGTTAGTGATGTTGATAACTAATAATGTTCCTCTTTTCCAAGTAGATTTAATGATTTCATTTTTTTTTTCTGAGAAGAACAAATTAATTTGTAGCAATTCCACAGTAGTTTTGCCTTCTTTAGAGATGACACATCCCATTGGTGTTTTGCAATTTTTTTTAACAGCTATAAAATTACTAGTGACATGAAGAATTTACATATTTTTCATTATTTACGTTACAACCATTTACTAAGACTTAAAATCCAGGAAATGTGGAATACGATAGTAATAACAAATAAAAATTAAAACTGTCATTGTCTGCTCTGTAGAGCAACCCAATAATTTTCTAGAAGTTAAAGATGAGTTTGAAATTCTTGAAAATTTCAAAGAAAACAAAAAAATTTTTGTCTGAGAGGAATTGATTTCTCTTTTCTCCCCCAAAGAAGTCTTTGGAAATGCAGATGGTTTTAGTGCTTTCTCCACTTATTGGACCCAGTTCAGCCATAATTTCTTTGTTATAATTAAATATTGCACATGGATAGTGTGTATAAATGTAAGTATAAGTAAAACTAAGTAATAAAGGCACTCTTAAATGAATAAACATGCAATTCTGACAGTCACTCAGCATTTAAAGTTTATTTCAGATAAAAACATGTATTGTCATAAAGTGTAAAATAGATATGTGTGGATTTCTATATTCACAAATTTATAAAGTAGGTAAACCCAACAAAATTAGCAAAGTGTGTAATCCCAGAGCACAACTCTATTTAATTGAGTAGTCATTTCATGTTTCTAGAGGAGGTCAGCTAAGACTATAATATGGGAAATAGCGCTAAAATAACAGAACTTAAAAAAGCCGACAAACATATCCCACTCCAGATTGGATTTTTCACATTCTTTAGAGATATTTTTTCATATTCTGTAGTTATAAATGCACGATATTAATAGTTACAATGCATGAATGGCAGAACCCTGTTTTTGAAAGAGATTTTGCATAAAGAGCATCAGGAAAAAGTATCTATGGTACGGCCATGACACAACTCAACTGTCATCACAAAATTAAGGTGTAATCTAAAGTTTGAAAATCTTGCTTCTATCTAAGGGCCTCTTAGAAGCAGCTTCTCACTCTTTCACTGTAGCATTCACATTTTCTGAAAAAATCTCTTTGGCCAGGATTTTTCTTCTGGGGAGCTGAGAGGCTTCAGAGAAAAGGAAAACAATGTTTACCTCACTTGCTTCTCTTATGTTGGGCTCACATGCGGAATGTGTTTGGAGATTGTTTACTTACAAATGATTGTTTTATTGGATTCGGGTGTGAGTGAGTTATTTTGACTCTTTGGCCAATCAGGGCCAAGCTGTGTCGTGACTCTGCAAAGAATCACGAGTTTTTATCACTCAGTATGTTTTCTGTATTCTTTAGTATAGTATATTATTCTTTAATATAATATAGTATTATAAAGTAATAAATTAACCTTCTGAGAACAGAGTCAAATTCATCATTCCTGTCTCCATTGAGACATTCCCAGCAAATACAATATCTCACAATCTCACACAGAGAAACTGAAAGGCATGAAGGGGAGAAAAGCCTGTACTCACCTATAGTTGGGTCATGGTAGTCAGGGAATCGATGGCTAATGAACTGCATTGTCATTGCTGCAGAGGAAAAAGAGAAGGAGAAGGAAAAAACAATTCTATCACCTCCATTATATAGAAACAGCCAGAAGAACACATGGATAAGTCACTCATGCAAGTATCAGCTAAGATTGTGAGCGCAATTTTGTTCTATGTCTACTTCTGCAACAATGCATTGGCTCTACATTGATAACTCAGAGCTGATAAATGAAGAAATATATGAATTAAACCTCCTTAATTGTCTTAATTTCCAAACTTCTTTGTACCACTCCTGTGTACAAAGTTTTTAACACTTGATAAATACTGTTAATCTGATATTGCATACAGATTAAAATTACCATGACAAAAACATAAAACATGACTTACAAGACTGATTCATAAAGGTTTTCACAGTGCTACAAAATGCCACTAACTGGAGTGCTTAATTTGATTTCTGGTGTATTTAGCAATACCTAATTCCTTAAACTTGATGCAACAGATGAAGTCTCCTCTTAACCACCCAGAGCACCTTTCTTCTGAAGAGACCATTTCATGACTGAATATTAACTGCTTTTAGGAAAGTTACATGAGACTTCAGGAAAAACTGGAATTCTGCCATTTGGAATAGGTGGCAAGCTATGCAAGTGGAAAGTGAAATAGGTGGAAAGTTATGAATTGGAAGTGAAATTAAAATTTATGTAGAAACACATAAACTTTCATGTCCTGTCCAACATGACATCTGAAGTTCATTGGCCTTGAAAAGCCATGAAAGTTGGGTATTCAGTGACTACACTAACATCATAGCAATTAGATGGACTTGGGAAGTTACATTTTCTTTGTTGTTTTTTCCTCATAAGCTTGAATTTCAAATAACATGAATCTCCCAAACAATGACAGTTGTAAATATAAACCTTTCAAAAGTTACATATGTGAATTCTTATTAAATAGAAGGGGAAAAAGGGTCAAAGAGAATTTTTAAACTAATGCTTGATTTTTAAACCATTTTCTTTCTATTTTTTTTTCTGGCATTAAAATTCATCTACAGCTACTATATAGATAGTTGTTTAAAAAGGCAGCCTACCTGAAATATAACTATCAGTCACAAAACAAGATATCCGACATGAGATTTTGCCTCATGTCTTGAACATCTCAGCTGCTTTCAACATGCACAACAGCGGTTATGAGCAAGATGAGAGACATTTTAAAAATCTGCATATAAATACATCAACTTTTCAAACAGCATTGTTTTAGTTTCATGCTTGTCCTTCTCATATTTTCAAGAAACAGAGGCTAGGGAGATAGTTTTATAAAATGATAAAGAGAAGAAGTATTAAACATTTATTAGCATGTTAATAAATTATTGCATCTTTAGTGTAGACAAATATAAATGCTAAGAAGCAGCATTATAAATTCATAGGTACCCAGAGAGGGTAACTGTGTAAGAAAAAGCTCATTCAGTCCATATATATTATAGAGCAATAAATCCATGTACAGTCACATTCATGTCTTCTGTATTATATGTTTTCAGATGTATTCCTTTAACACTATGCACGTTTGACACTTTTATTTCCAGGAGAGACACCTGTTTGTTTTTTTTTTAATCGTGACAGAGTTTTAGCCACCTTCATTCTGATTGCTGTTAGTGGTTTATGAAGAACAGATTCATGTCTGATGTGATCTGCCTAGTTTGCTCTTAGGAGCTGAGGCAGCTAGCAGAGCTGTTGCTCATATGGTTTATGCCTACACATTTCCAGCCTTCTGAGGCCCTATACCACAAATTAATTCAATTTGCTTCACTACCTGCTACTTTTTCTTGCCAAGCTTTTTTTTTTCTTTAAAAAACACCCCAAACTATTCTGCATCTGATTTCATTCTGTTTCCTTCTGGAGCTATGCCTGCATCACAAAATCTGTAGTTATAATTGAAACAAAAATTCTCAGAGGACAGGCAGAACTCATGGTAAATGTTTTTCCTCTCGCCTGAGACAGTCACAAGTCAATATATCATTTATATCCTCATCAAATTCACAGGATTCAAGGGGACTGAAATAATCATGACTGAAAGAATTATGTTGGATTAAATATCAAATTATCTATTGTGGCATGCAAAATTGGAAGTGCTTCAAAGGAAAGTGAATGTGAGGATGTGGTTTAGTGGAGGCCTTTGCAGTGCTGGGTTAATGGCTGACTTGAGGATCTCAGAGATCTCCACCAATCTGAATGGTTCTATGTTTCTATGATTGTACACAAAATTAATATTGATAGGTACAGAATTTGAGAAAGGTCAAGAGAAACACTCAAAGTGAGAATGCCTTACATTAATCTCCTCAGGAAAACTATGAATAAAAGCTCCGTTCTTGACACATTTTGTCCCACAGTTTTCTTCCCTGACAGACCTTTGTCACAGGCTCCTCCTAATAACCAGGGGAAGGAACTTCTTTGGCCTCTTTAGTCTGTAAACTCTCACCTGGGGATTTAGCACTCTCTCACAGGAAGACAGTACAGAAGAAATTGAGGTACACTGATATTTTTAATCATTGAATTACAATGCAAATTAGGGAAATTGGTGCATAGGTAGTGGGAGTTGCAACCCATCTTCCTCTGTGTGCTCCTTAAGAGAATAATTTGCATTTTCTGCTCTACTCAACTTCAGAAAGTATTTTCAGAGTAGTCATAGCTAGTCACTTCATCTAAGGGAAAGCAATAACTGATTTGTGGCTACAAAAAATAAGTTTTTTATATCAGGAGAACAAAAGACAACATCTCCAAACATTTGATGTGCAACAACAGCTTTGTCCAGTTCTACCAGGCATTCCACAGACCTGCTGCTGGATGTGCAGAAATTAGCTCTGAATGATGGCTGCAGGCTGGTGGAGTGCTTCCCAAGGGAAAAGGACCTTCAATCACCACTGGCATAAAACCAAGAATCTCAGCTGGAGCCTTGGGAATTAGACCTGCCCTAACTGGGCTTCCCAGCAGGACACCTGCCTCAGCTGGAATATGCTTCTTCATTGCCACTAACATCAGCTCCAAAGTCATTTTCCAGAGTGAATTAATTTTGAAACTAACAGAAAAATGATATTGGTATTTCATGCTGTGTTGAAAATATTCTCCTTGGTCCCATGGTTTTCCACATCCATTACCTTTTTGTCCCCCCCGTATAAATTAACGCTTATACCTAACAAATTCAAACTGTCATTGAATATTTTGTGAACTTCCCCCTTTGGAAATCCAACTTATACTTCACCAAATTTTTTGCAGGTCTATTAATTAGGGACCCTTGATTCTGATTTATGCCACAAACAAAGCGCGAAATGTGGCTTTAAAGCAGGATTTGAAAATAGAATAAATGCATAGGACTGATTCTTGAATAAATACATGTACATGTAAAAACAATATTGGTTAAGAAATGGTTAAAAAAACAAATCAAACCAAGCAAAACCCTTTTAATCCATAGTCGATATTGTGAAACATTTTGAATTGCAAGTTGTCTGAAAATTTTTAATGAATATTTTATGACACTGTGAAGATCATTTCATTTAAATGGGACATGTACATCACACAGAAGCTATGATAAGTAAAATGATCATTGTTTCAGATGAATAGCATCTTCTTTATATCCATCTGTGGCTAAGCAAATGCAGGTTGCCCCAGCTGAGCAAATGTAAGCCTGACATGCATGAGTAACTATGCAACTTCAGTTTTCCTGTCTTTTTAAAACAAGAAAGGGGCTCAGATCCTTCAGATCAAATCCTTTAGATTTTTTTCTTTTTTTTGCAAACATGCTCATACAATGTTCATTAACGATCTAAAAACCTGCACATTGCACCTGTGCTGGCATAGAAATATATATGTTTTCTTTAAATAATAAACTTAGTCCTGTCTTCTACTTTCAATATAATTTTAAATCCCTCTTAAAATTATTTTATTTTGCACTGAATTGAAAATGCCATGCTTAGAAAAAGGGCTGAGGTCACATATTTACTCTGAAGCATCCTTTTGACCAGTACAGCAAAAATAAAATTCATCTAAAGAAAGAATTAATCTTAAAAATATATATGTGTCAGTGGGCTCACAAGCCAGTAGGAAAAATGTTTTGATACTCCTACAGCTGTGAAAGCAGATAGAATAGAATCCCACTCTTCTCCTAATTTTTCTAGATTTCATTCATATCAGAAACTTTGAAAGCAGTCCTACACTTATTTTTCAAGGTTGGAGAGTACTTTGCAAGCTTACACAATATTTGTTATGCTAATAGTACCACTGATGTGAATATTTCATTCTTCCTGTCCCTCTTTATTCACCCAAGAGCTTCCACATATTGACATTCTCCTGGGTGATGGTATGATTGTATAATAAATCTGTTTCCAACAGAATCTTTAACCTCATCACAAATCCTATATTTTAAGCACTCTAATAAAATTACCACAGTAGTTGCATCTCAGCAACCTGTGATTCCATAGGGTAGATTCTCATCATTTTAATTTAGATCCACCCTTCCAGGGGATCCTTAACTCATGTTTTCTATAAACTTTGAGGTTTCAATTAGACCAGTGTAAAAATAAATAATAATAAGATATAATAATAATAATAATAATAATAATAATAATAATAACAATAATAATAATAATAATAAGAAGAAGAAGAAGAAGAAGAAGAAGAAGAAGAAGAAGAAGAGGAAGAAGAAGAAGAAGAATAAATGATAAAGTGAGTGGATTTGAGAATTGCTTCATGATGTTCATGAAAAAGGAGAGCACGTAGGTATCATTAGAATAGAGAAGGTGTCAAAGAAAGTACAGAGTCTAAAAACAAAGAGTGCACCATGATGAGACATTGTCATGGAAAAAGAAGAAATAAATATGATTTATTTAAAAATTTAACATGTAACCTTGCCCCTGTCTATATGGAACATTAAAAATTTTCTAAAACATGGTCAGGGCAAGTTGGACATACCTTATTTTATAATTTAATAAAGAATTTCATTATTAATAAATATATACACATCATATTTTATCAAAATTAGACTACTTCAATAACTAGGCAAGAACTATATTGCTACTATTTTATTTCTGAAATACTAAAGAGTTTGAACAGTTCTGATCTGTCTGGTGCTTTCATACCCACAAGACCTTAGGAGTCATCTTCTAAAATGTATTGCCTTTTCAAAAGTTCATGCCTGAAGACTGTAAGGTTTACTTCTATTTTGTTAGCTTGGAAAAATTACAAACATCCCTATAACTAATGATTTTTTAGATTGGCATGTTCGATAAATCATCATTTGCAATTATTCCTCTACCCACTGAATTTTAACCAACAGACGCCAACCAAGTGAGGTTCAACAAGGGCAAATTCTCAATTCTGCACCCGGCGGAAACCCTGGGTGTATGGAGAAAGTGGGGAATGAGATCCTGGGAAGCAGTGCCATGGAAAGGGACCTGGGGGTCCTGGTCAGTGACGAGTGGAACTTGAGTCAGCAGTGCCCTGGCAGCCAGGAGGGACATCCCTGTCCTGGGGACATCAGGCCCAGCATCACCAGCCGGGCAAGGGAGGGGATTGTCCCACTCTGCTCTGGGCTGGGGCTGCCTCACCCTGAACACTGTGAGCAGTTTTGGGTGCCTCAGGATAAGAAAGGTCTTAAGAGTTTAGAGAGCCCCCAAAGGAGGGCAACAAAGGTGGGGAAGAGCCTTGTGAGGAGGGGCTGAGGGCACTGGGTCTGTCCAGCTGCAGAAGAGGAGGCTGAGGGGAGACCCCAGGGCAGCCACAGCTCCCTGTGAGGGAAGAGGAGGGGCAGGATCTGATCTCTGCTCTGTGACAGGGACAGGACCCCCGGGAACGGCCTGAAGTTGTGTCAGGGGAGGTTTAGGTTGGGTATCAGGAAAGGTTCTTCCCCCAGAGGGTGTTTGGGCACTGGAACAGCTCCCCAGGGAATGGGCACAGCACCAGTCCTGATGGAGTTCCAGAAATATTTGGACAATGTTCTCAGGGACAAGGTGGGATTGCTGGGAATGGTCCTTTGCAGGACCAGGAGTTGAACTCAGAGATCCTTGTGGGTTCTTTCCAACTCAGAACACATTTTCATTCTGTTATTCTGCGAATAGTAGGAGGTGAAGACAGGTTTGGTTTTTTTTTAAATAATTTAATGAGCTCTATGAGCTGCATTAACACTCACAGTAACTTTGAGTTGCTGGAGACGCCAATAATTATGAAGTATATTAGGAGAAGAAAAAAATATTCAGTATTCTCTAAATGTGGCCGGAGAAAGATTGCATCTGTGTTCAGTTTCTGCAAGTTTAGTGACTGAAGGTCAGAAAGACTGAGAAAAGCAAAAAGTATTAAAATGAAACAAAAATTTTGCTATGAAACTAATTTAGGCTATAGACTAGGAAATATTTTCAGACATCATATGAGGGATCTTCTGGAACAAGATTCAAACATGGAAAATGGAAAAAAACTTTTTTGATTTTAAAGAGTTTTTTAAATGAAAGGGTTGAATCAGTGAAATATTACATTCTTTTGGAGATTTTTTCCCCCTCTATTCTCAGTTTCAGGTAGGGAAAATGTTAATTTAATGTATAGCATTTTAATAAGCATAACATCTATAATCAGATACACAACTAATATCAGTTCTGGAAATGAAGGTTTGGGTTCCTAAAATATTACATGCTTTAGATCTCAAAAACTTTATAAAACTTTTTGCTTTTCAGGAAGAAACTTTCATACAGAAAGCATTGTTTTGTAAAACACAAGGATAATTTAAATGGCCCTAGATTTATGATCTTCTTGGGGTGGAAGGGTTAGCAGAAGAATCTGAAGAAGTTTCATATACAATTAATGAAGTCACAGCCAGCCTATCTGCAGCCTTTATGGTTTCGAACAAAATATGTTGCATTTCTGAGTTTGTTTTCCTACAATTTCCTAACACTTTTCTCTATCAGCAAGGTGACAGTTTCCCAAAGGACTATGCGATTGGAGCATGTAAGATATTTCGTTTGGTTTTATTTGCATTCATTTTATCTACACATGCTGCATATATATTACAGTATGTTTTAGAAGAAATAACTGATAGGTTTAGTCACTGAACAAAACAAAGGCAGTGGTGCGGTCTGAGGAGCATTTATTTGGGTCAAAAAGATACATGAGAAGAAGAGTGATGTCTAATACATGGTATATTTTATGTACTTCATGAAATTTAAAGAGTAAGGGGCAGGTACCTAGAGATACAAAGCAAAGTATCTAGCAATCAGCTATTTTTGTAGGTTGATTATAGTTATTTGTATGATTGCCCCATGACACAGTAAATGGTAAAGTGTATAGCTAGATCAAAACTTTGATTTTTTTAAAACAGGTTGCAGTACACTCAAAATGTCTCACCCCACAAAAATGCACTTTTATCTTCATAGAGCCAGAGGATGTGAGGACTTCTAAGCAGAAGTTTTAATGTCTTTTACTCTGTTCTTCCCCAAACACCACTACAGACTAGATGCGCTGACAGGAGAACAGTCTCAAGACACCTTTGTCGTGGCCCCATACAGCCATTTTTATATTGTCATGCCCTTTAAGGAATTGGCCAAAAGCTTTACCACTTGTTTCAGGAGTGAATGCTGCAAGATCTGTGAGCTGCAATTATTAATCTTTTAGGTGTGCAATGTATTATTTATTGAGCATTAGCTCTGAAATGAAAGTAAGCGGAATTTTATTTCTGTGTTAAGCACATTCTGGCGTACTAGAAAAATACAGAAGACTTTTGTAACACAATCTCCTGTATAGGCTGGGATGCTGTTACAGCACTGGATTTTTTTTTTGCTACATTGGTGGGTGTTTTTTTCACCTATAGAAGCAGAAGTCCACTGTAAAGTATATCAGGCAGCAGAAAGGAATAGTCTTAAAATCAAAAGTCTTTTAAATTTAATTTGTATTATTAGAATGAAAATTAAACGCACAAAACCCCATGCAAATTTCAAACAGAAAAATCAGGTTACTAGGGCAACTGGAGCAGAAACAAGGAACTCCTCCTAATCCACTCTAACTTGCCACTGTAAAGTAAGAGCAGACTGTAATCAAAATATGTTGAGGTGGAGCTGGTGGTAACAAAGAAAGGCAGATGCTTTCTTTGGAAAATAGTCAGTCTTTAATTACTCCTCTTGCACCAGAATGAAATAAAGAACTCAATGCAGAAACCTATACATTGAGACAATGTGTTCTCTAAGAGTAAAAATAAAGAATTAGGAAGAAGTTAAGTGGAAAAAAAGGGTAGAAAAGCATCTTTTGTTTTTTGATGATCTTGAATGAATAGATAAAAATCACTACCCAGAGAGCAGTTCTCGTCCTGGTCTTTTCTCTAATCATTAGATGTAGAGATAGGAATTCTCATTATTTTCCTTTAAGGTGTAATTAGTAGAAAAATTATAAATACTAGGCAGTGAAATACTGAAGGACGAACAGAGAAAATGTGCAAAAATTTCATCCTACACATGAGAAACTTGTGGGAAAACACCATTCAGGAAAAGTGCCCTCATGTCAGAAAAGTTTTATGTCTTCTGAATCAACACAGTCTAGTGAAAAACATCTGTACTGAAGGCTTTCATACGGAAAGCATTGTTTTGTAAAACACAAGGATAACTTAACTCCCATTAATACCTGCATCCAGACTCAGTTCTAGGTCAGAAGGCAGAACACACTGCATTGTAAAATTTGTGTTAAAAGTTCCATTTAGTGGTTAAGGAAACAAGGAAGTAGATGAAAGTTGCATTTATTTCCCACATAAGAGACATCATCATAATGTGATACAAATTAACGATAATGATAAGGTAGATTGCTACCACTTACAAACCATTTCCTCCACAGTGTATTCCTGATCCATTCCCTGATGAAAAATACTGAACATTCCCTACCCTGCTTAGCTTATGTGACTTGACAAGACGCCTTAATAAACAGAAATTACTGCTGGTAAATTCTACCATTAGTGCATTTTCCCACCGTGTTTCTTCCATCAAGTTAAAATCAGAGAGAAAACTTAATGTGTCTTCTACTGTTCTTCAGTTAGCAAATCCAATGGCAACTTAAGCCTTCCATTAGTGAGCAATCCAAAATATAATGACATAAATAGGTTTCAAAGCAGGCTCCAGGATAATGTGATTTTTAAAACGGAATACATTAAATAAAGCTAGAAAGACTCAATTTTCACATATTATTTCGGAGAAGAATAGAACTGATCTTGAACCATTGCAGATAGACACATTTCAATTAAAGTCAATGGATAACACTCATCTTTACAAAAGGAATACAGCAAACAAGAGAAATATAGGGTCATTCTTCATACAAGGGGACTCTGGCTTGCTGCTACCAGACTCAGGTATCATAACTTCACTGAGAAAAACACCTTCAAAAAAGGATAAAGTAATTTCATTCAATGGAAAAAAAAAAAACCTCTCAGCAACCGCATTTATTTCTCTCCCATTCTTTTTTTAACTGTTGACATGTTTCCCTGTAATGATAACTTGAGATGCCCAGGCTTGCTTTGCTCCTGTTCCAGGTAGTGGCACGTTGAGGTTGTTTGCTGCTTTGCTAGCATAAACTAGTGGTTAGCTCCTGTGCTTCCTTCCACATGAAATTACACCCCATGCATCAAGCAGTGAGGAATTGGCAGTGACAGCAGCTGTATTTTCCTGAGAGTGGGAGGGCGTAGGTGCTGTTCTGTAACCTGGTACCAACTTTTCTGAACATCAAACCTACGGTTTGGAAAATTGATGACACGTCAAAGAGAAAGACACAACTCTTCCATTTAAATCCTCTCAGAAATCTTATTCAGGGTTAAAGTGGAGGTGAGGTTTTTTATTCATTCTTTTCTTTCCAATGCCAGGTTTTCTCAATGTATCAGTTATAGGGAATTGAGGATAAGATCCAGATTCACAGATACTCTTGGCAGCTAATTCCCTTTGACTAAACAGGCCTTAGGTGGTCTGAACTATAATGTTTTGTGCCTCTCTGAAACACTCAGGTATCTTTTTGAAAGTTTATAGAACCAGGGAATTCTTTAGGTTGGAAAGGACTTCCAAGCCCAACCATCTGCCCAGGCCACCACCAACCTTTGTCCCCAGGTGCCACTTCCTCATGGCTTTTAAATCCTTCAGAGATAAGGACTCCAATGCTGCCTTGGGCAGCCTGTTTGTAAAGCCTGCAAATGCTTTACAAACCTTTTGGCAAAGAAATTTTTTCCTAATATTCAATCTAAGCCTTCTCTGGCTCAACTTCAGTCCATTTCTTGTTACTTGGGAGAAGATATTGACCTCCACCTGGTTCCAGCCTCCTCTCAAGGAAGTTGTAGAGAGTGAGGAGTGTTGTTGATGATTCAAATGATGATCTTGTTTCCTGCTGCTGATATAACTTCCATTGAAATTAAAATACTGTGAGAAAATTGGTTTATAATGAAGTTTGAGACAGGAAACTGTACCAAATAAAGGAAAATTTACTGATTTGGATTGATATCATCAATATTTTTAAAGTATGAAACAGATTTACTAACACTACTGTTATATATTTTACAATAAATTACATATATTTACACTTCTACTATAAATTAACATGATTTATAGATAATTATTTATCACTTTCATAACTATTTTTTCATTTGTTTATTAATGTAGCTTAATATGCTGACTTTCCTTTTCAATAAAAATGTATGCAAAATCTAAAACATTGTATTTTTATCAGAAATTCTCTCATCCTTTCTTTCAATATCTGACACATGTTTTTCCTTTAATAACAGTGGTAGTCAAATCATATGTAAAGGAAGTAGACTAAAAAAGAAGGAAACATTTCTGAAGATACACCTTAAGTCAGAAAACTGACTCCAGAATATTGTTAAAGTCCCAACAAATATTTCAATTCCTTAAAAACATTTGATTATTCCCAGAATGTTGTCCTCTATAATTTATTTCCTACACTTATATTTCAATTTATATTTCTCCTTGTGGAGTTATTTATCTCAGTGGAGCTAAACCTGCATTGTATGAGTGGAGAAGTGTTCCTCACTGCTGAGGCGACTTTGCACTCAACATATTTTACTTGTCATATCTCAGATGTTTTCTCTCTTAGCTAATTAGGTAACACTTCACAACAAAGTCAGACCTGCCACATTAACTCTTGCACCAACATGAGTTCTTAATGTCTTTGCTACTGTACTGAAAATGTTTCTGTAAGATCAGGGAAAGGTGAAGCTTGCTTCTCAGTTTATTCCCCCTGCATCCACACATGAACACATCCAAATCAAAAAGCCTGGTAATTATGAACTGTTACCCAAAAAATTAATCAAACTATTGAGAAAGCCAGGACATGAGGAAAATGAGATCTGGGTGGAGGAGAACTTCTGTGTCATAACTTAGAATGTGGTTATGCAGGGAAAATAAAAATCACGAAGATAACAATATTTAGAGAGTTCAGAGAAAAAAATTGGCTTCAAAGACCAACCCCCTGCTCTGGGTGGGGACATCTCCCATTAGATCAGGTATCTCAAAATCCCATCCAAGCTGACCCTGGAATTTTAGACTTGCTGTAATAGACATCCTACAGTTCTAAGCAGTAGCTTTAACATTTTAAAGACATGGAAAGGAATATAATATCTTAATATCTAAATACTTCAGAGGCTGAAGTTAATCAGGAAGAAGAGTGTTTCTAGATCCAGAAAACAGCAGGTTACTTGGAGACAAACAAATGGGAAATAATGAGCTATCTCAGAGGACAATACTGACCCTTGTGCTTTTTGTTACTTTCACTTTACGTAGTAATCACTGAAAAACTCCTGAGGAAGTTTTATGTGATTGTGTGAATCTGGGAGAGGTGTTTTGAGCTTTTGACAGTGCTACTAGGTCTCTGTGTTTTGATTATCACCAGCATCTTTTTTGCTTCACTTTCCAAACCTGCAAGAAAACCAAGGCAACACCAACATGGACAGAAAGCTCTGAGACTTATGGGATTGCCACATAAGATTTGGTTGTGAATTAATTCCTTAACTGTTCATCTAAAATCACGTTAGTAAAACCATGACATTTTTCAGAACAAACTTAACCAATCCCTTCGATATGAAATTATGTGGAGGAACGAAGGCAGGAGGCATGAGATGAAGCATTTTGCACAAGACATTCAAGTTAGTGACAGAAATCAAAAGACTACAAAGAACAACTACAAAAAAGTGAAATGAGGCCTCTCATCCTCTTCCTGCTCTCTCAGTACAAACTTGGCTGGAAGTTGACATCTGCCAAAAGCACATTCATATGGCTTGACACATATACATGCTGCATTTTATGGTGATGTATTAACAGCAAGCACAGTTGCCAGACATGTTTGAGGGTGAAAGGTAGCACTTCAGGCACTAAAATAGGTGATTTATTACAGCATTAGTGAGCCACTGAAAAGGTCAAAAAGCTGCAAAACACATACAAAAAGTTTTAGAGGGTTGACTGTAATTTCACAGAGAAAACCTACATTATGCTATTCAGTCTTGCATCCTCAGTGTGAATAAGAAATTAAAGCTCTCAATATGAACAACATGGAAAGACTTGACAAAGTTGGTTTGTTTTTTTTTCTACAGCTGGAATGAGATTACTCATGATCCAGGAACACTTAGGCCCCAGAATAGGTTGAGTCTCAGTCTTTCATTCTTCTGGGCTAAACTTACTTTTGTGTATTTCGTAATGCACTCTCTGCCCTTGGTGTCATTCATCCTGGTGTGAACCAGCTGTCTCAGGGGTTTGTGGTGCTATACATCACCTTCCCTTGATGGCTGACAGAAGCCCTATTTGGTGACCCTAGACCTTTCCATGAAAAACCAGCAGCAGATAAAAAACTCCAACCATACCACTGAGTGACCAAGCCAAACTGAAACAACCTTCCAAATCTTCCCACACTCCCCAGACAAACACGGTGTTTTTATACAAGTCTTGAAATTTTCACTAGAGGCAAAATTCTACCCAGGATTTTGAAATTTAATTTGGAACACAAAACATAATGGGGTGAGATAGATGAATAAAAATATTTTTGAACTTTGAAAAAGAATCCTTAGAATCAAAATTAACTTCCAGTTCATAAAAGGCCATAAAAGACAGATATATGTAGCCATTTATGGATTTTCCTAATTACTGTGGAAATTTGTTCTATAATCAGATCATCTTAACAAAAATAATTTTGCCCCATGGTCAGGAGATTTACTTCATCTAATCCATTGTAGGACTAAGATTTATGTTTTCCCATTCTCTACATTATAACGCTGAAATTTTGTACTGGTGGTGCAGAGGCATCATAACTCATCTCCCTAAAAATCATAACTTGGCAGCTGAAAACCATAGAGAAACTTTTTTAAGACCTTGATAAGCTTGTTTAGGGGCCCAGTGAGTAAGATGATATTGAAGTACTCTGCATGCTAACAGTGTGAGGACATTGTGCTATGCTGATTCAGAAGTGACTCAGCTCAGTTACCAGAGAAGAGGAGAATCAGGTCTTTTTCAAAGGTACAGTGATATAGATGTGACAGAATGACTCATCCGTCATCAGTGTTTTAGTCAGCAAAGTCTTTGGCTGAATGGCAAGTATTTATAGCTGGAAAATAAAGTCACTCAATCAAAAGGAAGTAAGCAAAAAAGATCTGGATATTAAGCCTGGTTTTTAACATCTGACTATGAGGTCACTGCATTCCATAATCTGAACACCATTTTAGTGCCAAACCAAATCCATTAAACAATCTGATTTTTGCATTTCTCTCTGTTTCTAATTCAGAGAATATATATTCTGCAGCACTCGTCTAAGCACAGAATGAATAATCTTTGTCCATTTTCTTGGGAAAATATAATTTTTTCTTCTGCAGCATGTCTTTCACTAGAAGTTTTACTTCAGTTTTACATGGCATGCATGATAGGACTTGGAACCTCTTCCTTTGAGAGATTCTTGCATAAAAGTTTTGAAGGAATAAACCAAGATATTACTGCGAGCTTCTCCATTGATATTAGCTGGCATTTCATGTAAGTTTTTAATTGTGCAGTGCTCTCTCCACAATGTCCTTCAGCAGGAAAATTTAAGTATCTTCAAAATAAATCATAATGAGTGAAATTGTGACTCTGAGATCGGTGGGAAACCTTTCTATTTAGGCTGAAATTTCTCTTTTATCAACATATAACTGTGGTTATTTCCCTTTATGTTTTGCAAATGAATACACTTATCACATATAGCTTTCCTTTGGTGCATGTATGATTTCATAGCTCAAAATATTGATGTTTTAATAAAGGGGGAAAGAAGAGATATTAAACACAGCTTTCTGTTTGATTTTTTTAGTAAAAAAAAAATAAACTCCTGATTATTTTATAAATTGAAAAATATCTTTTTTTGCAGAGAAAGACATTTTTATAATCACTCAGATCTAGAACTAATCTAATTCCTTTAGACAAGACATAAAAAAAGAGCTACAGTTATACAGGATCTTCAAATCTGTGCATAGATGGAACTCAAGCAAATACAGAGTATATGGACCATGTTCAAATTATTTCCTGCCAATTGCAAATTGACTGATTTCACTTAATGACCAAACAGCAAGAGCTGTCAGTGGTATTTGGGAGGCCTTTATTCTCAGATATGCTATTTCATTCTGTAGATTGCATTTTTCCTCAGAAGTTTTCTAATAATGAGAGAAATGATACAAATATATATAGAGAGAGGTCGATAAATGGATACAGAGAGAGAGGGGGGATGAGAGACAGAGAAAGAGAAGAAAGAGAGAGATGCACCAGCATTTTCTGGGGGAAAAAAAGAAAAGATACCTACAAAATGGTTTCACATTCCAGTTTCTCATCAGAGTGATGTAACTTCTTAGATGTCTCACCCTCTAGGAGCTGAGAGTGGTCACAGCACCAGTGGCTGTTCATGTGAATTTGCCTTATTTTCTGTGTGATAAATTTACCTCTTCAAAAGCATTTTGCAAATTTTTCTCCTTGCTCTGATATAACTTTTGAAAAATAACTTCATGTGAGATCTTTAAATGCTTTTAAAATTGTCAAAGGTGTCCTTAAAGCAGGCAAAAAAGTCAAAAAAGCAGAAATAATGCAAAAAGAGCAAATAATAGAGGTGAATTAAACAAAATTCTGGTTATCATCAGAACATCAAAATGTATAATTTCATAGGAAATGTTCATTGCTACCTCTAATAATATATGCTTTTGAAGTTGAAACTGGAGCATTTATTTTACTTTAAAAGCAATGAGGCTATTTGTATGTTTAAAGACAAAATTATGCTCATGTGAATTACCAAAATTGGGTATAATCTGCTAATTTGCAAAATTTAGCAATCCTCAGTGAATTCTCTTAGTATAATTTTAAGTTAGCAGAAAGGTGTAAGACTGAAAATCAAATCAAGGGAAACCAAAAACTATTCTGGAGAGATTTAGATAGTTAGAGATACTTTTATTAAAATTATATATTTAAAGAATAAATAGTGAAATGTGTGAAACACATTTGTGACTTTTAAAATATTTATATATGAAATAAATATTTTGAGAAACAAATCTTTTGGAGAAACTAAATATGCTACAAGACTTGCGTGTCATCTTGGTAATTGGTTAATATGTTGACACAGTTGACACTCTCGGTTTTTTAACTTTTTTATTGATGCTGAAACAATGTGGATAAAACACATCATAAAAGAAAACCGAACTTTGTAAAATCCCCTGAGAACTTACAGCTCAGGAAGACTGCTCTGTGATGGTCTCTGAACTGGTATGTGTAGACCAGTGATCCCTCAGGGCATTTTTTGAAGAGCTAAACCCAGTATGGTAGAAGGAAAAGATAAATTTGCCTCCCACACATGGGTTTCCCTTTCACCTAGGTCAAAAACAAGTGCTTATGCAGCTGTACAGAGGATAGTTTTGCCTCCTTGGCAGTTTCAACACTCTCAACTAAACAGCTCCTTGTTTTCTAACCATAGCAAAGGTCAGACAAACAGAAGGTCTGACAAACAGAGAGATAAATAACCCAGAGAGTGGGATGAGGAGGGAAGCTTTATTATTACCTTAAAGGCTCGTGGCTCACGGTTTATAGGGAAGCCAAGTAACAAGTAGCAAAAGACATGAAATGTTTATGCATGTCTATGGAATCCAGTTATTCTCCTCTGTCTTCATGCCTTCCCCTAATTTACTGTTCTAATCAACAGACCTATTTTCTGCCCCCTTGGATACCCCCATCCCCCTGACGGGGTTGGCATAAATAACAAACAGCTCCAGCCCTTGGCTTCGCCAATATGAAACACAGGATACAAAATCAGTTACTGTAAATTACACAGGCACTGGTGCCGTAAAGCTGTCACCTTTACCTCCAGGATTTTCCTTCCTAATAGACCTGCACGCTTCCCTGTTATCATCCACAGTAATTTTTTTTTTTCTAAAGAAGCTGAAGCTGCTATTAGTCAGATAGAAAATCATTTAGGGGCAGCAAGCAAAGGCACGTTTCCTTAATAAACAGCAGGGTCAGCAATAACCATTAGGAATTTTGAAGTTATTTCTCTGAAAGGGAGGTTCTGATTCTGTATTCCTTGGCTTTGATGATAAAATTCCTGAGTTTTGGGGAGGTGGGAAGGATCTGACCAAACTCTTTAATAAAGACTTGCAGGCCACTGAAATGCTGAAGTAATGATATTCCAAGCTACAGCAGGGGATTTATTTATTTTAGGTGGGCATATCTTTGCTGCCACCCTACCTGTTCTTTTAAATTACATCTTGAGTCTAATTTCCCAGCTATAAATAACAGCAAAATTAAGCAAACCATGTATGCAGTACAGTCCAAATATGTAGAACATAGCATTTGGAGCTGACATTTGGCTTAGTAAGAGGGAAATCTGATGATTTTTGAGGTCTGTTTGCATAAAACAGTCAAAAGTTTAAAGTCATGATGTCTTGTAATATTATGAATCTATTATGCACAAATGCAAATGTTTCAATGGGCGAGTTGGTACAGCTTTATGAGTTCTTTATGAGCCTTTTTTCCTATTTTTAAAAAAAATATTTATTGTCACACTGAAATTCATGCTTATACTAGGGAGAGACCCTGCAATTCTAGTTTTTGCCTACATATAGACATCTGTGTTCAGTCCTAGAGCTGAATGACTTTCAAATTTGCTTTCTGTCTTCTGATCTCGATCTGATATTCACTGAAACCACTTTAAAGTGGTCCTTGGGTCATATCCACAGCCCTAAAATGAACATTCATTTCAGCAGCTCGGGTGCAGGTGTTTGATAAGGCAGATGTTTGTGCCCAAATTAAGCAGGATGAACATCCCAAATGTCACAGGTGCCTGCAAGTGTTAGGTTTTGACTGGAGAATCTGCAGCAGGTAACTTCACCTTTAGAACAGGTGCAGCAGCTTACACACAATATTTAGAATTTAGCTGCATGAGCCATCTGAGCACAACAAACATTACAGCAACACCCTGAAGCTCAGAGCACTGCCAAAAACTGAGAATCACCATCTGGTCCAGCACCAATGGCTGGGCCATTTCTGGGAAGAAACAATTTACAGATTGAGCTCAGGTAATAAACATCATGTCTCTCATTATAATAGACTTGTGATGGGAGTGCACTGACTCAGGGGTTACAAAAACATTAGACCACTAATCCTGCACTGATCCTCACCTTTACCCAAACCAATTGCCCAAAAGTCTATTCAAGCTTCTTCTGTGATAAAATTTAATTCAGAATTTTGTCACTGATTTTATTCTATGATGCCATCATGCTTCCCCTTCATTTCATCAACATTCTCTTGTGATTTTTTAATGCCTTGAAGAAGTCACAAAGGAACTGCCTCCTAGACACCAGCAAGGAGCTGAATTTCCCCTGCTTACCTAGGAATTAATGCTATCTCACAGTTCTTTAGAAGAGCTGCTTTTTTCCCCCAGTTTTACCAATGTAATGCTCAGGGCACATAAAATGCCCATCTAGACAAAAAGAGGAGAACTACAAGTGGGAGACAACTCTTATTTCTTACCCCTTACCACAATTCCATGCTTCCTAAAAGTTGTCATGGAACTTTGGGTGACAACAGTTTGAGTTTTCCCCACAATCAAATGAAAAAACTTCACTTATTTTACCTGCTTTTAACATAACTATTGCTGAAATAACTATGTGAGAGGAACATTGCATAAAGGTAACTGAAAGAGAAGGAGTTTATCTTTTGTCTATTTTTTTTTTTTTACATTTGAGAAATGTGGACAAAACTAAGCATTCCATTAATTATCTGAAGTTTTTCCTTAGCATAAATCTTGTGGTTGAATTTGCACTGCGTGCAATGATGAATACTGAATAAGCAGCTAGTGGCATCATCCAACAATAAATCATGGTTTTACCTGCCCAATTTTGCATTTCATACAGAAATGTTAAACACAGGGTGAAAAATGATGATTATATACACAGTCATGCACATAATTGTTTGTAGAGACACACATGAACATATAAACACACACACATGTAGATTTATATTTTTAGCTGCAGATAATTTATTTCTGCACTGCCATAATGCCCTATTTGAACCTCTATCTCTCAACCCCATTTAATGTGTGATATTCAGGTTGCATCAAAGGGACACAATGAAAATCTATCCATGCACAACTTAAAAAACACAAACTGGTCTTTGTTTAGTGACAGTACTGCTACAAAAATCTATACTGTGTGCCTAAAAGTAGTCTTAAAATACATTTATTGAGGCACCACAGGTAAACAAAGACATCTTCCTTTAGGATTCTGTAGAACATACAAATTGTACACTGAATGCAACCAGAGTCCATTATTTGTGTGACACACTTTTTCTGTTAAGTAGGCAGCATGTATATCACATGCAATCAGTTTAATTTACTTATTATATTTCCTGATTAAAAAATACAGGGTTTGAGGAAAAATATTAGGAAAAAGTCAAAGATTATGAAATTACATTTCAAGTTAAATCAAGTAGAAATGTTTTGGTTTTTTTTCCTGATTAACTGGGACAGTGTGAAATTAACATTTTAGCTTCTGGCAATATTTATATCGGAAATATGTTGATTACTGTGAAGCATAATATATAACCTTAAAATGTGGTGAATTAGATCAAATTAAAGATTCTTGTATTTGAAATATTTACAGAGGTTTGGGTAGACTATATTAATCCCCAAATTTCACCCAATACACAAGGATATAAATCTGACAGTCAAATACCATCTGCTAATATGAAATATCCTCTATATAATCCACAGACTGCCATTTGTTCATATTCATACAAGAGGTGCTCTGAATTCTTACTTCATGAGTCCCTTGTGGAACAAATTAAAAAGGTTTCAAGACAACTACTCTTCATATTTAAAGTAGACGTATTTTTAGTACTTTAGGCCTTGAAAAGTGACATATCACTTTTATTTCAGCCCCAGGCACAGTGCAGGTGAGTTGTTTGTAATTCTGCTTTGTTTTACTGGTGACACCAATATAGCTGTATATGTCAGCAAACAAAGAATAAAGGAAATTTTTTAAAATCTGAAATTACAGGACTTGCCAGGGTGGCTTGCTGCTAGAAAATAATAAAAGCCTCTAAGTCAATACGATTTATTTTCTTTGAGTGATGTTTCATGGCAGTAATTGCTATAAACAGTGGCAGTTGTGATTTCACAGCTTGTGCACCATTAAGTTTCATAGAATCAAAGCACCATAGAATGGTTTTGGTGGGAAGGGACCTTAAAGCTCAGGGAGTTCCACATCCTGACACTGCCTTCCACTATCCCAGGATGCTCCAAGCCCTGTTCAACCTGGCCTTGGACACTTCCAAGGACATCACAGCCACAGCTGCTCTGGGCACCCTGTGCAAGCGCCCCAGCATATTCATCATAAAAATAATTATTTGAAAAGGCTGCTTAGAATTAACTCTTTCTGTTACAAACTGTTAGTCCTCATTCTTTACCTACAGGCTCAGTGAAAATTCTCTCTCTGTCTTTTCCTATAAATCTCCTTTAAGAAAGGCCTCAAAAAGGTCTTCCCAGAGTCTTCAACTCTTGAAGATGAAGAACTCCACCTCTCAGCCTCTCTCTATAGCAGAGGTGCTCCAAACTTTTGGTTTATTCACCAATGACTAGGAAGCATTCTGGAAATCCCTTCTGAGTGTATAGTACAAGACAGATGGGCAGAAGGGATTTTCTTAAGCTTGGAGGAGACTGCTGTTGCAGTGACATATATAAACATATATTAAAAAAATTGACAAGAACATTTATATCTGTCACAAAATAAAAGATGCCATAGTTACGTTATTCAACAATTGCTGAATCATGTCTAGGAATTCTACTCTCTCCAGTGAGTGTAAAGGCCTTTAGATAACACTAGCTGTAAATAGCAATGTTTTACATGTTTAAGTTAGGTGAATTTCACATAGGTAAAATCCCATGCAAAAAGCCATATATCCTGTTTATTTAAATTCTTAACATTTTCAATATTCCCATATTGTCAGCCCAAAAATTTACCTAAGCACAACAGATAAATGGCTACTGGAATATCGCCACTGTTTATTATGCTTAGCCTTAAATTCTCCTTTTTGTCTTTTTCCTCCTTCATTCATTTGTTAAGCCTTCTCCATTATTTAGGCTATTTAGGAAGACTTGTCCTAGATACAATTTGCTATAAATATTTCTCTTTAGAGAGGCTTTTTATTGTCTGAGGAAATTGGAAAAGGAGAAGCAAACAAAAAAAAACCCCAAACCCCAAAGAAACCAACGAAGGAATTGTACATACATGTATTATGGTATATGTCACCACAAATATTAATTTAAAAGAATTATAAGTTCTACACTGTAATGGGGGCTTTAGAGTTAATAGTAGTGAAATGAGACAGAATTTTAACTCTATCAAATTGTTTTCTGCAAAATAGAGGTATAGCTGTTGCCAGCACTAATGGATGTGTTTAAGATGAAAAGGACAAAAACTGTTAAAAGTGGAGAATCTTAATTTAAAAAAATGAGTTAATAGCTGTCAACACAAAATGGAAGCTTTGGGAAAAAAATACATTTTAGATATTTGTCTCTCTCATTCTTGCTGAAGTAATTAAATTATTTTTCCTCTAGTTATCAGACCTAAGCAACTTTGGTGTAAACCTGTGGTACAAACTGATTCAATTTTGAATCAATTCTGTATGTTGGCAAGACCTAATCCTACTAAGAATCTCTGGTATAGATGTTAATTATTCAGCAAACCTGCAGAATAACTTATTCATGAAAATGTTCAAGTGTATATTTAAGAATTTTTTTCAATAGGATTTAAGCATACAGTTATAGTTGAATGTTTGGAGTACTTGCTCTGACTTGTGGAGAATTCATCCCATAAGAAAATTTACAAGCCCCTTTTGAATCACTGAGAAAAGATCATAGCAGACTTTATTTTAAGGTCATAATTTTCATGTATTAAATACTGAACCGGGGAAGATTTGAAGATGTGTACAGTGAAGGGTGAATTTGGTATTTAAAATGCTTTTTCTTCTGAACATTTTTCTCTTTTTTCATTGCTGCAGCATTTTGAGGCAACATCCACTAATTTTGTAGAGAAATCTTTTCTTAGCTACCATTACTAAATGATGCCATTTTACTCAGCATGACATATGAATTAAATAACAAGATATAATTTCAGAAAGAATACTTGGCATCATCAGATCTGATAGCACCGTGCCTCTTGAAGCATTTATAGAAGATAGGTGTGTGATCCTGAGAGTGATTGCTTTTCCTACTTCAGTTTATTCATGCTCTCATCAACACTGAAACACATTTTAAAATAAAGAACTCACTGAATTAAGAAATTATATTTCTGCATGCTATTTTGTTCTTGTTTCTAAGGTGATCGTAACATGGATGTTTACAAGACTATTATTTCACATGTGTACAATAATTTTCATGGTAAAACCACTTCAGAAATGCTGGATACCATGATTTACAAGTTCACAGGTAAGAAGAATACAGACATATTATTGGTTTTTTGGCCACTTGATCAGGTAGTGAACTTGGAGGGATGACTTAATATTGGTAGGAAATACACTCCAGAGTACACAGATCTCTGCAGTGTTGTGATTTACCTGCTTAATGCCATGCAGCACTTTATCATTTCAGTAGAATTGATGGACCAGTTATTTCTGCCAACTGAAGGAACACATGGGAATATTTAAATGCTGTGAGGTAGGTGAATGATGTCTCAAGCTGAACATACATGGGATTGTATTCATCCACATACCAGGAATAGCTTTCCAGTGGGCTTCATAAAGAGTATAGTGAAATACACATTTTTCACTGCCTGCTGATTTCATGATTGCGCAAATGTGTATATTGTTTATATGATCCTTCTTCATTAAAAACATTTGCTGTCCAGGAAAGGAATTAGATGACTCTAAAACTGTCAGATGACCGCTCTTAACCAGAGTTTTAAAACCAAACCTGCTTTCTTCTTCAGGAAGCCTACTACCACAAAATACGAAAACACAGAGAGAATTTCAAGTAATAAGCTGGATTTCACATGGAAACCACGAGTAAATAACATATTTTTAATGCAAACCATATTGTATCACACATCATAAGTACAGGGTATCCCTGAGTTTTATGTATCAAAGTTCCTATGCAAGATCTTGTGGCCATAAACCTCATTGTGAAAATTATGTTCCAATTTCAAATTTGCCTTTAAGATCACCAGTGATAAATAAATGACAAAATCTGTGACAAGGCATGTCTTTTGACAGATATCCTCAATATTTAAAATAGCAATGCAAGATGACATATGCCAATGAAAATTCATTTTACCCTCCATCATTACTCTCCCATGATGTAGCACACCAGTCAATGGAAAATTAAAAAAAAAAAGATATATAGAACCATTTCACATTGATCCAATTGATTGGCCTATCCAGAATCGTTGACCATGTTGTGTTTGATGGGTCAACATTTGTCCATTTGTCTGCCTGTCAGTTTTATTGTGTGTGCTATCAGTGTGATTGTACCCCAGGGCTCTCTGAATTACAGTGAACATGGCGTGCTGTACTGGGAGGACATTTCCAAACTGGAAAATAAAGCAATTCACAAACAAACCAAGGGAATGCTTTCCCTGTGTAATAGCAGCTCAGCATATGCAAAGATAAATGGCATGTGTCTTGGATAAGTGCCCAAGCTGAAAATATGCCACTCTAGATTTCTCACAGCATAAACAGTGAAGTGCTAGAAGTAAATGAAGAAATAAGAGTTATGGCGTGCAAATGTACTCCAGCACAAATAATGGTTATTGTTCCTAATGATCTGTTTGGGAAAGGTTGCAAGACCAGGCTGTTGGCTGCTAGATCAGGCAAAGCAGGATCTGGGCTTGGGAATATCAGCCCTGTTCAGTGTGCTGCACACAGCTGAGATTCCTTTCCTCCCTCTTCCTCTAGAATGGATGAATTTCGCCTTTCTGAGTGGACAAAACAAACACATCCCTTCTGTGCTCAACAAAGAACACTAGTCCCTGTAAGCTGATTTACTTTTCATTTTCTGCCCAGGTATTCCTCACTGTGTAATTATAGTCTGTCCCCGTCTTAGCATGTTATTAGTCTGGGTTAGTGATGCTGCTTCAGAATTCCTCAGAAGGAGGAAAATAGTGTGAAAGATTCATGAGATTACAGAGAGACAATTTTACAAAATTATTCCTGCCTTCTCCTTCTAGGTTTTGATCTGATTTTTGCAAAGTTCAATGCTGTTAGAAACTGCATGACCACTTTTATTACAAGGCAAGCTATGCAACATCAAAGAAGTAAAATCTTCAGTCCCACTGAACTACACAAGCTGAGGATAATTGCAGTTTTAGTGGCCAAGACTTGAAAATGTGAGTAAATACCTCCATACACATCACAAGAAGCTAAAACCGTAACAACATATCCAAAAAATGCCAGTTTCTGCAATACAAAGACATCACTGATTATGAAGATGAGAGGTCAAATGACTCAAAACTGAGATTCTTGACTCATCTGCAGTATCATACAATTTTAACAATGTACGTCTTTCAAAAATTAGTCTGCAAAGAACATTTGTAAAAGTCACATTTTATTTTAAATAAATATAAATATATTTGCTATTTACTGCACATGGGAGAGTTAAAAATCATTTAAAGACTATTGTAAGATTTTTCCCAGTTCCTTCCTAAAAGTCTGCTATGAAGATAAACAGCACATTTCTCTTGAGAGGTGTAAAACCAACAGACAAGTTTTCCCTGATATACCTTCATTTTGCTTTACAAGAAGGGGAGTAACTTTTTTATTGTTAATGTAGGTTAAGAATCTTCACTGTAGGAAGTATATCCCAGGAGAGCACCCTGGTTTAGTGGAAGGTGTCCCTGCCCATGGCAGGGGAGTTGGACCTACATGATCTTTAAAAGTTCTCTCCCAACCCAGGTCATTCTGTGATTCTGTGATTTTATGATCACAGATGATTTTATAGCAACAAACCTATTGGCTAAGGCAACATCAATTCCTGAAGATTCATTGGCGGTTTTTGGATACGATATAGCAGATATCTGGATCTGTATTGCCTATTCAGGAAATATTTTGAATTATGAATTCATATCATTACTCTGTTTGGAAAATGTGTCAGAAGAATTCAAGATCAGAATAATACTCAAAACAGGGTCATTTCATAATTATACTCATTTTATGGACATCTGATTACAAATCATGCAGTCTAGTTCCCAAGTATTGCTCTAGACTCTTGTAGCTGTGTCCCTTTAACAAATATTGTGATCATTTCTGTTACAAATGACTTGCAGTTACACAGGGTATAGCTGAGAACAAATTTGAAGAAATAACGACTCTGGGAGAGTTAAAACTACATTTAAATGTTGCCAGCTAAAGCTACTCACCTCTACATCACATCTAAAGATAAGACATTTCAAAAGAAAAGTGTAATTAACAAGACATATAAATAATTTAGGAGCCTGAAGACAACAGATGCTGCTCAGACACTGTTTCAATAGATCTGCACACTGAAAACACATCACTGAAGTCTTCAGCAGCAAAAGAACACGATCTGCAGAGCTGCTCTCAGGCACCAGGAGCTTGCAGCTGTCCACAGCTAGGGTCTGGGCCAAAGGGTCCCAGGTACCAGTCACTAGTTTAATGAGCTCTGTGCCCCTTACTCGTGCCAGAAGGCAATGCATTCCTGTCAGCAAGCTAAATTATCAATGAGGATATAGAATAGAGAGTGGGAAGTGCAATATCACCCTCTTTGCGCCTAAAAAACAAAGAGAGAAATGGTTTCAAGTCCCTAATGAAAAATCGAAGTTTTACAGTAGGTCTGAGCTTCTGCCACACTGTTAAAATAAAAAGATAATGCATTGTGGAAAGGCATTTAGCAAATTCTTGATTTTTACTGGAGTCATTTGCATCTTTGATAAGCCTGAATCAAAGGATGAGAATGAGACCTTGGCATGTTTGACTAGGAAGAAAAGCTTGAGTAAATCATAAGAAAAGAAATTACTGTTTTCCCTATATTTCAAAGGTTACTCACTGTCAATTAATGTAGTTTCAGTTTAACAGTAGGTTTTTTTGTTAATTAAAGTCTTTTCTTCTTCAATGTCTCTATGGAGCGTTAAAAGCGCTCTCTCTCCAGCAGAGGCTTGAAATCAGCAGAAAATAATGATTGCTCCTTGCTCACAAAGAGCAGATTCATTTTTAAGAAAGACAGGCTGGTCCTGAGAGCACCCTAATAGCTATCACTGACCACTTCATTTGTAAAAAAATGATTCCATTTTTTTTAATAATTGCTTGTTAAATGTAGCTTTGATTAGCTTATACTTATCCCTTACCTTGCAACACAAAGGCAAAGTATTCATGTAAAAATCAGCTGTCAAGAACTCCTGTATAGAATATTCTGTAAAAGAGGTTATCATCCAGCAAAGCTAAAGTTTATCTTGCTCGATTTTATTTCCATTTATTGTGTTGAAGTATGGGAAGTACCTTTTTGCTTTCTGTCATATGTACTTGCCCAGTTATCATTTTATTTAGACAGAGAGTTCAATTTTTCCTCAGTTTAGATGCTGAGCTGTCTAACAAAGATGGTTTCACCAATCCCATCATTTTTAATGATGGCTGCCCTGTCTGAAGCCTTTCCCTAACAAAAGATCTACTCCATATTCATTTAAGTCTATAGAATCACCTCAGTTTATTATATTGAGCATCAGATCAAAGTGCTATAAATTATTTATTATTTCAGTTGTTGGTTTTTTTGAGTCCTTGGCCTGATTATTAATTCTCAGTATATGTACAAGCTGTGCAGGAACATGTTTTCCTATAGAGAGAATGTTTCTAAAACAGCCTGAAGGCTCATACATTTTTTCCATAAAGCAGTATTTGAGTATTAACTTAAACAGGAGTCCCCACCTTGATTTTCAGAGAATTAAGGCCTGAATGTCACTTTTGCTGTGCCCCAGATTATAACTCTGCAAACCCTCACCTCCCTGGAGAAACATCCATTACCAACATGTGAAGATTTTTCCATTCAGTTTTCCTTGTAATATATCTGTTTAAACACCTGTTTCTGGAGCTTCTCTGAAGTAACTGGATCTGAAATTTACTATAATCTAAATTCTTTGGTGATTCAAAAACTCAGCATACCTCAGCAAAAGAGCTGTTCAGGAAGGATTTTAGAAGTCTTACTTTGTCAACTCTGAAAATGCACAAGAAGAATGTAGCAGTGCAGCAGTGCCCTTTTAAACAATTACAAAATCTCTGGAAAATAAAAGAATTTTTCATCTGATTTCAAGTTCTTAGATTTGGTCCTCTCAAGTTGAGTATTCAACAGCAGGTACTGTTTCTACCTGAGAAAAATGCCTCTTGAGATTCTTCATTTTTGTGCAACTCCATTCCTCCAAATGGGTCAGAGGCGCAATTTACACTCAGTGTACACTGAAGAACCACTCAAGAAACATTCAGGAAATGAAATCCACAAAATTTACTCAACCTAAGTCTCTTCATCTAGGACAGCCTTGACATTCCCCAAAGACTCAGATTCTTCAGGTGTTTGCATTTTAACTTAGTACATTTTTTTTTTTTTGGTCAGGATAAAGTCACTTGAAACTGTCTTCCAAAGAACAGTTATGCACAGAGAAAAGCAGGTTAGGACTTAGGAGAACTATGAGAAGTTGCTTCTTGTCAACAGAAACCTTAAGTGTGTTAGTCCTTTTCCTTCTCATGCTTTATTTGGCTTATCTACGTATGAAAAACAGAGGGGTCAATTGAGAATATTGCAAATAAATATATGTAAATGTACCTGGAGTATAAATGGCAGTGAGCACCCCATGTGCTATTCCTTACTGCTGCCATTTAGTTCAGTCTTTCCTCCCTCTGCCTCTTGTTGTTGTTGTTTGTTTGTGTGTTTTTTTGTTTCTGGTTTTGTTTTGGATTTTTTTTGTGGTTTTTTTTTGTTGTTGTTGTTTTATGCAAATTATTAGAAGTGTATGTTCATACAAAAGAAGACCAGTGCTTTTAGAACAATGGTCTGTTTGGTTTCCTCTAAATAATTTAGGCATTTTATCCTTTTAAATACTCACCGTGGTTTAACTTTTTGTTTTACTGTATGATAAATAATCAAGTGCCAAAATCAGAATAAAATAGATGGTATATGCTGCTAGGGACATTTTCCCAGCACTTTGGTAAATAACCCTATTCTCCATTAAATAAATCTGCATATTAATATGAAGGAGAAAAAAAAATTAATGTCATATAACCTCTCAGTGTGGGAGGTCATTAAACTATTCTGTAGCTGAGCTCTTTAATTGCTCTTTTGAACACATGAGGCTCGTTAGTTTATATAAAGGTTAAAAAAAAAGCAGATATTAGAATGTAATTCAATTTATCCATTGACATATTGTTTAAATACCTATTTAATTTCTTTTTCTCCATGGAATTGCTGGCCTTGGTTATGTTCTATGAATAGAGAGGGCTTTCCAGGGCTTTTTGCTGATACAAGGATAACCACTGATTTAGGTATTGGACAAGGATTATCTCTTTCCCTCGAGACAGTAACTGCACAATTGCACCCTTAAGCACTTCCTTCAGGTGAACTTCATATTTTTGTACCCAAACCCAGGAGCAAGATCTTGCATATATGAAATGTAGGACTTGCTCAGTCTTCCCCACCCTCTAAATATCACAAGTGAGAAGTTTGTTTGATATATCAAGGTTAGATAAAGACCTGTCCTTTCCTAAGTAGGAAAAGACTTCTGTACCTGAGCCTAAAACTTTTTGAAAGTATTAAATGGGTTTTGATCACATGAGACATCAAAATTAATTTTCAGTTACTGAATTAACATTTTGCTGTGTTTGTGTATTCTCAAACTGGATAAATTTTAGTCGTACTGCTTCAAAGTACTTATAAAAATCTGAGATTCTTCAACATTTTTGTACAACCCAAACAAAAAAAAAAAAAAGCATTCCAAAAACCACTGAATTTCACATAAAACTGAAACTCAACTCCTATCTGATGTCAATGTAGAAAGGAAAATTCTGTAAAGTTTCTGCTGTGCATTTATCACTGCATGGGAAAAACTCTGGGAACTGAGGGAAGATTAGGGGTAGTTATGCATAAGAATATACAGTAAAACTTCTGGTGCAGCTAAATGCAGAGTGGTGATTACACCTCTGTTCACAGCACAATGAAGTCAACATAAACCTTGCCGCTATCTTCAGCTGGCTTTGGAGGACCATGTTAGCCACAACCTTGTGCACCAGAAAGGAAAAGCAACCAAAAGTTCAGTCAGACTGATCCAGCCACTCACAGAATATCCAGAACAAGTGAGTCACCTTTTCCACTTATTTTTTACCATGGAGTATTATATTGTTGGTTCCTTAGATTATTGTTGAATAAAATTACCCCCAGAATTTGTTTCTTTTTACCTTCCTTTGACAGCCTGTTATCCTCAAGTGGATAATGAGAAGGCAGGTGCACAGCATGTTTTTTACTATTTTGCAATTACTGAATTGATTTTTGTAAAGAGCTGTTTTTGGAGTAACTGCGCATCAGTTTTGAAAAGTACAATATTTAACAGAAATTGGGCTTTAGCTTATTTTTATATATTTCAAGGCACTTGACAGTAGTAATTTCTCTCATAAAGGGACGTTGTTTGCTGTAATCTTCTCCACGAGACTTGCAGCTGTATTGATGTGTTATTAATTGGGATTTGAGACAGGTTCCACCTCCTTTGAGTCTGGCAAAGGCTGTTTGATTTGCAATTCTCTCCTCTGGAGCCTTCTGGAAAGCCATATATTGAAGCTGTTGAACACCTGATCTAATTCCAGGTAGGTTTTCTGCTAAGTAGCTTTATGTGGTGACAAGGGTCAAAAAGAAATGCTGATGTTTTTTCCCAATGCTTCTTTCATTCTAAAGGGCCTCAGCTTTCCCTTTTTTACTCCTGAGGTCTGGCTATGCACTGAATGTTCTGATACAGTTGGCCAGAAAGAGATACAGAAAAAAGTCAGGGAAATCCTTGGGGTGTGTACAATAGCTGCTGGAGAGCAAGATATTCAGAAAATTTCTACTAAAATCTATGTAATTTTTATGATTGACTTTCAAGATGGGGTCTAGAGGAGCAATAGAAACTGAATTCTTAGAAGATCCCTCTTGGCTGACTTTCTTAAGGGATGAGAACCCTTGCAGAGGGGTCTACAAAGGCAGGAGCTCTGGGCAAACATCACTTCTGTGGAATTCAACAAGAGCACATGATAGATTCTGCGTCTGGGACAGGGTAATGCTGGACACAAGGATAACCTTGGGGATCAGAGGCCAAGTAGCAGCCCTGGGAAAGGGAACTTGGGATACTGGTGAAAAAACAGGTCCAGCATGAGCCATCAGTGAGCCCTGGCAGCCAAGAGGACAAACCATGTGCTGTGCTGCATGAAAAACAGTCTGAAAATTTATTTACTCAATCAAATAATGATTTGACAGAAACAGAATTTAAAGAGAAAGAGTGTTTTCAGACACAGGCAGACTTTCCAATACACATCTGATAGGAACCTCTATCTAAAATACGACCCATTTTAATGGTATGGCCAAGGATATTCCTTTCATGGAGGCTGCCACATATAAGAGAGTGACATGATATCATTCTGCTTTTGGAAATCTAGTCACCTGAAGAATTACCCAGCTAGATCTAAACATGTGTTCCTGCTCAATGTCTTTTGACATTTTAATGGAATGCAGCTCATTACAACCACAGCACTGGTCAGGGGCAATTGGAATTGACCTGTAGTGTTCACTAATGGAGCTGCTGGATCCCTGAACACACACAAAGCAACTGTAAAAATTGTTTTCCAATAAATTGCTCTCATCAGACTTATGTCAGTTCTCAGGAATATTAGAGATTTAGTATTAGGCAAAATAAAAAAGAAGAGATGCCCTATATTACAGTGACACAGGAATTGTAATATGACGCAGCATTTGAAACGTAAAGAGAAAATACCTACTTTTTCCAAAATAGAAAAAAAGAAATTGACTATACATATAGAAAAGATATAAACTAGATATCTGTTTAATCCGAATATATGGTGACAGAGAGAAGCACAAGCAAAGGGGTGAGGTAGTGAGAGCCCAGGCACCAGCAGGTGCATGATTTGAGCCCCCTCGCCTCAGTTATACCCAGAGCTGTTTACACATATTGCACCAGACAACTCCACTGCTTGTGGAGGAAAGCAATTTATTCAACTCAATTACTGTAGTCAGCCACTAGATAGCTTAAATTACATATTATCTGTCTCTTATGCAAAGTTCTCACTTCATTTGTCTCTTTGATTGTTTCAGATGCCACTTTGTCTTACAGGAAATAACCTAAAAGGCATCAGACAGCATTTATCAAATTTCACATTTTCTAGGTCTAATGATTTGTAAATTTGACTCCCATTCTAAAAGAAGAAAGTTAATCTCAGGGATAAGACTTTGGCCTGTGACTTAAGGGCTCTCTATTCACCTCTTGGACCTAGTAATGTCTGATTTCATAGTTTTCATTTCAGATTTTCCATAGTATCTAGACGCAGAATATTATCCCAGCTCTTTTAGTTGAAAGCTGTGGTGAAAAAGCTGATGTCAACTGCAAGTTTAGAGAGAAGTACACTTTACAGGGCTATTATGTTTGTGAGAGACTGAATTTGACCCAGAAAAACAGGCATTTTACAAGTAAAGGTATAGCAACACCAAGACATATTGGAATTTATTTATCTAATAAGATATGTAGTTTAAAAATGAACTCTCTTTACTAAAAAATTGCTGCTGATATAGATCTATACAACTTTCTGGAAATTTAGTACGCAGAATTAAGTAGTACTTAGCATAAAGGAAGAAATAAATTCCTTTGCACACCCACTCAGTTGAATTACTTGTTGATTATTTAGATAATTCACCTTTGTAACACGCTATCTTTATTCTTGTGTGAGGGAACGGAGACACACGATTGCGCTCGCTCTCACCACAGAAACGCCAGAATTGCTATTATCCCTAAGTTTTCTGCTCTCTGGAGGAATTAATTGTCTTGAAACCCAAGGGAAGGAAATATCATAGGCTACAAAGTATTTGTTGTCTCGGGATGAATTTTTCATGCCTTGTGGATGGCTGACCGTGATGAATCAAGTGGTGCAGAACAAGAGATCAATCAAGAACAAGCGCCAGCGAGAGCCCGAGGCGCGGCAGACAAAGTGATATCGATGTCAGGAGAGATGTCTGCTCCACAAAGCTCTGACTCATCGCTCACCAAACTCTCTAAATATGGTGATACCATTTTGAAACTGTTGACTTAACTTGCTCCAGTGAAACTATGAATATCAAGTGACTGTCTAGGAAGAATTGTCTGCCTGAATGCAAGCAAAGCAAAGTCTTGTGAGCTGTCAGCTGCCTTCAATCCTGCATTTCTGGAAAACCTAGCTGCTCTAAGATTAAAAATGTTCCTTGCAGAGATGTACTTTGTGATGTTGCTTCTTTCTTAAAAGATCCCTAAAACTACTCACTGTAACACACATTTTGTGAAATATCCACAAAAATCCAGGGTACTTGCTGCAAACAAAATTAAGACTGTCTAAATAACTGATTCCCCTTTTTGCCTATATGTAGAAGCTAAATTGTTTCCCTTGCAAAATATATGAAAAGAAGATTGCAGTAGGACAGCCAGTGCTTACTGCTTGCCTTGCTGAAAATAAAAAATTCATAAATCTAACTTGCTTTAATAAAAGTGGAATGTAACTGGGATCTTTGCCTGTGGGCATGTTGAAGGTTGCTCTGTTAGGGAACTCTAAAGTTAAATTCATCAGTCTGCAGGAGCTAAAAGAAACTAGCTCTTTAGGCTAGGGACTGAAAAATCTCACATTTTAATGGATTAAGGTCCAAGGAAGATACACATCACACTGATGAGTACACTATATATTTTCTATTTAAACAAGGCCATTCTTTTCACCACAGCTATGGATGGCTTTAATAGAGGAAAGATATGTTAAAAAATAATGAGTTATTCTGTCAGATACCCCCTATCTAAGTAAGAGGAAACACTGTTAAACTTTACATAATAGGAACTGCTCCTGAATGCTACAATTCATCATTTTCAAAAACTCTTGGCATCAATTACATCAATCATCCTTGCCCAGAGCTGAATTATGGTTATTCCCACCTACCCTTTAACAGTTTTACATCCCAGTTGCTCACTAATCCAGGTTTGACTCAAGCAATAGAGAGCATTGAGTGTCTAATACTGCCCTCCTCAATCCATGAATTTCAGAGAGCCCAGACATCTGGATTCAGAATATTATCTGGATTATCTGGATTGAATGCTTCTTCCTGGTAAATCCCACATCTGCCTGAGTCTTGAACTCCTAAAGAGATGTGCCACATTTAAGTCCTTCATAGTTTGAAATAAACTATTATTTTGTCTCCTGGAGTTTCTGTTTGGGAGCAAATCTCAGGGAAGTGGAACAAAGCTGGACCCTGCCCAAAACATGGAAAAGAAGGAGCTGGTTGTGCCTCCACATCTGATCAACAGTCCAGCAGTTTCAGCAACTAAGCGTTATAGAATCATAGAAAAGTTTGGGTTGGAAGAGACCTTGAAGTTCCAGCTCCTGTCGTGGGCAGGGACAGTTTCCACTATCCCAGGTTGGTCCCAGACCCATCCAGCCTGGTCTTGGACACTTCCAGTGATGGAGCAACCACAGCTGATCTGTGCCAGGGCATCACCACCCTCCCAGCCAGGAACATCTGCCTAACATCTAAACCTGTGTACTGTCTGCAAAGCTCTGTTTGAAGAGATGCATGCTGATTTTACAGACTGTTTAATTTACCACAGAGTATTGTAGATTCTCTTACCTTGAGCCACTATGCCTAATTGTATCACCTTTACAGAATTTATCTCGTGTTTAGGGTTATCTCTTAGTTTGATTATTGAGGTGGCATTGCTGGATAGAGTTCAAGGAACTTGTCACCTGGTACCAGTTATGGAGCTATGCTGCGCATAATGGCAGCTTGTGGCTGAAACATCTGCAAAGATGGAACACCTAACAGCTTAAACAGGTATTTTGCATTTGAAGTTAAGAGAGTTTATTGCATAAAAAAGAGAGCAAACACCTCTGGTGATGAGAAACAGGAGCAGACGAGAAACAGACATTAGATCACAAAACAGGACAAAACAGGACAAAATATATAAATCACAGAAAAGGTAAAGATTCTGTCTTTCAATACAAGCTTTGCCATCAGATAACCAGAGCAGAGTGGCCCTGAGCTGCAGTGTCAGGACACTGGGAAGCTTAGACCAGAAACGTATTTACATTTACTCATTAATTATCTTTGCCATGGCTTTCTCAATTCAACCAGCATATGCACCACCAGCTGCAATACCAGTGATTTAATTGCTACACATGATGTAACTTAAATTTCTTTTTATTTATAAGTAAATGATGAGCTTATTAATCAGGCACAATTATGAATTGAAAAACTGAAAATTAAAATCTAAGCAAAGATTTATGGCTGTCTAGGGACTGTTAGACAGGACTTCACTTGAACCTTCCACATATTTTTAATGTCCAAAAATTAACAAATACATATGCATTTTTCAAAAATAAGTATGGCCCAACACAGAAATATACACCCACAAACCACAGTTTTAAGCACTATATTAGATCAGATGAAATTGGGAAGAAAATAAGGAGGGGTTATTTTTATACATAATTTTTGCGTCATTTTTGTCTATTAAATTATTTTAATTGAAAGAGGGACAAAACCTCATCTGTCTTTAATAGCTATCAGTATTGTCCATTGCATTCTTCAGTAGTGACTACTGCAGTTCTGAATCACCCTTCCCTGCCGCTGAGCTGATCTAAGAATTTGCCAAAAATGCTGACAAGGCCAAGAAATGACCAAGCCTTGAAAAAAAAAAACCCAGAAAACAACAACAACAACAAAAAAACCACCTACTTGGACAATGAGTTCTTCATCCAGTGCCACAGAGATGATGAGAACAACCAGCATTGCTGTAGAGGGATCCGTCCCTTCACGGCACCAGCTCTGCACGGGGAATGCTGCTGGCCCATTCCACTGGCCCCACTGCTTCATGTCTGGCTCCTGCACATGATTGATGCTGGCCCAGACCTCCTCAGATGTTACAGAACAGCTGAATTGAACATTCCTGAGCTTCAAAAGTAGCCTGGCCTCTCAGACTGACCTGGAAATATGGTGCTCTATGGAGGAGCTGAAATTAAAGGCCTGCTGCGGAGGATGACTGCAATACTGGTCACTATGGGCTTTGAGAGATTCCTTCCAGGAACAGAATCTAACAGATTTAAGTTTCCTTGGAATTATAGGTACTTTAGAAATGGTAAAAAAATGTTGGTGTTGCTGACCCACCACTTGGCAATGATGATTTAATTGTGCTCAAATGTGCTAACCTCATTTCAGCTGCAGAAAAAGTGGTGTGCCATAAACTTCCTCCTGTGTGGAAAAAAATTCAAGCACTAATGTAAATACCTCATCACCTGACCATATGACTCAGCTGGATTCAGTGGTGGTGTTCCCCAGAAACACAGCTGGAATATTTCAGATGGCCTTCAAGAAAACCATGCACATGTAAGGTGCACAGCACAAATACCTCCATGCCAACAGCAGTCAGTTTCAAACTATCATGTTTCTACAAAAAAAAAAAAAAAAAAGTGAGGGGAAAAAAAAAGAAACCAGTCAGGTTATAAATAAGGAGGGAAAAGAAGGAAAATAATGCTTCCCACAGGATTTGTGACCTCCAACTTTTCAACAAAATAGAAGAGCAAGTCAGTACTAATACATAATTAGTAATGATGTTATAGAGACAAACTACAAAAAAGTGCCACATTTCCTTCACTCCTTTTCATGCTATAACTTTCGGTACTGGAGATCAGGCTGAGGTGAAGTTAATTTTCTTCACAGCAGCCTGTATGGTGTGAAGCAAAATGACAGATTTTGGTTCTGTGACTTAAGCAGTGTAGATAATTCACCAATGTCATTGATGAGCTGTTCTGCACCACATCAAGGCTTTTCCTTTTCCTCCCTGTGCCTCCAGCAGTAGTCAAGAACCTGTGGGGACACACAGCTGACACAGCTGATCTGAACTGATTAGAGAGATATTCATATCAAATGACATTGTACTCAGAAATAAAAGCTCAAGGAACGCAGGAAGAAGCAGAATCATTCATGGTTATTGCATGTTTATTCCTGAGCAGCCATTATGTGAGCCAAGGCCTTGCTTTTCAGAAATTGGCTAAAAATCTGCCTGCAGTGAGAATTAGTAAATAAATTCTTAAATTCGCTTGTATTCACAGCTTTTGCTTCAGCTGTTAAACTGTTATATCAAGCCACAAGCCCTTCCTTCCTTCCTTCCTTCCTTCCTTCCTTCCTTCCTTCCTTCCTTCCTTCCTTCCTTCCTTCCTTCCTTCCTTCCTTCCTTCCTTCCTTCCTTCCTTCCTTCCTTCCTTCCTTCCTTCCTTCCTTCCTTCCTTCCTTCCTTCCTTCCTTCCTTCCTTCCTTCCTTCCTTCCTTCCTTCCTTCCTTCCTTCCTTCCTTCCTTCCTTCCTCCATTCCCCTCTTCCTGTTTCTTTCTTTCCCGTAGGACTGGGAAGTAAGGAAGTAGCTGAATTAATCCTCCATTACTGCTTTTGGATGTTGGTTGTAATCAACCCACTGTAATTTCTTAACCAAAAGCTTAGGTTTTAAACTTCAGAAGCTGTCCTGTAGCCCAGAAATATTAATCCTGTTAGCTGTTCTCTTCCATAATGTATCAAACACAAAACACTCCTGAGGCTCATTGCTTTTTCAGTGCTCTTATAAACTGTGTTCTAATATTAGCTGGACACAACACTCTCTGATGCTTCTCTCCAATCCTACAGAAATTACAAGGGCAATTCCTTCATCTTTCCCTCTCTCTGCCCCATCCCACTTAACCACGCACTCCTTTAACCACTTTAATTCAGAGATTTCAGTGGGTAGGGCAGAAAATAGGGGTCAAGGCATTCTATGGTAATTTCAAAGAGAGAGTCAGGAACAAACACTGTTTTTTTTTTTCTTCAGCTGCACAATATTTCCCTGTTTCCCTCCCCTCCCCACCTACTCTGGCATGAGTGACTTCCCCATTAAGATGCATTCATTTGGCTGGAACTCTCAGTGTACAAAAAAAAGAGTTGTATTCTTTCTGCTCTGCTGCTAAGGTCAAGCTGCCAGTTTTCTTTGTGATGTGTGAGGCAGCACAGAACACAAATCGCATTTCCACTCTCTTCAGGTCTTCTTTTAAATGCCACAATACTGACAGTAACCACTGAGCTGAACAGATATGACACACAAGACACTGACAGAACAAATAAGGCCCATCCTATCTTGGTTTTCCACTAAGTAAACAAACGTATTTGGTTGTCAGTTTAGCTAGAGAGGGTTCTGAAGAGAGGTAACTTTTAAACACTGTGCCATTGTGAGAAATTCATCATATGTTAAACATCCTGAGATTAATACAAATACAGAAATAAACTAGACATATAAATAAAATAATATGAAATAGGAACAGAAAAACCCTTTCACAATAGATTGCAAATCTAAGCCCTTCCACATGGGCATTTTCCTAGTAAAATATTTTATTGGTAAGAAATACAATTACAGTAACTTTATGGAGAAAAAAAAAATTTTGAATGATAGCATGGGCTCTACAACATTGACTAACACAAACAGGTGATATTTTACATTTCCTACTTCTCTCATAAATTCTGTAATATACTTAAAGGGAAACCCTGCAAGAAGAAAAAAGATAAAAGTGGGTGGAAGGAATTAGTACTCAAAGGCAAGTAATTCTATCACCAATATCTTAATGATTTTTTAGCAGCTTGTTATACCCTACACATGAAAAGAATTATTCATGGTGTTTGTCTATGGCATTGAACTTTGACTGTGAGCCAGGGAATTATTTGATTCCCTCAGAAACTTCCATCACAGTACAAACTGGTATTGTGTCTACCTAGGTAATTTCCTGAGCAATCATGTCTACTACAGCGTATCTCATCTGTTCCCAATCCACATCCTGCTTTTTGTTGTGATTAAATTTATATCAGTGGTGCTAAAGATATTCCAGAGTGTTCCAACCCAGTAAAGTACTCACTGTCTATGATTTTTACTAACATTATTTGAGATGCTTAGGGTCAGAAAGGGGACAATTAACAATTTACTGGAATAAAAATTTTAATTTTTCCACATTTTTTCTACTTACAGCCAATCAGAAATGCATCTTATTCACAGGCTTGAAACTGTATTTGAATTACACCACCCTAAATTATCCCTGCACACAAAATTGGTTTTAAGTATTGCTAAAAACTCATTATGCTAAAACTCATCCAGTATGTACAGTGATGCTTTAGAAACATAAAACAGAGCTTTGAAAACCAATTTGATCCATTAGGTAAATGAAAATAAAGAAAATAAACCTCCAATCACCAAGTAATCCTATTCTTTAAATATGCTGTCACTGTCAATCAGCCCAAGTTTTTATCTCACTGGGTTTTGCACAGCTTTCTATAAATTCTTTGAATAACACATTGGCACTAACAACTATTTTCCTTAAAGAGTAAAAATGCATGTTACTTTACAGTAAATAAACCTTTCATGAGCATGTTTCAGGGATATGTGTATTTAAATCTGTTTATAGTCACTGGCATTTTGTTTAGATTTTTCCTCCTACTGCCACTTGTTCAAAATTTATTATAGCGAAGTAGCTGTTTGTTTATATTGTTATGAGCAGTGAAAGCTGGGGAGTGAGAGCAAAGGTAAGAGCTGGGCCACAAAGGATAAATGAAAACACGTAGAAACACATATATTTGTTTTGCATCTTGCCATTTCTTTCCTGGATTGAGGGAAAACAGAATTTTATTTCTTAGAACCAAAGGAGATATCCCTCCACCATCACTATGATTCATAATTCTGCTGAAGATTTTTGTGTGAGGATTAATCTAGCTCCTCAAAGAACACAGAAGAGCCTGATAAATGCTGTGCCTCCCACTGATTTCACAGGGTGTTACATACTGCTGAGGCTGGGACCCACAGACTCCTCTCCATTCTGGATGGTTGTCAGAACACCAGACACGAGAAACATCGCTTTGCCTAGCACCCCATAAATTTATACTAATGTTAGATTTACACAGCTTTGTACATGGCTGAGGAGAGAAAAAAAAAGGCCTGTGATCAGAAGACTTAGAATCACAGAATCATAGAAAAATTAAGGTTGGCATAGTGCCCTAAGATCTTCAAGCTCAGCATTGACAGGATCGCCACAAAACCACGTCCCCAACCTCCACATGCACAAGTTCTTTTAACACTTCAAGGAATGGTGAACCCACCATTGCCCTGGACAGCCTTTTCCAATGCCTGAGCATCCTTTCCCTGAAGAAATATTTCCTAGTTTTCAAACTAAATCTCCCCTGGCACAACTTGAGGCCATTTTCTCTTGTCTTATGGCTTGTTACCTGGCAGAAGACATTGATCCATGCCAGTCTACAGCAGAGATGATGCCTCTCCAGCTTCCTACTCCATAGAGCCGCTGAGTGAGAAACATAGGTTAAGAAGTTCACAGAGGCAGGAGAATGATCCCCTAAAATGACCTCTGTGTGAATTTTGGCTACCAGTATGAGCAGCAGGTGTTGGGGTATGACCATGGACTGTTAGCACCTCATAGGATAACTGCAGTGCAAAGGCAGCATCTGAAACCAATGCCCTTTGAAGTACAAATTTTCCTTCTATCCCTTTACTCCCTTATAATTCCTTTACTCATCTGTTTCTACTAGTTTTTTGTTTTCTGAGTCCTTTTCTATGGTTCTATTTTTTTCTATTTTTCTATTCTTAATTGTTGACACCTGTTAACATTTCCCTTTGCGAACAGCTTGGATTGCTTCTTTTATATCATCTCTTTTGACTTTTTTCTAACCCCTTTCTCATCATCAAATATCAGAGGCCAATTCAGAGGCCAGTTGTCATTTTGAGCATGTTACCTGGGGCAAAAAGAAAAAAAAAATAGGAAGCTTATGTGATACACTCCTTGTTATGTAAGGCATTTAATAACTTTTAAGTATCTTGGGAAAGATTTGAAAAATGGGGCTTTTGACTTCCCCTTTTATAGGAACAGACTAGTAAACAGAGTGTGTACTGACAGAGAGATTATGTTGCAAATTCACTTTTTCTTTTTACTCTGGGAAATCCATTCAAACTGTTCTAAGTGGAAGAAAGGCACAAGAACCTGGTTTCGGGAGCTCATGGGTTTCTGGAGCTCATATACTATACATTTTATACTTGTATGAGGTAATAGATGGTTCTTTTGCTCCTCAAATCCCAGGAGAGAAATAATGTGCTCCTAGAGCTTATCTACAAACATATGGAACCCTCATAAAGCCCAGGAACACATCCTTGGGCTGTGCCCAGTGTCAGATACTGCACAGAGCAGAGCTCGGGCATGCTGCATGTGATGAGTGATCAAATGATCATGTCACCAGGCAGCCTAAGATTATTCACTGTGAACAAAATGTCTATTGACTGCTTTTAATCAAATTGAGAACATATTTTTTATTTTAGAAAGCCCAGAAAAAATTAGAGAAGGGGGATTTTTAAAGTCTGACAGGCATTCTGGATGACTTAAGAAGCTGCTGTTTTTGAAACAACTGAGAATTTGAAAACACTTGGGCTTGGTTTTGAACATCCTGAATAAAAATGTAAAATAACAGCACACATTTTGCATGATGCTAAAGAGACTTTTCTATAAAGACATTGCAGATCCTGTTCAACAGAGAAAAGTTCAGTGTAACACAACAAGCTGTCCTGCAGGTAGTCAGCCAGCAAAGTTACTGAACGACTCACATAATCTGGCAGAGCAATCAAGTTAGTGAAGGAATCAAGATTTGGAAGAGAATACGACTTTCAGCTAGGACTCATTTATTCTGGGCATGTGAAAATGGACAAGAATTACAGAATTACATTAGCACTTCAAGGAGATTGCAAGGAAAGAAATTACACAACAGCTCCTTTCATAACTGTAGTCAGTGTAAACTGAAAAAGAACTACGTGCATCAGTCTCTCAGCCGATTACAGCTCTTACTTTGCCAAAGCTTATGAAATTAATTTTTAAAACTTAAAAACATTTGTGAGGTCACCTTTGGGACCCCTGAAATAACTAGTTTAGTTCTAGGGCTTTAATGAAAAGATAAAATACTGATTACATGTGTTTAAAACATAGCTTTTTGGAGACTTTGGCAACAATACACAACTTGGCATGTCCTGAGGCAGTCTGTTATGCACACATTGACACCCTCATCTTTTGTATTTTCCCCACACACCTTGAAAAAAATTTATTTTAGCCAGTGTCTCCACTGCTTAGTGGGCAGGTAATGCTTTAGGAGATTTCTAGGGTCTGAAGAACAGCGAAGAACAGAACAATTCCTCTGAAACTGGGACCCTGCACAACAGTCTGGTAACACCCAATTCCTGTCACTGGAGTTGTGTGAGCATGATGAGACTTCCAGCTCCTAGGAAAGAAAATTAGACAGGCTTACAGGCATAAAAGGAGACTAATTAAAGTCAAAGAACAAATTAAAAGTGGAAAAGGATTACCAGAGGAATGGAAGGGAATAAAATGCAAAGTACAGAGAGAGAAGTGATGAAAGCAGCAACAGAAGAAGAAGAAGAAAAAAAATTTCTTAATTGCGCTTTCAAGAGTGTCCCTAATGGAATTAATCTCATCCAAATTCTAGCAGATAGCACACGCCAAAAATGCTGCAGATGGCTGGGCTCAGCAGCAGGGACAGCTTGGAAGGGAAGCAGTTCCTGTGGCTGCCTCAACAGATTGTTTACAGCAAAGATTCCGACAGTGCCCAGCCATTGTCATGAAACAGTGCTTGTTCCCTTGTTTGAGACTTCAATCTGGGCATTTCAAATGGCAGATTTGTGTGTGGCTGAAACTAAGAGAGTCCTTGATAGTCCAATTCCTGTTGCTGAGGAATAGCTCAGAAAGTTTTTTGTCTCTTTATAGCAAGCATTGTGAATGGGAAAAGCTGAGTAGGGCTCAAGTCACTGAAATCCTCACTCTAAGTGAAGCTCTGCTTTAATGAAACACCATGAAAAGCAGACTCATTAATATAACCTTCTGTGAGTACTAATAACTTAGAATGATAGAATATCCTGGCTTGGAAGGGGCTTACAAGGATCATCAAATCCATCTCTTGGCCCTCAGCAGGGCCATTCCCAGGAATCCCACCCTGTGCCTGAGAGCATTGTTCAAATGTCTCTTGATCTCTGTCAGTTGGGTGCTGTGACCGTTCCCTGGGGAACCTGTTATTGCCCAAACACCCCCTTTAGGGAAGAAATTTGTCCTGATATCCAAACTAAACCTCCCCCAGCTCAGCTTCAGGCCATTCCCTTGGGTCCTTCGCGTAATTGTTCACATAGAGGCGGTGTAGGTGAAGAGCCTGAATCATTCAATTCCATTTCCACCTGTGGAACAGAGAACTGCAGGAGGTGAGCTAGCAAACCTGTATGCCTTCCATCTGCCCCACTACCCAACACACACATGAGGTGGCCCATACTTTCTGGGAGCTATCTCAGCATGCTTCCAGTTCTACTGGAGCCTTTATACTCAGAAGGACACAGTTCGGTTTGAGGCAAAATAAATGATTTTTTTTGTACACAACAAACAAATCCAATCTTCAGGCTAGCCTAAACACCTCTGCTTAGCAGTCTGAACACAAAAAAACTGCTGGATATCTCCATTATTAGTGCCACATCAGCCTAAAGTCCTGATGACTATTAACACATCTCAAAATTTTGAGGATGATGGTAGTCCTTCTCTTGTGTAAGAGAATTTGACAACTCTAAATGTTCTGGTATATTTGCTCTGTAATGTTCAGTCTCTGTAACGTGTTCTGTCTTAATGTAAACCACTTAGACTAGAAAAACTTTCACCAGCCTGTTCCTTTCAAAGACTCTTGCACAATCTGCTCCACCTTACTTTTAAGCAAATCATTAAGGGCATATGCCCTTCTTATTGACCAAAAGAAGTTTGTCTTGAAGACCTCCTGCACCTCTAATAATGCATGTTCTAAATGCAATTTCATCACTTGTTACTCTCCATGAAGCAATTCTGGCTGCCTTCCTCCTCAAATTTTGGAATATATATGTTCTTCTCTTGATATTCATTACTTTTAAATATTGTGAGTTCTCCATCCCCTGTCCCAAAGGGGCAGGGAAATGACCAGCTCGTTTGCCTTATCCAGGTGGATATTTATCATCTGGATATTATGATGGGAGAAGCTGGAATCAGCCCATTCACATCACAGCTGCATCCATTTACATTGAATCTCTGTATACATATGCAAGTTGCACCATAAAGAATCATGAATTACTGTCTATAGCAGCTATTCTAATATAGTCATAGTCGTTTGTCGCCATAAATCAAAATGTGTCACTCCTTTTATCATCTCTGTTGGTTTTCTTTGAACTCTGTCCTATTTATCAGGCATCTTCTAGTGCTGAAGAATCCAGGACTCCAGTCAGATTTCTCAGCACTGAGTTGGTATCTCACATGCAGAAACCCCCCACATTAAATACAGAGGGCATAATTGAATCCTCCACCCCTATAATCACTGAACTATGTGAACTGCCAAAATAATGAAAACATCTTTTAGTCATTTCTCTGAGGCACAAAATTCTATCCACAAGGTCTGCCCATAGGCAAAAGAAATTGATTAATAAATAATGTATTTAATCCTTTTAAGTGGATAACATATACACTAAAGATAAACGAAGAATATCAGAAAGGGTCCAGAATAACTTGAATTCTCAGATTTAATGGTCCCAAATAAGATAACACACATGAAAATGCAGAATTTAGGTCATCATGAGAGATGTGATAGCATAGGTGGCTGCACTGGGGGAAAGGGAAAATAGCTTCAAGTTACTACAGATATTTCTCTGTATGTGACCTCTCTGAACTACACCTGAATAAAAGAATTCATTATTCTCTGAGGAGCAAAAATAACTCCACAGAGGAAACTAGCAGGCAATCTTTCTTCTAATAAGGACACTAACAGAAGAGCATGTCAATTTTTTGGAATTAATACTCAGAAAGTTGATGGGGAAATATTAGGGCTCTATAATTAAGCATACAAGATGCTCAGAGCAGGAAAATAAGGTCCTACAAGTGAAGATTCAGATATTCAGTGTATCGCAGTGAAAGAAGATCAAGGTGTGAACTCATGATTGTCTACAAGTACTGACAGAAAACAGAGAGTTTTTCAAAGTTGTTAACAAAGAGATAAGAGAATATGTTTAAAAGTAGGAATTACACAAAATCAAGCTTGAAGCAAATTCAGTTATCTACCTGTGAAGGAAACTATAACACATGGACAGTTTTGTTATCAAAGACCACAAACCTGCCAGAAGCTCTGCCTTTCTACAATCTCTAGAGGTTAATCTGGTTTATGAGAAAACAGGAAATTACCCATACCTGGGGATGTGACTGTCTGGCATTGGTGGCCCTTTCCTACAAAGCGTTTGTTTGCTTTTTCATGGCAAAAAATACCATGTGCACCACCATTATTTTGCATGAAACACCTGCAATTCTGCATCAGAACTACGCAGGCATGAACACCATGAAGTGACAAAAGGAATTTATATGTCATTTTGAATGGTCACCCTTTCAGAACTGTTACCAAGAAGGAAGTTTGCCTCTAGTAAAAAGATATAAATTCTTTTATGTCCTTCCTTCCTTCCTTTTCTATTTCTTTTTAAATCTGAATAAGTTGAATAATTTCCCTGAAACACCTGAGGAAAGAAGAATCTGGATTACAATTTTTTTGTTTGTTTGTTTGCTTTGCGGACAGAGAACGGTAAGGGAACGACCAATTATTTTCAGATGGCATAAAGATCTGTGTCTTTGTTAATAAATATTTCCATTTTTTTCTCCACTTAAATAAAAATTGTCATTTTTTGCAGCTAGAGGAGAAGAAAGAAAAATCAGAACAGCAAAAACTGCACTTGTGTTGACTTTGAGGGGTAAAAAAGGGACTTAACTCTAATGCACAGCATGCCCAAGCACTTGAAAGGGTATTTTTTTCACCTTGACTCATACTGAGCAGTAACTAAATCCAATGCCTTCATCCTGGTGATTGGCTTGCCTCAGGACATGAGAGAAGGCCAGACCCTTTCCTTTGAATCATTTACCAGGCATTTAGGGAAGAACAGCTGTACCTGAGAATATTCCTGGGGAAAATAAGGAACTGAATCAAAACCAACGCCCTAAAAAAAAAAAAAAAAAAAAAATAAAAGGCTGCTGAGGTGTTTGATCAATGTCTGGAGAGTGCTCTCTGACACCAAGCCCAGTGGTGGGGTAAGAACAGCATCAGCAGGCCCAATTGGTGCTTTTCAAGCTCAGCACTTTTAATACCAGTGGAATCTCTTCCCTTGCCCTTCATCCTTTCAGTGTAACCTGGATCACACATTAATTTATCTCCAGGGAGTTTGCAAAGAGCTGCAGTGGGCCAGCTCTCCAGCAAACACTCCATGGTGCTCTATTTACCGGGGACTCTTGTTATGAGGACATGCTTGAAAATAATAGGCACATAATTTGCTTTATCGAGGCAGAATAAGAGGCAAAACCGGCCCAGAGAAAAAAGGCAGTTGAGCACATAAATGAAAGAAAATTGCAGATTTAATCTAATTCCTCATACTGAAGTTCCCACATCACAGAGAACATAATTGTTTTCACACATTTTGGAAGTTACTGTGTACACATGATCTTGAAATTAATTGGATGAGTCACCTGCATCTGTAGAAACACAGCCTTTATGCCACACTGGAAAAAACAAACAAAACAAAGGAAAAAAAACCAAGGAAATCAATGGATAAGAATGCCTCCTTTAGACAGCCCAGTCTGAGAATACCTTTCCTCACACCATTCCTCCAATATCCTTGAAAGAATCTTTTCTTGATTTCTTCTCCTCCACTTTTTATTGTTCAAGAAAACATTAAAATAATATTTTTTATTCAGCCAAGAAGATGCTCATAAAGGTCGGTTACAGTGCAACCTGATCAATGTTTGGAGATTGCTTAGGTAACAATTTTTCATCAGAGAGAGGTTTTTTATTTTATTCAGTTGCACAGGAACATCAATTTATTCATTTTAGCAGCCATTTTGCAAGCCCTGGGTTAATCATCACTAATGTTTTGCAGAATGTGCTGCAGTTAAGTATTGTTATCAGTGTACCTCGTTTGCTAAATATAAGGCAGCAATGGGATTGAAAGGCTATTTTGTGCACGTTTTTTTATTTGTAACACTGAAAAACAGAGCTAACCCCAGAGGTCTGATGTGCATCAGGCAAGGACCATGAGAGCACCTTGTTTACTGATTTCTAAAGGTATTTGTGGGCAAAATGGGTTTCAGAATCTCCAAGATTCTCAGGGTTTGAGGTCTATGTCAGGTAACTTCATGTAAGTTTGAGCGGCACTGAGGTGGCCTGATATTTGTCATCAGAGCAGAGAAGAACAAATGCCAAATTCACATTCTTAATTGAAATATAACTAAAATTAGAAATACATCATTTTGATATGGACTGTAATTGAATGAGAGTCAATACAAAATTTACTTTATTCACTTCAGTTTAATTTCAATTTAATTATTGGTTCTAGCATATTTTTGGTCTGAACTTGCATCAGCTTGTACTGGGTGTTCTTGATGACGAGCGCAACTTACACAACACAAGAAATCAACATGTTGCTCTGAAAACTGAAAAGAATTCTGCTTTCATAAGTCTTAGAAGGGATAACTCATTCTAGGGAATCTATATTCCATAATTACAGTACAGAAATCAACTCCTATAAAAATTTACAACTAGCTTTGTACATTTTCATTGGACACAAATATTACCTGTTTTTTTTCCAGAGCTGGGTTTTGAGGCAGTGGGTTTTTTTTCCCTCCTATAAAGTAATGTCAGACTTTTTTTTCTTTTTAATTAGCATTTGTTCTCCAGAATTGATTTTGAAATGTGAGAACCCTTAAGTAACAATCCTCAGACCATTTGCAGTTTACACAATATTACTCTGCATGTGATGGGTCTCAGACTGGGATACACATCTTATTTTACCAATTCCTGTAAAATTTACACCACCCTGAACAGGACAAATAAAAGGATGTTGGCTGTCCTCCTGGACTGTCTGCCATCTTTCAGCAGGGAAGTGAAGAGACAAGCCTGACTAATCCAATGCCAAAAGAACAACCATTTTTGGTCTCCTCCTCCTCATTCCACCCCATGCACAAGTGTCACAGGTAGAGAGCAGGGGAGGGGCTGGAACCACAATACCAAAATGCCCAGGGGATGTCTGGAAGTGAACTACATCCAGGGTAAAAAGAAATCTAACATTTTTGCAGCTTCGTTCCTATGGAAAATTCATTCCAAACCTGAATTATTTAATATTTGAATGAATTGAGGGATGAAAAGGCTTTCATCCGAGAGAGGTTTCCCACTCAGTAATTTAACCCTGGCTGTTACTGTTTTTATCATGACTTAAAAGCAAAGAAGGAGGGAGAAGATGGAAAAAAGAAGGCAGAATGTTATCAATATATCAAACCACGTATCGCTGATTTCTCAAAATCAAAATTGGAAGCTGAACTATTTTTTTTTAATCCTTATTCTACTCTGATTTGCTTTTATGGCTAAATTAATAATTTCCTGGACACATTGAATCTAGGTCACTAGGGGAAAGCTCATCCTGTACAATGAAAGTAGTCCTTAAGGCCTTTTTCTGTTTTTAATCCAGTGTAAATTAATCCTGTTTATATAACAGTCAGAATGAATTAATGATTTACAGAATGACATCTATTTTTACTTTTTACCTCTCTCTGAATTCTATCAGTTGGACTATCTTTCAGCAATCTATTGAAATATTTCAGGTCCATTACACATCAGAAGTTCATAGCCAGTAAATGTTGAACTGCTCACCCCCCTTCTTATGAACTCTTAATAATATTCAGTTGCTGGGGTATTTTTTTTTCTCACAGTAGTTTCACCTTCATGATAACAAGAGAAAGTTTTCAATAATCCTATCGAATTACATAAATTTCCACTTAATCCCTTCTTAGTTTCTTTAGAACATACAATTCTACTTGTCAATTACGTCTTTCTCAGTTTTGGAGATGTATCATATCTTGTTCAATCTACAGATATAAAGGCTTTGTTCTCTTCAAATTAACAGCTAACATTTTCTGAACACAGAAATTTGAATTAACTAAATTTGTAATTTCAACTCTTATCTAATAGTAAATGGAAACTTGGAAATTCTTCCGTTTACATATAAAGTTTGGTTGTTATGATTCAGTTATGCTATGAATGTAGTATAGTTTGTAATACTTTGTGGTGAACAAGTTTTCAAAACTGCATTATTCCTACAAACATATGTTTGAGGGTGGGGGAAATTGCTGCCATCTTTTGGATACACTCAGGGAAAAAAAAAAAAGGAAAAAAGAAACTAAAGAATACATAAATAAGGAAAAAACCCCATATTTTATTGAAAGTTCCAGCTGGCACACCCAGGATACCTGCTTTCCTATGGAAAAGATAATCTGAATTTGCAGAAATTTACCCTGAGATTACCAATATGTTGTTCTTTCCCATTTTATATGGTGATTATATAGTAACATCTGTGCAAGAACTATTTGCTTGGTTAAGTAATACTGGTGGGAAATAGCTTTCACTGAAAGATGTGCCACTGAAGTTGAAGCCAAGTACAACAAAAACACAAAGATTATGGATACAGAAAGAAAATTATGTTCACTCACAATTTTTAACTTTTTGCTCCTATACTTCATCTTATTGCTTGAATATAAATAAAACTTGTTTGATATACACAGTTATTACAGTTTAGTGTCACAGCTATTTATCCTGAAAATTCCTTGGAATCTAGCTGGGATATATTATATTATATTATATTATATTATATTATATTATATTATATTATATTATATTATATTATATTATATTATATTATATTATATTATATTATATTATATTGTATTGTATTGTATTGTATTGTATTGTATTGTATTGTATTGTATTGTATTGTATTGTATTGTATTGTATTGTATTGTATTGTATTGTATTGTATTATATTATATTATATTATATTATATTATATTATATTATATTATATTATCCTACTTTTTGCAATTTAATTTCTCTTTCTGTTGTTCTTTTGAATTTCCAGAAGATGTAATCAAATTCTTGTTGTGTGGCCAGCTCAATATACTGACTTCTGAGACAAACTCTGCGTGTTCAGCAAAGTCTTTGTAAGAACAGAGAATGCTGGTTTCAGCGAGAATAAATCAAAGCTGATAATATCTGGGAAAAAGAAAACACTGTCCAGGGAAAATAATGACTCCTCTGAAGAGATATCATTGTCAGACACTAGCATATCTTGCCAGCGGTAGACAGGGATATTAAAATATGCTGCAAATCTGCCTCATAGCCTGGAGTGAGACTGAGGCAGGCATGCTGTACCTGTCCAGAGCAGAGAGGAGACTAAGCTCAGCTGAGCCATGACACTCCGAAAGAAAAAAAAAAAAAAATTAAAAATTAAAAAAATATGTGGGGAAGAAAACGGAGCCACTGCAGGCATCCCCCACACTCTGCACTGTACATCTGACTTTGCAGTTAGTTTGATTTCTGCCTGAGCACAAGGACCCTCAGGCCAACAAGTTACATCCACGCTGTCCAGCAAACCACCAGCCCTCAGCAAGTGGGAGAGTGACAGGGGCACTTGCTGCTGAACTCGCAGCAGCAGCCTGGCTGCTCCCTCCCCACACACAGCACACCCAAGGTCAGCCCTACACAAATAACCAATTAAAACGGCTTGCAGCCTTTCAGTCTGTAACAAATTAAGCTGACTCATTGCCCCAGCCACAAACTATAGTCTTTTATCCAAGCCATGTGCAAGAGAAAGAGGAACGAAACCCCTCATTAAACGATGTCCTCCTCCGGTGAACTTTACGCTCCCAATTCACCCCTTCTCTCCCAAAATATTGTTGCTGAAACTTACCGCTTTTGCCAACTCCCCCTGCTCCCAGCATCACCACCTTGTACTCTCTGGAGCCTGCTGAAGAACTGCTCGAGGAGCTGATCATTGCATTTTCTAGCTCCATCTTGCACGAGGCAGCAGAAGGAACTGAAACAGAAGAAAAAGCAACTGGCAGGTGTTTTCTCTGGTCTTAAACAACTATAAAAGCTGTGTTAGGGAAAAAAAAAAAAAAAAAGAAGGGCAGAAAAGGAGGGTATAATGCAAGAGCCATGATTTAACAGCCTCACACACTGCTGTGCCTGTGTTAGCTGGAGAAGGTCTCATAGCAACCACTTTAACAGCTTCCAATAAAAATCTCTCTCTGCCCCCTCCCAGCTCTGTATCGTTCTCTGTTTCTCTTCCTGGACAGCAGCAGTTTTGTGAGGCTTCAGAGGTCTGGTACCTCTGGGGCTGCAGCGTCATTGAACAAATGGATCAGATACTTCAGCAAAATGAAATGGATCAAATTTCTTAATTATGAAGCTTGTTGTTCTATGTAGTACTTGCTTGAATCTTAAAACAAACCAGACAACCTTCTTCTCACCTTGGAGTTAAATATGCATCCTATAATCATCAAGTCTGCTAGTTCTACACTTGATACTATTAGAAGTGAAACCAGTAACAACTTTTAACAGCCTTTTTTTTTTTTTCATGAACCTTGGTGCAAACGTAGAACTTTTCTAGGGCTAGATTTGTCCCCAGATCAATACTCATTTCAGTTTATTTGCATAAATTACTTGCAGAAATAAACCAGACACTGTGGGGGAAGAAACCAACAACTTTACTTGTTATTTCCCTCCTTTTTCCATACAATTTCTGAAGGAGACAGGGACTGAAGGGAGGGTGATATATTTTTTCATTCGGAAAAGGTGTAAAGAAAACCAACTTTTTAAATGCATTTCATACTAATATCAAGTGATTTATCTTACCAAGCTGGTGAATGACATTCAGTGTGAAAATCTCCCACTGAAATTATTCAGTGAAAACTTACAACAAAACACAGCAGCTCTTCATTGATTTATGGTTTTGTTCTTAGAACATCTAGTCTATTTAAAGAACATGATAAATAATAAGATACTTGCCAGCTTTAACTGTTATTTGATATTTTTGGGGTCCAAAGAGCATCTACTGCAAAATGAGTGGAAAGCAAAACTTGTACACCTTTGGAAGTGCTGGGATTTCATGACAGAGGTAACTTTTAAGGAGATATGGAAATGGAAGCAGGAGAAGCAGATAATAAAGTGTTTTGGAGCTCAGACATCTTCATCTATCCACTCTTCCAATAATTTCAAGGAGAATAAACACACAGTATTACTTAGAATTAAAAATGGAAAGAGAAATGAAAAAAAATCAGAGTGATGGAGGACATGATTTAAAGAAAACTAAGGAGAGGAAAAGGTGTAGAAGGGCACATATAGTTTAGAAAAGTAACTTAATGGGCTAAGAAAATACTTTATTAAAAAAGAGCTGATACAGAGGTATGATGGTAATAATAATTAGAATGGAGAAGGTGAACAGAACATGAATACTTGTTCTTCTTCCTAATAAAAACTTAGGAGGCAGTGGATGGAACAGAAAGTAACCCAGTTCAAAAAAAAAAAAAAGAAACCTCAGAAAAGTAACAATTAAGTTAGAAAAATTTTTGATGCTTAAAACATGGGCAGTATAACTGATCTTGTAATGAAAAAAAAAAATACAGAGTAATATCAACTCTGTAGTGGACTATTAAAATCACCATCTCTTGCTTAAGGAATACTCACATGATCAGATCCTGGAAAAACAGAGAGAAATCCAGGTATAATAGTCTGCTTTCAGCCAGGCAGCAAAAGAGGGCAGAGACAGAGCCACCGTGCTCTGAGAAGTTCTCCAGAGTCAGGAGCTGCTCGTGTCCTGAGGCACTTGTGAGCCAGCCCTGCTGCGAGCAGCTCTGTAGTGCCGAGGCAGGGTGCCTGTGTTTATGTCTGGATGGCAACCTCAGAACTCAGAAGGGTTTGCTCATCAGAGCATAAAGTAGGACATAAACAGGAAATGCTGCATATAATATTATGGTATCTAAGTATTGAATTTCAGCAGGAGCAGACAGGTAGGTCAGTCAATCCCCGTTGCGATTTGAATTTAATTTTCATTAAAACCATTATTATGTGCTCATTATTGATACAGTGGATAAAACTAGTAATGATATCAAAACCACTGCTTAGAACAACTGGGTTTTTCTGGTAATCTCACATCAACACAGCAACCTTCTCCTGAGGAGCTTTTGTTCCCATACCTGGCAGGAACATTTGGCTGACATTAAAATATCAGGAAAGTGGCTGTGGGGATGACATAAAAGACAACCTAAGAAAAATATATTTATGTATAAAAATATTAGTGAACATAATGTATACATAATAGACAAAAATTAGTCAGATTTTTTTTTCCAGCTGTTCCAGATGCTTGTCATAGAAAAGTATCAAGTCCTTTTTTTCTTTTGTTTAGAGATGGAACATGGGGAAGGGCTTTGTAAAATGGAAGAGGCTACAAAATGGAATTATGTTAGAGAAGGAATATGAGTAAGACAACCAAGTAGAAAGCTGCTTCCTCATCTTAAAAAAAAAAAAAAGAAAAAATTGACAGCACTTTTTTTTGTCTGAAAGAGTAGAATTACGTATTTGTTGATGAGAATGAAATGTTTAAAATATCTGCTTTACAGACATGTTTACTTAACTTTAGCAATTTATAAATTGCTACTACATTATATAAAAAACATTGGACAGACATGTCCTCCTAAATTCCAGAGATTTTGACCATAGATTAAAAAGGTGATACTGCATTCCTATTTATAACACAGGACTTGTTCTAATTGGTTTTCATCATAACTTGCTATTGACAAACAGCTGCCTCTGCCCTAATTTCATTCAATTCAGTTGAGGAGGAGAAGTATTTAGCTTTATTTCCATTTATAATAACATCAATTAGTCCTCCTTCTCCCACCAGAGCAGTAAAGTAAAAGGGTTTACTTTCAGTCTGCTGCCAATAAAAATTAATACTGAGATGATTTGAAATTACCTGGCCTGAAACATTTATTGATATAGAGGGGAAAATCAGCAACATAAATATTTTACAGATAACAGGAATAAACTGTACTAAATCTTTTTTGTACTAAATCTGTACAACTATTTAACCTGAGGTACTGGAGTTTTTACAGTGTGTGACATTCCACAGCAAATTCCAACTGTCTATTTTACCTCTGCTTTAAAGACACATTTATCATGATGTAAATTCATAGAAAGCTGTCCTTAGGCAAAAAAAAAAAAAAAAAAGAGTAAGTGCAAAGGTGGGAAAAAAGCTTGGAGTACTATCTTGTAATGAATCATTTATTCAATAAATTTAGTTCTATTCCTGTTTTCATATTGCTTATGACTTCATGGCAATTCTGCTGATTTTTCCCCTTCTTTTTTTTTTTTTTAATTTTCTGTTAAAACTCACTGTAGTGTACAGCAAGGAATCAAACCATTCAGTATTCAAACTCTAGCAACTGCTTTGTTTGAATTCATGTTTTGTTAGTTAAGGCTGAGAAGCTCTTAAGGACGCTTGGATCTTAAGAAAAGAATATACACATATGTTAAAAGAGATGAGCTTTTTTCTAGAGAAAATGCCATTAGGAAACACACATCATTCATCCTACATCCCCCCTTTCTCTGGGGCTGTTGAATAAAATAATGAGATGTTAATACAACATGTAAGTGTTCTGAAATTGTTTCCTAGGGCACTTTATGTTGAGGAGATTTTATCAATTAACCTGGATAAATATTCCTGTCGTTAGGCAGGGAGCTCATGAGTTTGGAAACTTGAATAGCAAGCAAAATGCAAATCTTGACTGATTTGTGCTCCATTAATTGATGGGTTAAAGGCATATGAACCATCTAATAATAGTGCATATACATGAGCCCATGGAGGTCCATGCCATTATGGAAACACTGACCAATCTTTTGTCCCTCATGTTTACACATTATATACAGCAGAGGGAGAAAATGTAAAAAAATCATCCTTCATAAAAAGGCATATAAGGCCAACCTGCTGAATTGCTGAAGTGCTGCTATGACAAGAAAGAGTGCTAATGCAGAAATCATTGCACAGAACTGGAGAACTGATTCAACCTGCTCCTGAAAAAAAATACATTTGGCACACCAGCTTAACTTGATCAATTCTGAGAAAAGCTAGCATAATAAAGTGATTGCTGGGAGACCTAAAAGAAAAATTCTAAACTTAAATTTTACATTAGCATGTTTAATATATTCAGTCTCAAATATTCTGAACACCTCTGAATCGTGTTGCTAAGGGACCTCCAACAGACTACAGAAGCATCTCTGTGGTTTTGGAATTCAGATTCCTGCTAGAAATACCCAGTGGTTCAATCACTCACCTGCCAAGGCACCCTGACTTCCTCCAATAATCCCCATCCCTTTTCTATTCTGCAAATTACTTATCTGTGGGATGATTCATTGTGTCACACGTGGTGTAGTTGAGTGGACACTTGACAACCTCACACCTTGAAGATGTGTCCTCAGCTGCTAAAATAGATGGCTTTTGTTCTCACATTCTTGTTGCTGTCCCTTGCGTCAGGCACAATTCAGCCCTGCCCCTGCTGAAATATATTTTAATCTCAGCCTTATCAGGGTGTCATGAAGAAAAAGCAAATGGTAGGAGGAAAGATGCAAGACTGACTGTTAGCAGAAAATGTGAAACTGCTTCAGAGTCCAGAGAATAAAGAAGCATTTTGGTTTTGGTCTTGTCAAAGAAAAGTTTGTCACAGAAAACAGTTCCCTTTGGTTATCCCAGGTGAAACAACACAACTAACACTGTGCCTGCTATAAAAAGGTTTGAGAAATAGGGGCAGTTTGTCACAGTCTTGAGAGCACTCATACAATATTAACTTTAAAATTCCTACAAGTGATTACCCTAACTCCATACAGAACAGAAACATTGAAGGTCATGTCTTAGACTATTTCAAAGGGAAAAGCTTTTTTCTCTGGGTTTCCAATAAAGTTTCACAAATGATTTATGATCCTAACTGTCTAGAAATACTAATGATTCTGGGCCATTTATGGATTTCTGTTGAATTTTAATTACACCCACAGATAAGGCTTCTGCACTTTAAAATGTAAGACTGATATTCAGAACATGAGAATCTTAGAGATCTTAAAGCCTTGCTCCATATGAACATGTTTCCTGTGAGAATGAATGTAGGCCTGTTTTAAATTGATACACCTTCTACTACTTTTGCTAGGAAGGAAAATGATAAGCATGACTATAATAAGAAATACCATATAAATAGCATTAGAAGAGCTTTGAAGAGGTCATCTTTTTCATCCCTGCCCCATGCCACAAATCCATGCAAATAAATTGAATAATATTTACTTAGCCTTACATTAAATTCTTCCAGAGTGAGAAATTACTCAGTTTCTGAAATAAATTGCCTCACTATCCCATTAGAAACATCTCTGAAACCCAAATGTCTTTATTACACAATAAGATAATCACTTCTCATCCTATTTACTGCTGGTACTATGAAAAGGCATAGTGAACGTACTAAGCACATATTTAAATATCTGGCTAGTAAATCAAACAAACTTTGTAAGTTTGGAGAATGTTGCTCTTCTCAGCATTTCTGTTTCTTTTTTCTCTCAGGTTTCCTATTTTTCACCAGAAATGTTTTACTCTATGAATTCTCCTCCACAGGCCTTTTTTTGACCTTTAATGCTACTTGTGTTCCCAAAGACTATCTACTGCTTGTCTTGAAGTGTCAGTCCCAAATCTGTCCATATTTGTGTTCCAAGACTTCACACAATATGGATTTACACCTACTACCAGCGCATGTCAAGCCTGATATAGTCACAATAAACACAGGCAGTCAACAATAACAATAACAGACATATTTTTTTCTTTTATTTTCCTGATTTTATTTGAATACCCTCAGGGACATATCCCAATCTACTGGGATTGCCAGAATTTCTGACTTTTAATGTTCTGCCAAGCTGTTCCTTTTCAAGCATCCTTGTAATACTGGTCTCCAGGTAAAAAAAATTAAAAAATAAAAAATAAAAGGTGATTCTTTCAATTTCAATTTGGACTGCTAAAAAAAAATAACATAAAAAAATTCTTGCATTTCTGTTGTTACCTCAAAAAAGTTTATGAATGATGATTATGCCTGCATCCCCTAAGTCCTTCTACTTGAAAATCACTTCCTGAACTTCACTTTAAGGATGCGGGTTTTCACTCTGAACCATGTAAAATGGTGTATAAGTTAAACAAAACAAACAAACAAAAAAAAAAAAAAAAAGGAAAGAGAGAAAAGAGAGAAAAGGGAGTAGATAGGCTCTTGAATTTCATCTGTGATCAGTCATTCATAGGCTTTCCACTTCACTGTCTATACTGCGTAAATGTAAGATTAGCTCTAGCTTCACCAGGGAAACACCAAACAGAATAAATTTCAATTTCTGTGACTTAAAGTTTTTTTAATGTCATGGATTATTTTCCATTATGATTTTTTTTCTAGAAATTTAGTTGTTTATTGGTATTCTGTAAGTTGAACAGAAGGGAGTTCATTAGTTTGTAAATTTATTGTGATTAAAAATAATTAGAACTAAGTGTGTAATTCTGATAAACAATGGTAAGAAACACAAAGCCAGTTCCTTTAAAATCATTAGTGAAATGCTTTTTTCAAGAAATTTCTGGGATTTAGCTAGCTAAATCTCCCACTGGACATGTTGTTTTCCATGTTTAAAAGAGGAGCATTGAGCAACCTTTGGAGTAACAGAGGCTTGGACTCATCAACAGAATGGGCTGAACAATGCTTTACAAGAAACAAGAAAAAATGAATATATATGCTGCCGTTGTCAGACCTGCAGTGCAATCATCTCTTGACTAAAAGTTTCTGTTGCCATTCAGTGCATATCTGCGCTTGATTTCTGATCAAACTACTTATTTTGATGGCATTCAATCTATTTAAAGTAACCAGTCTCATATGTAAAAATAAAAACTGGAAACGCTGGGAAATCTGTATGAAAGACATCACTACGTTTTACAAATCTGAAATAAACTCATTTAAACACTGCCAAGTGGATTATGAGCTAGACAAGTATGCAAGTGCATTTATTTGGAAAGTTCCTACAGAGCTGTGCGGTAAAAGATTACAAATATCCCACTTGTCACTCCCACTGCAATCGATTCAAGATCTGCTTCTACCAAAGACACCAGACACTGCAGTCTGTCTCTAGTTAGTCTGTTAATCAGTTTAAAGATGCTATTCTTACAAAATACTGTAAGATCAATAAGCTTACGTGTTAGGAAAAGTGCTAATCTAACCTCTGTATAGCATGAAAAGCAAAGCAGTCAGTAATTTTATAATGTTGTTAATTAACCATGACTGAAAAAATCTATCACTGTAGGCCTCATTGTATCACTAATTATTTGACCATAACAAGCTCAGCTTTAACATTAAAAAAAAAAAAAAAGAAAGATGCAAAATCAGAATTCTGGTTCTTTGTATTGAAATGCCTTATATGTCTTACTGGAGTCAAATCTCTCAAAGAACCCCACAAGAAAATATTTTGTATTAGATTAATCTTGCACTCCATGCTTTAGTATCAGTTTTCATATCAGGTGTAGTTTTCATTGTCCTAAGAAGAAATTAATTTCCAAAATTCTTTAAAGCCCAGAGTTCGGGGATAAGAGCCATATTTCTCTGTACATGATAAATGTATACTATGTACTAATCTTCATGCCAACTGCAATTAAAATGCTAAAAAATGCACCCACCTTCCAAATTTCACTCTTTTATGTCCACAAATCTCTCCTAAGATATTTTGGTTCTAATGATTATTAAATCTGGAATTAAATGTATATACATACATATAAACTCATATATTATATCATATATATGGACAATATAACTCAAATAGAGCTCTTTAGGACTTAAAATGCTGCCCTGAAACATTTATTGGAAACATTATTTCCAAACCCCTGTTCCACTGATGAAAAGTTTCACTATTTTCCTAGTGGCTATGAGGTTCCAAGGCTCCAGGAGGTGAGAATTATATTATTTAGCTTTAATTTGCTGTCTGTAAGAAAAAAAAAGTAGTGAAAGCAAATTTTTTATTAAAATATTATTATTTTCCTATGACAAACAAACAACCAAACTCGAATGGTAGGCACATCTACTCAGCTGTCATATCCAAGACACTTTTTCCTTCCATAGGATCAGGTTCAGAGCTCTGCCACAAAAAGCCCTGAGGATCAGAACACCTGCGTTAGACTCAAGTTTGCAAAGCAACACAATTCTGTATAAGACAGTTTTTGTTACTTTTTGCAGTCTCTGGATGCTGATGTACCTGCAAAGCATGAGCACATGACGAGGGGTAGGCTGCAGAATTTGTTCTCCTTACTTTTGCTGTTGCTGTTTGCTGTGGATGGAGCTTGACAGTACAACAAAAGCCAAAGGCTGAGACAATAATGGATCTTTAATAGAAAGGAGCACACAAATACCATGTTAGACAGAGGCCAACAAAGAGATCAAATGAATTATGTTCCTCCTATTAGCTATGAACAGTAAAGAATTCTTGAATAGTGGCAACCAGCCAAGCCCCTGATACACACCAGATGAAAGACACAGCTCTTCCAGGACCTTAAGCTGATTTCAGGAATCCTTTATTGGCTGAGCACCATCGTAGGACAGCCGCTGTAATATCTTTATTTTACAAATATTGGGTCTGCACTGTGTTTCTATTTTCTATATTTATCCTCCAATCTTTGGGGCAAGAAGGATAAACAATTTACTTTTGAAAATCAAAGCAAGTCTAATTCTTGCTTTGACTGTTTTCTGTGGTATCCTTTACTTCCATATGGATTTAATTAGAATTTTGGGTGTATTTCATATGAATCTAAAGAGGTTTTTTTTCCCTGTGGTAAGATCTTTCAGGTCCTCAAGTGTGAATGAGAAGAAACACTTTTTATTCACACTTAAGTGACTTTAGAATGTGCATCTTCTAATAGTATTAGAACTAACTGTCCCTCTCTACCACCATACCTGGAAAGACCCTTCTCTTTCTGCATTGCAACATTCATTTTTTTCCTGAAAGTTCCTCAAAAACAGACTAAGATACTTCTTTATCCTTGAACAACAGCTTCTAATTGTATTGCTTCAGGTTCTAGTGGGTTGCCTAAAGCATTTAAGTGGGTTGGCCTTGTCTGGCCTGTCACTCCCCTTCTCAACTGCACGTAGGAAAGAAAGTACCAGAAAAGTTTAATGAGCTGAGATAGGTCTGGAAGATATCAAAAGTTGATTACTATGATGAGCAAAACTGACTCAACTTGGGGATGCGAACTCAATGCATTACTAACAAAATCAGAGCAGAATAATGAGCAGAAAAATAAATCTTAAATCTTAACAAAAATCTTCCCACCACCCCTCCCTCCTTCCCAGGCTCTCCCTCCTCCCACAGCAGCACATTGAGACAAGGAATAGGAGTTATGGTCAGTGCATGACATGTTCCTGCTGCTGCTCAGGGGAAAGAGGCAGAGTCCATCCTTCATTCCCCTGCTCCAGTGTGGGGGAATTCTCCATTAAATACTCCAGTGTGAGTCCATCCCATGGGCAGCAGTTGCCCACAAGATGCTCCAATGTGGGACTCTTCTCCACAGGGTCGGTTCTTCAGGAACAGCCTGCTGCAGTGTCCTCCATGGGGTCACAAGTCCCGCCAGCAAACCTGCTCCAGCCTGGGCTCCTCTGTGTGTGGGTCCGCAGGTTCCTGTCAGGACCCTCCTCCCACTTTTCACTTTTCAGAGCCCTCTTTTGGGCATCCCCTTGCTCTGGCATGGGTCTGTTCCATGGGCTGAGTTGGATCTCTGCTCCCCCGTGCCCTCCCTGGGCTGCAGGGGCGCAGCTGCCTCAGCCTGGGCTGCTCCAGGGGCTGCAGGGGAATCTGAGCTCCAGAGCCTGGAGCAGCTCCTGCCCCTCCTGCTGCACTGCCCTGAAAGCCTGCAGGGATGCTCCTCTCACATGGTCTCACTCCACTCTTCTCTGTCTGCAATTAAATCTGTGCAATAACTTTTTAATTTTTCCTTCTCGTACCTGTTATCCCAGAGGCATTACCACCATCACTGAGGGGCTCAGCCTTGGCCAGGGAGGGCCCATCCTGGATCCAGCTGGCACTGGCTCTGCTGGACAAGGGGAAACTTCCAGCAGCTTCTCACAGAAGCCACCCCTGTAACACCCCCACTACCAAAACCTTCACATACAAACACAAAGCAAGCACTTACACCTCAATAACAGGACAGTAACTCTTGTGCTCATCTCAATGCTTGTTTTTGGAACAGTGATGCCCAAAAATCTCTCTCAGCATCTTAGCTATACCAGATGAGCATCAGACAATGGTTTTGACATAACCAGTGCCTGGCAGTTGTCAATATTCTTCACATCATTTAAATCCCTCCTGCTCCAGAAAGATTATGAGATACATTGTCTTTGAAAGGAAAATCTGCACCATTACATAAATTTTAAATGAGAAGCATAGTTCTCTTTCCTTTTTTTTTTAATCTTTCTTTTAACAGAGAAATAAAAAAGGCAACTTCTCTAATGCCACAACATTCCATTTGATTATCCTGAAAACAGATTATCCTCTGCCCTGAAGAGAATATTCTCACATTCTTTAGTAAATCAGTTCCTCTTTTGAGATTAAGAAGATAGCTATGTCTTACTTTTTTTTTACAGAAAGGAATAGATGTTCTGTTTTTCAGCATGCAACTTAGTTCCAAGTTTGCCTGAAGTAAATGGTTTCTAGATTTATCATGCATCTCATTAAATATAGTTAAATTCTTCCATGTATTAAGTGATATTTCTTTGTGAAATACTGACTTGGAAAATTGCTGCAAGTTAGCAAAAACTGAAAAGGAAAGCAAAAGACCATGATAAGGATTCATTGACTGTAAAGGTGGATTTGAGAGACTCTAAATATGATTACAGGTAGGTAAGAAAGATTATTTCGTTACAGCTATGATTATGGTTATTGCTACATAACAAGTGACATAGCTTAGCAATTTTAAATTACTTTTAAACATTTCTTTTAATTTGGCTATTAGTAACATTTATGTGGTCATGTAGAACATGTCCCTGGCAATGGTTGTGTTATTAAACAATAATGAGTCAAAGTATGTTTGATGACTTTTTAAAATCATATTAATTTTGACTCACAGTAATGAAGAAGCATCTAGAAAATATTATCACCACAAATTTGGCCTTGATTTTTAAAATATCTTTGCTCTCTCAAATTTTTAGTGAAAAATGTGGTTTCTCTGACCCATTTCTTAAAATCTCCAGTGGAACTTTCTCTAGCACTTACTTCAGAATGCCACTGCTGCTTGAGTGCTGAGTGTTCACCAGCTTTTTTTTACTATTATTATTTTTTATTATTTGTGTTCCATGTCAGCATTCATTTATCTTAAAAAATATGACAGGATCATCTCATTTAAATCTTCCTGTAAATCCTATTCCAACAGGTGTTACACAACTTTATTCTAAAAAAAGAAGTTTAATGGTTAGGTTTGCATAGAGTTGAAGAAGGCCTTCAGAGCAAGTTCTTGCCCTGAGCCCTCAGAATCCTGGAGAAAACATTCCCAAAGCAAATCTGGAATACTGACTTAGCCAGCCTGAATTTCTTTCTCTCCTCATGTATATGCAATAGCAATTCATCTGGCAGGTATGGGCCATGAACCATGCTAAAGAATCTTCCAATTGCAGCAGAAATGCTCTATAATGAGTCCCATAAAAATCACTAAGTCTGACATTGGAAGGACATTGGGAATATTAAAATTGAGATTCAGGTGTCTGGAGAGCATGGGTGCACATTACCATACATTTCCCTAAGCCTGCAAACTATTCTTGTCCTGCTGCAATTTGCACAGTGCAGCAATTAATTGTGGATTATTTTTATAGGATAATGGTGAGCATAATCAGTCAAATTTAATTGACAGCCCACTGGAACTTAAGGAGATTTGATTTTTTTAGAGTTTTGAATTTTGGAAACCTCAAATTAAAGGCAGACAATTAAGATGGATACTGTCAAAGGCTGTCCAATTAATCACAATTTGTTTATCAATGCACATATCCTGTTGTACCAAATATAATAATGGCAAATAGATATTTTCTTACCACATTTTTTTAAGGTGGGCTTTCATTTTCTTTTCTGTTCCTCTAGCAATATTCACAATATTATGACTTGCCATGTTTTGTCATTCATGTATAACTCTGCAGCTATACATATTTTCTTTTTCTCTAATGTAATTTATGTGGGTAACATATATAATAATTATAAATTTCTATGAGAAATCTTTCTAATGCTTCATGAACAGAATCCTATCGAGCTCATGACTGAAATTGCATCTTTATTTCACCTACTACCCTGTTATTTATTTGCACTTAAGTCACAGAAACATGTAGAAGAAGAACACATGATAATTTGCCTGTTCCTTATTGCTTCCCCAAATCTTTGTCAGAATTAGTCTGTCACATAGATTGCAGTTATAAAGGTGCAGATGTTATTTTTTTTTTTCCCTGGACTTTGTATTTGGGTCATGTGAAATAAGAATAATGGTAAACTGGGAAAAATGAAATGAATTCTGAATTGTGCAGTTCCTCAAACCACATGGGCTTCTCCCATCTACCTACTCATGCTCAAATTGATGAATAGTAAAAGATAACAAAAGTCTGATGATTTAATCAGCTCTAGAACAATCACTGGCATCACACTGCTCCCTTAAAATCATTCATGATCGCAAGAGACTTTTGACTGATGTTATCCCACTATGCTCTTTGACAGCATTACTATGTGAGGGGTGTGTCTGCCTGTGCCTCTGTGTTCATGCACATATCCCTAGCATGCAAAAAGATGAGAGTGGTTCCTCAAGGAATTTCCTTATTTAGATAGAGCTTTTTTGAAAAGGCATCTTACTTTTGAGAATGATAATTTCCCTGAATGTTTATTTTACCCAAACTGAAGTTATCCTGTACTTACAAAGGTCTGGATTGAATGGCACCTTTTTTGGCACCCTATTATGAACATCACGTTGCTCTGAATTTCTTTTATTTTGCCCTTTGTCGCTTTGGCTGGAACAAAGAGAAGGAGAAGGGCAACAGAACTGATGAAAGAACTGGGAGAAATATCTGTGCTGGGTGGCTGAGGACTCTGGGCTCCTCTAGATTGGAGAAAAGGGGGTGAAGGGTGATCTCATTGCTGCTTGCAGCTTCCTGAGGAGGAGAAGCAGAGAGGGAGATGTTGGGCTCTGCTTCCTGTGATATGGCACATGGGAACAGATTAAATCTGGACCAGGGAGATTTAGATCAGGAGACTTTTCTTCACCAAGGTGGTGGTCAAACACTGGGCCAGCCTGCCCAGAGAAGTGGTCAAAGTGCCAAACCTGCCAATGCTTAAGAACATTTGGACTGTGACCTTAACTACACACTTTAACATTTGGTCAGCACTGTCTACTGGTCAGACAGTCGGACTGGATGACAACTTGTAGGTTCCTTACAACTGAAATAATCTATTTTATTCTAAGGTCTTTACAGGTAAATCCAGACTAATGTGTCAGTTGGGACTAGGAATATGTTTTTGGATAAAATTTCCTGACTGACTGGCCTCAGTGACACATTTAGCAAAGATGTTTGGAGTGATTCACTCTGAAGATCCATTCTTTTGGGATGCATGCTCATTAGCAATGTTACTGCCTAGTGTCACTTCTGGCTGCTGAGAAACAAGGAGTAGGAAAGGTCAGGGAAGTGCAGTGAGTTCTCTGAAGGTAAAATATAACTGGTAGTTTGGGGGGTTTTTTTTATTTTTCCTCACTACAACTTTTGCGTTATCTCACTTCATAAATTTCTAAGAATTAACAGACTCAAATATTGAACAAAACAAGAAAAAGTGCTAAGACATAACTGAGTCTATGTGTAGGAATGTCAGTCTCAGGGTACAAGAGTTTCATCAGGGCTTTAAAAAGTGTTGGTAAAGGTATAGTTCCATCTCCAGAAAGAGAAGGCTTTATTTTCTACCAAAAAAAAGGAAAAATATAGAAATAGTAAAAATACTTTCTGTAATATTGGCTTAAAACATGGAGTATTAAAAGAATTCTTCCTGAAAGAAGAGGGACAGAGAACTGCAAGGTGACTGATGATACCAAACACAAATTTTTTTAAAAAGCTTACTTTTTGCTTCCCTTCAAGATTTTAACACCTGGTTTCCCATGTTCCACACTGAGTGCAAAAGGAAAGACCCTTTCTACTTCATAAAAATGTCACAAGGCCTATTTGAGTAACAGCATTTTCCATGTGCTTTGAGACTAAACCTGTAATGCAGCTTTTATATCTGGATAGCTCATCTAAAGCTGTCCAAATCCAAAAATGAGCCCCAGTGCAATGTCGTTTACCAATAAAAATTTGCCAAGAAATTGGTTGTGAGTCCACTAGTAATACCTATGGTTTTCTGGTCTCAAGGAGAGTAAAAACCGTGTAGGTTTTTCTTGACTCTTGCCTTGATTCATGGCTGCCTGACCTTGTGTCAGAAATCTTTAAATATTGTATTTTACTAAAACCCTCAGAGTGCAGAAATCTACTTCAGAAAAGCGGTCAGAAAAGCTCCGGGAAATCTGGACAGACCTTAAGCTAGCATAAAACCACTTTTACCCTTTAATCTTGTTTTGGAATAAGACCAGAAAAAACAATACAAGCCACTGATTATTACAGGAGGAAATTATAAACATTTTGCAGTCACATCTGTCTTCTGAAACTATCTCACAGTTTCCACACACACTTAGTTCCAGATTTATACCATGTTTACATCATGTAATTAAAAACTTCTAATAAAGACAAGAGTCAGACAAGTCCATAAATCACATGCCTATGTAGTCCTTTCTAAGTCTGAGCAGTTTTTAAGAATTTCTTGCCAACAGGTGTCTCTGGAATTACCTGAAGTGCTCAGGGAACCAAAATATATGAGAACATGACAGGTATAGATTTCAAACAGGAGTTTCATTTTGCATCTGACACTGGAGGCTATGAACCAGTGCTGAGCAGAACCCACAGAGCAGCCAGAGCATATGGGCCTAACATAATGTATGATAAGCCCTGATTTTAAATAACATTCCTCCAGGGCCTAGAAGAAAGCCCTATAGCAACACTCCTATAATGTTTCACTGCCACTTTTGTTGTGCATAAAAGCCTGTGTTTATGTCTATTAATCAACACAACAGTAGTAGTGATAATAACTAGAATTTGCAATGGAATTTGGGAGCTCCTTGTGAAAGAAACCTGGTAAAGGATATTAGAGTTACTACTGTGCTTCCTAACCTGCTGCAATGTGAATGGCGACAGATCCTCCAAATATCTCAGAAGTGGCAGAAGAAATCTCACAATTCCAACTTTAACCTGACAGAATGAGTGTGTAGGTTTATTTAGGAAAAGATGAGGAAAGTAATTTCTGCCATGGCCTGTTCAGATGTTTCCCCAAGTACTTAGCATGCCCATAAATGCTATGGCATGGACAACAAGATAATCTGAAACTCCACATTTTTTCTTCACCAGGTATTTCTCTTCAGTTTCTTGATTCAATCAGTCTGCTTAAAATCGGCCCATAACACACAAGAAAGTGTGAAAAATATCATTACAGCTATAACTCATTTCATATAAAGAACCTTTTTTTCCACTATGATTTCAAACCTTTCTGAAATCACATTTCCCCTACCATAGAAGAAACACTTCACTCTCAGTCCACTTCACAGAAAAAGAGGCACTTCCAACTAATTTGCCAGCACCCTATACCACCCAAAAATGCAGGAGGAGAAGAGCCAGCAGTGCTATTCCAGCTCCACAGGTCTCTTTAAAGAATTGAGGAACATAATTGTGTAACTCATATCTTGCAGTGGAACATATTAAAATACTGATTATTGGCTACCAAGAGAGGTTCCATTTGTCTTATTGTGACTTCACCACTGTGCAGACAAATGGCACTATTAGGACAGTATTCTGGAGTAAACACTTTCATCTTGTTTGTTGGGACCTTAAGATAAGGATGAGCCCAGGGTTCCAGCAAATGGTTTCTAAAGAATTCACATTAGTGAATATTAGAAGTTACAGAATCTTACCAGGAACTGGCAGAATGAGAAAGAGAATGTCTACCAAAATGGGATAATACTTCAGCCATCTGCCATCTAACCTTGTCAGCATTCTCATTTCAGCAAAACTCCCAAACCTTCACCCAGTAATCATATTGCATGCACATGGAATATTTCTGTAACTTCTGTAGAAATAATTACCACTCCAGATACAGTATTCTACTGGGTGTACATGGCTCTAGTTACAGATTCATGCTTTTCTGCCTACACTGCATCAAAAAAACACATTTACACTCACTGTAAGCATTTCAGATAAACATAAAGATACTGAGCTTCTTAAATCCTCTGCATACTCATCTCCAGCTTCTCATCCCTTATTTTCCTGAGATAACATATATTTTTCAGGAAGTTTAGATTTTTATTATCACTAGTAGCATGGATAGGAGTGATACAGATGTGATAAGCTGGACATCATGTTCAGCATCATTTCCTTGAGTAGATAACATGCATTAAATAACATGATGATAGAAGGCACAAAATGCAACGTGCAATTGTGGCAAAAATGGTTCAGTGATTGGCATTCCAGCAAAATAAATGGATTACACTTAACCAGCTGAGAGAGAGAACATTCTTACAGCCATGAAGGAAACAGGCTCTTCTATGATTACTGAATCATTGTAGTTATTTTAGAAAATAAAATTCTTTCTTAACAAAAATATGTTCTAGGCCAGTTTGAATGGGGCTCTGAGCAGCCTGGTCTACTGGAAGATGTCACTCACCATGGCAGGGTGTTGGAAATAGGTGAGCTTTAAGGTCCCTTCCAACCCAACCCATTCTATGATTTTATGAAATATAAAGTGAATATTCAGTAGGTTACTGTCCCTCATCAAATGGTTTGTGATTTGCTACAAAAACCTTTTCAAAAATTCAGGTCTCAGTTCAGGCTTAAAACATCAAAAATCATGAGATCCCAGATTGTTGGTATCCACTGATGCCTGGGTCAGCATTCATTCCTGCGACTTCCAGCTCTCCCTATGTATCATTTTTAGTAACATTGAGCTAAAACAACAAGCCAAGACAACAACATGCACTTCAGCAGATACTTAGGCAATAAATTCTGACTGCAGCTCCGAGCAAATAACAGAATCAATAACATGATGGGCTCTTCTCCCATCTCCTACTCTTCTCCAAATTTACTCTCTTAATGAATTGGTATTTCAGCACATTCTTGCCTGGATGTTCACACAAGACAACCACCACAATCTAAACCAGACCATGCAAAAAGGTTTGCAGGATGGATAATTCCTGCCTTTGTTTTCCCAGTTCTGCTTGCATGCTCTTACTGTGCCCTTTCATGCTTGCTCTGGGCATGTTCATTCCATTGTGTCTTAACCTAAGCCTGTATAAAACTCTTTTTAGGATGCAGGTATGTAAATGTGCTCCCATGCCCTGCCCCAATCCTTCCAACCACAGATCTTTTGTTACTGTGCCCTTGTGTTTAAAGAATTGCAAATGGTAAAGAATGCACATAGGGAAATGATCACTGCAAAATTCTCAGTTCAATGCCACACAGGTATTCTAGCATTCTTAGATTATCTACCCCAAAAATCTAAACAACACAAATGGAACACAAAATGCTTTACAGGACCTTTAAGTGCTTGGTCACTGTTGTTGTTGCATTTAATACACTTGGAAAAGTATACGTACAAGAAATGTGAGATGTATAAAGGACCCAGCTGCTTAAAAGATAAGAATAAAATACTGCTCCATGTATAGGTGGAAAGCTGATGGATTACCATGGGAATTGTAGAGAGAATTAGCTTCAAAGTGTACAAATGAAGAAAAATGTCCCATAGCAAAGCACAACAATATACACATAAAGCAAGTAATGACTGTTATTGCCCAAGAGACATGACTGGCACTAAATGTTAGTGGAAATGGATCTTTACTTTCTCCTGTAAATCTGAATTCCTAATTAATACAAACCAAAAGCCCAGCAGAATCTTGAGTTCGTGCTTGTAAACCACCATGGCAGCATCTTTCAGTGCCTGACAAACACGCTTATTTTCTGTACAGCAGCTTCCACTATAAACAATAACTGCAGAGATTTAGAGGCCTAATTTCATTTAGAGGTGAGAGAGTTTCACGGCCTTTCCTTCCAGAAGAGACAAAGCAAGCAAAGCAAAGCTAGGAAGTAACAGAGGACATGCATTTACTCATACTTTTGTGCTGTTTTCCATAACAGAACATAGAGATGGTTGCGACGTGGACAGCAGTGCTCTGCAACACCACCTTAGGAAGAAGCCATGATTTCTCTTTCCTAATTTTAGATTATAAAAGGAGATCAGGAGACAAACTCCTTTAGATATTTATACAGCAAAAGAACCATCTCCCTATGCCTTATTTTAAGATTCACAGTATTTTTTTTGTTTTCCCTGGGACCTCAAATACAACTTTGCCAAATGGATCCTAATACATGCCTAGTGGTGAATACCAAATCTTATTTGAGAATTTATTCTCTGTTAACAATAAGTACTCACTGAGAGTGTCCCTAACTTTCAAACTGCTTATTGCTATTTTAGTGGAATCTTTACCTGTTTCAGTTAAAAGGAATAAATGTACAAGGGTTAGAAATGCTGGTGGAGAAACCTGTAACCTATATATTGATGATGTTGCATTCAATTTATTGAACAATCTTAGTGATGTTTAGTAGGGCAATAACTGGTCAATGAAAAATATATCAGCCAGGTTCTCTAAATCACATGCTCAAGTGTTTAGTGATTGGGAGCTTATTTTGATTTTTATTTTTGAACACTGACTTAGGAATTGCAAATCTACAGAACTGGGGTTGGTTGCAATCATGATATATGCAGGAAAAGCACAGAGGCATGGCAAATGTTTTGTCTTGTCAGCTTCCCTGAATAACGTTTACAGAGACATCCTTCACACACACCACCTTCCTACTGACTCTACTTAGGAAAAATCCAATGAGCTACAAAAAATCTGCCATTCTGTAAATGGAATCAAAACCCATTAAACACCTGTAAGAATGAATTATTTTCATGTAAATTTAGGGGGGAGGGTGTTAATTTGTGTGTTTTGGGGATCTCTTGAATTTTGTTTTGTTTTATAGGGTTTTTTTTAACAAGAAATTCAAGTTACAGAAAAATAAATAAATAAATAAATATTGTAGGTTTGGTTGTTTTGGTTGGTTTGTTTTGTTTGTTTTTTTTCCCTAGAAAAACAACAGAAAAAAACACCAAAACAAAAAACACAAACCACAATGGCAGAATTCAATTTGCCAAAACAGAGATTTCCTTTCATAAGGGAATTTTACATTGTTGTAAATGGAAATAATTAGTTCTCTTTCTTGATATTTAATAAAGAAAATAAGTTTTTAAAAATACATTATTATATCATTATTAAGTTGCCTTATATACTGTACTTGTTACAGGTAAATGTTCATTACAACTTTTGCATTGGCTAAGCAAATACATTTTAATCTACAAAATTCTTCCTTGTTTGTCAAGAAGAAGCACGCATCACTTTTAAACTCTCTAATCCTTCTTTCTTTACGCCTGGGTGGCAAATGCCTGTGTCCTAAAACGTATTTTTCAGGGGTGCTGCCTGGAAAAGATATGCTCTTCACAAATGGCCTGTTCACTGCATGGTGAAATCAAGAGGAATGTTTTTTTCTCCCATCAGCTTCAGACTCTTGGGTAAGAACTGCATTCTCAAAGCACGGTTTGGAGATATATGGAAATCTTATTGACTGCTAGGATTCATGTGACTAATACCCATACACACTGACTTGAACACTTAGGACTAAGTCATTGATTTTTTTGCAGCACGCTTGGATTATAAACTGCTGTAGGATTCAGCACCCCATGTCAAGCCTTATACCTTAGTATTAGCATATTTTTCTGTCCTTTGTTAAATCAAATAGATTTTTTTTTCTTTCTGGCTATCCAGCTGCTTCAACTTAAAGCTATGATTCCCTCATGAGCTTCAGCTTGCTATAGATTTTCTTAAAAATGTCAACAACCTCTTTGCCCTGAAAAGATGAGCTTAGGCAAGATAACCTTTGCACAGACAAAGCACCTGTATTTGCTGAACCTCAATACAGTATCATCTGTACACTGCACTTAGGAAACCTCACATGTTTTTCTTTGGTTCTAGACAAAATAAAAATAAAAAAACCTCAGAAAATACTGTGTTTTGTTTAAACTGCATAGGAAGTTTTAGAGTTTGAAACGATCAATCAGTCCCTTCTTATTTCATTTTTTTTCTCTGTTTCTCTATGTAAGCAAAAGTATGATGAAAATAGCCCAAATTTCCCCCAAGTTCAGTTTGTTAAATCTCTGAAACCTGGAAGATTATTAATGAATAACAGTTGGCATACTTAAATCTGATATTCAGTCAAAGAATCCCTATTGCCCAGGTATACTGCTCACAGAGAGGTTAATAATGATATAAACCATGAGGGGAATGATCCCATACATTAATAAACATAGAAGCAACTGAAGTCTAGCAGCAGTGGATGTTGCAGAAAAAACATAGCCCACTCATCCCAAACATTACAACAGAGAAAGCTGTGGCACTGACGGAAGGCTGTCTTCATGCACAGACAAATTTATTCTACATAAAAAATTGTCATTTACAGAAAAATAAACTCGGAAAATACTATCCACATTTACAGTGCTTCCTTAGCTTACAACATCTACCTCTCAGCAGTGTCAAAAAACATGTCTGCATGAATAGCTTGGGTTTTTTAGTTTGGTGGCCAAATCTACAAATCACAGAGGAACAGTGCAATTTTTAACAATACTCATGTACGAATAGTTGAATTCTGTTTAGAACTGTGAACACCTTCAGACTGCCCAAAACTAACATTTTTTCCATGATGAATGACACAGTCACAAACATTTTTAGCCTACTAGAAGCAACATGTGTTCCAAAGTCTTGCATTCAGCCTTAGTTAACATCCTTATGATAACCTTAGGTGACTTCATCCCATTATCAGTGCATCTGACGTTAGAGATTTAATTTTTTTGTTTGTCTAGCTTCTTGTTAGGGAGATTATCAGTTAGCTCTGCTTTAAAATACCTATTTGACAAAGCTGAAATATGGATTGCTTTTGGAGTCTGCTGGATATGGAAGGAAAATCTTTACAAAATGCTGACGTGCATCTCTGATAATATTGACAAACACAATTTATGTACAAAGACATTCTAAGCAAAACAGAGGGGATAAATCACAAGTCATGAATTCTTTTCAGTTTCTTTAAAAAATATACAAAAATACAAATAAAATAAGGCTATGGAAGGAATAAGTGCCCAACCAGTGATTTTAGCCTTCTATCACTTACCTTGTGTTAATTTATATTCCCCCCAGACCACTATAAATAATTAAAATCTAACAACTAAATATTAATTCAAGACATTTTTTGCTTTTTCAAGTTTAGCTGAGATTTTAAAAACAAAAAATGAGAATGTAAAACATCAGTTCAATGTAAACTGAGCATCAAAACCTGAATTTTACTACTGGGTTAAATTGAAGGAGAAAGGAGTTGTATTTTATTGTAGTGGATCACTAACAAATAAATAAAAAAACCAAAATTAACTTCTAACTATAATAACGTTGGTGGAAGTATCAAGCATTTTTGTGCAATGTTTTACAATTAGAAAATAATTCTGTATTTACTGAACTTTGATAATCAAACTCCTCCCCCTTTCTGAAAGAAAAATTCTGGTTCACAAGTCAGATAGTATTTGCATTCTGTTCTTAAGAATTATATAAAAATATGCCTTTTTGATAAATGGAACATTTATAGAACATAATTTCTTCATGTCCCAAGTGAAATTACTACTTGGAAGCACCCTGAAAGTGGTTTTTAAATAATAATATGCTATGTAAAACTGGATAGACAAAGAAATCTATGGACATAAGTTTTTTGCAAATAAGAACCCTACCCATAAGGCAATTTGTCCTAGATTCAAAATCCACTTGTAACAAGATAAACTAAAGCCATTGGCACTACTTGTGCCCAAAAGTAAAGTTACCATTCTCTGGTTAAAAATAAAAATATATAACTTGGATGCTGACATGATCTTCAGTATTTTACATGATCAGCAGAGAACTGTGTGCGAGGGATTCTGGCATAGCATTGCTGAAAATATATAAATGGGTAGATGGATAGGTGGATGGATAGATAGATAGATAGATTAGATAGATAGATAGATAGATGATAGATAGATATAGATAATATAGATAAAGGATAAATGATAGATAGATAGATTAGATAGATAGATGATAGATAGATAGATAGATAGATAGATAGATAGATAGATAGATAGATAGATAGATAGATAGATAGATAGATAGATAGATAGATAAAAAAAATCCTGGGAAGAAAAGGTCTAACTTGGTAGTTATAGATCAGAAATCTGTATTTTGCCAGCCATGAAAATTGCTGCCTTCTAATGAGCAAAGCCCCTTGATCTTCCATGGATCAGGGTTGAGAAACAGAGAAGGACAACTATAAACTTTGATCAATATTCCTATCCAGACATTTTGTTCAGATGACTATAATCTGTGACACTCCAGCCCTAAGGGGAAGAGAACAGGCAAGACTCATAGGTGGTCATGGTTGAAAGGAATGACTAAAGTCAAAGGATTCACGAAACCTTAAAAATCTTAAAAAGATTAAAAAAAAAAACTTAAATTGATTTAATGAGTAAATTCTATACTTGGCATGGAAATTAGTCCCTGACCTCCAGTATCAGTGCACAGCAGTGGGTTTGGATAAAGGGATAGGGTGAAAGAGGACAGGGAGGGGGATGGATTAAAGAGAGGGAGAGAGAGATAAAAGAAAGGAGGAGGTCACCACTCCTGTCTCCAGCATCAGTCCAGCTGATGCGATACCAAGAGTCTTGGGGCACATGCACCAGGGCTTGATGGGACACCTTTCATACAAAGGTTTCCCTGTCCTGAAGATAATTTTCTTAATTTCTAGGCAAATCATTTATCCTGCATAGTCCTGCTCTAGACCTTTCTGGAAATGGGTCACTGGGGTTTGAGGTCTTTGGTGGCCTTGATCTCTACAGCCCATGCCTTCTTCTTGATCTCACTCCTGCACTGTCTCTGTACTGTGTTGTGTTTATCTCCAGAAGCTAAAACAAAGTTATTTATATCAAAGAAATTTTGTCCTCCTTCTGCATGGCTCCTTCTGCAGCCATGTCCTGTCCTTTCTCACAGCCTGTTGTTACCGACCATCCGTAGCTGGCTCAACATCCATCTGGCTATTGCTGTTTGAGACACGCAATAACCCCTTCATCCTTTCTAGGCTTCTATATAATTTTTCTACCTTGGAAGAGAGATGACAATAATGAATAATTTCTTACCAGCTTCATTTGGCTCATGAGCACATAGTTGCCAAATGCAGATTTAGCTACAGTACACTCTGTAGGTGGCCAACAACAAAAATCCAGACCAAATTGTTACAATGTGTTGAACACAGAAATGAGATGAATCAAGGCTTGATTTTTACAAGGTATTTTTTGTTTCCTGTTTCCTGTTTAACTTTTACAATCATTTGGAAATTGTTCCTCAGATAAGCATAGTTTTCACATTTGTATTTGCCAGCTCTATGGGAGACTGTTGTTACCAAATTGTCAAATTAAAATTACCTTTGGAAGACTTCCCTGCTCCCAGTCTACTTCCATGAGTTGGAAGTGTCCTCAGTAAATATTGATGGCCATTAATTTGTAATTTAGGGTAGAAAGACTGTTACTTCAAGCAATGGAAGCAGAACTGGCAAATTATTATCTGTCATAAATACAGTAACCTTGGAAAGTGGTAGAGCCATCACAAAGACAACTCTCAGGATGAAAAAAGACTTGGTATTAACGAGAAGCAGAGAACCATCAGTCTTCCTAAGAGATAGACACAGATTAATCTGCTGTTCAGTGGTTCATAGCAAATCAGGGGACGTCTACCTTTCTTTACAATAAGAATGCTACTCCCTCTACTTTTTAGTAAACACAGATTAACCTCTTCTTTCCTGAAGTGGTAAACTCAGTCTACCCTTCCTAAACTCCAATTACTATCTTTTAATTTTATTCTATTGCATTTTGTTGTAAAAAAAAAAATCAGTAAATATTATATTGGCTAAGGGTTTTGCCATTTATTTTAAATAGATTAAGTTAATAAATAGGGATCTTATTGTATTTTGATAGGAAGAAATGGCAGTTAATTTTTTTTAATTCATACAGCTTTTTTTCTTTTTAATCTTCTGTTGAACTATTTCACTTATATCTTCCATGTATCACTTCAATCAGATCCCTTGTGAACACAACTTAATAAATAACCACATAAATGTTCATATAATATTTTAAAGTCCAGGAGTACAACTGAAACTTTCAAACTGTTCTTTACCAGTTTTATGTTAAGTTCTTACAATTCTGTTGGCTCAGGGTTGATTTGAATTTGTCCAGAGGTTTCATCAATTTTCCACTGGAAAATAAACCTGGAACCCTGAGGTGTTTCCACATTATTTCATTGTCATATGTACTTTGGAACATTTAAATTTCCCAAATTTTATTTGACTAATTTTATTTTTATATCTTCCTCAGTAGCCCAGCACTTTTGCTAGACATTCTAACTATGTGCATGAACACAACTGTTTTGCAGAGTTTTCTCAAAAAGTGTGAAAACACTGAAAAGCTAGCTTTTCCAAGGTGCAAGATGAAATTGAGCTCTTGTTTTATTCCAGCAGTTATTGTTGCCTATTGACACTCAGCTATTTTTTCCCATGGTTTCTTCCCTTCTGACCATTTCATTCTGAGAATACTCTCTATATATTTAGTAAGTTTCATTCTGATTAATGCAATAAGAATGCTCTGTCTGGGTTTTTTAAAATATTTTTGCCTAAGCAATGCAGTAATTTGGAAATTATCATAAAAGAGATAAAAGAAGAAAATAATAGAAAAAAAGAGAAAGGAAAGGAAAGGAAAGGAAAGGAAAGGAAAGGAAAGGAAAGGAAAGGAAAGGAAAGGAAAAGGAAAGGAAAGGAAAGGAAAGGAAAGGAAAGGAAAGGAAAGGAAAGGAAAGGAAAGGAAAGGAAAGGAAAGGAAAGGAAAGGAAAGGAAAGGAAAGGAAAGGAAAGGAAAGGAAAGGAAAGGAAAGGAAAGGAAAGGAAAGGAAAGGAAAGGAAAGGAAAGGAAAGGAAAGGAAAGGAAAGGAAAGGAGAGGAAAGGAGAGGAAAGGAGAGGAAAGGAGAGGAAAGGAGAGGAAAGGAGAGGAAAAGGAGAGGAAAGGAGAGGAAAGGAGAGGAAAGGAGAGGAAAGGAGAGGAAAGGAGAGGAAAGGAGAGGAAAGGAGAGGAAAGGAGAGGAAAGGAGAGGAAAGGAGAGGAAAGGAGAGGAAAGGAGAGGAAAGGAGAGGAAAGGAGAGGAAAGGAGAGGAAAGGAGAGGAAAGGAGAGGAAAGGAGAGGAAAGGAGAGGAAAGGAGAGGAAAGGAGAGGAAAGGAGAGGAAAGAAGAGAAAAGAAAAGAAAAGAAAAGAAAAGAAAAGAAAAGAAAAGAAAAGAAAAGAAAAGAAAAGAAAAGAAAAGAAAAGAAAAGAAAAGAAAAGAAAAGAAAAGAAAAGAAAAGAAAAGAAAAGAAAAGAAAAGAAAGAAAAAAACATCTCAGCAAAAAATGACACCTATTGCAACCTACAGCCTGGGTTCAAAAGCACACAGTCCAAATTGAGGATTAGCTTTCCTTCAATTTGTAGAAGTTTAGTTTTGGGGTTTTTTTGTCGTTGTTTTTGTTTTGTTTTGTTTTGTTTTGTTTTATTCTAGACTTGAGGCTTTTGCTGGTGTTGATGAGATTTTTGTAAGTAAAAATTTTATTTCAAATATTTTTTTTAAGGGGAAATATATCTCCCATCCAAATAGACTTAAATATTTAAAGAAAGTAGTTCAAAAATTTAGCGGTTCTAACGTGACAAATACATTCAATAAAAGAAGAAAAGGAATGTGGGGGTGGGATTTATTAAAATATAGCAGAAATCAGTTTTTTTATTCTGGCTTCCCAGTTTATTGGTCAACATATTAAAGACTTTTCCTATGTTTCCTGTTTTTCCTTTTTTTCCCTGTTTTTCCTCTTTTTTTCCTTTATTTTCAAAGATAAAGTAGGGCTTCAATGATAATGTGGAAGTTGATTAGCCATCTTGCAGGATTGTTTTTCCACCATAATTTTTTCCTGATTTAATCTACCTTAGACATTTTTGAGAAAGCTCATTTTCTCTGTGTAAGATCCTACTATGCCTGGAAGATTTTGTCTTTTTAACAATTTATGTCCTGCATTTTATGCCATCTCTTGAAGGAGAACTATGATAAAATAATGTTATACAATTTAGGTATAAAACAAAACCAAACTGCCTTTAGAAGGATGTATTTTGTACTTTAACAGTACCTGTGAGTGTCTATAGTCATAAATATCCAGCTGAGGTTCAGAGACCTGTGAACCTTTGTTATCAGCACAACTGAACAGCATTTATGGTACCCACAGAAGGATGTTTGAAGTATTGACACTCAGAATCTGTGTTTCTGCCACAGACCTCCTGCATATGATCTTAATATCACTGCTGCTCTTCTCCAACACTAAATGTAGCATTATTAGGTATCACCCACAAAACAAAAACAATATGTATTTTTTTCAAATATTTGACTTTAATCAAGCCTATAATAATTTCATATTTGCTGCATGACTACCCAAAGTCTTTAATCTCAGTACCACGTTTATACGTCAACATGATAGCATAATAAAACTCATTTAAGTCATTTAAAGCTGTTGAATTGTCAAAATGTTGCTATGTAAAGTCATGAGCTCCAACAGTTCCTGTAAGGCCCTTAGAGCCTTACAAATCCTTGCACATTATATCTCTATACTTAAAATTCTAATAAACATTCCTTTGTTGAGTAGCTCTACAGCAAGTCAGAGTGAAAAACTGTTTAAAGCTGCATTTTCACCTCTTAGAAAAGCTCTACCAAACTTTTATTGTTTCTTATTCTTGTGATTCAAACCACTATGTATTATATTCAGCTTGATGGACTCCCCACGAGTTCACTTTAAGCATTTCAATCAGCAATTTCTCCAGGCATAACAGAAATGTCTGTTAAAATATTTATATAACTTTACCACCTCAGTGATAGAGGCAAGAATCTGACTGTAACTGTTAATACAAGAGGAGATTTAACAGACTAGTGTTTCACATCCATGGAGTGTTGTAATGCTTTCTTACAATGGGCTAGAATTACGTCCTGTTTTATTTATAATCTGAAGTAAAATATGCTTCACACTGATAGCACAATTAAAGTTCTAACAGCCAAAGGCTCTTCCTACTAATTTAACCCTAAAAAAAAATCTTTTTCTACGCTTTATTGCCAAAGCTCATGAATGGACTATTCTTTGCTCGCATGGATAACAATCCTGCTAAGAATCACAAAATTCTGACTGTAGTATTAAAATGCTTCTGACACCAACCACTGGAGCAGCAAATAGCCTGAAATTTGGCAAACCCTCTAGACCTGAAAACTTTTTCAGGAATCACTTAGCCATCTATATGCTTGTGCATGACAAGTAATTATTCAGAAATGCATTGTATTTTTCCTTAGAAGTAGCTGAGAGTCAAGGATTTCAGAGCTGCCTGCCAATACTCTTCAGTCTTATAAATATCAGTAAATGCAAAAGAAATAAGCTTGTCTTTTTCTCTAAAAAATAGTCTCAGATGTTGATCTTCTGTTTTGCTTTTTAAAAATTATTTTATTTTTATATTACACAAAGATAGCTGTCTCTTCTTCCCTCCTCCTCACCTCTCATTACAGGAGTGTCTTGTCAAAATTATCACATCAAGGCATGAGGAGATGTGTGGCTGCTGTGTCATATTTCTGCAACCAACACAGGACTTTCAAGGTTGAAATCTCTAAACTTGCTATCAGCCCCCTCCTCCAGTCAGCTGAACTCCCTTTGAGCATCCTCCTGATCCTCATCCCCTGAGGAATGCTACTCACACCCCACGGCCAGTTAAACTCAATCAGTGACCTGCCCCTTTAGGCTCGACAGTCCTGCCGGTCCTCAGCCCACTCCTAACTCACTTCATCTTGACATCCAAGTAGAAAGATATTGTGCCAGACTGCCAGAAGCCTGGCTGGTGTCAAGGTGAGCCTTCAGACCAAGGTGAGCCTTTTCTTCATCTATCTGCTGTCAACAGATCTAATAATTTCTACCACACTGGTCTAGAATAATTTAAGCCTGGTAAATCCATGGTAGCTGTTCTCAGTCACTTTCCTGTCCTTCATGTGTCTGGAAATTAGTTTCCAAGGTCTGAGATGAAACTAATCAACCTCTAGTTCCCTGACTAAGAACTAGGCAAGGAATCATTCTTTGTCTTTTTTGGGGCATGGCACAAGTCAATGGACAATTGCTGACATCTTATCCCTCCTACTTCAAGGCAGAATGGATCAGACAGATCAGATATCCCTTGTGCTCACTGACACAGTGTGAGCACAATAACATTCAGACTGCCCAATTTGATCAGGCTGGATTCCAGCTCTTACTCTGGAACTTCAGTCTCTGTGGTAGACTTTGTACCAGTTGAAGTTTTTCCTACTGCTTGACATATAAACGGAGTAGAGCTTAACTTTCAGGGAAATTCTGTGTTTCAGGGGGAAAAAAATTAGAAAAATACTTTTATACTTGTATCCAGAGTCTTCACCAGTCTTTAGTATTTCCTCACACTCACAGATCATTGTCATCACAAAATTCCTATACTATTTTCCCTGTTGTTTATTGGGAGTTTTTTCCTGTCTCACACAAACCCATTCAAGATGCAATCTAAATTTTTTTGTCCTGCACTTTAAAATGTCTACAAATCTTCTTGGGCACACTCATTTATTTAGAAGTTTATAAAACTGCACTAGACATTTATAAGATGATAGTTCCCATTCATATAATGCCACAGTTAACACCTTGGCTAACACTACAGTGGTCCTTTTCTGCTGGCAAACTCAAAGAAATATCTTCAAGAATCAGAAGAGGAAAATCTCCAAGATTTTCCTTTGTTAATAATTTCTTTCTCTTTTCTGTGATTTTGATAATGATCATATTTTATCTATTTCATATCATGCCTTTTACTGTCATTTAAGTTGTACCAGTGACCTATCAGCTCAGAAACTTGAGGAATTTAAATCGTTTTAGATTGAATTGTTCTGTGTTCTGTTTAAATATTGTATCCAAAGACGCAATTTTTGTACTCTAACCTTATTGGTAAGACTCCCAAAAGCTCATTTTCTTCAGTCATGACACTCTGAATGGCCTATGTGTCCAAGTTTAGGAATTTCCACCAAGAAGGTGTTGCTAGTTGGCAAAAGACACATATATTAATCCTGTCAGTGTCACTACTGCATTACAAGACAGATGTTGGAAAAGAAAAATGTGTCATGTGAGAGGAGGAATTAATAAGCCTCTGATAATAGGCAGGTAAGTCCTTAGAATTTGCCCATAGTAACTAATGCAAAACAAAAATCTCTAAAAATATAGGTTGTAGTCTAATTTTTTTTTCAAAGCAAGGGATATGTCAAAGATTTTGGGGGATATGTTTTGGACTTTTGTTTTTCTGACGCATCACATTGTGATATCTTATGGTGTTATTCACATTATTGCTTCTCACATGTACAAGCGTGTTCAACAAAAAAAATTCTATGTCCCAAATATTATATCAACTATAAAATAAGGCTTGTAGGAGCTTTCTAATATCAGAAACACATCTCCTTCCTTTTGATTTAGAAAAAAACCCAGCTGTATATTTTCCTCCCTGACACTCTTTTAAGTGAAATACAATTCTCTGTATGTCTCCCTGATTACTCAGAATTGATCAAGGTAGGATAAAACTGTCACTTTATCAATGGCAATAGGGAAGAAAATTTTGTGAGAGGGGTAGAAAGTAGGGTTTGTCTTCTTCCTTTTTTTTTGCATCACAGTAGTTGTTTTACCTTTTGATGATCTCTGTATGAGCCACTTTTTCCATCTTCAGACTTTAAGGAATTTAAATGCAATTGAAAGTTGGGAACATTTGGTTTTATTACAAGTTTTATTTGTTTTCTACACTCAACAGAAGGTCCAAAAAAATTTTTAAAAGGCATTTTTAGCCTTCTGATCATGCATAGCTGAAGTTAGAACATACCTGGTGGTTAAGTCATGATACTTCTTGCAATAACACCAGCAGAAATAAATCAGAATTAATCTACCTGCTAAGCAATGATTGGTCTCCTATTGAAGGTCTGTTTTTCAAAAGATCAACTGAGCTCCACAATCTAATGAGAACTGGTAAAGTCCTGTTCAAAAATCATGTTACTAAGACTCATCAAAAGTCCAGAATTGGAAACACAGGGAAAATAGTTAATTGATTGAATACTCTTTGTTGGTAAGGATAAAATGTGATAACTTCAGCCCAAAAGCCATGGGGAATCTGAACCATACTCTGCAGAATGATTAATGTTGTCTTGCTAAAAGTAACACTTTCAAAACTTATCCAAACCCACAAATATTTCCTGGCATGATATAATTTATGTGAAGATGCAACAGCAAATGTACTCTTTGATATTAATGCAGAGTAAATGCAATATCCATCTGTAAATTCATATCTTCATTATAATAGATAATATTTAGCTTATCTAGGAAAGATAAATTTTAATTTCAGAATAAAACTAAGAAAATTGTATCCTAGTGCAATACCTGATAACATGACTGTTCTTACTAGGTTTTCAAAGTTATTTTAAACAGGTATTTTGAAAGAAAATGCAGAAACAGACTTGGTGCTCTCCCAGATTATAATGCAAAAAAAAATATTATTTTCTGAATTGCCTTACCTTCAGAATTACATGGAAGTGTAGAAGGCAGGAAAGAAAGAAAAATATCAGGGAGAAAGAAAGCTCAATGGCTCAAGGAAAAAATGCACAGAAATCTGAAAAGAGATAAGAATGTGTTCACATTTTGCATCAGCTTTCTTCTGGTCATCCCTAAGGGTTTGATTTTAAAGCGGGATAAAACAGCCTCATCTATACCCCAAGGCTTGTAGGTGTCTTCGTGGGTGTAAGTGGACTAAAGAGGCACAAAGACGCCAAGAAAATCTGTTTCTGTACTGCAAAGAGAGATTAATTCCTGTTGAGTAGAGCCTACTTCACTTAGCCTGATAACATTGTGTCCCTTGGTTGCTAGGAAAAGGGAGAAAAAGAGCTGTCATAAACAAGCAAGCAAGCACCTAGCTTGGTAAGTCAAGATATCATCTCCCTTTATGAAGTTACACTGACATCCTCTTCTGCAGTAAAGAAAAAACAAAGTATTTTCCAAACCATGCAATAATACTGATTTTGCTCCCCCTTTTTTAATGAGGACTTGGCTCCTCAAAATGTAACAACATAGAATATCATTTATTTCAAACAGCGATAGAGTTTAATCATCCGGAATAGACCCAAATAATTTGAAACAAATCCAGTTTATTTAACTCAACCAACAAGTTCTGGAATATTTTGAGGGAAAAAGATACATAGTCATACTAACCAGATCCTTGTGTAATTATCTGTGTTATAGAATCTAAACAACTTCTAGCTTATCCTCCAAACTGTGCCTCCAGGAGTGTCTTTTTCTTCCTCTTTACTTCTGTCTTTAGGAAAAGACAAAAAAAACTTCAAATCCCATGTCAGACCCAGACACTTCTAAGTGCCCTGATACTTACAGTCACCTCTTTCTTCCTAGCAAGTTTCTCACAGAGAGAGAGATGTGAGTTCAAAGAGCTCCAAAGGACACTTAAAAAAGAAAAGTCCTTAAAACACTTATGTAGTGTATATACATGGACCCAGTAATAAAAGAGTCAGTTTATGGAAACTTTGCCAAATCTAGAGTGGCCCTGCCAATCTTTGCCTCAGGCATGCTGATTGCTTCAAATTTCATCAAATTTGTCAGCTGCAGAACAACCTTTCAATAGAAGACCATCAAAAGTAGTTATTTTTCTAAATACAAGCCAAAACCTCAATTCTGTTTCATGAAGTCCTTGTATTCTGCTGGTTCTTAACATGCTAGGTGGTGTTCTAAGCAATCCGCAGAGAATCATCCTCTGATGATTCGACGCCTTTTACATGCAGGATGACTTAAACAGTCCAGTCCAACAGTGCAGTTTAACTCCCACCAAGAAAATCACATCTTTCCTGGCAGGCTGGGCAGCTCTCAGTGGTAGCCCAGCTCCTACATCTTGGTTAAACAGCCAGCAGCCAAGGGTCACAGATCTGAGGACCCAGCCATGCAGCAGGGAATAGGACCACGCAGCACTGGCTAACAGGAAAGCCTGACTTCCTGACTCTCTAGTTGACTGGCAAGCTGCATAGAGCAATTCCTGAGAGTTATTGAGTTGTAAGAGTTGAAAGTGCAGTGGAGAAGGATTGGGCACTGCTGTCAGAAGAAAAAATATGTCTTGAGCAGGAGGGAATACTGTATAGAAAAAGAAAAAAGGGTATTTTGGAGGTCTGCCAGTGTGGAGAGCACAGAGTTTAGAAGGCAGAGGAATATTGACATCAAGGAATCTGCAAGAGAGAGGGGCATACCAAACTGGATTCTTTTGACTGGTTCTCATCATTCTTTCACTGAAGTTATAACACAAGAGTCCTACAACAATGGGTGGGTGAGATATTAATGCATGTCAGAAAAGCAACTCACTTCAAAACAGCTGCTTAACTGTTGCTGCATTGGTTGCATTTGTTTGACTCATCTCTGAAGGATTTCTGCCATGTGCAACTGTGGAAGAATCTCAAAACTCAGAGACTGACACCTTGAAAATGTGCAATACACTGATTTTTGTTCAAGATAGCGGCCTCTTCAGCAGGGAATGCTGCCATACTCTAGGGGATAGGTGCAGACTTCCATATCCCTGTGAACTGTGAGTCTCCCAATCCTTTTTGCATGGTCTCGATTATTTTCCTTGTTCACAAATCTCAGTGTGTCCATCCCTCACAGGAGGCTGCTCTTTTTGAGTGAGAAGAGGAAGCTGAAATCATCAGTGACTCACCCTGACAACTGCAGCACTCAGTTAACCCCCCTGTTAAGGCTTATGTGTGATATGGCTGACTGCAAGGGGAATTCTTTTGCTTCGAGGCTTCTTTCTACCAAATAATCACCAAAAAAAAAAAAAAACAAAAACAAAAAAAAAAAAAACAACAACAACAAAAAAAAAAACCAAAAAAAAAAACACCAAAAAAATAAAACAAAAAAACAGCAGTTGACAAGAAAAATCAACAACCCTTAAGTTTCTCAGCAGAATGGAAAAAGTGGAGGAAAAAACCCTCCATAAGGTTAATTTTTCAGGTCCTCTCTTGATAATAGGATATTCCTACCACTTGGGCAGTCAGATCTGTTGACTGTCTGTACATACTAAAAAATTTTGTGACTTTTTAAATCTCACACTCTGAATGATGGTTGTTTCAAACCAAGGTATCCTACAAGATGGGTTTGAAACATGCAGCATTTTCTAATATATATGCTGCTGCTGTGCCTGCTGCTGCTGAACATATCACTTTTTTATTTAGTTGCATTCAAGCAGAAGTTAAAAAAAGGTTTTATGTATAACATTAAAGAAAATTGAACAAATCTCACCCTGATAATGTAAATCACAATAGGAGAGTGAAAAATCAAATCTTCCTCATTGTCCAGTGGATATCAACTTTGTTCAGGTCTTTGAGATATTTTTGCTCTACGAACAAATAAAGGATGTGGAAGCCACAATTACAGGCTACTTAAAATCATGGGGTAATTTAATTTCTACTTATTTTTCCCCCCACTGGCTGTTAATCATGAGACTGTGCATTTCCAATACTTTTCTAGTTATTTTCTGCATGCTGAGAGGTCAAAAATATGTCCTGAGATAATAATACAAAAAAGAATGGTTTTGTAGTCCAGATGAACACTTTTATCCTCAAGCTGTGAGAATTCAGGAAGGAAAAAGTATCATGAGATTGTTATAATTTTATGCTATTTTTATACTTTATGTTCTATTTCTCAAGATAGACAAATTGAAGATCTATATTCACGTGTTAAAACAAAAGACAAATATATCTATTTCTCATACTTGTTGACCATTCCTGGGCTGAAATGCATAATAAGCAGAGAATTATGAAAATCCCCACCCAACTTAATGTAGAATATTTCATATTTCATAGATATTTCCTCTCTACTGTAATCTTACAAAATATTACAAAGAACATATGTTACATTATATTAGCTCTTATCCTGCATATGCAAATAAATCCAGTTCTTTGCGGTTTGTTTGTTTGTTTGTTTGTTTTTAGTTTGGTTTGGCATGGGTTGGGTTTTTTGGTTGGCTGGCTGGTTGCTTGGTTTCTTGCTTTTTTGGTTTGTTTGTTTGTTTGTTTGGGGGGGTTTGTTTGTTTATTTTTTCCAGAAAGATAAAGAACTTCTGCAGGATTTCCTCTTCTTCGGTTTTGATTAGTAGATTGCATATTTCCCATTAATAGGATTTGGATTTGCGTGTTATAAAAATCAAATTACTTCTAAGGCATACTTTGCAAGTATGAAAAGCAAATTAGTTTGTTCTCCAATATTTATATAAAAGTCTTTCGCTTAGGTGAACACAATTACATTATCAGTCCATAAGAGTATTAAAATTTTCCTTCTTAATAACACCTTTGAAACTTCTGTGCCAATACTTTGATTGGGATTTGTGCAGTATTCCTGGTAAATGAGACACAGGTAACCTAGAGGTGAAGTACATACACACTCTTTGACTTGCCACATATTCTGGCAAAAAAATTAAGAGAAAAATATTTAGAAACTGTTGTCATTTACAGATTTTATACAGCACTGATATTTAGGAAATATGAGTTCCATAAGTAAATCCTGTCAGGGAAAGAGTTGGAGTTTATTTTTTATTATTTTTAAAAACTTAAATAATTAATAATTTAATCTCTAAAGCCAGAGAAAACAGCAGCTGAGGTCTTTTATAAGAATGACCCGTGTACATCTTTTCACAGAGTTTCCTGGAATAAGTTTCAAAGATAACTTTGCTACATTTTGAGAATTCAGCTGGGAATATACAACACCACAATTCAAAGAAATACTCCTCTCAGAGAATGTAGATTTAAGGTTCACTCCTATCTCCATTGTTCCCCTAGAATACAGTTAAAAAATCAACCCTCAGCATCCATTGCTGTGTGTTTGATTTCCTTTCCTCAAGTAATGACTTTAAAGATTACTTCAGGTCTGTAATTCAACTTGAAAGTATTAATCTACCTGCACATGAACACATGGATTAAATAGCAAAGGATAATAGAACTTCCTGATCTTTCAGAGGCTGTGAAAACCACTTGCTTCTTCCCTTTGCTCTGACACTTCATGCTTTCTCTTCACAAGTATGATGGCATTTACAAGCAAGGATTCATTAGAAGCACATATGTGAATTTGAGTACTCAAATTTGCCAGCAGTATAAGATGTAAGGGTCCAGTAGATCTTTATCACTTTCTATTATTCTGACAAATCTCTCTGAGCAACATGAACAGATGTGGAGCAGTTTTAGCATGAGAGGGCCAGGTACCTGAACAGCCAAAAATCTGTGTACTGAAATGAGTTGAAATATGGATATCATCTCAAAATGGGGAAAGCTCTCACCATTGTCTAAGCTCTTCCAGAATCTATTACAATAATTCCCACTGACTTCAGAGATACCTAGCTGATTAAGGAAGAGCTGATGAATTGAAGGTTTCCCAGCTGCTAAGCTCAGACACAAAGTCACTGATGACTTCAACAGATGGTCCTGCTTTTAGGCCATTGAGAACTTTATGAGCCATTTATCCTCCTTCAGGCAGCTCATCATGTGAAATAAGGAACAGAATGATGTACTAATGTGTTTTGTAACCAAATGCTCTGGTCCATGTCTTTCCTGAGTGGCATCCAAATCCCCTCCATTTGAGGAATAGCTATAGATAAAAAATTAGCAGAGTTAAATAATAAAAATAAATCAGTGAAACACTTAGAACAGTATCACAGATACAGCCTTTTCTCATCTTAAATAAAGCTAGATTAGGATAGCTTTTATAAAAGAGATATTATAAAGGTTATGAAGGCAACAACTTTCATTTTCAACTCCATTTTTGTTAAATTCCATATCTGCAACAAAGTGATTCACTAAACAATATCTAACTTCAAAATCAGTCCCTGGGTTTGAGCCTGGCTACTTTTGTTCTTACCTAGAGTCAATCAAGACAAAAGCAACCAATGCAATTTTCAGAGCATGGGTTTCTTGCTGACACAAGACAAAGCTACTGAGACAAACTCCAAAACAGCGTGTGCCATTAAAAAAAAAAAAAAGAAGAAGAAAAAAAGTTCCATTTGGAAGGATTTTATTTCTTTCTTAAAAAAAATCAATCAAAGCCACTGTCTCTTTGGTCTAAATATATTTAAATCTATATGTGTGTGTCATGTGAATATGGGATATGTTCCAGAAAAATCCCTTGGATCACATCTAGTCTCAGTTCTACTAAAGTGTTCAGTGAGGTTCCCCGAACAGGATGTTTAAATCAGTGACTTGTTTTCCCAAAATACATTTTAGTGTTTATGAGTGGCATGTCTCTTTGGTGCACAGAAATGAGGCCTCTGTTTGTCCTGGGACCAGAGAAATTAAAGAGTCTAAATGAACACTTCTAGAGGGTTATTAAAAGAGAACTGAAAGAAGGAGGTAAAAATATTTCTTTTAATTATTTGATTCTTCTTTTGCCACTGTTAATGCAATCACAGTTTGAAATTGTAGTAAGAAATGCAGTGAATTTATGCCTTCACACCCACCCTTTCCAGACCAACTACCTGGGCAAATGAGCAATAAAACTGCACCACATGTAAGGTACTAATTTTCTTCTCATTTTCAGATAAGGTTGGAAATCCTCCCTATTTATTAAAAGATTATTCTTCTAAGCATATATCACAAGCTCAGAGAGCTGTACCATTGGATCTAACTTCTTCTCTGTGCTCTTTTCAGGCACTTAAAATGTAATATTATTACAATAACTACAATTTTGGTTCAGGATGACTGTACTCTAATAGTATTGCAATCCCATGTGTTGAAAATGTCCAGTTTTGTGTCATCAGTTGTTTTGTTGAGCAAAATATTATTGTTATTATTATTATGGCCTCTGTTGAACCCACTGCGGTGGCTAAGGTTTGATGATACAGAGGCACGAGCAACTCTCAGAAAGAGAACTCTGTGACTTTCAGTGAGTCACAAGAGCTTGTTGGTTGTAGGTGGTAAAATCGCTGGTTTTTAATGCTACATTGAAGCTGCAGGTCAGCATTTCAAGTCTGTATTTTCATAAATAATTCATTTCCTATTATTAAGCATTTACAAAGAAAGAAAGAACAATGAAATCAACAGGAACAGCAACATGTTCCAGTCTTGGATGAAAAAATCCCAAATATTATTCTCTGTCCCTAGAGTATGTTAGTAACAGCATAACCCTAATAAAAGTTGCTGTGGGGTTTCTGACAAACTATTTATTGCTTAATTCTTTTTCCTTTGTGCATCAATAAAATTGTTATTCTAAACATTTGCTATCAAACAATAGAAGCCTGCTGTGAGATCATTCCCACTGATTTAAGGCTGATTATTTTCACATAGCAGCTGTCACTAGGTATTCCACATTCTTAAGCTCTATCATTAGAGAGGAATCACAGCCCCATTTCTGACTGTAGATCATGGCATTCTTGTGACTCAGAGCCTGCTGTGCTAATTTCTACAGAGGCAAAGCAGGAGCTCAGCTTAACAAATAAAAAATCTGTTCAAGTTCTACTGGTATTTAAGTGAATAGGTTAAGATTATGTTTCCCATCATGGTGGGAATGCTGTAATAAAGACTTCCTTGTGGGATCAGGCCCTTGGAAAGAGAGAGATAAAGGTATTAATTCATAAGTTCAAGGAAAGCCCAGCGTCATCCCATTTAGTTAATTTGACTGGACAACATTAATCGGGCTTGCATTCTGCACTCATAATTTTTTGGCTTGGACTATATCTCCTGTGCTTGTTCAGCCTGGTAAACCTTCTGGTATTCAAATGATCAGTAATAATTACATATTAATGAAATGTATGACATGTTTCTTACCATTGTTGTTGAATATAATAATAAATATCTTAACAGTCTACAAGGTGTGCCAGCAGATTACAGGTTGTAATAGCTCCTAAAGTAAAGAATTTATAGTTCAATACAGTACACACCTTATAAATCCTCATGTAATAATGGGGGTAAAGTGCTTTTGTGAAATCATTATGTTTCTGGTATGTAGGAAAGAGTCATTATGCTTCTTGGAAATGTTAATGACCTTGTATAGACAATTTTAAAATCACAGAGTCTAGAATAAAAGGATGGTTTGGGTTGGAAGAGACCTTAAAATCATCTAGTTCCAGTTTTCCTGGCCTGGCTGCTTCATTTTAATGATGACAAATAGGTGCACATACACTATGAAAAAATTCTGAGAAACCATGAAGAAGTACAAGAAGAAGAAAAATCTGAGTTTTTTCTGAGACAAAAAAAATTTATAGGACATTGGTTTGCCTTAATTACACCTTGCCAGTTTCAAATATACTTTTCATTTTAGAAATGGCAATAAATGTTTTTCAGAGAGAAAATTATCATTAAGAGTCAGAGAAGGAATCAAAGGCATATATGTCTTGTTGTACATAGCTGTTTGTGGTTTTGTGGCTGTGTCAGGTGTGTCATGCACATGCACAATGGATTCCTGTTTTTAGGGGATAGGTAAGATGCAGATCACCTCTGTGATCCATCAACATAACTCTCCTTCTAGTGATGAATGTGTTTGCTGTGTCCTGGGGGTCCTCCTTTTACTATGTCAAAATAGTGAAAGTGGGAGAAGAGTTCTATTCACTATATTTAGCTTTTTATATAAAATCCATAAGGGTTAAGCTAAGGCTATAAAATTGTAGCCTGAAGCCTGAAAGTTTCATGAAGTTACAAACAACCGAGTAAGTGTAGCTTTTGTTGCCTCTCCAGCTCCAATGCTTACCTGGAACAGCGTGATTTGGATTTCTTCCTCTGAAAACGTTATTGCAGGAACTAAGATGAAGAAAAGAGTCAGAAACTTACTTCAATCCCTTTCTTATTTAGTATTGTCCATTTGTCCCCAACACATTTATAGATAATATGTTGAAAGCCAGTAAACTGCTAAATTTGGTGCTGGTTTGTTTTGTTTTGTTTATCTATTAAAGTCTGTAGGCTGTGAGCAGTGATTTTCGGTCATTTAGTTGTGCATCTCCTTTCTTTGACTTTTAAACAAGAAGCTTGTCAAGACAGTCTCAGTTTCTCATGGTTTTTATTATTTCTAGACCATTTCTAGACATTGAGGATGTCTAATGCTTCAATATGAGAAAATTTAAGTTTTAGTATAAACTCCTGACCACTCAGAAACTTGGAAGTCATGTGAGTGTACATGAGTGAATGTTGATTTTTTTGTACAAAGGAGGGAACTGCCAAAGTTTTCTCTGCACCATCTCCTCTACTACAGCTGATGTGTGATGAAGAGGAAAAAGGAAAATTATGACCTAATTCCTTGTACAGAAGAGAAGAATCCCATACAAAATTTTTGGACACTAATTTTTATTTTGTGGAAAAAATAGGGATTATTGCAATGAGATAGACAAGGTCACAGTGAGAGTCCTAAGAGAATTAAAAAATGTGTACTCAAAATTTTCTCACTGATTCAAAATAAAAATGGGGGGAAATAAATGGACTACCCTTAAGGGGAAGGATGGATCTAATGGACACTAAGAAATATTCAGATGCATTCTTTCCAGTTAGAGGTTGTTTGAGCATAACTAAACTGATTGAATTTGGACTATTGGCTGATTCTATAGAGAAAACAGAGATTTGACTAGAAAACTGCTGGAAGTTCTGAATCACTGTTTTCTCCAAAGATATGTTTATTCTGTGCAGTTCAACACACAATTAGAGAAAACACCAAACACTTAAGTGAAACTGCTAAAGCAGGAAAACAATACTACCTTTCTTAGCCAATATGTTAGACACTGCACTGGGAGCCTCCTAGGACTCTGTTGTTGATTCAGCCTAGGTGAGACAAGCAGCAAAGACACAACTCTCAGCCACAGAACTGGGTTTGGGGCTGTTTACTCAGAAAATTGCAGTGGAATCATTAACACCTATGGCAGAGTGTCTATCCAGCTACAAGGAACACATTTGTGTAATGTTTTTCCCAATCAATTGTGTAGGATTGTAACCTTCATAGTTCTTTATTTACAAACATTAAAACCATTCAGAAATATCCTCCACTGAAAGTCTTCCTGTGTTTGTTCATCTATCCAAGTGGAGAGGATGGCATCGGGCCAAGCACATAATCCGTAATGTGCCCATTTGGTGCCAGGCACAGTGTAAGTCATTTTACAGTTTATATTTCCATTTGAATTTAACATAGCTCCTCTTTGCCATTCCAATGATTTGCTTGCTTGGCTGTTATGCAGAGGAACATTGCAGCTCCATGACAGTTAAAACCAAAAATGCTGCTCTCAATGTAGTTAATTAGGAGAGAAAATGTTTCTGTATACAATTTTGATATTCACCTCTGCCCTTAAAATGCACAATTATCATTTCAAAATGGACTTTTTGTTATTGATGGGGCTTTTTAGCCCTGGAGCACTGACTAATGGTACACTATAAAAACCACTACAAAATTTGGACCAATGCATAAAGTTAACAAAATATTTTCTCTCTCCACCTTAAAATGAATTTTTGAACAATGTAGACTTTCCCAGTCCTGTATTTTCCTTTTTTCCCATTGTCAGTTTAGGTTGTTTTGGGTGTTTTTTTTTGTATTTTTACAATTATTTCTTAGTAATGGCATAGATGAATACATCAAATCAGTACAGAAACACCTGCCTGAGCATATACAATGAGCCTCTGATCTTGCAGTAAAGTCTGACAATCAGATTATACAGCCTCTCAGATTTTCCTCTAAAGGTCATCCTAGTACCAATTCCATTGCTGTCTAGAGACCACTGAGATTTTCTTCAGGTTACATTTATGTCTTTAGCTGCAGTCTGGTAACTACAAGTAAAAAGGAATGATTTTTTTTTCCTTTGCAGGATGGTGATGGTAAGGTAGACCCATAAGTAAAGTAAAGTAGAATAAAGTAAAGTAAAGACATAAAACCCTGCATTTGTTACAGAAATCCTTGGCTATCACCTTCTGAAGTTAGTTTCTTGCAAATCAAATTGCTATTATAATTAAACCATTTTGAACATATCATTTTCAGTGAACTTATATAAGTTCAGCTAATCCAGATTTCCTAATTTTATTATTGACATGTATTTTTAGTGTCAATTTAATACATATTGCTAAATATCTGTAGGAAAAAATAATTATTATATTAAAATTATTATTACATTTCAGATAATAACAACTTTCCTGTTTCATTTTCGAGAATAATTTCTCCAGCCAAAATATACTTTAATTAAATCTCCTTTGATATCCTCTGGAAAAAAGCACATGGGTCATTAAATATCATTTTCCATCAAAGGCATCCAGGTTCTTCTGCCTGTTGCCTGTAATTTTATCACAAATAAATATGAAGTGCAAGTGGGAAGTTCAGTGACTGCTCAAAGCAGGGAACTCTAATATAATTTTAGGTTATAGGTAAATATCAGTTGTCACCTTTACACAGCTTACTTTTTTCTGTTGAAATCCTGATTACCTGTCAGGTGCCTGGAGAGCACATGGGACAACTTTTATTGCTACTTAGTTTCTGAATGCCGCTCCTTTTAAACTCGAGAACCTTCAAGCTTTGTTTTTACTGGTATTTCATCCAGCTTGTGCAGCTTGAAGGGGAGTAAAACTCAAGGCTAGAAGTAGGGACAGGCTCTGTCCAGTGGAACAAAATGACAGACAATTATATGAGAGGAACTCTTGAACTACAGCTTTTCCTTTGTCATCTGAGTTGTACTCACAAAAATAGCATTTACTCATGCTCAGGAGAGTTCTGGCTGTTCTGAGCCAACGGGCTCCTTAGTTAACAAAAGGCAACTCATTCACATCTCTAAACTGGTGCTACTGCAGGACCCTTTTTTGGTTTCCAGCAAGACCAGAGTGGAAAAAAAGGAGCTTTTTAGCATTGCTTATCCCGTTCACTGAGCAATGCCATGAAATTTGGACACAACTGACCTGAAAAATGACATCCTGGCTAGTCCACAGGAAGACATAAGAAGTTAGCCACACACCTCTCTGATTAAAAGATTAGTTAGCAGCATTTCCATAAAATCTTTTTTTACCAGATTATCCTCAATACTTTTGTCTTCTAGTATCAGATACCTATTTGTTCCACAATCACACTGAAAGAAGAACCCCAAGGAAAACCAAGTTTCTACTTCATTAATGACTGTAATGTCCCCTCCCTGCTAAGAGGAAGCTGTTTAAGCATGTACTTGTAAAATCTCTCATCATCCTTCTATAAAAAACAGAATCTTGATAAAGATAATCCTTAAAGGTGATCCAGAGCACACACCCATTAAAAGGAAACCAAAAACTTCTAAATAAGGCCCTTCCCTTTATTACACAATGTCTTAGCTGAAAAATATATTTCCATAAGAATATAAATGTTCCAATGAAATTTTTCACTCTTTTAATATCAATACTATATTAATTTTAAGATGCAAATTATCACTCTATAACATGTTCCTATATTCCATAATCATCCTATATTGTACTTATTAGATATTTTTAAAAATAACTCCTCTGGTTCCTATATTTTTTCTGAATTAACATTTTCTAGTTTGGGCACCTTTACAGAGATTCACTTGATAATAATGACAAAAAATATCAATAAAACTTCTTTTCTTTCAACCTTCTCTTCAGTCAGAATACCACTTCAAACAGACCTTGTTTTCTACATTATTTATTTATATGGTAGAAAAGATTTGCACTGTTCTTAGAAACAATGATAGCTTAGAATATCATAGTTTTATTGCTTTTTGTATTTTAAATGTTGTCCTTAATTTTCTTTTCAATATATTATTCTGGAAATTTAATGTAATATTGCTTTTAGATATTATCAATAGCTATTTTTTAAAGTCAAGGAAATGTTGTTTTTTATTTAATTAAGGCAATAAAGTGTTATTTTTCATACTGAAGGTCACCCAGTGCTTATCTATATAGCAAATGAGAAAGAAGTTTAATCCATGATGCAAAAGTGACCAGATTTTATCTTTTCTGATTCATTAGGTAAAAATGTACCCTGACTATTCTGTCTGGGTTATGCTGGAGACTGGGTTATAGCCAAATTCCTTATCTGAGCAGGGGCAAAAGAATGAATGAACTTGTAAAGAGAACTTGTTGGCACAAAGGCATTGGCTTAGTCCTCTGCGACTACTGGGAACACTTGGAACATAGAGACTCCAATAAATTCAGGAAAAAAATCAGCAGAGGAAGTTGAGAGGTTTGAAAGTTCATTTTAATATGGTCTTTGTGCTTAATTGACCATGAGCTACGAAATTGAGTAACTGTATCATGATCATTTTTTGAAGTTCACAAAAATAAAAATTTCCCACACTATTTGCCTCTAATATACAATAACTTTAAGGTTAATGAATTATTCTTTCTGAGGATTTGTTGTGACCATAGTAAGGGAAAGGAGTGCCCATTTATTTGTGGTAAAATTCACTGATGTTGCCTTTTAATAAATAAGGTCTAATAAAGCTTTAAATTTTCAGGTAGAAAGCCCAGACATGAACACTGTTTACTTTTCTTAGCTTGTTCTGCAAGACATTTCCTTTCTTCTATTCAGCTCACATTATCAAACCTTTGATCATGGCAATCAGGGCTCCTTATATTTTCCACCTTGTATAAAGTTTGGAATATTGTGTCAAACTCAAAAACACTGAGGCAGCAATCTGGGAATCCAGTTTTATCAGAAGTAACAGCTTAACCCTGTGCACACAGTGTTTCTTCCTGGCAACTGGAGATAGCACACACTACATTGTTAAAGTGCAATTCTGAGAAAATGAACCACAATCCTTCATTTTGGACTCTAAAATGTAGAACACTCTTGAAAATCCAAAAGCATCAACTGGAAAGTTTGCAGTTATTTTTTTGGATACCCATCTGGTACAGCTCTGCTGGCTTCTAATCATCTCCTTTATGATATATTACTGGAAATGTTACAGCTCTATTATATTGAGGAAAGTTGTGTAACAATTTCATGTTCACTCTCATCTTGCAATCCCGGAGGCTCAGAGTCCTATTTCATCACTGGGCTGAACAGCAGAACACTGTAAATCTCTTTGTTAAACCATTGGACTTCAAACAGAGAAGAGCTTGTGCTCAGGCATCCCTGAAAACTTTGAGGAATACATCATGTCTCAATCCCATTTGTGCTGGAGGAGTAGAGGCGCAGTTAAGTTTCTTAAGCACAGTAGCAAAGCTTGAGGTCAAAGACACAACTAAATAGCAGAGTTCCATCTCTGGACCCTGCAAGACATCTCTGTGTGCCCCTGGGAAACACGCCCATTAAAAGAGTGGTCTGTGAAGAGTAGGGCTGTACACCTGAAGAAACTTGAACTTATCCACAAATTCTCAATTGCTGTTTTCACTACGTACCATACAACAGATAAAATTTGGATGCTGTTTTGTTCCCTTCTACAACACAGTAGAATGCATTAACATGAAACAAATGCTCTTGAGAAAGCCCTGGAAGCTAAAAGTTTCCTCCAGTCTTGTTAATTCCTGCAGGTTGCAGTTAATCTGTCTCGCTTTAAGTGTGTTAAAATTGCAGAATCAAATTCCTAGCAACAGTTTTTCAGAAAATATAACTCCAATTTTACAGGGAAAACATTATTCAAAACTGTTATAATTTGAAACTGGAAAACCACCCAAATTTTCAAATCTTTGCCTCTGCATCATTGATAAGACAAATACATAGTAATTTTATTCAGAATCTCTGAACCAAGGCTTTTATAGTGACAATATATCAAGGTTTATTTCCTACTTACTCTGGTATGCAAATGCAACATTGAAAATGGTGTAAAACTTTTATAAATGAATCAAAGCAACAAAGCTATAGTCAAACACTGATACTGCCTCAGACAATTCTCATTTTTAACAAACAAAATTGTTTCAACAATACTTTAAAAAAATCCACTTTTAAAAATGTCTTCATAGTAGAATGAATTGTTTCTCAAAAAAGATTTATTTTTCCTTTCACCTGACAGAATCTCATCACTACTTGTTTTGACTAGCTCCATAGATGGATTCTGGTGTAATTCAGCTTTTCAAGAAAAAAGGTAGGGTGTTCCTGCCCCCACTCTCTCAGACAGCACAATGCTGATGGGAGATCCCTTCCTTTCTCTGGCATTCTTCAGAGATGCTCAGCAGTCTCTGAGCACAAATCACCTCCAGCTCACTGCAGAAGGCTGTCTTGGAGGTGCATGAAAACAGCTGCGTGCAGGAAACAAACCCAAACTTTAATTTGCACACAAAACCAATGGCCAAAACTAACAAAACACAGGGGTGAGCACTCCACAATCATATTGCAGTGACGTGTAACAGGATATGAGTTTGCTGCACTGGTCAGAGATATTGCCACTATACAGAGAGAAATGATGGCCCAAAGATGCACACACACACTGTTAAAGGAGAATAATAGAATCGATTAGGCTGGAAAAGACTTCCAAGATCATCAAGTTCAACAACCTTTGGCGATCACCACCACCTTGTCAACTAAATCAAATAAGTGCCACATTCATTTCTCAAACTCTTCCAGGATTGTGATTCCACCACCTCCCTGGGCAGCCTGTTCTGATGTTTGACCACCCTGCCGTAAAGAAATTCTCCCTGGTGTCCAACCTTAACCTCCCCTGGCCCAGCCTGAGGCCGTTCCCTCGGCTCCTGTCCCTGTTCCCTGGGAGCACAGCCCGACCCCCCCGGCTGTCCCCTCCTGTCAGGAGCTGTGCAGAGCCACAGGGTCCCCCCTGAGCCTCCTTTGCTCCAGGCTCAGCCCCTTCCCAGCTCCCTCAGCCTCTCCTCATCAGACCTGTGCTCCAGTGTCTTCACCTGCTGACTTTGTGCTCTGGCTGAACATGATTCTTTTTATGTTTATTCAGAAAATGAGCAGCAGCACGTGTCCTGGGCAATGGTTGCAATGGGCAAAAGTTAACTTCCCAATTCACAGTCTGACACCTGTGTGGCTCCTTTAGAGGGAGTTGCCTTTCCCCAGGTTTTCTTGGGTTCAGAGCAATTCCTGTATCCTGGAGCCACCAGGAACTAGGAATACAGGCTGAATTATGTGGTTCCAGAAGTGGTTGTGAAAGATAAAATTTTTAGATGTCTTTAATCAGAAGTGAGGAAAAAAATTACAAGTGTGAAGCACCATTGGGGTCATATAAGATGAATATTGCCAGAGAATGTCTGTTTTCAGCTCAGATAGCAAACACCTCTTCAAATAATTTGTATTTCATTTAAATTTATTGCACAGAATAAAAGTGACATGATTGCTGTATACCGTATCATAATTCTCTCATTCATTCACCCTTAGAGGCTGGTTTTGGCATTTAACACAAAAGTATGGAGGGGAAAAAAAAAAGAAAATTCATATTATAGACCAAAATAACTTACGGTAAATATTTTAGTTGCATTGACTTTGTCTTGTTTTGTATCAGTTTTATGAACCATATTTCAGAGAGGATTCATATCAAACATTGCCTGCTTTATATAGGTACTATATATTGTAGATTTATGCAAAGGGCAAACTCAGTTAAGTGTCTGTGTGAGCACTATTTTGCAATGCCATGTGTATATAACAAAGTTATTGTCAAGGGGATTGTAGGACAGGCATTATTATTGCATCAGATTTTAATCATAATAATTGGTGTTGGCTGACAGTATAATCTTTTTGCAGATATTTCTTAGCTCTGGGTATCATAACTCTCTTACATTTCTGAGTTGCAAATTATCATTGAGAAGGCAAAAAATGCCAGGCAAGCACAAGCTGTGACTTGATCACTTTCACAACAATTCTTAGTGATACTCATCTACATAGGGTTTGCAAATGTGCTTTCACTGAGGTTTAAAATCACCCTGAGAAGTATAAAGCACTAACATCTCCTTCCTATTTAGAGCAGATTGACCCATCATCCCTCATGAAAACAGCTAGTTATGGTCAGAAAACAATAGAAATCATCAGATACATGCACTCTGCCCATATGTGAGTGCTGTGGATAAGCCCCCACTATTTCCTTGTGCTCTTCTCCCCAAGGATTAAGCATTCTCCTAAATGTAACCAAGCATAACATATTTTATATTTTGGGTCAGTATAATTCTTGACCCTGGAGATGTGTCATCTGTTAATTTACAGGTTAGATAACGCATTTGTAACAGCTCCCTTATGTCACCTCTACTTTCAAAAGATCAGATATTCGATTTTCTAAACAAGAAATTCCAAAGCCATAGTGATATTTTTGTTGGTCTGATTTCTAAAGAGTGTAGTGACAATTTGAACATAATGTGATTTTACTCTCCATTCTGTACTAAGAAAGATGCTTGAGGGTTTTGGGGCTATTTCTTTTTTGTGTGTTTTGGTTTTTTCATTTCGTTGTTTCGTTGTAGGGGTACACAGTATGGGTAAATGAAGGTAATGTAGAATGTAATCTTATCCACCAATGAGTTGCAGCTGGAACCAATTACTAAAGATTAGGAACAGGCCTGATCTTAACAGGCCACACCTGTAGCCAATAAGAACAAAAGGCATAAAAGAATAGATTAGTAGGAACTGGAGTGAGAGGAGTTAGATGGCTGGTGTGAGGACCAAGAACAGTCAGTGCTTAGAGGAGATGCCTACGAGAAACATTGAGGAGGTATGAAACTCTGACGACATGGAACACTTGCACCATAATGATAAAAGAGCTCTTGATATATAAGCCAACAGAACTTGTGATATGTAAGACAACATATAATGGTAATAGAACTGTTGTAATATATAAGACAGCAACTCACCATCTCAGAATATCTTTGCAATTCTGTCTTGAGCTGGTCCCCCTCAGACCTGACATCCTGAAGGAGTTTTTGTAGCTCATCTTTTTCATGATTAACTGATGAAATTTGTTCTTTAAGTTGTAAAGAGCAACTAGTTCTTTCAGCTAATAACTGGTCCTTCTCACATGAGACAGTACTTAGTGTCTCAGTTAACTGTTAAATCTATAATGACCAGTGGAGAAAAATGCAAATCACAATTTGGTGGTTGTGGTCTTTATACACCCTATGAAGTAGTCAGCTATGTCAAATACAAAAATTGCAATTCTTAATTACTAAAATTCACTCTAGCAGAAAAAAAAGTTGAAAAATCATTCTGGTGTTCTAATAGCATAGAAAAAAGAATTTATAAGGAAGAGGAACAGCATGACACCCAAAAAGTTTACATCAGTCAACTTTGGTTTTCTGTAAAGCAGGCACAATCAAAGGAAAAGGCAATCGACCTATGTCTATATCACAAGAAAATTAAAATAAATAGAAGATGAGCACAAAAGATGGACAATATCTTTATATTTCCTCTACTGGAGAGTAATATTTGCTAAACTGAAGCAATCCTCTATTATACTCTTTGATCTACAAAGGAAAAATATGATGGGTGAAAAGCTGCAACTCGTTGGGGGATAAGATTGCATTCTACATTACCTTCACTGTGTCCCTCTACATTTTGTAGGGTTTTTCTCATAGGTTTTGTGGGACTTACTGGTTTGGGGTCTTGTTTGTTTGTTTGCTTTTATGGGAGTTTTCTTGTTTTTCTTGGTTAGGTTTGATTTGTTGCTTGTTTTGTGTTTTTTTTTTTTAATTTGCTGTGAATTAACTATTTTCTTAGCTCACAGCAACAATTAATTTACTTCACTGGAACATTCATTTTAGAATCATAGAACCATTTACCTTGGAAAGACCTTTAAGATCATCAGGTCCAACCATTACCCCAGGACCGCCAAGTCCATGATTAAGCATTCTCCCCAAGAGTCATATCTATGCCAGCTTCTAATTTTTATTAATTATTGTTAGTCTTAAAAAGGGGATGATGTGAAGAGATGCCTAAGTACCCAGTGATCCCGGAGGTAGAACATTTGCCTGAAACTAAGGCAGAGTGAGAACTTGGACCAGCATTCTTCAAGTCATAGATGCATTAACAATTCAATTAATGTAACAGACATTAAAATACTAACTTTTCAGATTCAATTTACTTCTAAATAACTGTCTGTTATAGCTCATGAAAGGTTTGTGAAAACTATGTCGTTTCCAAAATCTATACTGATCTCCTAAACAGGAAAAAACACCAATCACAGTAAAATTTCTGTCCCTAGAATATATTTTCTGAGCTCCATGTAGATTAGGTAGCAATTTCCACTCAGAAGATTACCTTCATGGGCAAAGAACATAATCTCTTGGGAGAGATGCAGGTCCAGTAGGGAGGCATAACATATGATAAGATCCTTGCATCCTGCATAAATGTGGCTAATGAAAAAATATCAATTGAAACATTAAGTCCATAACAAAACTGATGGCCGAGGTATTGCCTCTCCCTGAAGAATAGTCTTATTATTCATGGGTCGCTTCAACCTGCCTTACTTTGAGATTAGACACAAATCTGCTTCCACCTTAATTGCATTTTTTTGGATTTTATCAGAGATGAATAAACTTCAGTTTGTGAAACCTCAGAGCTGCCCCAAATCTACGCATCAGGATTTTCCACAGAGTATTGAAGGATCATTTCTATCTCAGTCTCTGGCTTTGTAATGTTGGCTGTAGGGAGAGAGGGAGAAAATAGAAATTTTCTGTTGACCGTATTACAGTAAGGGGTGTATTTTTTTTTTTTAGAATCTGTGAATTAACTGTGAGACAACAGAGTTCATCCAAGCTAGAGATAAAGGAACACACATGATTCAACAAGGCTTAAGAGAGATCCAACAGGCACAGTTTGACCCACCTAAATGAAGTGTTAAGAGATATCACAGCGCTCCACAACTCAATGATTTAGGCCAGAGCTAAAATATCACCCAATGGTAAAAAGGCGAAACAAAATAACTAATTCTTTATTGGTATATTGGATAGCAACAATCCAAGTCTAAATCTTGAAGCTTAGTTTTTGCCCCACAAAAGCACTTGTGAGGAACATGGCAGTTAATAGACCACAGAGAAATAACCAGTGACTAGGCATAGGCTTGATGTTTAGCCAACTTAACAAGAAAACCACTGAGCCTGATTTAAGAAATTGCTCAGTGTGACCAACTGTAATGTGAGAAGATGCAAAAATTCCCAGGAAGTATTATTTGGGGGGGGGGGGCAGGGCTGACTATCACAAATGATTAAGGGACAATCATAGCCAGGAAAGCTGTACTTTGACAGAAAAGTCCTGGAGATTTTTGTGGGAGTAAAGTTTGGCAGTGCTAGCCATGTCCAAGGAAAGGTCTCAGTGAAAGCCTGTGAGGATCTGGTTACCTAGGTAACTGTATCAGAAATTCAAAATTTGGCTATGGCTGTAGCAGAGCCATGACTGTGAAAAATGGGTGCAGGGGGAGTAACAAATGTAGGTTGTCTGTTTGGGTGAGTAAGAGAATGTGTGTGTTGGAAGGGACTATAAAATCATCTCATTCCTACTCGACTCTCATGGCCAGGGACAACTTCCACTACACTAGATTGCTCAGAGCTTCATCCAGCCTGGCCTTGAACACTTTCAGGGATGGGGCAGGCACAGCTTCTCTGGGAAACCTGTGCCAGGGCCTCGCTATCCTCAAAGTAAATAATTTTTTCCTAATATCTAATCTAAACCTGCCCTGTTTCTATTTAAAACCATTCCCTCTTGTTCTTTCACTCCATTACTCCATAGTCTCTCTCCAACTTTCTCTCAGGCTCCCTTCAGGTACTGAAAGGCTTCAACTAGATCACCCTGAAGCCTTTTTTCCTCCAACCTGAACAATCCCATTTTCCTCAGCCTATCCTCATAGTGAAGGTGCTCCATCTCTCTGATCATCCTGATGGCATTTCTCTGGACTCAATCCAACTGGCCAATGCCTTTTTTGTGCTGAGAACCCCAGGGCTGGCTGCAGCATTCAAGGTGGGGTCTCATGAAAGCAGAGACACAAAATCACCTCACTGGACCTGCTGCCCGTGATGCTCTGGAGGCAGCTTGGGATTTGATTTTCTGGGCTGTGAGTGCCATGGCCAGGTCAGGTCCAGACTCATCCACCAGCACCTCAAGTCCTTCTTGTCAGGGCTGCTCTTGATCAGTTCACACCTATGGAAAGGACATATCAGGGCAGCAAAACTAAGGTAGTGTTAGTAGGTACTAAAAAAAGTAGAAAGTAATGCAGTGGTTCAAAAGCCCGGAGAAGAGCAAACCTTTTGTTCTGAACCTACCCCTGATCAAAATTTCTCTCTTTGAGTCTCCTAACAGAGAAGGAAAGAAAAAGGCTTTTCCTGGGTACTAGAGGAACACCTGAGACAAACAGAGCTTCCTGATCACTATACCAGTCCAGACCTGACAGCATCAGCCTTGGCCCAGCACCTCCTGACTGTGAAACTTTGACAGTTCCTTGTGCAATTTTTCTACATTCAATACTCAACCCTTGCAGACTTTGTTCAAGGAAAGGCACCACCAATCACACACATAGTGTGTATCAAGGTAGGCTAAAATAAAGATATGCTGTGTTCACTGGGTGAATGAGGTGAAAAACAGCCAACACGAATCACAGAATCACTGAGGCTGGAAAAGGTCCCCAAAACCCATCATGTCCAACCTGTGACTGATCCCCACTTTGTCACCCAGACCAGAGCACTTGAGCACTTCAAGTTAGTTCTTGAAGACCGCCAAGGAGTGGTGACTCCACCACCTCCCTGGACAGCCCCTTCCCGTGCTTAACAACCTTTTCTATGAGGAAATTACCTCTGAAGTCCAGCCTGAGGCTGTCCATCTCCTCCTGTCCCTGTTCCCTGGGAGCATAGCCCGACCCCCCTGGCTGTCCCCTCCTGTCAGGAGCTGTGCAGAGACACAGAGTCTCCCCTGAGCCTCCTTTCCTACAGGCTCAGCCCCTTCCCAGCTCGCTCAGCTGCTCCTCACAGAACTTACAAATGTGCATCAGGGGCAAACTGCACCTTGGTTATGCTTGTTCTGTACCTCTTTCTCTTCTCTTTCTCTTCTCTTTCTCTTCTCTTTCTCTTCTCTTTCTCTTCTCTTTCTCTCCTCTTTCTCTCCTCTTTCTCTTCTCTTTCTCTCCTCTTTCTCTCCTCTCTTTCTCTTCTCTTTCTCTTCTCTTTCTTTCTCTTTCTCTTTCTCTTCTCTTTCTTTCTCTTTCTCTTCTTCTTCTTCTTCTCTTCTTCTCTTCCCTCTCTCTCTTTCTCTTCTCTTTCTCTTCCTCTTTCTCTTCTCTTCTCTTCTCTTTCTCTTCTCTTTTCTCTTCTCTTTCTCTTCTCTTTCTCTTCTCTTTCTCTTCTCTCTTTTCTCTCCTCTTTCTCTCTCTTTCTCTCCTCTTTCTCCTCTTTCTCTCCTCTTTCTCTCTCTTTCTCTCTCTTTCTCTCCTCTTTCTCTTCTCTTTCTCTTCTCTTTCTCTTCTCTCTTCTCTTTCTCTTCTCTTCTCTTTCTCTTCTCTTTCTCTTCTCTTTCTCTTCTCTTTCTCTTCTCTTTCTCTTCTCTTTCTCTTCTCTTTCTCTTCTCTTTCTCTTCTCTTTCTCTTCTCTTTCTCTTCTCTTTCTCTTCTCTTTCTCTTCTCTTTCTCTCCTCTTTCTCTCCTCTTTCTCTCCTCTTTCTCTCCTCTTTCTCTCCTCTTTTTCTCTCCTCTTTCTCTCCTCTTTCTCTCCTCTTTTTCCTCTTTCTCTCCTCTTTCTCTCCTCTTTCTCTTCTCTTTCTCTTCTCTCTCCTCTTTCTCTCCTCTTTCTCTCCTCTTTCTCTCTCTCTCTCCTCTTTCTCTCTCTTTTTCTCTTCTCCTCTTTTCTCTCTCTCTCTCTTTCTTCTCCTCTTTCTCTCCTCTTTCTCTCCTCTTTCTCTTCTCTTTCTCTCCTCTTTCTCTTCTCTTTCTCTTCTCTTTCTCTTTCTCTTCTCTTTCTCTTCTCTTTCTCTTCTCTTTCTCTTCTCTTTCTCTTCTCTTTCTCTTCTCTTTCTCTCCTCTTTCTCTCCTCTTTCTCTCCTCTTTCTCTCCTCTTTCTCTCCTCTTTCTCTCCTCTTTCTCTCCTCTTTCTCTTCTCTTTCTCTTCTCTTTCTCTCCTCTTTCTCTCCTCTTTCTCTTCTCTTTCTCTTCTCTTTCTCTTCTCTTTCTCTTCTCTTTCTCTTTCTCTTCTCTTTCTCTTCTCTTTCTCTTCTCTTTCTCTTCTCTTTCTCTTCTCTTTCTCTCCTCTTTCTCTCCTCTTTCTCTCCTCTTTCTCTCCTCTTTCTCTCCTCTTTCTCTTCTCTTCTCCCCTCCCCTTCCCTCAACACTTTACTCATCTGCACTTCAAACTGATTTACTTATCTGTATCTTTTATTGCTGTTTAATATAACTTATGATTTTAACCTGGGAAAATTCTCTATTGTTACATGCCTTTTTGTGATTCACACCTACTTTCTTGTCCATATATATCCATTGCAGCATACAACTCTGAGGGATTTATCTCAAGAAAATGCAGTCCCCAGATCAACATTACAACCCTGGAGAACAGCAAAAATAATAATTCATAACCAAAGTCATGAAGTTAGTATCTGCTCTTGATGTTGTTACGGTGTATCCCATGATACCGAAAGGAAAATTGAGGCTAGAATACTGTTTATTTGCCCCACAAATCAATGTACAGAGGCACTTCAGATGCAGGCATGCAGAGGTTTCCCTCTTCAAGTAGAAACTTTCATTCACACCATCCTAAAGGCTATTTCATTGAGAGGATATTACAGAGATGCAATCAATATGGCAAGTGATACTGTGAAATGCTTGTTTCCATAAAAACAGTTGTTTTTTCTGAGCCATGTAAAATATTTACAGCATCTGTCAGAGAAAATTCATGTTATCCCTGGGGTTGTCTTCAAGATTAAATTAAATATCACAGCCACCATACAGCACCCTTAGCTGGTTAGAAAAAAGAGTTGTAACAGCCATTATATTGTTTTACAATGATACTTTTTCACCCACAATTTCTAAAGGAAACCATTTTAATGTGTTTCATTGTACATTTTGAATTTTGCATCTTAGATTTGTGCCTTGGTTTTTTTTGTGGGTTGTTTTTATTTTTTTTTTTTAGAACTAGAACCTTTCATAACAGTATTTCTTACATGGAAGAAAGATGGGGACCTTTTTGCAGCATTAACTTATATTGCAAGCAATCTGTTCTTGTTTAAGTCACAATCCAAAATGCTATGACTCAGAACTCCTGCACATGACTGCTCCCTCAGCCCTGTGTGTGAGCTCGGCCCCAGTGAAGCTGCTTTCAGTACCACAGCACTTACCTGTCACCCAGTGGGACCTGACATTCCTGCATGTTTCACTTAAACCCAAATTCCACGCCTCAACATCCACTTACAAAAATGCAAAATCACATCTTACAGCTCAGTCATCTATAAAAACCTTCTTGAGAGACTGTCCAAAGAAGAAAAAGATTCAGTAATGAGTGAAATTTCCTTCGTCAGGATGAGAGGAAGCTGAGTTTTTCCAGTAAGACCCAACCTGTTCTTTACTGACCTAAGAGCATGTTGCTGTCAGAAAGATTCATAGCAAGAAATCCCCCAGGATCTCCAGGGTGAATGACATGATGCTTTTTTTAAAGAGAAGCAGTTACACAATTACAAAAGCTCTAAAATATGTGGGAGTTACGTGGTTGGGGCTGCTGCAGCTTCATAAGGAATGAAGAGTGAGGGTGGGCACTGGCACATGCCAGAAACTGGTGAGATTTTCAGTGTCCAGGGATGGGACACAGGAGCCAGCCTCAGCCTGGAGCAACAGGCTGTTCACAGAGAAGAAAAAGAGGGTGGGAGATACTGGAGATACCATCCTCCTGAGGAGGGATGCCCAATCTGCCAACCTGCCCTGGTGATATCTTGGGAAATCTGGTCCTTGCAATGAGACCCAGACCTGGTTGTTGCCAAAGTTTTTCCAGCCCTTGGAGTATTGCAGCTCTTCCACCTGGGCATGAACAGTACTGCCAGGGTTTATCCAGGGCATGTCAAGGGTGACTGCAGAGCACTGGGGGTAGGGTGAGGTGTGAGGGCCTGAGTGCTGCAGCTGAGATTAAAGGGCTGAAGCAGAATTCGACAGATCTCAACCTGTTTCTGTTGCTGGTGGTGCAAACAGAGTACTCACACTTGTGACTGCAGGAGGTTCCCTGGTTGTGTAAGGAAGAACACAATGGCAAAACTGGCATAACAATGCAGGCATAGTAAAGCATTTAACTTCTTTCATTTCTCCTTTTACTGACTTTGGTCCTTTGATTCTATCTAACTATATAGTTCTTCCATGCTGCAACTCTAAGCAGTACTACAGTGCTGCTTCCAGACCAGAGTTGTGTCACAACAGTTGTTCAGTTGTGGAGGGTTAAAAATATGGAAAACCTGTGAGAACTGGGTGGGACTTTTTGAATTAAGGTAATTTCTCAGCAGTCAGCATCAGCAAAGCAAATAAGTGTCAGCGCCAGTTACAGCAGCTGCAATAGTGCTGCGAGTGGTTCAGCACCTCCATGAGACACCACGAAGTATAGCAGCTTACATAGACCATATTTGAATCTTGTTTTAGGAATAAAAAAAGTGTTGTGTATGGAAATCTGTGGTTATGTGTTTTTACCATGTGTTAAGCATGTTTTTGTCCATGATGCCTTAAAATACAACAGGCTTCCAGAATAGTGTTAGACCTTGGGGATTTGTCCTGTAAAGAGAACATCTGCAAGGCTCTCTCAGTGGTCTGTTGTAGCAATTTGAGGTACAAATATCAATCAGAACATTGGCTTTGAGACTCCCCCCGAGGCTCATCTGCGTCGTATTTGGAAAACATAAAAACATTCTTGATCACAAAACAAAGACATTCTTGATCAAAAAATAAAGACATTCTTGATCTCCGTCCTGCAGAAGTGGGGCTGGAATGTGATTCACGTGAATCACCATTGTTTTAGGAGAGCTGTACAATGTAAGGAAGAGAAAAGAAGTGCCTGCATGGGATGGAGCAGAGCAGTCTTACACCTGATACTTGTCTCCTGGGGACAGGAGATTTGTCAGAGAGAATATACCAGCTTATAACCCTGGAAGATGTTGTACTTTGTGCATCTGGCTGGTGAATCCTGCAACTGATTTCTGCTACTAGGATCAGGGAATCATTCCAGGTGTTGGAGCTCACAATGGGAGTCATTAAATGGCAGCATGTATCCCAGCTGCAACTCCCTTCTTCTTTCCTTGGCTTCTGTTTCTGCACCAGTAAATACTCTGATAATCTTAGAGAGCACTACAGCAAAGTTTGTATTTGGGTATAGCACTAAAATGATTGTTTTCTCTACCTCAACTTCCAAACTCACCTGACAAGCTGGAGCCTGACATGACTTCCCTGTCTACAAGGAAGTACTCCTGCATGATTGGCCAAGGTAAATAACAACTAGAATGACAGCAGGATAATTTGACTTTAATATTTCTCCTTCTACCTAGCATATTAGAATTCATTCTTGTTTGCATCTGTATATCTGTCCCTACAAGAGTCATATCTTCTGTCATGGGCCATGTTTCTGGCTCTAGCCTGAGTGCAGAGTACAATTCAGGACTCATATTCAACAAGCATCCAGGAATAAAGAACATGAGATGTGCCTGGGTAGTATTTGTCAGAACAAATCTAATCCACCTCCTTGAGAAGAGGAAGACTTTCCAAGTAAAATGCTTTCTGATAGAAGCATGAGAGAGTAGACCATGAACACAAAAAATAGCAGAAATCCTTGGGGGGAAAAAAAGATACATAGGTGGGATAGTAGGTGGGATGGGATGAACAAAAGCAGCAGTTTATTCTTGTCTTACACACATGGCACAACATACAGAACCAGCACAAATAACTTACAAAGTCTCATACACCATGCTTTCTCTTGAATAGCTTCTATTAAGTTACAACACCATAACGAATCAGGTATTTAGTTACGACAGATCTCCAGACATGGATAGTCTCCCATTCAAGGAGTTATTATTTTTGTAAGCTACTTAGACAAACATCATTTTTTTTTACATGTTTAATACAGTACAGTATCCTTAACAGAGTTCAAGATATTCACAATGAGAATTGAACACTTTATAAAACAGCAGAATTTCTCACCTCAGTACAGGCCTACATTCACTCTCCTGCCTCTTTCTGATTTAAAATGTGTTACAAGTCGTCTTTACTCAACTTTTCAAACTGAGAATTGCTTTAAATGAAAAAAAATTCTATTTACAGGGTTTCGTTAGATTTAATAAAAATGTCTTTGCTTCCCTTTTCCAATTCCAACTCCCCTACCCCCAACAAAAATTGCCATTTGGCAATTTTAGAAATATTGACCCTCAAGCTGCTATAAAAACTAAATTTAAAAAAAAAATTGGTGACGACTTGTTGGATGCAAAATGAAAGATGATCATCACAGCCCAGCATTAATTCAAAAAGATGAATTGTTATCCCCTAATGTCATATATTGTGTTCATTGGAGACAGATGATGCCTGTCATCTGATTTTTAGAGATAAGGAACTACTTATGGGCCAGCGTACAAAACCTCCATCTTTTTTATTTGCAAGATGCCCCACTCTCTTTGATGAAATAATTTCCTGCTGAGTTCTTTCCTTTTCAGAAATTGTTACAACTCTGATTGTGTCATACTGACCTAAACTCTCCCAGTCTCCACTGGATAAAACAATGTTTCCCCATATCCATGGTCCCAGTGACATTTCTGGGTTGACTCAGGAGAGTTTTGCTCTCTGACTGCACTTCAAACCCCACTCAAGCCTGTGGGCATCTTTCATTTGGTGGCTTTAGATTAGCTCTGCTTGAATGTGGCTGGTAAACTCTAGCCCTTAAGCAGTTAATCAGCTTTCTAAAGAAATAATCAAAAAAGATTCCTCTCCTTTATACATACAATACGCAATATTTTTACATTTAGCATTATCATAAAAAGCATGTTTATGTTATTTTGAAAATGTATTTTTACAGAAATCTATAAACACTGTTGTATCAAACACATTCTCAAAAACTGGAGAAAATACTGACACAAAACCTGGAAGAGCCTCAATGGAATTCTTCCAGTACTATTTGTCTACTTGCATATTTCATATTTCAGTGTCCTTTCCTGCAAACATAATTTGGCCATATGAGAACAGGTAAAGTAGACAACAAATCCCCAACAGTTTTAAGTAGGACCTAGGTCTGTTGTTTAATGAAAGTAGATTGACATTCAATGTATGTTTGGTTTGTTCTAACTGGCATGCCCATTTTGCTACCTTTACTCACAATGAGCAGTGCCTTAATTCCCAAGTAGTCTTGTTCACTTCAATGGGATTACACGTGACAAATGATATATGCAAAAATACTGAAAATGGTCTTCCACTTTTTTGACCTTCTTATGTCAACAACGAACATCGCTATCTTCTTCTTTATATATATTGTACTTGAAAATGAAGTAGGACTAATACTTGCAAACAATTCTGTATCAGAAGTTAGTGCACAAACTTTAGGAAATAATCTGATATTGTTGTGCTATAGTTCTGACAGCCTAAAAACCTATCTGGTTTGACCAAGACTAAATTTCACAGGTCTAAATGCTTTATTTGTACACTTGTTATTATTACACTTGACATTTCCTCAGCTTGACACAATTTAATTTTAAATGGACATGTGTCACACTGACATTAAATCAGGATGCTATTTTCCTTTACCACCACCATTTTCAGTACAGTCAGTAATGCACACTAATTCATATAACCAAAGTACTTTCCAAGTACTTTGTCTATAGAATATTGGAGAAATTATAAAGTGAATTTGGTTTCCTCTCCTGCAAAATTTAAAAAATGTGCTGGATTTTGTATATTGGTACTGACTGTAATGGCTTCTTTACAGTCCAGGAGGTTAAACACAGAAAGTTAAACAGCAGAATAAGATTTTCTTCTTTGTCTCACTATTTGTTTATTCTTTAATGAAGATAAAAAAATTTAAAAAAATCAACTTCTTTTTAGTACTAATGAAACATTAAAATATAATTGGTGAAAAGTAATTGATTGTAATATCCTGTATGTTACTTCATCTCAACAGAAATTCTTTTATATGGCTTGAAATGTTTAAAGTGTAATCCTACCTAGAGGAAAAAAATGCAAGCCATATCTAACCCCAAATTCTACCTATACTGTAACGTGTACAGTCACCCGTAAAGGAGCCCTTTTAACAAAAAAAGTATGTGAACTTATCATTAGTTTGAAGTACGTATCTATTTTGGTCACTGTAATAAAAAAAAATTATATATATAAACTTACTAAAAAAGTCCAAGTGTAATCAATTATATAATATTTCGACACTTAAAAAAAATAGTTTTACACAATGTGATATGTAAAGGAAAATACTGAAAACATGTTAATTCTTTGGGATGATCAAAGTATAAGTAACCAAAACTTACAAATAATGATTAAATTTTCATAAAAGAAGGTTTTTGGTAGAGGGGCAGAAGGAATTTCCCCCCCTACTCACCCTCAATACCCATGGCTTTCATAGATCCATCCCCTTCCCTAATAAGCCACGGGTGGGGGTTTTTTTTTGGATATATTGAAGTAAGGTTATTTTCTTCTATATATGAGTCATTAATAAGTGACTCTTTCAAAACATAGTTTGTTCTTCTTGAGGTTTACAGTGCTTCAGTTTACAGGCCACTTAAACTCTAGAAGAATATTAATCTGAACTAATTGTGTTAAAGTTTGTTGAAATAGAAATTCCATTATTTACTGTGAAAATTAAGATACCTTCTGTTGTGATAATTCAATTCAAGTTTATTTCAAACCCCCCACCCCCCCTTGAAAAAAAAAAGAAAGAAAAAGTTTTGTCCTTAAAAGCTTGTAATTATACATAGCAAAGAAAAAAAACCTGCTCCTTGCCTATGGAAATATATATAGTTTTTTAAGATCCAACCCCTCTCTAACCTCCTAACCATCACATAACATATGCCATTTGGCAATTTGTCTCCTAGGATATTCACAAATTTCTTTCCAGTGCTCTCCACCTGTTCCTTCTGCTGAAGATCCCAAGGTTAACCTGCCAATGACCTCATTCCTTGACCCCCTATCTGAATCTAAAACCAGAAATTCAATGCTGATATCATCGAGGCCCTCACAAGGAATGTCAAAGACAAACAATTCATTGAACACTGCATTGGGGGTGCATTTCTTCACATGGGTTTTCTTTTTAGAAATTCTCTTCTTGGCATGGTACAGGTTCACTTTGACATAAGGGTCTGCAATGAAAAGAAAGAGCACAGATCAGCTATTGAACAGTGTTTAGAAATTCCTTGATGTAATTTATGGTAAATTCCACAATTATCCAATATATTTACATCACAATGCGTAGCTGTATCAAGTTATTAAAGTTGATTCCACTAATCCAATTTTTAATTTTCTATACATCTGAATTTGCCCCTTTAATTTCCCTTTATGGTCACCAAAATTGTGTTCAAGGTAGGCAGTGAAGTTTAGACTGCTACCAAATACAGGTGTTTCCTTCATGAGGTAAATCCTGTCCTGCAGTCCATGAAACCAACAACACTTCTACCACATTCAAAGATGGTCTGGAAGTGCACAAAATTCTAAAGGCCTCTGAAAAATATGCAACATTATACATTTAAGTGTGACACAAATTTTCTTTTCACACATTCTGCTGGGGTATATGCATCAGCAGTAATCAACCCCATGAAAAGAAAATTTTCAGAAAGGAGTGAATAAACTTGGGCTGAGGTCCTATAGAAGTCAATCCGCCTGACTAAACTGAGGCCACCAGTTGTTACTGAACAAATTTGACACTAAACTTTAAATGTAAGAGTATGTTTGCTGTTGGAATGTGTATCTGTCTATACACCTGTGCTGTGTTACTGTTGAATATGGGAAGGGAAAATGTCCATATTTTTAGGTGCCAACCAACTCTGAGTGTTTGCATTCATCACAATTATTTAATTGCTGTGAGACTCCCTTGCTATTGTCTTCAATAATGGCCATATTGACTCTTTCAGAGGAGACATTTTAAAAGTCAACCCTTTCAATTACCTTGGCATTTATTCAGTGAAATTGTGGGCCTGTTTCCAGGTTCTCATGGTGCAGTGATGTAGTACAAAATCTTCTCTACTGAACCCAGTCAAACATGATAGTTCATGTAAACAATTAACCAAGTTAATCATCAAGAACTCCTGAATACTTTTTAAAAATAAGTAATACTAAAACTGAACTGTATTTACACATTTTATGTCACAGTTATCAGACTGAAAGGGTTGGATGAGTAAAAATTATGTTTTTCCTTGAACGGACAATGGTCTACCATAAGTGGGGTGTAATGTGGTACCTCTTCACTTTCATATTCTATCCACATAATGAACATTTCAAAACCAGGGCTTAATAAAAATACTCACTGGCTTTGAAATATTGTATGCCGTACAAGCATTAGAAATATCAAAATCAATATCAATCAGTGGTTTTCATTTATTTTAAGAGGAAGTTTTCTGTTACCTTTGACCAGCTACTAGATAAGGCTAGAGAGTTCCACTTGACTTTATTAGGCTAACAAAGGTCACTCAGCACCAGTGACTAAGGAAATCAAGGAGATTGTGAAAATGGAAAAGTTTCTGAGTATAAAAAATTTCCCTCTTCTTCAGGAGGTTCAGTTGTGGAATTGTTTATTTTGTTCCATAGAAACACCACTTCACCCTCCTACTTTTCCAAAATAAATGTTGGGATGAGGGGAAGGTCACAGAGGAAATTTTGAGTGTCCTGAGTGCAGTATGCTACTGACATCCAAATATCTATTGTACCTGGCCTTATTGACAAACAGAAAATAATGGAAAACTGTTTAATTTGAGTGGGAGTCCAGGTGCAACATGGCTGCCTGCAGAAATACTGCATTCCCATTGTAGTCAGCAAGGCTCTCCCAGGGGATGCAGGAAATGCAAACAAATTTTACAGCTTTACTTGTAAGAGCTGCCGTAAAAAAATGGGTGTTCCATAGGGTCCAGGTAGAGGCTGTGACTAGAAGGGCTTTTTTTACCAAGTTATTTTCCCATCTGGGTAAACATCAGGCAGGTCTGTTGAGATCAGCTGATTGTCATGCTGTCTTCATGAAACCACCACTATCTCCTGTGACTTTGGGGTTGATTTTTAAAAGTACATATCCTCTCTTCTAGTCAAGTAAATTGTTGGGCTCAATATGCATCTTTTCTCCTTCTGATATGTGAACAAAATTTAGATCAAAAAGAAGATTTAAATGGAACTCGATGAGAGTTGCATATAGGTTTGTTGCATTGGGTTCAGGCCAGGCTAACTTTTCAGGTGAATTGCAGTATGAAAAATAGAAAAACTGTATTTTTGGCTGCAGTGATAATTATTCAATGTTTCCTAAAACTACTTCCTCTTCTTCTTCTTTCATAATATTGAGTGAAATGAAAGACTATAAGTTCTATAAAGAAGCAGCAGCAGATGTGGTGCTATAGCCCTTTTTTGTGTACTGTTGTTTTTGTGAGACAGTCTTATATACAGGACATTAAATTTTATACTGTTATTATGTTATATAGCCTTAAAGTGTTTTCTATGGGCAGTTCTAGAATTGGCTTCAGAGGAGGTTCCACTGAATGAGAAATGGCAGCAGACAAGGAGAAGAGAGGATAAAACCTGATCCCTCTTAGTGCACCCCAAGTCTGGCTCATGATAAAGCACGTTTGTCATGCTGCAGCGTCCTCCCAGCATTGGCACAGCTCACCTTCTCAGCTTGCCAAGAAAATGTTAGTGCTCAGTTAGTGCTCAAATTCAACACAGAGGTAAGATACTGCTTTTCTTCTGAGATAAATGATGATCTCGCTCAATACTGATCTTCTACAAATAAACTCATTTTTTGTCATAAATAAAAGCTTTTGGTATCTGCAAACAACATCCCACGCTTATGGCAGATGGGTTCTGTTCAAGACAATCATAAAACTCATTGGTTTCCACTGCTAACAGATGCCACCTTTTTTTGATGTGATTGAAGAACAAATTTGTAAAATACATACCCTGGAAATAAAGCACTGACCTAGATATGAATGAAATGAATAGGCTGTAAATAATAGAAACACCATTTCTGCATGTATGGAATATTTTCAGTCTTTGAAATGCCACGTTTCAGCTGTCTTCTATCATTCTGTTTTATATTCTTAGGGCATATTCATTATTAAAACCATTACCTGATAATCCTGACACATCAGATTTAGGTAGATGCCTGGCTTTTAGAACAACGACAGTGAGTGTGTTTGTTGTAGATTGATAACAGAGAGAGACCAGTAATTCTCCACGACCAGATGATTTCTGAGAAAATTAAAGGAAAAGCAAAAAAAAAAGTAATAAAACTGTTTATAAGCATTTATATTGACCAAGTTTTAAACCAGAGTTAAAAAGGTTTATGAAATGTCACAGAAGTGTATGCTCTGAAGCTGTCTAAAAGGACATACCATATATAGCTATTCTGATTTACATAGTGATTATAATTTCCCTCTATATTAGTTATATAACTTGTCCTATGATTGGTTTTCAGACTGAGAAAAATTAAAAATAAATGGACAATATAAGTTGACATGACATCACTGTCTTTGGAGAGTGGAAATGAAATCCTGAGGAAAAAAAAAATCTCAGCTAAAAAAAGAAACTTATCTTAAGCAAAGCAAAATTCCATGAGGATATAATGGGGAGAAAAAATCTAGTACAAGTAAAGAAAAAATATTTGGTAAAGTATTTTAAACAGGAAGGATTCAAGCCATCAGTGAAAACTTATCCCTTGACACTCTCTAAAGCAGTATAATATACATGAAATAAAGGTGAGATAAAAGATTTTTCTCTAACATTATTTGATTTGAATTTGCAGGAGTAGTTTATTTCAAATGGAGGAGGAAGGCAAGGGAGACAAGAGAAGATAGTAACTTATATACCAGAAAATCCAATAAGTTATCAGTAAAAGATCAGTGACATATTTATATTTGTTTCCATATAGTGATAGAATTGCAAAATGACAGTATTACCTATAGGCATGTTGCCTGTTAGACATTTATTTTATTAGGCATTATGCTTGTCATTTGAAACCAATCATGGTGAAAGTCAATACACATTCCACTTCCTCAGCAGAGATTGAAGAGTGTGTGCGTTTGATGCCTGTGCATTTCTGTGGTTCAGCTGGAATGGTTGTAAATGACCCTTGCATTCTCAACTGAGACAACACAGCATTAAATATTTTTGTCCCAGTAAAGTCAGGAAGCTTTGCTGGTAGCTCCACAAAGTCTATGGCTCCACCCTTACTACCTTTAGTAAAGCTGCAGCCTCTCTCAATTCATGAGGCAAGTGGTGACAGCACCAACGTGCAGGACCATGCTGCAACATCAACAATATGGTCTCTAGCAGGTCCCACTTCCCTAATTAAAGGCCACCTACATTCCTTAAGAATGTGCTACACAACCCATGCAGTTTCTATTTCCATTGATTTCAGTAAAATTTAAGAAAGAATGATGTCAAATATAAAAGAGGATGGAAGAGAAAGGGAATAATACGTAAATATTTTTATTCTTTCATTTAAGAGCAATTAAAGGCAAATCGGTGGTGTTGAGTCAGCTTGAGCTAACTGGAATTGGTCCACTCAAACCTGCTGGACCAGATGAATAAGAAATTAGAGCTTAGGGCATTAGCAATTTCTTTCAATATGCTTGTTGTAATGGTTTTTTTCTATTGCATTTGTGTAATGACTTCCTCATGGTGCCATTAGGAAAGCATCTCAGGAATTGCATGGTGAGCTTTTTGGCTTTTCTTTCCAAGATGGCAGCAGCATTACACAAGAATCATGGCTAACCCGATCACAACATTTTCAAACTTTGAATAAAAAAGGTGTTACCCTAACATTTCTTTTGATGATCTCTCTGTCCATTAGCAGCCTTCCTTCCGAGAGTTCAATTCCAGCGAGGGGGATGAGGACTTCTCCAATGACATCATCTCTGGAAAATCTGTCAAAGCTCAAGATCATGAAGTGAAGCGTTAGGTCTTGAATTTGGCTGTAAGGGATCCCATAAAAGGTGAAAGTCTCATCGAAAGCTGGATCTAAGGTTTTTCTCAGCACTCTGGTTTTCACCTTGTGCTTTTTCTCAGGCAGGATTGTCATTTTGATGTAGGGATCAGAAGTCATTGACTGTTCATCCATTGCTGGCAGCCCACGAGCTTCTTTGATGTTCACTACAAATGCTTTTTTCTCAAAGTTGTACTCTAAGGAGAAAAAGAGAGTTCCTAGCTTGTCTTGTTTATCTTCAGATGACAGAGAAGTGATGGATTTTAAGCTATCAGGGGATACCGAATCTTTCTTCCTTTCTGCAAAATGCTTAGGAGATGAATTTTCAAGATCTGGAGAGCCCTGCATTTTTGTGGTTGTTTTGGGGAAATTGCCATTTAGATCTCTTTTCTCCAGGTCAAGATGGAGAGAGTTCTTTGGCATTGCTGATTTGTTCTTTGCTTCACTTTTATCATCTGCTCCAAACTTCTTCTTGCTGTTGAGATTCTCAGGGTAGATATCAACCCCCTTCAGAACATGGACAAACTTATATGGAGGGGTCTTATTGGACTTGGAAGATTTGCGTTGGCAGCAGATCCAAGCAAAGAGGGAGACAGAGAAGACAAGGCCAAATGCACTAAAGATCCCAACCACTGTAGGAATTTCATCTGCAAATCAAATAAATAGCAACAAGCACATAAGCAGCAGTACCTTGAATTCTGCATGATATTTAATAAAGCAATTATTTAGATAAAACAAACTGATAGGAGACGGTGATATCAGCAGGATTGACAGGCTGGAAGTGCTCTGCATTGTACGCATTGCTCGCCACCTGCAGGCATCAGTGTGCAGTCCCACTCTAAGGCATGATTCTTATGCTAGTATTTTTCCATACACGCAGAGTTAGGGAGGAGAATACTATTCCCATCCTAATAATAATCACTGTTCGTAATTTCCCTACTCTCTCGACCTTCTGTGTGTAGTTTCTGAGCTTATATGTCTGTTAATAATACCAACACTCCGCTGTTTTCAGCTTTGAGTTTATGGAGGTTTCTTGGTTAGCTAAATCACACACTGAAATATATATTACTTTTAGATACATCATCTGCTTTCCATAGTGTTTCCTAGAATACTTTGTACGCTCAATTAGCTATTTTTTATGGTCTGTTCCCATAATTACCTGTAGGCATCTCTTGAAAGAAGTGAGTTTAATTGGAGGTTATAGCACTCAACAGTTTCACTGGGATTTTCAATACTTTGCAGGAGGAAGTCTATCAAGAAAATTTGGGATAATTATATAGCAAGTGTCTTTTCCAGATGGATGTGATATTAGGGAGCACATGTGAGTTCAAAGCTGAAGAAATCATATTAAGTTTATCAATGTTAACCACTAAGCATTTAAGACACTGAAGCAAAGCCTATGGGGAATTTACAGAAAGGGTCAATACTTCTCAGGAGTAGATAAGAAAAAATGTTATAATTCTCTACAGTTTAATATGAATTCTATACTTACACGGAATAAAGAGAAACCTGGGCAAGTGCTACAACCTCCTTTGCCAAGTGGATATATTATTTACATATGGAGCATCATTAGCCCTTCAAAGCACACATCGAAGGGTAAATGAGCACAACTAATTAGAAATCCAATTTTGCCCATCAGTAACATTACTAAGTGAGTTTAAGCCTCCCACAATGTAACAATCAGAGCTTAACCTTTATTCCCTGCAACAGTGGACGTACAATGGAATATTAATGTCGTGACATTGTTTATGCATAAAGGCAATTATGTAACAGTTCTGTTTCTCTCTGGTCATTCTGGAGGAGTAAGGAGGCACTCTCCCCCTGTATTACTAAATCATCTTCATGTGGCCAAAAGCTGAGCAGATAAATGTGCTGCCAATACACCTTTGCTTTTTAGTGCGATGATTCAGAAAAAAAAATTCACAACAATACTATCAGAGCAAAGTAGGACATAATGTTCTAGCTCAGAAAGGATCAGGCCTGGATATTAATTTTTTATGACAACTTTCCTGATGCCTACAAGCTGTACTAGTCTATACACTTAATTGCAGGAACTTAATAAAATGACTGGCAACCATATATGTGAGCAAAAAGTATTTTCTTAACTTAAGCACATGGTTTTGAGTTTCAAGAATTCCCTGGGCTGCATAAATTTAAATATACATGGTATAACTAGAAAGCTACAAGTATTTGAAAACTAATCAGAACACTTTAATATCTTTTAAGAATGATTTGTACACTTACAATACTTTTTCATGAGATAATATACTTTTTTATAGTAATGGCTATTATAATCTACTTTAATTCTATGACTACTGAAAGTAGTGGTAGAATCAATTTGATGTTTAAAATATTAATTATCTTTCTTAAATAAGTAATTAGACAAGCATGATGTCACAACTGTGGTTAGAAACCTCAAGTGGGTGGAATAGGAAAGAAGATGATATGGTAACTAAAATGGTATTATATTTACAACTAATTGTATCACAAAATTAATTTCTTGCTTTTGTCATAATCAATTGGTTAGCATTCAAGGCAGTGCATTAATAGAAAACATCACCTACTGATTCTGGGAGAAGTTATTATTTCAGTTATGTGATATAAATCTGGAGTCTCTTCACTAAGTCAGTGGAATGATCCTTGAATCAAACCACTGCTAAAGCAAGCCTAATGTAGTTTAGAGTCAATATTTGTAAAGCAGAGTTCAGAAATGTTCCCTCTTTACTGTTTTTCTCACTAAATCAACTTATGTATGCATTTTATAAGTGCACATACATGACTGCTTCTGAAACTTCTGATACCTCACTACATCCAGGGCACAGAAATGACAAAACTGAAAAGTTCATTGTCATTTTTGTTATTCTCATTGAAACCGGGTTGGTTAAGATGCAGCTGTTCATCTAAAAACACTGAAATCCTGTATTTTCCTCTTCCTAGCAATGTCCTTTCACTTTAACTAATGATTGACCTACAATAAGAATAAAAGGAATGACAATTATTTCAAGAATGGCTTGAACAAAGATTTTCTCTGTGGCATTTACATCATGTAACTCTTGATGCACATTACTTTAACAGAGACACAGAAAACAAAACCAAACCTCTCTCATCCAAAACCGCACCTACAAAAATCTCTTTATCTCTTCTGGTACTTTACCAGGGAGGAGGAACGGGGAAGGAGGAAGGAAGAGAGATTAGGGAAAGAAAGCAAATTCACACAACTTCTGAGACCTGAAGAGAACTGGGAGGAAAACCAGGTCCCTCCCAACAAGCTGCGTGCTGGGAGGCACCGGGAGGCTCAGCAGGGGCTGCTCTTCTCCCGGGGAGGGGAGCATCGCCCGGCCTCGGGTGCGGGGAGCCGGGACGCGCTTACCGAACTGCTGGCTGCTGTCCGCTATCGGAGCCATGTTGGTGGCGAGTGATGTCCTCGGGGCTGGAGCCTCTGTCCGGGGCCGGAGCCGCTGTCCGGGGCTGTCCGCGGTGCTGAGCCGCTGTCCGCGGTGCTGGAGCCGCTGTCCGCGGTGCTGGAGCCGCTGTCCGCGGTGCTGGAGCCGCTGTCCGGGATGCGGGAGCCGCCTCCCCGGATGCCAAGCGACCCGCCCGGGGCGCTGAGCTCGCTGCCCTGCTGTCCCCTGGCTCTGCGCTCTCACGGCGCCCGGGTAACCGTCTTTGCCAGCGCAGTTAAAAAAAAAAAAAAAATTACAGAGAGAGGAAAAAAAGAAACAACAACAAAAACCACCCAAAACCCAGAGACACGAGCAGTGGGGACAGTGGAGGTGGAGGCTGCGATGGGCCTGGAGGAGAGGGGGGAGGGGAACCTTCGGTCCTCCCCTTTGCACACTGATTTGCAACCCCCTTCCTGTTTTGGCTCTTCTGAGTAGCTCCGCTCTGAGACTGAGTACGTGGTTGAAACCCAAATTGACGCAATCCTGACGCTACAGGGCTGAAATCAGCACCTTTCCCGCCTCCCTCCCCCCCTCCCCAGCCACCACACCCTCCCTCCCTTCCTCTCTGTCTCTCTCTCTCCCTTCCTACACCCTCCTCCTCCCCCTCTCCCCGTCCCTGTCTTGGGATTGAACATGCACTCATCGATTATTTTAACTGCCTTGCTGCAGGTTATGAGCTCCCCCACACATCCCTCCACCGGACACAGACAGTGAAATGGCAATGTCTGTGATTCAGAGCACCCTCTGAAAGACATGGGTGTGCCCCTTGTGCCAGAGAAAGATGTATTCATTTGCTTAATTAACTATGAGCTGTGCATGTTACAGCAACAACGTGAAAGAGTTGCCAACCTGAGAGAGTCCAGACACCTCGGCTCCAGCTGCAGGGCACACGATTTTCCTATGACTGACGTGATGAATTTACTGAATTTGAGTCACAAAAACTCCGGATGTGACTTGTCCTTGTGCCTCCTCCCTGCTTCCTCCCAACATCCACCCCCACATAAACATTCAGCCCCCAGCTTGGAAATCCTCTTGATCTTCCTGCAGGTCTGGGAAAGAGATGACTTTACTTCTAGATTTTACTGGTTTAGATGTCTTGTCTCTCAGTGTGAACTGAGAATGTGATGGGGAGACAGGGAAAGTGTGGCAGAGAGGAGGAATGTGGGGGGAGCAGGACAAGAAAGCAGGGCTGCCTATAGCTAGAATGTCTACAGTGTATAATAAACCAAGCTAACTCCTTGACAAACAGAGCTGCAAAAGCCAGCACCTGGCATCTGACTCCTCCTGGATTCAGATGGAATTATAGCAGCCAGGTTTGGAGCTAATTCTTCTGCATAAATGGGAAACAGGTGTTGTTGCTTCTCTAAATAATAAAATCCATATGCAGACATTGTCTGGCATGACCTTACTCCATGGTCAGCCACTTGGAAGCTAGTATGTCTTGCCCCATTTCAAAGCACATTCTTCCTTCTCAGTGAATTCAGTGAAGCTCCTGGGATTTTAGAAAAATTAAAGTAGGAAGATAATGGAATCATAGATTATCTTGAGTTCGAAGGGACCTGTAAAGACCATCAAAGTCCAACTCCTGGCCCTGTGAAGAACACACCAAGAATGCCACTGTGTGCCTGAAAGCATTGTCAAAATGCTTCTTGAACTCTGACAGGTTTGGTTCTGTGACTACTGCCCTGAGGAGCCTGTTGCAGTGCCCAACCACTATTTGGGGGAAGAGCCTTTCCCAAATATCCAGTGTAAACCTCCATGACTGAGCTTCAAGCCATTCCCTCATGTCCTGTCACTGCTCAACACAGAGAAGAGACCAGTGCTGGCCCCTCTGGTCCCTTTTCATGGCACTGCTTTCCAGGATCCATTCCCCACTCTCTCCATACAACCAGGGTTGCCCTATCATGGGTGCAAATATGGCACTTTCCCTTGCTGAACTTCATACAGCTGGTGATTTCCCATCTCTTTAATTTGTCAAGGTCTCTCTTCAGGGCCTCTCTGCCCTTGAGGGAGTCAAAAGCTCCTCCCAATTTAGTATAATTGGCAAACTTTGCCTCCCTTCCTGTCAACATGGCAAGCTGGTGTAAAATCACAGCTGAATTAAGTGCCTGGCATATCTTGGGTCCTGAGAATCCACTGGTTAATATTGTTTTTGTTTAACTGCTTCTGCTATAACTTCAGCAACGGGGCCTCAGTATACAGATCCAAAACTCTTGCAGGAACAGCTGCACCCACTACCCTAATCATCATTAGATTCCAGTCCTTTTAATGAAGTGCAGAGTATAGCTTGCCATTGCTGTTCCTCTTACAAACACCTGGAGTATAATTAATTTGGATATAAGAAGGCTGGAGAAACTGTTGAAGAGCTCTTTTTTTGGTGTGCTTTGGCAGCACAATTTGATTTGGAATCTTTGGATTCATGTGTTGGCACAAATCTAGAATCCAAAAACTAAACTTGCTTAAAATGTGTAGACACTTAAAGTAATCACATTTGATTTTGGACTACATTCCAAGTATAAGAACCTCCAGACTTGACTGAAATAAGCAAAATCCTAAAAAAAATTGTAGTTAAACATGTATAACTGGATAATTGGATTATTATAAATGTCTGGACTTTAAAAACAAAGGACTGAGAATCAATATATAGTATATCTGGGCAGTGCATTTATCCTATGTGAGCTGGGATAGGCTGAGCATAAATATTATGTTGACACTTGAATTATTGTCAGTAATTATTGAATCTTTTTATTTTTCCTTTATTTTTTTCCAGTAAACCTCAAGACATCCTTTGTCAAAATATACAACATTTAGAGACCACATGGAATTATAAAAATGATTGATTCTGGTTTTCTTCTGTTTAGTTTCTCGTACGTCCCAGGGATATATAAAAAGCTTTTACACAATATGTACTTTATTTTAATAATTCACAGGGATAATTCCCTTTAGCATTCAGTGTTTTATTACCTTCTTTTGTTTTTCTTTTCTGGGACAATGCAGATGAAATGGGGAAGATATGTGTCCTTTTATTTCTTTTTTTTTTTTCTTCTTTTCAGAAATTCGTGACAGCTCGTGGTAAGTTTTAGACACCAGTTTAGACTTAAGTGGTGTTGTGTGCTGTACAAACATAGAGTAGAGAGCCTTTCCTTTCATCTCAGTTTTGTGCATGTGTATCACTTTAATGAAGGTAACATAAAAAAGGTTTCACGACAGCAAGTCTCTGTCTGTAGAAACTTGGAGCTGCCAAGACTGTGTATATACAGAAGCACGTGTAAACACATCTATAGATATGAAAAAAAAAAGTAATTTTATCTCTTTATTGCTTTGGTCAGCGAAATAGCAAATAAATATTTTTTTTACGTCACACATGAACCCTCTGTATTTAATACAGGACTCCACATAATGGAACAGAGTGTTCATCACGGAAAATACTTGAGGGGGAGGTGGAGCCCTGAGCTGCTGACACATCCCGAGACAGACACACGTTTGCTGCCTGCGTTGTGCAAGCACCATCTAGTGTACGTCTCAGAGCCATCAGCGCTGGATGACGAACCTGCTCCCCTGTAGGTGCTACAAGCACAAGGATACATAACCAGCCCACTGCTGATTCATTGCACTTCTGGCAAGTGTCCAGAGAGAATATCACATGAACCCTGTGTGTTTCTTAACCAATTAAATGATGGCCTTTCTGTCCTGCAAAACAGTAATGACTCCTCATTTCTGCAGCTGTAAGTTCTTCACATTTCCCTCTGTTCTAAGGCAGCATTGTATATATTCCCTTCACACAGTTTGCAACAGGCTCTTCAGTAAAATCTCAGGCTAGGAACTTGCTGCCCAGGTAAAATTCCCTTCCTTTCTCCTGCAAACACTGATCTCAAATACTTCCAGCTCAGAGACAGAACATTAAAAGGAGCTGAATGAGATTTTGCCTGCACTGAATCAAAATGGATTGATCATCTGGAAAATATCACAGTATGTGATCTGGCTGGCTGTATCACAACAGGACCTTCTGTGGTCTGAAAACCAGATTACTGGTGCACATGCATGCGCAGAGCATCCTCCTGCTACTCCAAGAAGAGGGAGTGTGGTTGCTAAGTGACAGAGATTGTACACTTCCCAAAGCAGAGAGTCCCCAAACACCACATAGGGCTGGAAAAAGTGGCCCCCCACCTGCAAATTAATTGGCACTCTTTTTCAGGTCCCCACACCTATGTGCGAGGAAAACATAATCATTTCCATTTAAGAAAAAAAACCCACAAGAAGTTATTTTGAACAAGTGTCCCTCCAATCCCTCCCAGCCCCCCAAAGTCAGCCAACACTTAAAATTCAGAGATTGATGTCTGTAGGGTGAAGCTGGGAAAGTAGCCTTTTTCCATCTCTGTAGAATGTTTCCCTGGAGCTTAAAGACAGTTTCACATTTTCAAAAACAGCATATAATTTTGAGTTCTGCTGTTGCTAGGTGCCAAACTACAGATATTAATTAATACTATTCAGCACCTATGAAAATCAAGCCCTCCAGCCATGCTTACAAAATAAAACCTCAGCAAGAATACCAATATCAGTCCCTGGTTTTGGGAAGTGAAGAACATTCAACACTCTGAAAGTCAAACAATTTCAAAGGGCTCTACAAAGGATTTAGGTAGTCATACTCTGCTTAATTTCCACTTCACCTAGCTCTACAATTAGACAGTAGAAAGGGGCCAGCATCCCTCCCTGTCTCATCTCTCAGCCTTTGACACTTAAATGCCTAAAGGCAACTTTTTGAATGCCACACACACACAACCCTGGACTTATCACCTCAAGACTCACCTTGCAGCCTATTTGGCCCTATGACATATTTCCCTAGGTTGTTACTGAATTAATCTTCATGCATTTTAATGTTCAGTGCTAGAGTGAAATACTTCAGCATGGTTCCAGTCTCTGCTGCAGAATGGTGTATTTACCTGGGGTGTATTTATCAGTCTGTAGATACCAGTAGTATCCATGCCTACACTGGACACCAGAGAGCTTCTGAAATGGCACAAGAGGTACAGATTTTGGTAACTGACTCTTCCTCTAGCACATCCACTGAATTTCAGGCCTATAAATCTAGAGATGGACTTTTCCTTCTCTGGGATTTGGTTGAATTGCTTCTGAACTTGTGACTAGAGTCAACTAAAAGCCCTAACCTTTCACAGAGAACTGGTGAATACAAGGATGAGCAGGACACCTCCTCAGGCCTGGAGCGGCAGCAGAGGGTGGGGTAGAGGTGCCTGCTACAATGGTTGGTCTAGACAACCTGCCTCAAATTTCATTATACTCTGTCATTTAAGCAGCTGAGCAATCCCCTAGCTCATATACAGATGTGTAGAAGTGTGCATTAATGCTTTCACCATGAGATTCAGTCATGCCCCAGGGATGGCTGGAGTAGATTGCCCAGGGAAGTTGTGGATGCCCCAAATCTGGGAGTCTTCAATGCCAGGTTGGATGAAATTTGAAATGATAGTTTTGGGTCTGACCTCCATTCCTAAGGCTATGTGGGGAGTCTATGGTTGCATTTTCTCATTAGAAAGAAAACAAACCAAGTATTTTTTTTCTCCATAATGGCACTGTGTAGACCAGTGTCTTGATAGAATTTGTAAGACTGAGTGAAGGATATAATTTCAATCATTTAGCAGTGATTTTTGTATTGAGGAAGAAACATTAGTTATTTGATTTTTGACAAGGTTCTTCCATGGAAAAGCAGTATTTCCAAGTCTTCAGATTTGGGGCAGCTTGCACAATGTTTTGCTGAGAATACAACAAAATTAATTTTGTTTTCCTTTTTTTCATTTTAAGATATCTCTGCACTTCTACATAGTGGATGAAGAAAGGGAAAAAGAAAAGCACTTACTGGTGCCACTAATTTTTTTTTCAGATTGATTTTAATCCATACGTACTGGAACTCACAACTCTATCCAAAGGGCCTCAAAATCAGGTCTCTGGGGCTTACTGGCACATTTGTGTTATGAGGTGTCAAGAAGCACACCTTGGTTTTGGAGGCAGCAGCTACTAATAGGTCCTATGACATTTCTTACTTTATTTATTTTTTATTTTTAAGACACATTTTTCCAGGAAATATATCATGTCAATTGACAGTTTAACTTTGTTAACAGCTAGATTCTGCTGGTTTTAATGTGTTAAGGTTCATGTCTGAGCTGGTAAAACCATTGTGCCTGTATCTATTTTATAGGCTCTGCAGTCTAGGTGAGTCAGAACAACTCTCACACTTTCAGCCAGGTCTATAAATACCTCAGCAGATAGAATACTCTTTCATATTAGTAACCTCTGCCTGCAGAGGAAAAGAAAATTTCATTTCCTCTTCAAGTAAAGGTTTTGATAACAACAGTGCTGAAAATAGGAGGCAGAATCAGAATCATATTTTTGTCATGGATCTCTTTTGCCTGTTACTTAGCAGTTGAAGTATAACTCAAATCAAGAAAAAATGTTTTGTTAGAGAAGGATAGGCTGAGATTTTAGAGAAGTATTATGGTATTAGAAGGCTCAAATTAATTTTAAGTTCTTACCTAATTCATTCAGATTTCTTTAGAAATTTCATCCTTAGTTAAAACCAGGCCTTTAATTTTTTTATTTAATTAATAAATATAACGACTGAAAACTATGCAAACCCAGGTGTTTAAGGCTTAAATCTCACCTAACTCCAGTTTTATGAACTTCAATATAAAATTCAAACCTTCAGGTCTCTGACGGACTTATGTTTAAGACTGTGAACCTCTTGAGAAACCTTAGAATAATAATAAGGACTTCCTGTAAGATATTTTCTTTTCAGGCCACGCTGAAAAATGCTTGCCCTGGTATGTGAAGAAGTGAGGCAATTAGTTCCTTAGTACTTGTTTTCTATCCATTCCTCAGACATGACTGATGGAGCAGGCACCAGAAAAAAAGCATCTAGAGAGCCCCATTTCCCTCTAGGACATCAGAGGTTGGAGCATTCCACCATGACCAGGTTCAAATCTTTCACGTGCTCCTATTTCTTGTGGAAATATCCTGAGCAACACTCTTTAAATCTAGAAACATTACCTAATGATATTTTTCCAGTGTAATAATATACTGGGTCAGAAAATATGCAGCATGAACACATGAACACAGGGCTTAGATCAATCCTCTAAGGATGGAGATGCATTTTTTCATTTTCATTCCAAGCTGTTCTCTGTCATAGCACCAATGGCAGCTGAATATTACATGTGCAAATGCTTCTCTCTGGCAGAAGGTTCAATTTTTAAAAGCTCAAACATTGGAGAAATTCTCTGAAACTCAGACTAGAGGCTCTGACTACAGAGGGCATTTAGCAGGGGCAACTAATGCAATTTATACCACTTTCACTCTTAAGACCACTCTTTGTCTTGGCTTCAAGGATTACCTGGTACAATTCAGCAAAGGTATTGCTGTTAACATTTACAGAGTTTAATTGTGGAAATGCTGCAACACTTACTATTCTGCACAGATGAAACACTCATAAGACACAGGAAACTGGAGTCACAGCAAAAAAGGAGAGGAAGGGAAGAAGAAAGAGGGGTTTTATCTTTAAAAAACCTGTAAAAATCCATTCCTACAAGTAAATATTTGATCCCAAACATTATGCAATAGTGTGTCTTCATCAGATGTGAAAGCTCTGACTGAATTTCTTAAAGCTAACGTACCTCAATTTAAGAATACAAATTAATATTTCAATGTGAGGAGCTTAGTTTTTAAAGATCAAATACTCCCAACATTCATTGAAAATCTGATACCATACTGTTACATATTGCTCTCTATTCCAAGTGATGTTTCCCTGACACAGTGTGTGCTCTTCGGGGAAGAGTAACACATCAAATAAAAAATTGAAAAACAGTGTCAGTAAAATCTAAATTTTTAAGGTAGGGTGGGACTTCTGGAACCACTACAGAAATAAATGGAAATTGTAGATGAAAACCAAGTGCACCATCCAGATGAAAGCATTTATGAGAAGTACTTTCATTTAACTAAATATAGCATTAGGATCTCTGAGCCAAATTATTTCTACATCAGTGCTATGAAGATTAAAGTATATGAGCTCAAGTGATCATCTTGGAACTCTTTGTTTTTAATCCATGTGAATCTGCCAAATGATGAGGTGTTCAATTCTTCCTTGCTGAAAGAAAGAAAGAGAGAAAAAAAAAAAAGAAAAGAAAAGAAAGAAAAGAAAGAAAAGAAAGAAAGAAAAGAAAGAAAAGAAAGAAAAGAAAGAAAAGAAAGAAAAGAAAGAAAGAAAGAAAGAAAGAAAGAAAGAAAGAAAGAAAGAAAGAAAAGAAAGAAAGAAAGAAAGAAAGAAAGAAAGAAAAGAAAGAAAGAAAGAAAGAAAGAAAGAAAGAAAGAAAGAAAGAAAGAAAGAAAGAAAGAAAGAAAGAAAGAAAGAAAGAAAGAAAGAAAGAAAGAAAGAAAGAAAGAAAGAAAAAGAAAAAGAAAGAAAGAAACCTTCCTCTTCCTCCCTCCCTTATGCCTCTTTTTCTTCCCACTATACATCCCATAGACTGGTGGGTCCAAATCATTCACATATTAACCAGTAATAGATAGAAATGAGGATTTACTCTTCAATACATCTGTAGAATTCTCTGAAATGTGTACTATGATAAAATCTGAAGCCTGAAATTGGACAAATTTCACTGCAAACTAATTCAAAAGCAGAACACAAGGAGGTGGGGGGGAAGGAAAGAAAAGGGGAAAAGAGGTTGTTCAGCTCTGTAGCACAGCAAGGATGAAAAAATTAATAATGTAGTGATGCAAGAGGCTAACAATCCAAGAGAGGAATCTATGACTACAATTCTGCTCCACTGAATTTCTGCTTAATATGGTATGCATCACATCTCAAGAGCTGCTTTTGTTAGGGATTCTTGAGAACATGAAGAGTTCTTGATACAGCTTTCACATCATGCAGATAAGTTTAAAAGAGCCAACTGCTGTAATAATAAAAAAAGAAAATAAAAAGATGAAGACAGACAAAATAGGAAAGGAACATTCCACACATTTTTTGTTGAAATCTAGACAGAGGTTGAATTGCTGAAAATTATAATCAACGTTATTTTCCAGTATTTTCTCGCAAGATTTTGGGTTAAGAAAGTAATTATCTCAGATACAAAGACATATTGTTAGAAAAAAGAACAATGCATTTCATTTAATTAAAAAAGAAGTAGCAGAAACAAGTATACATTTTTTTTTTATTTTCATAGGTAGCAGATTAAAAATATCTTCCACTGTCATGCTTTCTAATGATGCCCAGTGGGCCATCTATTTTATGATTCTGACAGTTACTAACATCTTGATGAGAGAGATCTAAACTCTCCTAAATTTTTCAGTATTAAAGATAACAATACAAAGATATTTTTGAATTTTCTCATTAGATCATAAGAATTGGAAATATTCATAGGCTCACCCAGGTTCCCTGAATTCTTTCCAATGGGATTAATACAAATAGATCCTATATTAATAGAATTTAGTGAGGAAAATTTTTAATATTCCTCTTGGACTTTAACTAGTAGGTACACAGAAGTCTCTTAGAAAACCTTGCTCATTACTGTACAATATTCAGACATGTTGGAGTCTGGATTATCTATGCAGTGGATTTGCTTGTCTTGTGCATGTTTATACCCTTCAAAGTACTTTATGAGATTACATCAACCCACAGGAACTTCAGCTCGTTCTAGGTGCTGCAAGATGTCCCACAAACTGACACTCTAAGAAAAGACCAATATTTCAGTGGAATGAACTAGCTGAAAAAACACAACAGACATTTTGATTACAGGCATAAAATATGATGATAGAAAACACAGCAATCAAAAGCTGTAATTAAGTATATGACACATATTGAGGATTACACATCAGTACAAAACCACCTTGGCCTTCCAGCCTCATTTTACTTGCTTGGCTCTTTCATGGAAAGCTTCACTTTCCAATTAAAGTAATGGAAGCTTGTTCTCTGCCTAATTGGCCATCTGTACATGAATTCAGCTTGGCATGGTTTCCCTAAGGAAATTCAATAGAAACTGGGTTGTCTCTATCTTTCTGGAAAACAATGTGACACAAAAAATGTACTTCCTGTTGCTCATAATGGAAGTCTTTCCTTCAGCGATCTCCTCTTTCCAATGGCAATCCAGTTAAACAAATGAAAAATGACAGCACAATTGTCTAATGTAAAGTCTGTTTACAGAGGTGGATGTGACAGCAGCATGCAGTATTTGAACACCCACAGGAAACTTGAAACAAAAAGTATTCTTAGAATAAATTAAATGCAAGCATGTGACCATGGATTGGTACTCCTAGATGATATAAATACTAACTGGAGAGAATTAACTTTACGGAGGTCACAGGAGTGAAAATCATGACAAGGGGCATGAGGAAGACGGAGGAGTGAAGCTGTGCTTAGAATTTGGCTGTATGATGTGGTGAAAACAGAAAGGATTCTCACAGTTGTGAGTCTTACACCAGCAGATAGTCACAATCTCCATCTGGCACCATTATGGCTGACTGTGATACTACTGACACCATTTCCATCCCACCACCAAGCTATGGAATGGTTTTCTTTGAGGACTAGTTAAATACTTTGTTTTTGAGAAATGACTAGAAACTAAAAATCAAAGCACATGTTCAGAATCTGCTAATTCCTAATATCTTACTAAGGATTGCCACTTCACCAAGGTAGCAAGTAGTTAAAAGTAAACATGTTTTTGCAGAACTGTCTTTCTATACTTCTGCTTCTAAATTTCACCCAAATGTCACTTCAAGCACCCAACATGTTTTCTTAAATGTCTGCAAGAAAAATTCAGGCTATGAGTCTGCCTTAATTCAGTGTCCCACACCAGTCCCAGAGGGCTCGTGTTTTCTGAATTCTTAGTACTATATCGTAGTTTATGTGTTTTTAAAGCACAAGCCCTAGTTACTTCAGCCTGGTTGTCAGAGCTCAGTTCCACTGCATTTTGTGTTTGAAATCATACTTGGATGATTGAAGTGATGTATCCACCATCACATAAGAAAGCTGTGGTAAATTCAATGAGGAAATTCTCTGGGGCAGCAATCAAATTTCTTAATGCTAAAAGTGTCCAGCATTTTAGTTTGATTTCCTAAGGGGGCAAACCTGATGTGATGGCATCATTTCTGTCTCTGTGACTGATTCTTTCTGTTGGTCCTCTTTCTCACAATAACTCTGGATCCCTCTGGCTAATATCAGCCAAACTGGAGAAAGGAGAAGAAATCTTAAATATTTTAAAGTACGCGCAGATGGGATGTACAAAAATGCAGCCTAAGGATTACATGTGCCTGCTGAACAATTCACATTCTGCCTGACCAACTCAGTGATTGAGAGGCAAATAACCAATCATACCATTCACTGCGCTCCCTGTAGTGCCTCTTGTCCAACAGACAGGCCAAAAAGAAACAGGAACTTGGAAAATTCTAGGGAAGGGTTTGGGAAGGAGGTAGATGGGCTCTGGCAAGAAGGGTGCTTAGGGAAGAAATGACAAAGGTTTTGTGAAGGAGGAGACAAAAGTTCTGCCTTGCATTCTGAAGGAGAAATCTTTATTAACTTGTCATATCTTTTAACTCATAAGAATGGAGCTCTAGAATGAGTGGCCAGAGAGAGGTAGCAGGGCAGGCAGTGAGGAAAAAACTGGATAATAAACTTACCCATTTTCAGAAATTACAAAATTCACCTGTCTGCTGTCACTAGAGATGTTCCAAGCACAGAAAGAGGAGGGAAACAGATTTTGTGCTTCATTGCACATTAGGAAAAGGATTTGCCCCCAAGTGGACTTTTTCTCACTAAGAGTATGTCCAATATGTATGAAATCTGTTTATCAAAGCTTTCATGCTATCTATTCCTCATGTTTTTCTTCAGGTCTACAAACGTGTGAGTTCACTTTACAGCCCTCAATAATTCTGTTTACAAGCTCACTAGTCATTAGTCTATCCATCCATTGCAAACAGGACTTCATTTAAGTTACCAAATTATATTTTTTCCTTCTCAGTGTAGTACTTTGTTTACTATTTATTCCCCTTTCATCTTTTGAGGTGGAATGTTACTAACAGCAGTCTGCATTATTCCATGAGCCCGATCCCTAGGATACATCAGGTTTCTGGAACAGATAGGGAACCCATGTACATAATTCCATCATTAAATAATGCCCAGGGAGGGACCGAATTTAAGTGGCTCAGTTGGTTTGCTAAGGCCACATCCCTGCCAAATGCACAGCCTGTATTACAACACACAGATGTAAAAAGAAAATTATTGCATTATTATGGTTTTAACTGTGAGTTTTCTGGGAACAAAACAGAATATTATTTTTCTAGTTTGCTTATAATAGGAGGTATGTGAGCTGTTTTGCTAAAAAATTTCAACAATATTTTGAGTGGTCTAGTTATGTGTACGGTCTGTGCACAAAGCACCATATGTACATAGAATTTTCCTATCCACTGAATTATGGGCTTGTAAAGTTGTGAGCAGCTGTGAACAAGGTCTTAAAATGAGTAATGTCAACTCAACTTTTTAGCAGGTTGTTAAGGTGTTCTGGACAATAATATCAGTTTATTAGAAAATGTGGCAATTAATTTGGCAAATTTTTCCTGATATTTTGTTTGTTTGTTTGTATAGTAGAGCTATTGCACAGCAGTACAACAATTCAAGCTAACAGCAAACAACATCTGATTGAAGATTTCTAGTTTTATTAACTGTGTGATGATACATGCTACATTTTGGGCACGTTCCTTTTCCAAGTACTTTGTGAACATTAACCCTGGACTCTACCAGTAACACATAAAGATGCGTCAATGAGTCAGATTTCTTCAACATAAATGTCATTTTCAACATCCTAGAAACCTGAGACATGCATGACACAGCACTTAGAAGAGACCTCTGCTTTTTTGGAGTGAAGCTGGAGGCATAGGTACATTAACCTCTTGTACATCTAGAATGACAAATGACAATTTGGCAATTATGGTTAAGTACCCACATTGTGTCAAGCAATAAAATTAAATTATCCTGTATCCTGAGCAACAGCAGCTTCTTTCAGAAATGCATTTCACTGTAGAAACAAGTGCTGATTTGCACTGGTCATCTTAGGAGCTGAACTGACTTTTTCAAAAAATGACAGTTTTGTTCTGATAACAAAACCTGTGGAAGAGAACCTAAGTGATTGGAAGTGTGAGTTGAGTAAAAGAACTTTAAGTGATGTACTTTTATGACATCTTTTAGCCAGTGTCTCGGACTGAAAGTCACCTTCTGATTTCCACAGTGTACAGTGGTGAAGCATCTATAAAATATCATGACTCACACTAGACTTCAGGCACACTATTTTTCCAAATGCTTCCCTAGAGCTAGCACTTCTGGGACTCCATTACCAACAGATAAACTAGTTTTAAGAGCTGTTCTGCAAACAGAATGGGGCCTTTCAAAGCCTAATAAAACTCATTCTCTTTCAGTAACCTCTGTCCAACAAGACTCTCTTCCCAATTTGTACCTTCTCAGAACTATTCAGTGGCAGCTTATCAAAGCAAAACAAAAGAAAGAGAAAGCAGTATAATGTACAGGATTGCTCAGTGAGGGAACTGTCTTACATTTATGAAGTTAATATGAATTTGAATGTGACTCACTTCTAGATGCAGATTTCAAA